>NC_080567.1:25138333-25740416 GCF_030253575.1 Rhododendron vialii | reverse complement strand
TGTTTCTCCTTTACGGATGGTACAAGTTAGGTGTACAGGCGTTACCATTACTTTCTTTGAGTGAATGCGGCAGAAATGAATCGACCTATTTGAATTGTTAGTTTTTTTTTTTCCTCAGTCTTTTTCTTTTCACTTAAAGACATTGACAAGAAGTTTCACGAAGCAGTAGGGTGCCACTTGCAGTATTTTTCCCTTTCAGCTTTTGTCGACAGGGAAATTTAATCAGGACACAAATTGAATTACATTTTGGCTAATGGTTAATTCTTAAACTCAATTACATTTTGGTGTGTTTCTTTTGGACACAGATGCTTTTCCCGGAATACGAAGACGAAAATCGGAGACGTTTAGGACACAATATATAAACACAAAGGAAATCAAGTAAGTTAAACAGAAGCTAATTGACCTTTGATTAGGACACGTTTAAATCCTCATTCTCTATCAGACTCTGTCTGTCAATCATCTCTTCTACTCTTTTTGTGTATCTAGAGTATGTGTTGGCACATGGAATGTTGGAGGGAAGCTTCCAACTGATGACCTAGATATCGACAGTTGGTTGGGTATTGGTGAGCCTGCTGACATGTATGTGATTGGGTAAGTGCTTAATGGATTGGGTTGTAGAGCCCTCCCGTAATTTGTCTTTTTGTTAGAGCTTCACATTCAAGCAAGGAAAAAAAAATCAGCTGACGTAATTGCTCATAAACTTTCTTTTCGTCAGATACAATTTATTTGGCTTATGCTAACTTTTAAGGAAGTAGATTCAGCTTTTATTCTGGGTCATATAAATTCTAAGTGCATGTATCCTCTTCTAAAATCAGCATTACATGACTTCTTATATTTCTTATGCATTTAAAGTGAATCCCAGGATAATTGATATGCAGTATATTGTAGTTTGCAGGAGATCATACCATTAAATGCTGGGAATATCTTTGGTCCCGAAGATTACCGCCCAGTGCCAAAGTGGGAAAACATCATTCGTGAAACTCTTAATAGAATGCGACCTTCAAAGCCGAAATTTAAATGCTACAGTGAACCCCCTTCTCCTTCACGATTTAAGCCATCAGAAGATGCCCCGGATGTAGAAGATGAACTCATGCTCGAATCAGACAGTGATGGTGAGGAGGAAATCCACCCATTAAATGAAGAATTCAATGGTTTTAATGAAGTCAGGGATGAATCATCTGCAGGAGAAATTACGTTTGTGAATTCTGAAGCTTCAGTCTCTAGTGATGATGCCAGTTTAGGCATCCCAGTTCATCAGGACTTAGAGAGGCAATTTTCTTCTCCCAAGAGGTTGGACAGGTTGAATTGTCTTAGAACAGAAGATTGTATGGAAAATGAAGAAGTAACAGTTTCTCAAACTAGAAAATTCGTGAAAACCCTCAGTGGGACTGAAAGGATTGGTTTGAGCTGGCCAGAGCCCCCACTGGACCTTCTGGCTAAACATGTTTTAAACAGACCTAATTCCTTTATGTCTGTTAAATCTTTCAAATCTTCCAAGTCTTTTGGAGCATATCATTCTTTCAAGTTACCCAGGCCTGGTGAAAATAGACTGCAATCAGAGGCAGCTTTGATGGAGGAACTTGACCTTGAATCAAATATGGACCGGAAAAGAAGACCCCCTTATGTAAGGATAGTAAGCAAGCAAATGGTTGGAGTTTTTCTCACCATCTGGGTTCGCAGAAGCTTGCGAAGGCACATCCAGAATTTAAAGGTGTCAACTGTTGGTGTTGGTGTTATGGGCTACATTGGTAACAAGGTTTGTTCTTGTTTCAAATATTTTACTTGGGTATTGATGATATTGCTGATCAGTGATCATACTTATTGATTTTTTCCTATCATAAATAGAATGCTACTACGGTAATTTTTCTATCTTTCACTAATATTCTTGTATGCATTTACTGCTTTTTTATGGTGTTATCATGGAACATAGTGGGTTAGTAATACAGTGTATAATTTTGTGGACTGATTAGTGTCTCTTTCCATACAAGTGAAAACATTTGAAAGAACCTTCTGTAAGTAGCTTTTTGCTAACATTATCCAAATGTAATCCTAATCAAGTACCAAACTGTATCCTTAAACTGGTTTCAAATGTGCACGTTCTTCAGTAGTGCTATTGGTGCCTTATATTTTTGTTTACCATTTCCATGAACTTTTGGGTGCAACCGCTTGTGGCCCTTTTTGCGATGAGTAAAGATACCCACCGTTCGGGCTCACTGTCTCCCTTTATTATGCTTTGTTGACTTCAAAGTTAATGTTTGTCATGCATTTACTTTCTTGAAGGAATTCGTTGGAAATGTGTAACACCATTTAGTATTTGCCTTGTACAAATTTGATGATAGTTGAGGTCAAATTCAACTTCATAAGTGGAAACATTGAGGTTCAGGATTTTTCTTTTGTGGTTTGTGTAAAAATCAACTCCTATAGCTGTGCTCATAATGCATTCCCTAAAGACACACAATCCTTCATCTTCTAGGTGAGGGCGAGTCATGATAGGTGTTACAACCTGGTGTTGAATGCCCTTTGCACACTGCAAGCCTGCAACCAAGCCTCGCATAGATTTCCCCCCTTCAAGAAAGCTGACTTTGTTAGTGGAATACTTTATATTGCCTCTTAGCATCATTTGGTTGGACGTTCAATCTGTTATGAGTGGTAGAACACTTACCTTATGTAGTTTTTTTTTTTTTTTTTGAACAGCAATACCTTATGGAGTTTACTTGCTTTATTTTCTTATTCATGTCTTATATTG
Organism: Rhododendron vialii; assembly: GCF_030253575.1. Lineage (NCBI taxonomy): Eukaryota > Viridiplantae > Streptophyta > Magnoliopsida > Ericales > Ericaceae > Rhododendron > Rhododendron vialii. The sequence goes on along the minus strand of NC_080567.1, from coordinate 25,737,670 downwards.
CATTACTACTGCATCCTGTAATAACGGTGATTTTCAATCTTGCAGGGGTCAATATCAGTTAGCATGTCTATATACCAGACGCTATTTTGTTTTATCTGTACTCACCTAACATCAGGTGAAAAAGATGCGGATGCAGTTAAAAGAAACGCTGATGTGCATGACATACTTCGAAGGACTCAATTTCATTCTATTTCTTCTATTGGACTTCCCAGAAGCATCCGTGACCATGAGTGAGTAAATCACATTCGATTTCTTGATAACTTGGGTGTATTCTCTCTCTCTCTCTCTCTCTCTCTCTCTCTCTCTCTCTCTCTCTCTCTCTCTCTCTCTCTCTCTCTCTCTCTCTCTCTCTCTCGTATGTGTGCGCGCGCGTGCCCATTGAAGAATGATCAGTGTCCACTGCCATGTCTTCCCTCATATGGAGTCAGTCATGTTCAGATGGTGGTTTTCTTAGTGGTGAGTCCGGGACGCAAGAGGAAAAAGAGAAGGAAAAAACCTCTATTCATTGAGTAGATTAATTTCTATTGTTCAAACATGGAGCTGGCTCACAAGTTTTAGATTACCTTGATCCTACTAGAATATTTGGAACTCTTTTCCCTGTAATTATTCTCCAAGGCCCATGGGATGAAAGAGGAAAAAGAGAAGGAAAAAACCTCTATTCATTCAGTAGATTAATTCTATTGTTCGAACATGGAGCTGGCTGACGAGTCTTAGATTACCTTGATCCTACTAGAATATTTGGAGCTCTTTTCCCTGTAATTATTCTCCAAGGCCCAAGGGGTTTGTAAGTAATTTTATGAGGACAATTTCTTGCGTCTAGATTTTTTAGGGGATTGGTTGATGGTCCTGTATTTGCATCAATTTACACCCATAAGGATTGTGGTTTCATAAGAGGCCAAAGAATATATACCCTTTTCATTTTTTATTAGAAGACGTAAGAGGAAAAGATAGGGTGTTTTGCATTTCTACGAGATGAGATGGAAGTCCAGAGGTCTTTTAAAATGTGTGTGTGTGTGTGTACATTTCATTTGTAGGTATTATTTAACAATTGGGTCGTGAATTTCTTGAACTCGAGTGAGGACCTGTCATTTAAAAGAACCAATTTTGGAACGGATCCATGTAATACAGAGGTCTCTAGAGTTAACCTGAGTTTATTTTCTAGTTTAAGAACATATTTCAACGTAGTGAATGGAGATAAGCCAATTCATTGAGACACTTAATCTAACAAACATCCCATACCAAGGAAGGGAAAACTTTGGTGCTGAATTAGAAGAATTTTTAAGTACTTGAAGCTACTCAAACATTATGCAGCGTTGAGTCGTCAAGTTTGAAATAATTTTGTTATAAATCTGCCATGATTAGATGAATGAAAAAAATGATTTAAGATGAAAATGATACTCAACCCAACAACGAAATGATTACGATGAAACAAGTTTTTGGTCATGTGGGATTGACAAGCAGAGGGAAGGAGTTCAAGATTCTTGAATGCTAAAGTGTAAGGATATCGTTGGCATTGGTTACCGGTATCCACCTCGGGTAAGAGTGAAAATTTGGCATATAAATTATGTTCCCGCCGCTAATCTTGAATGTTTATTTCCTTTCTTGACAAAGTTTAAAAACTGGAATCGTACTGTAAAGATAACTGGAAGTACGGTCTTCTTTCTCACTCTCTCCTTTTATGTTCTAGAAAGCTAGATTTGAATGGGAAACTTTGGATATGTCTTCTATCCTTCCTTGGTTGTTGACTGATTGGTTAGTTAAATTACCCGAAAGTATCTACCCTCAATGGCTACAAAAGTGAAAGGTTGGACGGTTTCTTTAGCCATTGGATCTCCGTTATGTAATATCCCACTAAATTGTCCCTCACACTCTCTGGAATGAAAATTATGTGGCAACTGAAACGCTGTTTTCATTCATATTTGTTAATAAATCTAGTGTTCTTCATTCCTTCATAGGACGTGAATTTTTGAATGGTTGTTTTACCTTTGCAGGAGAATAATCTGGCTGGGTGATCTAAATTATCGTATCAATTTGTCTTATGAGAAAACACGAGAGCTGATCTCCAGAAAGGATTGGTCCAAGTTGGTGGAGAGTGACCAGGTAGTTTGGTAGTATTACTTTTGTTACACTTCTATTTTTTGGAAATCACCATTCTTATTCTTAATAGTCTATTGATATCATAGTCGACCTTTGTGCTGGAAACTTTTATCTCGCTTTTGCTTTTTTGGAAAGTAAACATTTTATTTTACCAAAAAAAGAGAAGAAAACATGTCAAGAATAATAAGGAGCATCCTCAAAAGGCCCACAAAGTCGCATCCTTAGGGCTACATTTAGCTTGCTTGTTTGTTACATTCATGCATTTTCTTGTGTTTTGATTTTGATGGAAGATGTTCTCGTAGAGTAGCTACTTCATTAGGTAATAACCACCAGCTGACCTGCTTCCCAGGGTTTGGGTTATTACAATTGTATTCATTATGTTTGTAGGGCTATTTGGAGCCAAATTGTATTAACAGATCAAAAGCATGATACATTAGCTAAATTGTTTCTCTCTCTCTCTCTCTCACACAAACACGCGCGTGCACATGCGTACAAACGCAGGCACTCTCACTGTAGTAACCTAATGATGAATTTCAAGGACCACTAGATATTTTGAATTGATTGTTCTGCTGTCCTATTACAGGGCCGATGCCATAACAGAAATCGTGCATATATAAACAAAACTTAGATGATCATGCAAGGTCAATACTAGAGCAGTATAGTATTCTGTTTTATCACTTTATTTTATGTGCAACTTTTCATCTACTGCCTATATGTGTGACTTCCCTTGCACTTGTTTCAGTAATCGTGGTGATATGCACTTGATTATACATAATTTCATATGTGCTTCTACATGTAACTAATTGAAAGTTTAGGCAACTATTTATGTTTAGTATGCTTTTGACCTTAATATGCCTTCTGCAAGAGGAGTAAAACTCTCATATTGATGTTTCAACCTAAGTTTTCCAAACTGTTTATTAGCTGGTAATAATAACACAGTCGAAATTTAAATCACCTTAATAGTATCTGTGCTCTGTTTTATGTTGTGGCCCACTTCGCTGGAGTGGATGGTCATGTAATTTTGTGGAATTAGTGAACATAATGTTTCTGGAGTATTAATGGCTCATATGTTTCTGGACTAAAGTTTCTACAGAGTTGATACAACAGGTAAGGTCAGGGTAAATTTGATAAGAAGTATAAAGAAAACAAAAAACCAAATAAGGAGAAAAATTATGAAGTAAAACCCAAGAAACCAAGACAACTATCCTGAAAGCTTCACATAGCACCAGCTTTGCACAAGTCTCTTTCTCCTCAACTCACATTGATTTCCATTTATCTCGTCTAGCCTTCCAATAACAGCAGCAGCAGAAGCAGAAGTGACATGTAGATGCTTAGCACTAAACTCCTGCCGAAAGTGTTCTATAAAAGCAAAAAAATGCATGTTTCTTTTTCCCACATTGTCCTTTATAATGTTTTCCCTTCTGTACATCATAATTTATCAAACAGGGAAGCCTCTTATTTCCTTCTCCTTTTGAGATGAGTTGAAACTGTTTTCTTAGCTATCTTTTCCTCCATGCCTGTGTTTGGTAGTCTCAACTCCTTCCCATCTGCATCCTCAAGTGTCATCATATATTATACTTGGCGGCACTGTATTCAATATCTGGATTTACTGAATTATAAATCGGAATTCAAAGTCTGAAGCACTGATTCTTCCTACATGGCCTTAGATGCTTAGGTCTGTGATACAGTCAGGATTACTTAGCGCATGATGGACATACGGTGTTCCAGTTTTGATGTTTATTTTTATTTAAGGGCTATTTGGTTTATGTTGTGACTTGGCATTGGGCATTAAGCCTAGGTGGTCTAATGTCAAGTTCCTGATTACATGGACTTCTGGCAGCTTAGTCGAGAGCTCAGGAAAGGTCGTGCATTTGACGGATGGTGTGAAGGCTCGTTAAATTTTCCACCAACTTATAAATACGAGTTGAACTCGGAGAAGTACTGTGGGGAGGATCCGAAGGTTGGGAGGCGTACTCCATCATGGTATGCACATTCAAGCTTTTGTTTATTCATCGGGCTTTATTCCAATTCTGCTCATCCGATGTTAGTGGATTGCCTATTGTCCTGTGGATGCATAGTCATTTTTTCTTGTTTCTGGTTACTGTTTTTGTCTTATTGACCCCTCCTCTCTATATTATACCAGCTATGCATATGCAGGTTATTTTATGGACCCCTTTCCTGCAGTGATTTATGTTATCTTCTGTCTCAAAGTCAAAACCATGTTCTGATTTAAAGAAATGTAATATATGTATTGTGGGAATGGCATGAAGTCCGATTATAGTATATCCAAGGGGAAAATTTGTTTTGATGGAGTCACCTTTACTTTAGTTATTCTTTTCCTGGAAAAGAGAAATTAAGTGGTCATTTGTAAGAGAGAGAAAGATATTGGCTATTGGAGGCCTCCTGAATTACAAAGACTGCACCCATGACTATGAGTTCATTAGCTGATGATACCACGGTTGTGGGTGTCTATGCAGCAAAGACGGTTAATGGTACAAAATGTTCAGGGGTTGAAAACTGTACTTACCCAAAGAACATCAACGATGGCTGGTTATCTCAAGTACTTATGTTATCTGGCAAGACTGGCATGCCACATGCATATCATTCGAGGGGAGGGTCTCTCTCTCTCTCTCTCTCTCTCTCTCTCTTAGCTGACAGAAACACTTGATAGGTATAATAGAAAAATGTTATTATGGCTGGCCAACATAAAAAATGAAATTTGACGAATAAAAAATTAGAAATGTTTTATTTAATATTCTAGGCTTCATTTTGGTATCTTTGTTGGATTTCTTTTATTCCCTGGTTGTTTCAAGTCCCTCCATGTGTGTTTGTGGTAAAGACTTGAATGCAAATTATTCTTTCAGGTGCGACCGTATTCTTTCATTAGGAAAGGGAATGAGGCTATTGAGCTACAGGAGAACAGAGCTCAGGCTATCTGATCATCGACCTGTAACTGCATCGTACATGGTAGACGTCGAGGTGTTTTCATCTAGGAAGCTTCAACGGGCCCTCACATTTACTGATGCAGAAATTGAAAGTCGGGAAGGACTTGAGGTTGGCTACCTAAGATCTGGAGAAGTGAGTAACCTGCCACATATACTTCAATTGCACAAACAATTGCTTTGCGACCATCTTAAAATACTACTTTATTTCAAATGCTACGGAAGCAGGTTGATGTAGAACATGTCCAAACATAAACTTTGAATAGGTCTTATGCTTTACCAAACTCTTTTTAGACAACACCTTGGTAACACAGCATTTAGTGAGAAATCATGCGATCTAGTCAGTTATTTGGTGGGATAGGGCTTGGAAATTGGTGATTTCTAAAGATGAAGGGGAATACGATATTGGTGGAAGGACTTGGAATAAGATGAAGTTTGATGGATATAAGTTGTTTTTATCTTAGAAAATGACTAGTTTGAAGTTCTGGGCTGGGAGACATATAGGTAGAGTAAGGAAAATTTTGCATGAGAAAGTAAGAACAGCAGCGTACAAGTAAAATCAAGTGAACTCGTCCCATTTGACTTATATTGAGTTATAACAAGTATGTAGATAACTTGATACTTTTAACTTTTCAACCCCGTTCCACATTCCAAAAAAAGTACTTAAAAAATAAGGACCTATTTTCAAACTTAAAAATAATGGGTTTACAAAAATAAATTTTCAATTTTTTTTTGCAGGATTTGATAGATCTCATCTATAAAACTAGATCCATATTGCATATTTTTTTTATTTCAGTAAGCCTATTATTTTTAAGCTTGGAAATTGCAAATAAGTACTTATTTTTTAAGAGGGTAATCCGGAACGGGGACCTCTTGAATAAAATAGGTAACAAATTTGTTTCCCGATGTTCACTGGCTTGTTTGGAAGACAATATATATCCTATGAAACTCCTTTTTTCCCCTCTTAATAATCACATTTCTGAAATGAGAATAAATTATTTACACCGCCGGTGTAAATATATGTTTCCTCCAAATCTATTGCATTGCGCCACGTCGCCATGTTTTATTAATTGGGACCATTGTTTTGACACGTGTCGCAATGCAATTGATTTAAAGGAAACAAAATGTTTACACCGGCGGTGTAAAGAATTTTTATTCTCTTCTGAAATTTTTCCACCATCATGAAGAAATGCATCCAACGGATGAAGCTTTTACTCAAAAGTTGTGCAACTCATTAGGCTGCTTCTTTGGAATGTTCCGTGATTTCTCTTTGAATGCAACTTTTGTCTGCCGGTGCAGGATGCAGCCTACCGGGAGCGTTAGGAGGAGGGGTTAATTCCTAACAAACTGGAAGAGGCTATGGTTAAGGGGTCTTTTTGGAACTTCCTTTATACTGTGCATTTATTCATTCAATTGCTAATGTCCAATGGTCGAGGTTGTATATCGCAGCGTGTGTGTGTTTGTATATATATTTTTGCTTGTAGCTTTGAGATACAGTTTTGGTTTCAAAATTTGGTTCCGTCACTGTAAACATTAATCTTATGTGACAACAAACATCCACCTTACATGTTTGATAGTAAAGCAAAATAATGCGCACTTTTGTAAGCCAGGTAATAAAGTTGGTACTTCTTTCCTTAACAAGACTGAGACAAGAAAGCATGGGAGTGGAAAAGAAAGGTAGAGTGCTCAGGTTGTGAGAGTTCTTGGGTTTAAGTCTCTCTGTCTGCATTTGTTCTCCGTTTGCATTATGCTTCTTTCCTCGTATTCTGTTTCACTCTATCTATGAAAATTTGCAAGATGGGGTTGCACGTGGGGGAGGGTGTTCAATAGCTTGATATACATTGTTAAGCGCATTTCTAACGGCTTAAGCTTTTGATACTACCGGTAACGTAGCACATTTTTTCACAGGTATCCGGAAAATGAAGTTCTTTCTCCTTGTTGATAAATATCAAAACCTTGTCAACATTTTTGGACCACCAAAACCATCATTCTTTTCGTTTCTTCTAATTAATGGTAAAGAAGCTGATACCCTAAAAAGTTGGGAAGACACCACTGCTTTTTAAGCACCTAATCATCATTCTCAAAGAGGCGTTTGAAATCTTTCTTGACCACAGAATCCGAATAATGTCACCAAAAAATGCATTCTTGAGGGACACCATTGACAAATTTATGTATCCTTTTGACGAAAATAGACGGAGAGGAGTCGAAAATGGTGGAAAATACACTCTCTTTTTTTTCTTTTCTAAAGGTACACCAGATGGAACATTACATTCAGTATGGATTGAAAAATGATCAAATGTCCCCCCATTTTGAATATCATGATTACAATAGGGCATCCTTACTCAAGGTCAATTTCAGCCTTAATGGGGAAGACGTGGCAGCTCCCGATTTGGTGCCGGTTGGACCCACTCAAGCACAATGTATTTCGAAGGATCTTTCCCTAGTACGAGAGGACCGGATAGGGTCCGAAGTGGAATGCTATATAGTCAATTGTTCGGGGAAAAAGACACAAAATATAAGGCTATTCAAGGAGCCTGTCAAGAGACGCAACGAAAGTAGTCTAACTTTTCTATACATAAAAGCATCCACAGTGGAATAATAAAAACCATAGAATTGTTAAAGTTAGCAATGTTTTTTCAAAAAAATGCTCACAATAGCATAATCAAATTTAACAAGCTCTTAGCAATTTATCAAATTTTGACAATTGGATAATCAAAAGTTCAAAACTACCACCCTTTTGTCAATAACCAAACTTTTTCTCTCTTTCATTTCTCTCTCTCTCTCTCTCTCTCTCTCTCTCTCTCTCTCTCTCTCTCATATTTTTAAAATAAGTTATTATTTTTTTTACAAAAATAGTAAAACTGTTTTTTATTAAAAAAATATTTTTTTAAAACTGTCTTCTTCTTTTTTTTTTTTCAAAAACTGTTATTTTAAAAAAAAATACATTTTTTTAAAACTGTTTTTTAAAACTTTTTCCGAAAGTTTTTTTTCAAAAAATTATTTTCTATTTCTAATAACATGTTTTTATTAGTTTGAAAACTATTTAAATTTTTTTGTTTTATATGGTGACAATTTATAGATTTTATAGGTTGAAAAGGTGATGTGACAAGTTTTGATTATTCAATTTTGATTATACCATTGTGAACATCTACATTGCTAAATGATGTGGCAACTTTTGATTATCCACTTTTAATTATTCCACTATGGATGCTCTAAGCCTTGTATTACATTTGGTACAAAGTTATACGTAAAAATAGCACCCAAAGTAAAATACCTTTGGGCCACTAAATTTCGTAGGTTCATGCTAGATGTAGCAATAGCAAACCATTGGAGAAGCTCTAAATTTTATTAATTTTATTACAAATACTAACGTTGATTACATCTTTACGTATATATATTATGCAAATCGCATGCCGGAAAGAAGTTACAACCCACAACATTGGGATTCTAACCCAAGCATCACTCTTCGTAAGAGAGTTCCCGATCCACCCGACCAACCCCTTGGAGTCAATCGAATGAGCATCTTGTGGTGCCCAAGAGTTCAGGCTTCCTCAACCAGAACTGCTGGAACCTCTGCCTTGCATACTCCATGTAATCAAAATCAATATGGTTCACATAACTCTGCAAATGGAAAAAAAATTATGGATTAATTAGTCCTGTGTTTAAGCCGCGAGATCCGAATAAGCAAAGAAAGAAGAACAAAACTTACGGAGATAATTCCCCATAAACCCCAGAACAGGTGGTTAGCAAGAGTGTGTTTCTCTGCATCATCCATAAGCTGCTCTACTTCATTGTCACTGGGTTGATTCCCTACGGACAGTGATGGAGATTTTAGGTGAGATGAAAGTGAATACATCCACTCAAAAGTGAAGACCTCGTTTGTTTTCCTTTTCAATCTGATTCGCAGAACATTTTTTCGCAAACTGTTTTTGAAAAAGGTAAAACACTCTTCAACAAATTCATTCTCAAGAGCAAAAAGAGTTTTCAAGAATTCATTAACATCTTTTTTCATGCATGCTCTTATCTAAAACGTGGGTTGTCAAAAAAAGCATCGGACGAAAATAGCGACCGATTACTCTTGGCCATATGGTTTTGTGTCGAAGAAAAAGCGGTAAACAAAAACGATGGCAAACAAACTTGAAACAACTCCAAGAGGGACCATTGACTTCAGGACCCCGGAACAAGTCGAGGTGCGTGCAAGTTGGTAGGGGATGAGTGGGACCCACATTCCATAATTTCATCCTTGGATATTAGCATTATAAGACTTGAAGGTTGTTTGTACGGAACAAATGTCATCCAGAAAATAAGAAGGGGAAAGAAAGTCCACATCTGCTTTAAGGAGTTGCTTTCAATCAACTCAGCAATATAGACTGAATACCCACCACTTAAGGCGGGCACACAATCTTCTTTATAACAAGGTCAACACGTTCATTATGTTGTATGTATGCAATGTTCCCAAGAAAACCAATGCCACCAAGGGTGAAAATGTCATATTGAGAAAGTTCCACACTTTTTTTTTTTGTTTTTGAGACTAACCAAACAGGTGACTAGGGAGGAGAAAAATCTCTATTCTTTTCTCATCTATTAACGGCCAAAAGAAAAACACATAGTAAAACTTGGCCCTTTTGCTTTCTCATCTCTCTAAATGGATCATTAGAAAATCATATGCTAAAATTTGGCAGTTTCTTATAAAATACCCAAGCAGGTGATTAGGGAGGAGACAATCCCTTTACTTTTCTCCTCTCTAAATTCCAAGGGACCCTTAAAGGCTGTGGAATATATATTTTATTTTTGATAACTCAAGTGTTCAGGCGAGCTTACGCGCACCTTGATCCAAAAACATCAAGACAAATAACAAACTATTGAACTAACCCGCATAACAAAGATATTTGTGTACAAATCTTCGTCGCTCCTCTAGACCTGTTAATTATGAAAAGGGCACACTTTAGATCCCAATATGCACAGCAACATAACTAGGATGCCAGATAGTATATAAGTCGAAAGGATGAAAATTGAGGCAATTAGACAGCATGAATAGACTGAAAATCTCTTACCGGGATATACACTGTAGTCCAAGACATGAGGTGTTTCTGTATGATAGTTAGCTGCCATCTCACAGAAATGATTTGCAAGGTCATAGGCAACAGGATTGTAACTGGCATACTCATAATCCTGTAAAAACAACAAAATAAAATTTTAAGAGTAAATTTCATTTGTTTATATATATATATATGGCGTTTCTAATAAGGGCACCCTTATTTTCGTTAAATGCAAACGTCGTTGGTAGCCATTGGATCGTGATTTCAATGGTCTAGATTTTAATGAAACTTTTCCGGGGGAAAGTTAATTGTGACCGGTCATAAACCGTCAACAGATCTGGACCATTGAAATCACAATTCCACAGCTGACAATGGGAAATCCGCATTTTTCTTGGCTAAGGTCACCCTTAGCTAAAGGCCCTTGTGTGTGTGTGTGTATATAAGTAGATTCCAGAATTGTGGAGATGATTAGGGAATTTGCAAACTCGAAATCATCCGAAAATCAATTGGGGAAAGTGTGTGCTGAAAACCTTTTAGAAGAGATTCAATAATAAAAATAAACCGAAAAATGAAGAAGAAGAAAAAAAACTTACAATTAGAGTGATTGATCTGGTCTCCTCGTTCATCATGATGTTACCGTATTGCAGATCATTGTGACAAAACGCAACTTCTTGGTCGTCCCGTGACAACTCCTTTTCCAGTAGGAGTATTTCCTCCTCCAAAGTATCTAAGCGAAATTCCTCTGCTATTTCAAAGGAACACAAGCTCTTGGCCTCATTCAGCCAGTGTCTGAGGAAGAAAACCAACGGTACATTACACATTCAGAATCGCAATGCACAAGGGAAAACTCCAACTGCCGATAGGTAGGTTTGTACCTCATTGTATTCCATAGAACCACGTTCTTAGGACCGGGCATATCAAGATTATGGAACTCCCTCAATTTAGCTGCTACAAGAGCGGATACTTCCACGTCACGGAGATCACCGGCTGATAGTGTCTGAAAATCCCAAACAAAATATGGTAATTCAATACTCAGAAATGGGTATATCTAGTCTAACTCTTCTGAAGTTTGGGCCAAGTAATATATGTTGAGAAAACCTTCTGATGAACAAGATAAGTGATGCGAGACATGAAACAAAATGGAAAGCCACACATACCTTAGCATAAATGAACTCCTCCACTCGCCCTTCTGGGAACAGGCCAAGAAGCCGAGGCCCCTGGCCATGCTTCGATATGCACTCAAAAGTCCGAATTTCCTCCTCCCGGTTAAAGAAAAGCTCTGCTCCTTCACCGTAAATCCGAACTAAAACTGTCCTAGTAGTTGTATCATTATCTGTCTTTGTAGGCCAGCTTATCCTGTAAACTTCATTAGTCATCGCTCCATTTAAGTGTACCACTTTTAACATGTTTGTATCAATCAAATCCCCCCAACTTGAAGCCAGAGATAACAGTAGCTTCATCAGTTCTTCAGGCACAACAAACCCATTGGTCTTAACCGCCATGATATGGTACAAAGGTGCTTCAACTACGGAAAGAATATGAACGAGAATCGATTACAAGTGGATAATTAAAAATACTGAACAGACGGAAGTGACATTTAAGAAAGATATAGAAAAGTAGAAAACCCAAGTGAAATAACATAAGGAAATCAAAGTGCTTAGCAGAGAACCAGAATGACTCTAAAATGAAACAGAACTGCGTATAGTATCGTCAGAAAGGACCAAATTGGACCAACCATAGTTTCTTTGAGACTGTATGCACATACGCACATGAACATATACCCAGTTGATAGGTTGGAACGAAAAACAAAACTCAATGATTTTAACATAAACAAGTTAAAATTACTCATCAGAGAGCCAGAAAGACTACTAAATGAAATAGAGAATTGTGTTAATACTAACAAAAGAAAGGACCCAATTGGATCAACCATGGGAGCATTTAGTATTCACAAAAAAACAAAAAACAAACCTGGTTTGTTTAGCACATGCACACATACCCATTTGGTAATTCCATACACTGAACAAACCAACGGATAAACAGAAAATAAAGTCAAAAGTACTAAGCAGAGAACAAGGACCACCAAATTAAGGGAATTGAATTTCCATATATTGCTAAAATAAAAATCTTGGAAAACTGACCAAATTGGATAAACCATGGTTTCTTTAGCACTACATATTCATACCTACACAAAAGCACAGATACCAAGTTGACTGGTTCATATACAGAGCAAACCCATATGAATTAAGGAAGAGAAAATGACAAAGCAAATAGAACTTCCAAAACAATCAAGAATCAGAAAACCACAAAAGCACAGATACCCAGTTAAGGGAATCATGCATAGAACAAACCCAATTGGATTAAGAGACAGAAAACCAAAGAGCTTACCCGAAAACCAAGAGGGCTGTGCTAACCAAGAATGTTGCCGAAGAATCTATATTCGCCTTGGTGGGTTTTGGACCTTTTGATTAATAAACCCAGATTTGAAATCAAGTGTGGTTCGGAATTGAAACTTCCAATTGGCCAATTCAAAGGACAAGTTAGTCTTGGTAGTTGGTATATATAGTTGATTATGGGTAAACAATGAGGAGGAAGTCAAGAACGGGCTTTTCCCTCTTCTGCATTAAAATATCACAGCGAAAGTTTGATTCTGTGTATTCTCTATTAGAACACCGTGACCACACGCATAGAAGCGCGTACTACGCTACTACACCAATGAGAATTTCCCACGTGTCGGTGAGGGGGAACAGGGAAACTTTCCGCGAAAATCTGAGAACCAAAAAGAACGGAAAATCTGAGAACCAAAAAGAACGGGTATGAAAGGAATGCACAAGGTACGAACTATCGCCGCTGCAATTATTCTACAATCAATCTCACATACGCATCTATTTACACACTTTTATACTCATAAATGTGTGGGCTCTATATATATTGAATGTGTGTAGTGTAAGTGAAGCCCACACTCTTGTAAGAGTGTAGATGTGCAATAGGGTGTGTAATTAGACATAATTCTAGCATTTTTTATCGCCTCGAGCCTTATTGAATGCGTGGCCTGTTTGGGACCCTATAATTTGGAGAAAAATAATGCACAGATTTTGACTTGAGGGCGTGAGGTGTGTCGTCAACTGGTATTATCCAATCTCGAGGAAATATCTTGGATTTGCAAAGAATTGTCCTGACTCCAAGTCCTGAGTTTAAATAATTACAGGATTGACGTCAGCTTTGTTTAATTGGGGTTTTCAGAACCAGCTCCTCTTCTTCTTCGGGATAGTTTTCAATAAGGTTTCACTCCACTTATTGCTTTCTTTTTCTTTTTATCAACACTCCACATATTATTCTTATTCTGTATCTATCTCTCTCCTCCTATTATTCAAAAAACCTCTATCAAAATGCTTAGCAGAGAACCAGAATAACTCTTAAATGAAATAGAACTGAATATAGTATCGTCAAAAAGGACCAAATTGGACCAACCATAGTTTCTTTGATCAGTACACACACACGTGAACATATAACTAATTGATACGTTCATAAATTGAACAAAACCCAAAATTTTTAACAGAAACTAGTTAAATTCTTCATCAGAGAACCAGAAAGACTATTATATAAATGAAGAGTGATGCTAAATGTACCGACGGGGTCGGTATCGAAATCGTAGGGACGGCCGCGCCGGGCCGTCTCCGACTACCGGACGGCCGATCCGAGCCCTTCAAAAATTCTATAAAAAAAAAAACGAGGGGGCCTACGCGGGAATCAACGGCATCCGAAGTGTGTAAGGTGCTTGATCCGAGCACCATTTTTTCGTGTATATATGTATATTCACGGTGTGTAAGGTGTGTAAGGTGCTTGATATGAGCCTGCTCTTTTTTTTCCCCTCCTCTGCATTAAAAATGTGAAAACTTTATGTCCATCTCAAAACCAATTATTGGCAATACGTGGAGAGGTCCCAGATGTTATTAAGTGATTACCCATTCCACTCCCAAGCAATATGAGACTCTATTTTCTTAACATCCCCCTCACGTGCAGCCGCGTTTGAGATCTGTCACGTGTGACCACTTTTTGGGTCCTATCATCGTGCAGCCTTTTCGCTGGTCTGTCATCGCGGGTTGTGGATTATGAATTTTATAAAATATGGGGTGGAACGGGCCCCACTTTGAGACCATGTGGAAACTTTATGTCCATTTCAAAACCAATTGACAATGAGTGGAGAGGTCCCAGATGTTATTAAGTGACTCCACTCCCAAGCAACGTTGGCAGCGCGTGCGATGCTACTTAACCAATGAGAATTCCCCACGTGTCCGTGGGAAACCCGAGGGAAGATCTGAGAACCGAAAAAGGGTATGAAAGTAAACGGCCAGATGCGTCAAGATACGCACTCCGCTGTCGCATAATACTACGGAGTATTTTATTTTCCTATTGAATTATGTGAAGCGTTTTTTGGCTGTGTTTGGAAAAAAATGAATGCGTGACTCTGACTTGGGGACGTGGATTGAGCCGACTATATTAACCTAATCTTGAGAAAATATCTTTATTTGAAAAGATTTAAAAATTGAGTTTAAAATAATTGTGCGATAATTTTCATGGGATCTGGACCGTTTATCTCGGTAATTAATGATCCGAATGTATTTTTGACCGGTAAAAATTAACTATTACCGGTCAAAAATACAAACACACTGAGACCATTGATTGTCGAGATGGACGGTCTGGATAAAAATCCTCACACAATCATCACGGAAAGATAGTCATAGAGGATCCGGATCCATTTTCTTCTACCAATAAGGATTTGGATAACGTTTCGTATCGCTCCCTATCAGTATAAATACAGCCTCTTTTAGAAAAAAAAACAAATGAATTTAAGTAGTTCTCTAAACAGATTGTTTCCCAAAGAGAAGTAGTATATTTTGCTTTTAAAAATCAAAGCTGCCGAACTCATTTTTGGTCGACTGTTTGCCTTTCTATTTTTCAAAAGTCATAAAGAAGATATAATTTGGGTAACTCGTGGTCAGCTGATTAGCCGAAGACCAATTCCGCATCATGCGAACAGGCGTACGAGAAGTCATTTTCAGAAGCTTAAATTGTAACTTTGACATTTGAAAATGTCTGTTTCATGGCAACTGTCAATAATTGGCTAGTCACATGATAAGAGCGAACATATATAGTTTTCAGTTAAGCGTAAACAATATTCTACTTGACTCGATAGGCATACATATAATATCGAGAAAATTAAGTCACACGAGCTCGACTTGTTTAAGAGCTCGACTAAAACTAGTTTGACAGTCACATTAGCTCGACTTGTTTAAGAGCTCGACTAAAACTAGTTTGACCTTGATGCGATAGATAAGCGAATCAAATTTAATGATATCTTTTAAGTCCATTTATCTTTTTTATGGAGAGAGTAAACCTCAAGAATTGACTTAGGCATCCGAGTGCCTGTCCAGCCAAATCCCTCGGTTGGTTAGCAGCTAGCTATGTTTCCAAGGATTTGCAGTTAAGACTTACTGCGAATTATATTTAACATTCTACTTTATCGAATCGGCAATACGGCACCACAGACACACTAATTTCTTGATGAGTCCGTATTTTTCATTTGTAACATGGCCTTTCCATTCTATGCAATAATAAAACGTGCATCATGCTTTTTGTTGAGAAGCTTAAATTAATCATGGCTTGCAGTAATAAAAACGTGCATCATGCAATTTAATGTGATGCGTTTTTAGAATGGGACCACCCAACATATGAAGAAGCTCTGCCCAATGGGGCATGTGCATGGGCCTGTATTGTTGCAAATCAGCCCATCTTGTTGATAACTATGGCCACTTTCTTAACTGTATTGGATCAACCCTAGGAAATTATTTTAAACAAAAAAGAACAAACGTAATTCCCGAATGATCAATTAACACCCAGATTTACTTTTTTTTTAATTAAATGTGACGTATTGGGAGAGAATGATCAGTCTCGTAAAACGAAAAATAAGTACTTAAAAAAATAAAAACCTTAGCAGAACGGGGCCTTAATCTCATGCGAAATGTAGCCGCTTTGTTAACGTTTTGAATGAAGTTTTTTTTACTGTTTTTATTGGGTTTTTATGCTGGCACTTTGTGCATATGAGTATCTCCATTGAGATTTGTGTCATGGACTTTTCCAAGAATAGGTAAGCTCAAGTTTAACAAGGATGGGAGTAGCGGAAGTAATTCAAACCCTACTGTTTTTGGTGGTGTATTTAGAGAAGAGAGAGGACATTGGGTGCTCGGATTCTTGGGTCGACGCTTGGAAGACTGCACCATCTTAGCTTGGACGCAGAGCTTTGGGTTATTTTCAAACACTAATGCTATTAGTAAAGAAGAAAACAAAGAAGACAACAAAGAATGACATGGAAAGTTGACAGGCAAAATAATGGACCTCACTTCAATTGGTGAAAATTCAAAAATTTAGAGATTTCAAAATTTGACTAATTCTAATCCCTGGTCCTAATTTTTATAGTAATACTAAACTAATTACGGCAACTATTAAACTAATTGTTCTAATCCCTAATAATATTAAATGGGTTCATAAGATTTAGTGTGATGCAAACTGATGAACTAATCAGGGCAACTCATACTCAATTAATTGAACCACTGTAGAGTTCTAATATTTAATCCCCAGTTCTAATCCCTAGTCCTAATTTTTGATTCCCTACTTTTAATGTCTTTATTTTTTAATCCCTAGTTTTAATCTAGACTTTCATAGTGACTCCGGTATTACAAAAAAGGAGACATGATGCCGACACTGCAAGAGAGAGAGAGAGAGAGAGAGAGAGAGAGTGGTGGTTGATCGGTGGTGGTGGATGGGACGCTGTCTGTGGGGCTCTGGTGGTGGTTGCCGTTGTCCGGTGGTGATCAACTAATGATGGTGGTTCGATGGTGGTGGTTGCACTGATTAGCGGGAGGAAGAATGGAAGGATGGAGGAGAGAGGAGTTTTTTGGTTTAAAATACACTCAAAATCAATTTTCAAATTTTCCTTTCCCGCTTCTTTTTTTTCCATCTCAGGGGAGAAGTAGTGGGGCCCATTATTTTGCCTATCAACTTTCCATGTCATTCTTTGTTGTCTTCTTTGTTTCCTTCTTTACTAATAGCGGTTGGAGCTAGTTCAAAATCAGAGCATGGAGGCCTTGGAGGTGGATTCGGACGGCTGTCGCGATGATCAATGCTGACTCTCCTGAGCACTCTCCTCACAAGGTCTTGATTCAAGAATGTAAAGCCCTCTTGGCAAGCACATGGCGTACCTCGAAGCACACACTCTGAAAGGGGGACAAAGTGGCGGATCGTCTTGCAAACATGGGAGTTGATCGAGAAAACACAGAATGGTGTTGCATGTCATCCAGCCGGATGACATTATTCTGCTACTTGAGGCTGACATGAGAAGAATAGCTTTTGGTGAGTGTAGTTCTGTTTGTTTCTTTCCAGTTTACCAAAAAAAAAAGTTCCATTAGCCTAACAAACAATCTGATCGTGAAATAGAAAAACTGTAACTAACCAGGAAAGGAGAACGAGAAAGATGAGTGAGAGTGAGAGCGAGAATTGAGAAGGGAGGCAAGGCCGACGCTGGACTAGGGCCCAAGAGGCGGTCAACTTAGCCCAAAATATGTTTGAAAATTAGGGCCTAACTATTTCTAGTATGAAAAAAAAAAAAAAAAAACCTATTTTTAGTACCCAGTATATATATCCTACATTTTTTGTCACAGAGGAGCCCAATTTAAAAGTTAAAACCCAAACAACCCCTCTTCAGTGTAGCTCCTCAGCCACCGCTCGACGAAGGAACCGCGCCCGACGCTTCGGCCAACAGGTACCCCCTCTCTCGAATGTTCTTTTCTTAACCACCGTGTTCAATTATGCCCTGCATTATACGGTACATTTCGCAGCTATCTGTATTCACTCGACTCAAGTTTGTGTTGATCTTGCCAAAATGAATAAAGTCAATAACTTTCAAGAAAAAGTGTACTTGGAACTAATACTTGCTCCTAAGAAACAAACACAGTCCGCTGTAATTACCACATATGATTCTCAACTATTTTTTTGGTTATCGTCTTGTTACCTTGAAAAATTGTCACTAATTATACCGAATGTATAGTGTGCCCAAAAAAAAAAAAAAAAAAGCTTCTTGTCATGTAATCTGTTTTTGAAGGAAGTCTCTTGAGTTACGAGTTACGCATACCAGCATGCTGGTTTTTAATTCAGGATTGCGATAAGATAGAAGAGATTTGATTAGAAATGAAAACATTCGTAGATTGTCAGGGGTCTCACTAGTTGAAGATAACAACACAAAAATTGTAATACCGTGAGCCCCAGTGGATGGGAGTATGGGCTAGGGAGCATTGGGGACGGACCTAACTTTTGACAATAAATGCACAAAGTGGCTGCTCTTAGAAAGTTTTACCACTGAAATAGCGCCCCCTATACCTCCGAAATTCGAGGAATTCAATAGATGTTATGCCTGTGAAGCGAAGTCCCACCTCGCTTGGGTACCAAAATAATATGAATAATATAAGCGTGAGGGCAAGACCTAGATTTTGGGGTTGCTTCTACCCAAAACCGTGTAACATGGTATCAGTCTATCAGAGTCTGGTATGCCAAGGATGGGTAGGGTGCATGTCCCTAGCCTGCATGTGGCAGGTGCTGCCGAGTGAGCACGCTAGATGTGAGGGGGGGTGTAAAGCGAAGTCCCACATCGTTTGGGTACCAAAGTAATATGAAGAATATAAGTGTGAGGGCACCCTCACTTCAATAGCTAGTTTTTGGGGTTGAGTTCTACCTAAAACCGTGTAACAATGCCATGGTTTCTTATACAACGAAGACCAGAAGTTGTAATACTCCTAGTAGATAAAAGGGATAAGAATATCATAAGATTTGTCTGGAGGGAAATGTTTGGGGAGAGGTAGACCGTACTTGACATGGATGTTGTGGTAACAAAAAGGGCACGAGTTTATTAAACTTGACTGATTATGTAGCCCACATCGGTTAAAAATGAGAAAAGGATTAGTATATAACAAAATGTGAGTAGCTAGTGTATAAGTTGAGGTTAATCTTTTGAGTCACGTGGTTAGACGAAGTGTAAGCAGGTCAGGTCAGCTAGCGTGGGTTAGTACATGTGGCATTAACCGGAAGTGTGAGGCGGGTCACGCAAAGGGACATGTTTGGGTGGGCCCAATAAGTGACTGAGTGAGGAGCTTGAGGTGCTTGGGTGGGTTCCACATGAGACAAGCTTGAGGAGCTTGACGTGCTTAAGCGGGTACTTTTCTCGCATCTCTCAGTTGGAGAAAGTGATGGTCCATGGGGCGCAATGAGGACGTTGCCATCTTATTTGGGGGGAGATTATAAGATCCCACATTGGTTAAAAATGAGCAGCTACTCTATAATTCGAGGTTAACCTTTTGAGCCATGTGGTTAAGCTAAGAGTAAGCATGTTAGCGTGCAGGTCATTACACGTATAGTGGTTAGTTTGGCCTGGTTTGGTTTGGTTTGTTTTGGTTGTATAGTTTTGAATTGACGAAATGGTTCTCATGAAAGCTTGACAAGTTATGTGGTGCTTCTGGAACAAATCTTGAATTTGGGATGAGTATGTGAGATTTTAGGCCTAGCTGGTATTTAAAAACTGTTTCACTCTTCAAAACTTCAAATACAAAAACATAGTTGGCAGGGTTCGAAACGGAGTAAACGTGTTTCTTCTAGAATCTGGAAGCATAAATTACGGACTAGAAGAATATCAAGATATATGATACTGGAAAGCTCAAACATGGAACTAGCCTGGGATGCTCCAGTAGCCTACTGGCTCCTTCCCACTAATATGGTAAGTTACAATAATAATGACCTTTTTTTATGAGAGAACAAAACTACGTAAGTTACCATAGTCGAACTTAACACTGGTTTTACTGATTTTGGACCCCAACGTTTCATGTCTAGGAATAGGAGATGTCTTCTGTCTTCATGGAAGAGGTGATTTGACAATCAGCTCTGCTGTAAGGACATTATTGTCGCAGTGCACCAGTTACATTTAACCACTATCTTGCACTTCAAGCAAAGGTCTCCATCACGTTTACATGGAATCCATTCTTCAAACGAGTGTGTAGATGTTTCTGTTCAGGCTGCTACTGATTCAATTACCTTGGTCCTCGTCTTTGTTTCTCCTTTCTTGTCATTAAAGTCCTTAATGCCTAATCTGTATGATAACTGCTGTTAGAATTCTGCTATTTTAGTTCATATTTTCATTTGCCTCCAATACCTCAAATGTACTTATCTTTGTGTACTTTTATCTATTATCTGACAGATCATTCATCTCCTCCTGTTTTTTGGTCACAGATATAGTGAAACAGAGAATGGGTATTTCACAAGAGAAGTCAGGCAAGATTATGGATACAGTCAATGGACGAGAAGAAAGGCCTTTCGATTTTTGGCATGTCCTATTTGGTAGGTTGGATGACAAAATATGAAACTTGATCCGATATATACGATAATGTCTTCATATCTTTTGAGTAGTCCAGTTATGATGATGGACTTGTCATGTTTTGTGGCTAAATAGTGTGGTGTGCAAGAACTTTAGCGGTGCATGATATATGTTTTGCTTCGATAAGTTTAAGAGAAAATTTTCCGGAAGCTATAAACAAATGAGGAACTACTAGAAAGTTTATTGAGTTATGGTATACTACTAGGCAATTGATTAGTGTGATTCTTAACTTCATGAGATGATTCTTTCTAATGTAGAGTTTTTTTCTGGGTTTCTGCAGGGGGTGCTATAGCTGGAGGTGTTGCTGGTGTTGTTGTGGAAACAGCTTTGTACCCAATTGACACAATAAAAACTAGACTTCAAGCAGGTTAAACCTTAGGATGTTCTTGTTTATCTGTTCCTCTTTTTCTCTAATTGCAGTATGCTTTACGATCATTTGAGGTTGGATTTTGCATGGAACTGACAGGAACTAGTTTCATTGAGGATTCTACAATGTTGTGACCTTTTTTATTTTAATGATGTTGACTAAATGGTCATGGTGGAAATTAGGCAGTTCGTGGTGGCGGAAAAATCAATTTGAAAGGACTCTATTCTGGATTAAGAGGAAATCTTGTCGGTGTCTTGCCGTAAGTTCCCTTTCTAGTCTTTCTTTCTGAAAACTTTTCATTTTAACTTGTTACCCCATTTATGCGTGCAAACTTATTAGTTATAGAAACTATGCTAGTTTGTCGGTAGATTTGCATGGACATGTGTCTTTATATAGAATTGCTGTACTCTGTTCATTTGGTATGTGGTATCACTTCAGCTAGGGAACTTACATTGGAGAATACTAATTTTCCTTCAGTATGGTAACTTCTAGGGATAAACTTTTTCTCCAAATTGCACACTTTACACTTAGATCGGAACTATTTGGAAGATCAGCTTTGTATACAATGTTACCGCCAACTGGTCTGAATATGAATTTTTGTAATTTTCTTTGCTTTGTCAGCAGTTTTAAACCATGTGCTTCTTATGATAATTTTCTTTTAGCATTTATTATCAGTAGTTCGAATTACATCTTCAACAGAAGATCATGCCTAGAGTCATCCCCATTAGCTTTTATTATTTTTCTTGATTTTAACTAAGTTCTTGTAATTTATTTGGTATAGAATCCTATACTTTTGTGAGGCTATACCCAAACACATAATATTACATCTACCCATCTCCCTATCAGCATTCGTGGAAAATTTGTCAGTGAATAGCTTCACAGTATGGTGCCTCACGCCTTCTAGGACATGAGAATGCAATAGTATACGTACAATTTACTTAATTCATTCACTAATTTTATTACGGAAATTGAGGTACTGCATTGAACTCAAGTCATCGAATAAGAGAAAGCTCCAACCCTTTGAAGTATCTCTGCCGCTCAACAGATACATTGGAGTTTTCAGTCCTGTGAATACCGAAATTGTAACATTAGGGGGCATGTTCTTGATGGTAATTCTTATTATTTGCAGGGCATCGGCAGTATTTGTTGGTGTATATGAACCTACGAAGCAAAAACTACTGAACAGCTTCCCTGACAACCTTAGTGCCTTGGCTCATTTGGTAATTATCTTAACCGAGTCAAACTAGATATGAGACTTTCATTTTTTTGGGTACAAATTGGTGCTAAATCCTCCAATAATCTGGTACCAGTAAGTTTACACCAAATTGAGGATGGAATCCTTATTCCTATTTGAAGTTTTTGTTTGTATATTTTTTGGTCCTTTCTGTCATGCCATAATCAACTTGGGCTAGTCGTGAGAGGTGTTCCCATGGCAGTGTGATATATAGAGTAGGATCTCATATTGTGACTGGCAAGGGCAGATCATACAGCTCAAGCCTTCGATGTCTTCATAACAGCTGTCAATAGCACTGTGCAAAGGCTTTCAGCTGCCTCTGATTGTCTTCTCATTTTCCTTGTTTCTTTCCTATTGGTGCCAACCTCTGTAATCTGTATTGTTAGACTGTTTCATTTGTATATTTGTATTACCTTCCAATTTGTTTGCTATGTCTATCTTTATTTGTGTCGTCTCTTTAATTTTTAAGCTAGGCTGGTTATACTAGTATCCTGTGTTATTGTGACTCTGGTTTTCTCTAGGAGTTTTAAGTGCAGTTGTTAGAATTTTGTTTGTGTGTGTGTGTAGACTGCAGGTGCTATTGGAGGGGCTGCATCTTCTATTATTAGGGTGCCTACTGAGGTAATTACTTTCCTTCTTCAGCCTCCTCCTCACAATGCTTCTGAGGCTCATGGTTTAGAATTTTGAAGGTTGTTAAGCAAAGGATGCAGACCGGACAATTTGCTTCAGCTGCTGATGCCGTCCAGTGTATTTTTGTCAAGGAGGGTTTTAAAGGCCTATATGCGGTATGTGACAATCACTTTCCTCAAACGTAAAGCTAATATGGAACTGGTTGCATTAGGTTTTCACTTTGCTTCTAGTCTTCTTTTCCTCCTGCTGGAGCGCTTGGAGTGTGAAGGTTTCTTGTTGCTAAAGTGGGTTCTGGTGTTTCATAGTGGAGAATAGCTTCATTACTTTGGCCATGAACTTATTCGAAATTGTTGTTGATGAATGTTACTGTTTTGTCTTTGAGATTGCAGGGATATGGGTCATTTTTATTGCGAGACTTGCCTTTTGATGCCATCCAGTTCTGTATCTATGAGCAACTTCGAATTGGGTATAAGCTAGCGGTAAGCGTAGTTTTTGAATGCGGTAAAGGCAAATGTACACCCTAATCTCTTTTTTTCACTCCCAAGAAGGGAATTGATCCTAGTATGACAGCAAACCCTTGTAGTCATAAGTTGATAAACTCCTTACCACGGAGGAATAACTGGAAAGTGATCATCCCTCATCCATTTCTTTGTTTTCCATAGACTGCAAGCCTATTTAGGAGTTCTATCGCTTTACTTTTTAGCCATTGCGCTTTATGTCTAAATAATGGCACTCATCATACAATGAGAGAATAGAAGGATTGCATCAATGTCGAGTTTTTAGTACTTGTTTAAGTGAAGCTTTGGAGACATAATTCTGCATTCTTTTTTCAGGCTAGAAGGGAATTGAAAGACCCTGAAAATGCTATAATTGGTGCATTTGCTGGTAAGTAGCTAGTACACATCGCCAACAAATTTCAAATTCTAGGGGGGTCTGGTGTTTCAGAGGTTAATAATTACACCTTTTGTTGTCTTCCTAAAATTCGCCCCTGGTATAACTAGCATTTACTGGAGTTGGAATCTCATTTTCATGTTTTTTTCATCATACATATGATGGAAGAATGCTGAATTTCTTGGCACCTCTGATTCCCCTTCATGCAGTTTGTGTAGATTACCAGTCATGGCATGGAATAGTGCGTGTTTCTCTTGTTGTTTCGCTTATAAGAAATATAAAGGCCAGTAAATTGATTGCCGACTATTGACCATCATTGATCAATTTTTCACAGTTTTCCCTTTTTCACCAATATACTGTATTTGCATTCTTCACATATAAACGCATGAATAATTGCCTAAAGTTGCTGCGGAATTTTGGTTTCATTTCCGCTTTACACAGGTGCGATAACTGGAGCTATAACAACTCCTCTTGATGTGATAAAGACTAGATTAATGGTTCAGGTAAATTGTATTGCATTTTCGTGGTTTCTTTGTTCTTTTCATCTTCTATGGGGATTGGGTAGAGCTTTGTTGCTCATGTTTTGGTCTTTTTAATTTTTTGCAGGGACCAGCAAACGAGTATAAAGGTATTGTTGATTGTGTTAAAACTATAGTAAGAGAAGAGGGAACTCCTGCTTTTTTCAAGGTGTGACTTTCCCCACTACTCGCCTTGCTAAATAACTATGAAAACCTAAAACAGAGTAGTGCCGCTGTTATTCCTTGTGTTTATTCTTATTATGCTTCACTGGACGGGTGAGAATTATTTTTCTTTCTTTTTATCTCTCGCAGTCAGGCTCCTTGCTAATGTTCAATTCCACATATGTACTCCCCCGGTCTTATCCATCACTAAATGGCAATATAAACCCAATTGATATTAATAACTTGGGCCTTTCATCCATTTGTACAAACTGAAGCTACCAGCTTTAGAGCTGGTACATGGCATAGTTACTCATTACATGGCATAGTCACTCAAAAGTTTGAACTATTATGCTTATCTGAGACGGAAATATTCCGTAGTCTTTCATTTTAGGTTTTTACATCCTCTCGGTGGTTTTAACTATTGCTCCTTCTTTAAATCATTTCAGCGAGAACAAACTGGAACTTAGTGATCTTCAAATTGTTTCGGCTTGCACTAGTTACAGTAAAAGATCATGAACTGTTGATTTTTTTGAACCTGTTTAAATTGCTTATTTATCAATCTTTCCCGAAATAGCATGCTAAAACATGATTATAATTGACTGTTGTGCTGCAGGGTATAGGGCCTAGAGTACTGTGGATAAGTATTGGAGGTTCGATTTTCTTCAGCGTTCTTGAAAGGACAAAGAAGATACTTGCGGAAAGGCGTCCTGTGGATCATAACTCAGCTTCTTTCAAGTTGGATTAACATCGGATCTAGCAATTTTTGTTAGGTTTAATTCTCCTTGCTTGAGATCTAAAGCAGGAAGAACTGTGGAGGGAATCTCCATCCATTTCCCCTGTTTTTTCAAGTTTTTATGCCTTTTCAGAGGAAATGGCTAATCCAATAACACAAGTTTCGTAGCGGGACTGGAGCAAGCTATTTTGAGACACGGTTTCTTCTGAAATAGATTCGGTTCGGAATTGTTGTCTAAGATCTGGTATTGAAATAGATTGAGAGGTTTTTTTTCTGCCTTTCTTTGTGTCAGCAAAGAAAATTTGAACAATGAGGGTTCACTAGATTCCATGCATGAAAAATTGTCAAAGAAAATGAGCTTGACTCCTGCTGGTGCTGGAAGGATGACTGGACGAATTTTGGGCTGATTTAGAACAGAGTTGTTTTTTCTTTGTGTGATGGGGATGTGAGATTGGATGAACGGAAAACAAACCACTGGGGTTTCTCTCCGTTAGACTTTCATCCCCTAAAACGGCGTCGTTTGGATGGAAAAAAAGAAAAAGAAAGGGCCCGGCCAAATACAACTGCGAATTTACTACATGTAGCCAATTCATAAAAGGAAGATTTCCTTTTATGAATTGGCTACATGTAGTAAATTCGCAGTTGTATTCCTTTTATGAATTGGCTACATGTAGTAAATTCGCAGTTGTATTTGGCAGCACCCAAAAGAAAAAAGGAAGGACTATTGTTGTGAGCCTTTGGATCTACTCATTAAACGCCCTGCTACTGGTACAGAAATTTGTGCACAGATTTTATTGTGGAGCCCACCAAGGGTCCCACACAAATGATCCGAATGGTTCATTAAATGTAAAATATTTTTTCAAGAGCCCCAACAGAAAATTAGCTCAGCCTAATACCTATAAGCGCTCGATCCAATCATCTAAATTTTCATTCAGATTTTCGGGTAATGAGAAGTTAGATAATTAGATCAAGTACCTATAGTTATTGGATTGAGCTGATTTTTTATAGAAGCCCTTGAAAAAATGTTTTACATTTAATGAACAGCTCGGATAATTTGTGTGGGACCCGTGGTGGGCCCCACAAAAAAATCTGTGCACAATCTGTGCACAGATTTCTGTACCGGTAGCATTTTTGTTATGGCAACTCCTCATTTAAACCCTCACACAATCCTCACAGGTAAATCCTCACCGAGGATCCGGATCCGTGCTGGAAGTAGTTGGCTGTCTTTCTTGCACTATAAAAGATCCTGCAACTAGATTCCATTTTCCTCCAATTTGAACAAGAAGGGTCATTTTCTTATCTTTAGATTCTTTCCCAGTTTCATCGTAATTTTCAAGCAAAGGAAAGTAATGAGAGTGGCCAAATCCACATAATTTCCATATGAAGCCTAATTTTCCAATGAAAAACCAACTAGTGAAATTGACTTTGTTGTCATTTAGAGCTAATCCGTTACCATCAGTAGGGAAGTGTTGGGTCCATTGATCCTTGTCAGTGCTGAATTTTCTTTCGAGCCCTTTTGATGTGTTTGATGAATTATCACCGTATCCACCCTGATCCATAGTTTACTTTCACTATGTTCGGTAACCATTTTAGTTTAGTTTTTCAATTATTACTCTACTTCTTTCTCTAATTATTGTCCTATTTTTTTAATTATTAATTTTCTCATCTCTCTCCAATTATTACCCCTCTCTTCAATCATTACCTTATTTCTCTATCTATCCACTACCAAAACTAAACTAAACTAAATTTTCAACCAAACAAAGCCTTTGTAGGTTCAATTGTGCTGTTGAAATCTTTGGTTTTTGTTCAAGTTTCAACGTCTCGTTATCAATAATGTGCGTAGTTTCCTTTATTGGAGAGTGGGCATTATAGTCACATTAATTAATACTCCCTCCGTCCCAATTTAATTGCTCCCTAAGGGAGACCGTGTAATTTTGACCTCGAAAAATAAAGTACTTTCGTAACTAATTTTTGACTTTGTTTTGCATTGTTCAAAAGATCTCAATGAGTACTTAAAACGGTGCAAAAAAGTTTCAAAAAAGATTATGAAAAATATGATTTTTTTTAAGTCAAAATGACACGGCTTATTGGCTTATTTTTGTCTTTATTAAAAAAAATTAGATTTCGATCATAATTTTTACTTTTTAGATTCCTCTAGTCATGACAATACAATTGTAACAATCCGAATTTTCAAGTCATTTTTTTTAAACATTTTATTATAATTCTTTTACTAAAAATTATTTTATCATTTATTAAAGTGATTGTATTATAATTTAACCTTAGGAACTAGCCATTTAAAAACCTTTTGATATCATAGGATTTTTTTTCATATCTTGACCAATGATATCCTTTGTCCCGAACTATTATAGAACCCTAACTTTATTTCATAATCTTAAAAATCTAGGATAAGATTACATTGGATTAGGATAAGATATTATTGGATATCCTAAGATATACTTAGATACATTAAGATTTGTTTGGAGTTTAGTAGATATTATTAGATATTATAAGATTATGTTTAGATATTATAAAATTATGATCTAGATTTGATTGGATTTTCTAGATATGCTCTAGATTCTTCTTCCATGAGTATAAATAGGCTCCATCTCTCCACTCTCCTCCACACACACCACACCACACCTCACTTCTCTTCACTTCTTATTCCAATTTGTTAGCTTAGAGAGAGAGAGAGAGAGAGAGAGAGAGAGAGATAAAAGAGAAAAAAAGCTTGAGAGTTTATTTTATAAATAGTTTTAGATTGGTGGGCTAGTGGTGTATTTAGTCGAAAGATGGAAAAATATTTTTAAGGCATTGATTCGTAGACGTAAGAGCCAGACATACTTGAGGTAATCCGGGGAGTATACGATATGCCTTCCCACTTCCAGAATCCTTTCTTCACTCTCACTTTTGTACTGCTTTTGATTATCTCATGATATTTGTTCAATTTTGTGGATATCATTGAAAAGTGGAATAATTGGTATCGAATATGATGTTGTTGGCTGAGTACTATAAAACTGTTTAGTACAGGGATCGAGTGAACTCATGCACCAATAACTTATCCAATAGCCAGAATGGGTCGAGGATGACTCGGTGATGAAGGTATTGGGGAAGGGTCACTGATTACGTACTGAGGAGGACATGGTATGAGATCCTTTGTGATTGTTGTTTCGACTTGGTGGTCGATTATCGCTCATTGATTCCACTTGAACTTAAGCTTTGTTATTCTGTTGTATCTTATACTTCCTGGATAATTTCTTTTTCAGGTATGGAGTTGGATTAGTGGAAATTAAATCAGAGTATATAAGGATTAATTTGGAGAGGTCTTGAAAGAGTTGATAATTTTGGAGCATCTAGAAGAATATTTAGAAGGCGGCTTAAGTTTATTTTGGTGATGTAATTTATTTATGGAGAGAACAGGGACTTAGAAGTGTTTAAAATGCAATGTATTTTGGAGTTTATTTTTAGAAAATAGCGGGGCATTACAACAATAATCCCTCAAAAATTGATGAGAAACTAACAAATACGAAAAAAAAACTGAATAAGGACAAAAAAATAAGCCAGTTGAATTATTAAAAAATTGGTGGGAGGTTTACTATAGCATATTTGTAACCCATTAAGTCCATTTCTAAATTTCATAACCCCTCTAGTCCACTAATATAGTTATATAACCTAATAACTCCAATTTACTTTAAAAGAGATATTTTTCAAGACCAAAAAACCCTCCTATGTAACATATAGAGAGAGAAACCCAAGATCACAAAATAGATCTGAGCATCCCCTCTCTCTCTCCCCTCCCCTCTCCTAGTGAACCGTCTGCCTCCAAATTCTCCACGCCGACGAGTTCTCCCTCACTCACCACGAACTGGATAGGGCCCTCTCTCTCTCCGATTACTCGTCGCCGCCACCCTTCCTCGCCGTCGTCGCCGCTGCATTCCTGATCCTCCTCCTCACATAGCCGCCGTCGTCCGTGGCATAAAATCTTGGGGCCCACATTCTCTCCACTATCCAAAAGTTCCAGGCCTTATTGTTCGCGCAGCCGCCGCCCACGGCTATACCCACGTTCGTCCTTCCACCATCACGATATTGAGGAAAAAGGGAAAACCCAAAAATAGATCTTTCTGAAAGCTTCCCAAGATGTTGAAAGCAGTGTGTAAGTAAATCATGAACACAAGTACTTTAATTTGTTTGTGTTTTAACATGGGTAGCAGTATAATTCAACCTAACTGCTTTCATCTTTTGTTTCACAACTCACTTCAGCCGCAAGAAGACCATCCACCCGTTCAAGAACTTCTATGCCGAGTAGATGAAGACCCTCAGGACCACCCTCCTCCATGTCCTCCGCCAATCCATGTCTTCTAACTCCCCCAGCACCTCCTCCCTGCCCACGTCGACACCGTCCACACCACCTCCTCCCCACCCACATTGCCCTCGACCTCGCCTGTGCACTCCTATTACTGATTTAAAGTTGCTAACAGTCTGTGAATATATGGTTATAAATTATTTTGTTCTGGTTGTTATTTTGTCATGTGAATATGTATGGTATTATGTCATTTTATTCAGTGAATATATATGGTTATATATTCAGGTCTAGTAGGGCCGCCGTGTGGACCAATTCAATAACGTAAATTTATTAGTTTTATTAGTTTTCATGTATAAATTTATTAGTTTTATTTGTCAAAGGAACTAATAACGTTGTATGTTCTTTTATTGAATTGGTTCGCGTAACGGCCTCTCAAAATACATATAGATATATGATTATATGATTATATATGGTTATGTGATAATATTTGTGACCATATATATATATATATGAGCTTGTATTGACAAAAATATTCCAATTGCATAGAGATCATATAACGTTGTATATGAGATTTTGTCCTGTAAAACTAAAAAAAGAAGAGAGGAACTAATAATGTTTTATGCTCTCTTATTGAATAGGTCCGCACAGCGGCCTCTCAAAAGCGCATATGGATGTATCCATATATTATCAGAAGCAAGTCGAAGAGGTCGCTGCGCGGACCAATTCAATAAGTGGTGAACAATGGAGTATATAACGTTATATGTGAACTTCTGTTATGTGTAATATGTAATTTTCCTAGGGTTAGACATATAATATTATATCTCATTTTTGAGATATATTAATGTTGTTTATGTTGTTTTGAATATGTATATATGTAGATGGTTATGAGAATGCTATTCGGAGGCAGAAAATCAAAATTTTGAAGGATTCGATGAAGGTTTTGATGAAGAAAATGGTGAAAAAATGAAGTTCGACCCTCTGTAGCCTCATCAACATTCAACTTGGGATTCAAGGCGCGATTGAAAATAAGGATAATGGTGGCATGATATGTGAACATATAATGTTATTTTTTGAGATATATAATATTGTTAGAAAGATATGATGTTGTTTTGAGAACATATAATTTTATGTCTTGTTTTGTGAGACTTAGAGCTACAGAAGCTCAGATATAATGTTATATATTTTATTTTATTGTGAGATTTAGAACTACAGAAGCTCACATATAATGTTATATTTCTGTTCTATTTTTTTGTGAGATTCAGAGCTGCAGAAGCTCAAATATAATGTTATATGTTCTATTTTTTTTTGTGATATTTAGATATTTAAAAACTCACATATAATGTTATATGTTTTGTATGGACCAGCATATAATGTTAAAGACTTAAAACAAGAAAAACCAAAAAGAAATGTTGCATGTTAGAAAATTTTTGCCACACATATAATATTGTATGTTAGGAAATTTTTATTACTCATATAACGTTAAAAAATCAATACAAGAAAAATAGAAAAAAACAAAAAGAGAAATTTGTCACATATATAACGTTAAATGTTAAGTGTAGCAGGTTCAATAAAAAAAATCAAGAAAAATGAAAAAATACGTTTTTTGTTACCCATATAACGTTATATGTGGTGTGATGGCAATGGCGACGGTGGTGGTGGCGGAGGTGGTGGCAGGGGCGGCGGCTTGATTGCAACAAAAACGAAAAAAATGGAAAAACACATTTTCGTGTTAGCCAAATAAGGCCCTTATTTATTAGGTAGGGTATTTTTGTCATTAAAATTATTAGTGGACTATGAAACTTAGAAGTGGACTAGATGAGTTTGGAAACTGCTATAGTGGATTTATGCAAAATTCTCTCTTGAATTATTTAGCCGAACGGGTAAGTTATTGATTAGTATACACAAGATGCTAAAATGTCAAAAATTGTTGATTAATATGAATAATATATAATTTTGGCACAAATTAATCACAAAAAAATTAACGTGAACTGGGCCCGGCCTGAGTGGTGGTGTTCCTTAAAATTGGAGTTCTCTTTTGATTATTCACTCAAAGATTCAGCTGAAATGCAAATTGCAATTTTTATTCGAAGAAGCTAGATTCCCATAAAAAGTGGAATCACAAAAAGAAAAGAAAAGTAGGATATGACATCGTGGAGGCAAAACTAGGGGTGTACACGGTCCGGATTGGTCCGGTTCTCTAGAAAACCAGTAATCGGACCATTTCAAACGTTTCTAGGAAATTGAGAACCAGAACCTAACCAATACATGAGTGGAACCGAACCAGAACCAAACCGCAAAACCGGTCCGGTTTTGGTTCGGCTCCGGTTCCGATTCTATCCAATTAGTATCCAAACCTATCACCGGTGTGTGAGAAAGAGAGACGTGAGATTGAAATTATAAAGACTAATCCGTTAAATAAGGTTACAAAGAATTAAAAGAATAAGAAAGTAATCTATTAGAATAGAAAAAGAAGAAAGAAAATAAAAACTTTCTTAACGAATGAGATTTCATCTCTAAATAAAGTAAGTTTAGCAAGAAAGAGATTAACTTACCAAATTACACACATATATTTATTTTATATAATTATATATATATATATATTAATTTTAAACGGTCCGGTCCGGTTCTAACCACGGTTCTTTAATTGAGAACCAGTAACCGAACCAAAATTAACGGTTCTTATTTTTTTGGAACCATAACCTGACCGCAGAACCACAGAACCAGACCAAATATGACGGTTCGGTCCGGATCGGACCGGTTTTACGGTTCGGGCGGTTTTCTTGAACACCCCTAGGCAAAACTGTGTGTCACTTGCATTGTTGAAATCATTGGGCCCTCCACCATTTTTTTCTTTTTAAGGCTTTGAAACAGTGGTCAACAAGAATTCTTAAACACGTGCTTTAAGCAAATTGAGTGAGCCTCTTCCCTTCACACGTTACACTGGGATCGATCCACACTCTTAAGTTTCGTTCTATTAAAGTTCTTATTTTTAAAATACTTATTTTTCATTTTACGAAATATGTTATTCTTTTACAATACATTACTTTTAATTTAAAAAAACAAGTACTTATTTTCTTATTTGAGTTAGCGGATTAGACTCGAATTCTACAAAATTTTGTGATTTTAAGAGAACGTGAAACACCATGTGGCGGTGCCGCAAGAGCAATGAATAATTTTTCATTGTCACTATAACATCAGTTTGAATTCTCTCTCTGCATAAAGTACCCAGCTACCGGTCGTGTTCCACAAACGCAGGCATCACCAATTCTGTGGACCAACACTTTACCCACTAATCTCTCTCCTACTTTAGGAGAGAGAAAAGACTCACCAAAAAAGGCAAAAACGTTAAGCACAAAAACATGGCTGAACAATTACCACCAAAGTACGGCAAGTGTTTTGTGTGTTCAATGGTTCTGAATATGTTGCTGATACTGTGTTTGTTTGTCGGGCATACAAATTGGAAGCCGAGCTGGAGCATGAGGGCCGCCATGGAGGCAGAAGCAGTGGCGTCGGAGTCGTGCTCTGGCCATGGCAGGGCCTACTTGGACGGCTTACTTGTGGATGGAAAGCCAGTCTGTGAATGCAATACTTGCTTTGGCGGACCTGATTGCTCTCAGTTTTCACCTGATTGTCCTGCAGACGTCAACAGGCTCTCTCTCTCTCTCTCTCTCTCTCTATATATATATATATATATATATATATATATGGGAAAGTGTTGTAATTTATGAGCATCTCCCGGTAGTACCCGATGCCTAATAAAAAAAATGTGCTCTTAAAAAATTAATAATAAAACAATTTTTATATGACAACAATCACATTACAAGAAAAACATTACTTGAATATTATTTGTGTTGCGTTTTTAGAAGCAAAAGTATCAATTAAATTTGTATAATTCACCTATTTCACCAATTCATTTCCAAATGGGCATTTTTTATTTTATTTTATTAGATTTTAAAAGAGTCATACTCAAACCCAAATAGTAAAAATATTAGAGTACCCCTAAAATTTAAAATTTTTGAGATGTCCAAGGCTTAGACCTCTTGGGCCTTGTGCCTGGGCCGGCTTTGAGCATCTCAAAGCACATGATGCAAAAATTCAATTAGGACTCTAGTTTTGTTCTCTTATGATATCTTCTGGTTTTGATTTGGAGCATGATTTATTGGTTTTACAGCATACTTTCACCGTTCCATATTGAGAGTCTTATGCTCTGTCTCTTGC
Organism: Rhododendron vialii; assembly: GCF_030253575.1. Lineage (NCBI taxonomy): Eukaryota > Viridiplantae > Streptophyta > Magnoliopsida > Ericales > Ericaceae > Rhododendron > Rhododendron vialii. The sequence continues at coordinate 25,704,068 of NC_080567.1, read as the reverse complement.
TTTTTTTCAAATCAAAACATCAATTACTTCCGTGTATAATTTTTTTAAATTTTTTTGCATTGTATTGAAGATCTCAATTAGTACTTTAATTTGGTATGAAAAAAATTCAAAAAATCATACATGAAAGTAATTGATTTTTTTGATTTGAAAAATGACACGACTTTTCATAGTGAACTCTCAATATAGAACGAACGGATGGGCTAATTTCCAAGGTTTTTTTCTCAGTCTCTCGTGGAAAGGGTTGTTTTTTCATTGCGTAAGCTTGACTGAAAAATTAAAAACGGTTGATTCATCTGCAGTCTATCCTTGGGACATCCATATTGTGCTTTAGGGATAGGATATTGAACTTATAGCTTATATACTTCTTGTAAAAATTAAAAATAGGGCATCTTTTGTTGGACTATAATAAGGGATAAAAAAATAAGGGGAGCCCTTTACAATTTAGAATTTTTTTGAGGCCTAAAGTGAGCACAACACTTATTTTAGCTCAGGGCCAGCTTTGAATGCTCCAATTGCCTAATTTTCATCTTTTATTATAGTCTTTCGCCAGAATGACGTGACAATAACATTCTTCTAATTGTGAAAACCTATTTGTAGGATCCTCGGTTTGGGCACTCAACTCGAACCAATCATAACGTCTAAAATTAAGTAGCTGCAAAAGGCATGCATGCATATGTCGTGAGTTTGTTATGAGTTTATACATTGTAAGCATATACTTGATCCTGATGACAGAAGGAGCATATAACTAGTGGCGGAGTCAGGAATTAAATTCGAAAGGGGCATCCAAATGCATATAGTTAGTGTCAAAATATATAATACATGGCGTTCTAAGGCTAATTATTCATAATACTGAAAAAAAAAAACATGCATTTTCATGGGATAATCATCCACTAACAGACTAAATCTCCGGGGGGGAAATACACTCATTCTAACGTTAACCATCAATAATATCCAAAAAAGTACACATTTTTTAAGGTTCGCCCATCAACATACTTACTATCCCCAAAAATATACGTGTTCCGTAGAATAATGTTGTTTTTATCGAACTTGGGGGTGGCAGGTGTCAGTCCCCCACTCATTGCATCCGCCCCTTCGGACAACACTTGTCATAATTCTCCTGTAAAAATAAAAATAGGTGTTTGAGACCAACATGGTAGCACATAAATATGAACAATTTTGGACTTAATTACATTCTATCCCCACCATAACCCTATGACCATGTTGCTAAATAATTCATTATTTCTCAATTTGTGACATTTAAACCCTCTATCACCTCACATTTTGGTCCGTTTTGAAATGCAAATTTCCTTTTTCGCCCCTCTGAATTTTAAAAATTCTCTTGAATTGTTATCCTGTTTTTGTTTGCTATGCAGTGGGAATCCTCTGTTTTTAGAGCCATTTTGGATGCAAAATGCAGCTAGCGGCGCGCTACTAGTTTCAGGGTGGCATAGAATGAGCTACTCGTACGACGATGACTCCAATATCTCAGAAGAGCTCGAAAAACATATCCGAAAACTGCATTCAATCGTCGGGAATGCAGTTACGGAAGGAAGATTCATCGTCTTTGGCACTGGCTCAACCCAACTCCTCAATGCAGCAGTTCATTCTCTTGCCCTCACCAACTCGTCCTCGAGGGCAGGGGTCGTGACCACAAAGCCATTTTATCCGGTTAATCCAGTACCTAATCTCCGAGTTTTTTTGTTCTTTAATTCGGTTACCATGATTGCTATCATGGTTGAAAATTTGATACAAGATGCTAAAAGGACTCAAATTGGTTACGAAGTTAGCAAGTTAGAGTCAATTAGTTCTCTCACGAAACAATACGATAACATGGCAAATGCACAGATCAGGTTAGTGTAGGTTAGTCTCGTACCAGCGTAGTTTGAATTTGACACATATTAAGTATTAACTCATATTAACTCGTACCCGCCTTCTTGGTTTATGCTCTTGGTTTTTGCTCGTATCATGTGTTTTTTTTTTGTTTGACTGCGGCTTGTTGTTTGGGAGGTGTTTCACGTAGCTTAGTTGTAGTTTTACTTGTTTCTGTTGTTGTTGTTGTTGTTGTTGTTGTTGTTGTTGTGTGGCAAAGTGCTTTTCTCCTTAGGCCCTTGTTGGCTTTCGCTCGTCACCAACACTTTTTCTATCTTACGGCGATAGCACTGTTGCTCTTTCTCTTATATTATCTATCTTTATATCAATGAAGTTCTTTTTTGATACCAAAAAAATAAAAAATGGAGTAGCTATGACACAATATAACACCATGCCCGCCTCTATAATTCCTTGCACAATTTTTTTTTTTTGATAATCAGGTGTCTGGACCATCTTACGCGCACCTCGACTAATCTTGAGAAAATCTGATACGATTCTGTAAGAACATGACACAATATGACACCACGCCCACTCTATGATTCCTTGTACAAGAATTTGATCAAGATGACGGAATTTCGCAGGCATATAAATCACAGACCGATTTCTTTCGATCGGTGGACTATAATTTTGTTGGGGATACATCTCAGTTTAAGAATGCTACAGATGGGAATGCAAACATCATCGAATTCGTAACTTCACCGAACAATCCAGATGGTCTGTTGAAAAAGGCAGTGCTTGAAGGCCCCCATGCCAAAGCCATTAATGATCATGCCTATTTCTGGCCTCATTATACAGCAATTCCAGCTCCAGCAGATGAAGATGTCATGATTTTTACTCTTTCTAAGCTCACTGGCCATGCCGGCTCGAGATTTGGGTAACAACCATTCATAACCCTGCTCATTCATTATTGTGAACCGGGCGTTCGAACCCCAGTCCAGAAATGCGAATAAATTTTTTAAGCGTCGGTAAGATGTCGAACATGATACCTAACTTGATTTTGTTCTTTGTTCTGCAGGTGGGCAGTGATAAAGGATGAGGCTGTGTATCAAGCAATGTCAGCCTATACCAGTCAAATTTCCTTCGGTGTTTCTCATGATACCCAGTTGGTAGCATTGAAGCTACTAAAATTTGTTGCTCAGGGAAAAGGAGAAATTTTCGACTTTGGATTCGAAACAATGAGGAATCGCTGGGAGATTTTGGGCAAGACTCTGTCGGTCTCGAGCCGATTCTCCGTCCAAGAAATCGAGCCTCAGTATTGCTCCGTCTACCAAAAAGTCAGAGATCCTTCTCCAGGTGATTCTCATTTTAAAGATTCACTCACTTGTAAATTCTGCATGTGGAAGTGTGCTTTCGAAACAGAGGAATAGAGATGATACTTGATAACAAAGTAATATATTCTTTCTTGAGTTTGTTGAATGGGCTCAGAGCACAGGTTGTGCGAGGTTTTGAGTTCAAGTCTCTCTGTCTGCATTACGCTTCTCCCCTCCATTTTCTCTTTCGCTCTTCATAGATATCGATCTGCATAATCACTTGCATGACGGAGTTGCACTTGAGGGAGGGTATAGAATAGTTCGATATACGTTTTTGGGATCATTTCTTAACAAGTTAGGTAGTCTGAACAATGAGTACCTTCACATAAGACGATTGAATCTAGTTGCGACATGCCAACGCCGTTTGATTTAGAATACTCAAATTTCAAATTCCATACCCTCTCTTCTTCTTCTTTTTCCTTTCATTTTCTGAATTCTTTTCATTGCAGCTTATGCATGGTTCAAATGTGAGAGAGAAGAAGATGAAGATTGCTACGCAGTGCTGAGAGCAGCCGGTATAATTTCCCGTCAAGGCACCCTATTTGGTGCAGATAGCCGATATGTGCGTCTCAGCCTTATCAAAACACAAGACGATTTCGATTTATTAATCCGGAAGTTAACCATATTGGTGTCTGAGGAAGATGGAGCCAAAATTATGTGAAGAACGTATATGAATCAACTTGTCGTTGATTACAATTTGCAATTCAATTCTTGTTGATTGCATTGTTTCGCAGTAAATAAGTAGCCGTAGTGTTGGGATAAGTTGATGTATTGTGTGTACAATTGAAATGTTGTACATCATGTAGCATGGGATGACTGATAGACAGTACCATTCATGCGTAAACGCGCCTCGAGAAGCTGTTTTGCCCGTCTTGATCGGTTATTTAGTTTGGTTTGGTCCTTGTCTTTCTGTTTTTGTCGCTCGTCGGTATTTTTATTGTTGTGGGCTTTTTGGATTTTATCTTGGATATTTTTAAAAATATTTGGGTGAAAATCAGTAATTTTTTATTTTTCTAATTCATCTGGATGAGACGAATTAATAATCCACAAAAATTAGGCGCAAAATTGACAAATGCAAAAAAAAATTGAATAAGAACAAAACAAGAAAGAGCTCAAAAAGGCCTTAGCGAAACAGAATAGAGTCTAGGAGCACTACATAATTAACTTAATTTTCCACCTTAAGGGGAAGAAAAAGTGAAGCGAAAGGCTCTTGGCTGGTGCAATGTCGTATCGGCCTCCTCTTATATTAATATGACCTCATTCATAGTGGAAACCAACCACCAATAATACTAGTGGGACTAGTCTCATGTCCGGTACAAATCTTTTTTTTTTTTCATATAGCTATTGATATTCGTCAAGCTAATTTTCTATTTGAGCGGCATACTCATCGAGCTTTACAAAATGAACGATTCCGATCATTATTGTGGATCTGGAAGGGGCCCACAAAAGTCCAAAACTGGATGGACCAAAGAAAAACTGGACGGGAGACTGGTCATGCTATTGGGCAAAGGCTTTGTCTTGTCTTAGATTTTAGAAGTATATAAAACCACCAAATTTCTCTTAAACAAAAATGATTAGGAACCTCTCAGGACTAATCATGGGAAGAAAGTTCCAAAGCTCCAAGTTCTATGGTGTGTGTCTCTTGCTTTCTGTGGCTCTTAATCTCTACTTTTTCATTAACCTCCATTTGATTAGGGGGAAGTGGAATAATAATGATCAGCTGAGTTGGAGCCAAAAGGCTGAAGCAGTGGCAGCGGTTTCATGCTCAGGCCATGGTAGCGCCTACTTGGATGGCTTGTTTGTTGATGGAAAGCCCAGTTGTGAGTGCAACTCTTGCTTTGGAGGCCCTGATTGCTCTCAATTCCCTCCTGATGATTGTGTTGCAGATGCAGATGGGTTAGTCCTCTCTCTCTCTCTCTAAATTGGGCATACCAAATTAGCTTACGGGTCTAATTTCGAAGACTGAAGTTGACGACTGGATGAACCTCTGGTGCTACCATTTGTTTTTTTTTTGGCTAATAGTGAGAGTCGATTCTTTGAGTGCTTGCTGCCATGTTCCTATCGAGTCAAACCTCTCTCTCTCTCTCTCTCTCTCTCTCTCTCTCTCTCTCTCTCTCTCTCTCTCTCTCTCTCTCTCTCTCTCTCTGACATTTCATGCATAATATCCATAGACAGAGGTCTGAGTCGATGGGGAGAAACTTGTTGAGAGACTTATGCCTCTTCTGCCACTCATACCCTTTGTTTATTCCAAGAAAGAAAGAAAGAAGAATATCTATTTGGAAAGAAAATGGCCTTGGATCCCTCTAAATCATTTTCCTTTTGCCAACATTATTCCTATTCATCGTTTTCGGATTCATAAATCAAAAACTTTGACTACGATAACCGTTTGCTATATGGTCAGTTCTTTAAACAACAAAAATGAAGGTTGCGAGCATTCGACTTAATGTCGTTTTGTTTCTCATTTTTTTCCACCGTAGTTCTACTAATTTTCCAAGAGAACGCGAATCAATATTTTCTCAAGGTAAACCAGTCATGCATCAATGAATTAAAATGTCCAGGAATGACGTTTTTCAGTAGTTGATTCTGCAGTGGGGATCCTCTATTCTTGGAGCCCTTCTGGATGCAACATGCAGCAAGCAGTGCACTGGTGGTGGCAGGGTGGCATAGAATGAGCTATGTGTTCGAGAATAACTCTCATATTTCCCATGAGCTTGAGAAGCACATCAGAAGAGTGCATTCCATTGCCAAAAATGCAGCAACTTCTGGAAAATACATTGTTTTCGGAGCCGGATCGACCCAACTCCTTAATGCCGCGGTTTATGCCCTTTCCCCTCAAAATTCATCCTCCCCTGCAAAAGTTGTGGCTTCCATCCCTTATTACCCAGTAAGTTTTTCCTTTTTTGTTTCGGTTGTTTACGGTTGTTGCTTTGTTTGTTTCGGCATAAAGCATTTTATTGAGAGAGATGTTTGGGTTGGAAATATTTTCCCGAAAAACGACTTCCCTAGAAATTGTTAGTTTTGGGCACAAAACTGAATTCCAGTCTTGTCCAAACAGATTTATGAAACTCAAACAGGCTTCGTCAACTCCGTCAATTTTGAGTTTGAAGGAGATGCATCATTGTGGAAGAACAGTACTTCAGATAGCTCCATAAACGTGATCGAGTTTGTAACTGCACCAAACAACCCGGATGGCAAACTGAACAAACCAACTCTTCAAGGCCCATCTGTTAAGACAATTCACGATCTTGCCTATTTTTGGCCCCACTTTACGGCGATTCCAGCCCCAGCAGACGAAGATCTCATGATTTTTACCATTTCTAAGCTCACTGGTCATGCAGGCTCCAGATTTGGGTAAATATTTAACATCTTCACTACCACTCTTTTGCACTTGAGACTCTTTTTCTACATAAACTCCAATACACACAGATGTGACTGGGCCCACATGTACTCGCAGTGGGTGGGTGAGGATGAGTGGCACCCGCACCTACGTGTACAGAATACATGATCCAAACACAGCCTAAAGGCAAACTCCAAGGATCATTTTGCCCATCAACCCTGTGGTTGAATTACTATGCAAAGCCATTTGGATTGTACGAATTCTCACTGGTCCACTTCTGGCCCAACTAAAACAGCCATGACCGTGACCCATGTTCACCAAATGCCACTGTCACATCATCCGGGATGGATTTACCTTGCTATTTCTCTGGTTCTGCAGGTGGGCAGTGGTGAAGGATGAAGCTGTGTACCAAAGAATTGTGTGGTACATGATCCTATCTGAGATGGGGGTCTCTAGAGACGCTCAGTTAAGAGCTCTGAAGCTTCTGAAAGTAGTTTTAGAAGAAGGAGAAGGAAACGAAATATTCGAATTTGCATACCAAACAATGAGGAAGCGCTGGGAAAGACTGAGTCGGGTTATATCTATGTCGAACCGTTTTTCCATCCAGGAAATTCCTCCTCAGTTCTGCACCTTCTTCCAGAAAGTCAGGGGACCTTCTCCAGGTGATTCTCATGTCAATTCCGAGTCCATTGTTATAATGTGATACTCTATTGTCAAGTGGAAATTAGTATTACTGTACTTTTGAAAGCGTAGGAAAAAGGTACAGGCAACAGTATTAGGAATAGGAACACAAAAGAAGTTGCACAAACAATGATGTGTCTAGAAGGAAATTCTCCTTTTAACATGTCTTGCTTGCGGATGAGGAGCTCTCTAACCGGACCTGATGAACAGTTCAGTTTCTCCCCTTTGAGCATCATTAGAGTACCAAAAACAGAGAGAACTGCATGAACTTTGATTGATATTTTCGTACTGTCCTAAATAATATACCCTTCAACCTTATTTTAGAGATTTTTAAAAGCCAAAAAAAGAGATAGCATAGTGTGTGCGCGTACTGATAGAGAGAAGACGGAGGAAATGAAGGAAGACTGCACACTAACATCTATATTTATCATGTGATTCCAAATGTTCTAAGAACCAGAGAGATGTCCATGACCCGGCCGACTACAGGAAGTGTGTTGAGTCCAAAATCGGAAGTTTGTGTGGAGGTTGGGAATATAGTAGTAGCTTTGAACTCAAGCGGCATCCCTTGGCTAGATATTGTGGGTGAGTTCTCATAGTCTTTGCAATCTCTAACTTCCAAAATTGAACAGTAAATGTTGTAATGTAATGTAATGCGGACTGTGGAGGTAACCCTAGATGGGTGAACCATGTAAATCTTGTGTTTCTTGTGTAATTGTTCTGTCTTATCTTTTTGCATTCGTATTCTCAGAGATCCCAGTTAGGATTCTACATATTTCTAAGCAATTATATCTACAGAATGCAGCTTATGCATGGTTGAAGTGTGAGTGGGAAGAAGATAAGGACTGTAGTGCAGTACTCAGGGGAGCTAATATCCTTAGTCGCAACGGAAGCATGTTTGCTGCCAGAAACCGCTATGTACGTCTCAGTCTAATCAGGACAGACGACGACTTTGAGTTTCTTCTACACCGGATGAACAATCTAGTCTCTGACGAAGACGGTAGCAAAACAATGTGAATACCACAATCAACATCTGTTGATTTTATGTTCAACGCACACTCCTTTTGTACTATATTCACTGTGCAGACCCATAAGAAAAAGTCATGTCTATTGACCTTTCAAGGAGCAAACAAGTATTTCAGTATCATGCCAATTTTCTCTGCTAGGGATCTTTATGGCAACTAAATCCTAGGGCAAGTACGGTTATGAACTACTCCATTATCAGAAAGTCTTATTCAAAAGGGTTGAAATGATAACTACCCACAATAGTCCTTATCCTATTTGCCTGAGCCATCTGCTTAAACCCTTAATGATTCCGTCATGCACTGTTTTAGGGTAGTTCATCTTAAACTGATCAGTAAGTTCTGGACTCAGAGATAGTATGCTCAATTTAGGCTAACTTACAACACTAAGCATCTGTTCCCACCTAAATTTTGAAAAAAGATTAAAAAACTGGAAGCTTCTTCCTTGTTAGTCTGAAACCTCTTGACAAGTTTCCAACCAAAATACCCTTATAATACAATTTTAGATGTAATATATTTCATTAACTAGTAACATTGGGGAGAAAAAAGGTTGATTTCTTTATAGAAGGGGTGAATTAGATATCTATAGAAAAAACTGCTTCTGATAGGGACAAAATAAGTACCAGTTGTCTGTGGAGTCGGACAATACCGCATTTTCCTATGGCTTTTCATTGACTGGCTTGACTCTTATCATCAAGTGAACAAACTCTTGAGGTAAGTAAGTACAACTAATTGAACAACCTCCAATGGCCGATATTTTTTCCTATGGCTCCATTTATTATGAAATATCTGAAGTAGTTCAATGAAGATGTTTACGCAAAAGTATTAATGCTAAATCCAATGAAAGGGGCACTCCAAACCAGAATCGCACTCTGTGGTTTACATGGGAAAAGATATATAAGAGCAGCCCTGTGAACTAGGCTCCCATGGCTGTTTTTTGGGAAGGATTAGATGCATGCAGACTGCTGCAGCCTTACCCTATCTTCAACTAATGCAAACAGTAGAATTCTTATAGCAAGGAAGCAGGCGATAAATGGAGACGAAATGATGTGTACTCTTTGTGTAAAATTTTTGTAATTGTCCTTCGTAAGGTGTTCATACAGAACAAGTCAAACCGCAACATTAGACCGTATTGGCCCTACTGACTCCCTATGTTTCAAATAATTAAGTATTGCTCTCCTCCTCAATAAAAAGCAAAGAAACACTAAAATCACAACTACTAAAGTAAGTGAGATTTCCAAGTGGAGCCGTGGAAAATATTCTACCAGTTGGAGCCTGCTTTTATTGTCCCAGCTGAAGTCGCATCCGCTTCCCAGTAGACTTCCCATGGGAGTGATCACCGGGTCGAGGATAAAATCTACAGTCATGGCTTCTTCTGCCAACAAGATAGACGTGCTTTTTGACTTGTAACCAGGCATTTTTGCCACCACTACAAGTCAAGATCAGTAGATCCACATTAGAGTTACAAAATAACGTTTTTCATAAGTTAAATTAAACAAATAATAGCAAGAAACAATAAAAAATTCTAAAGAAAAAAGGTGTAAATAGAAAAATCCATAGCTTAGAAACAAAGAGGTGTGTGTAAATTGACGAATCCATATTTTAGAAATGAAAAGGTTGGGACTCAAGGTAAAATCAATTACCGTCATATCTCTCTCCTGGTGCAAGCAACCGATGGTAATCAGCAAATGCTTCAGTAGCTTTAATCTGCTGAATAGGAGTTTAGGAGATACAGGTAACTATTAGCTGACAGAAGGAATTGGATTAAGAGGCATACATGTGAGCACATGTGTGTATGCCCGCATGTGTTGACAGCAATTTTATTTCTATGCATTTGTATCAAATTTGTTGCAGGTAGGAAAACCCTGTACAAAAGACAAGCACAGAAGAAACAAGGGAAGACATCCGAACCCACAAAACCTACCAGTGAGCGCGAGTGAATTCCATAGCACCATTTGTAATTTTCAAGGCAAGCCATGTTAAAATTCTCCACAAAAAAATAAGACTAGAATGTGTGTGTGTGTGTGAGAGAGAGAGAGTATTTTTGTGAACATACTGTGTAATTTATTCTCTTGACTGCAATAGAGGCAGGCAATGGTCTTCCACAGTCTGATGAAAAGATTCGTCCATGTACTCCTGTCTGTGTGAAAATAAATTCAAAAAAGGAAAACGAATGTTCTCAAACCCCATGTCAAATCATAATAGCTTACTTGAGATTTATGCAGTTGCTTTCATAATGGGACCACAAAATAAGAACGTAGGTTAGAGTAGCAATGATTGTTCTTATTACTCGAACATAATTTTCCATGCACAACAACCATTGGTAATTTCTGAACAAGCATTTCAAATTTATCGTTTCTCAGACCTTCATAACTTCCTTCCCCATCAAACCCTTAAATTGCTACACGTATGACATATCTAGCCGTAAATGTTACAAATTCTGAGAAAAAACTAATCTGATCATTATCATGAGGAAGTTGGACACCAAAGTTCGAGTCATCTGCAGCAGAATTGTTAATCTCAACTCTGTGAGTCTTCTGAATGGGGACGAAGGTGTTGAAGGTATAAATAATAAAGTTGCCCCTCTCTCTAACAGCTTAAGCTTTTAGATGAGTTGGTGGTTAACAATCTAATATGGTATCAGAGTAGGCAATAGATCCTATGTTCAAACCTCACTGCCTACCTAATGTTAAAATATTTACACATATTTAGCCCGCTTATGGAGGAGAGCCTAGCTACACGTGAGGGGGCGTGTTGAAGGTATAAATAATAAAGTTGTCCCTCTCACTAACAGCTTAAGCTTTTAGATGAGTTGGTGGTTAACAATTTAACAAAAGGCAGATATGCCTTTCAAATCCACAAAACTGACTCGAAGTATCAAGTATCCTAAACTGATTGTAGCAGGTTGATTGCTACTGAACGGGGAGCCCTCCTGAATATTTTCATCTTTGCTCTTGGCTGGGTTCTGCTGTAGTTCTGTTGGCTTTTGTGAGCTGCTTGTGTCTGCTTTTTTTCGTTCCCCATCTGTGTCCCTGGTTGATTTGATTCAGTAAGGGCTAGTGCCGAATGCATCGAGGTTTGTTTTCTTAAAAAGACCTTAATTTACTAAAAAAAAGTGTCAAAGTAGCTTAGTTTCATTTCTCAAAACTCACTGAAAAGTAGATTCCTCAAAGTTAAGCTTTTCCATAGCAGACATACGTTCAAAACCCATATGCCAAACTAGCATAACAGTATAAATCTATAAGTCTTCTCAAATTAAGTTTTATTTATACATGAAGCAGACAGAGATAATTCAGTACCATCAGGATATTGTGGCTCGAATGGCCTCCCAAATCATCCAGTTCGGAACTTGAATTATATTTTCCTAATGTGTAATTTGGAGGTCAATTTTTTACTTAAGGAAGGAAGAACCATCCTAATCTGTAGTTTCAATGTTCTGATTTCTTCTGCTCTGGGTAGAAACTAGTACCTTGCACGAGCAAAGAAAACCGTGTCTACAACAAAAAAGAAATTGAAAGAAGAAATTTCTTAACCTAGTCAATAAATTCTAAACTGAAGACACACAGAAAAGCAATCCACCAATTACCTTCACAAGAACTGCAACAAGATTTAGCATGCTCATTTTATTGAGTTCCCAGAGAGTAGGAAGCTGCATGTTCAAATACAAACATCATAAAAGGAGGGGGAAAACATGAAAACATAGCCTTGAAATAACAGAACAAAGAAGTAACTCACAACAAGTATGTTTTAGTAATTCTCTGCAAATTTCCAACTAATGTATGAAAACTCATAGTACCCTCCAACTTTCAATCCAGCATATAGGACTGACTATTAAAGCAAAGAGCCCAAACTGAGATCTTACCTCATTGGCAGTAGGCCATTTGTTATCACTGATCTCCAAAGTCAATTCAAAGCAGCCACCATGTATATAATTCCAATCTTGCATGCCACCATATATAGGGTACCTGAAGCAGAAGAGAATATGTGACTAGGACGATCAAAGCAGCCACAACTTTTGCATAAAAATCATCTCTTCTGCATATGAATTCAAGGATTTACATTTTACACTGCCATACCAAGAAGCTCCATTCGTAATTCCTCCTTGAAATTCCTCACTTAGAGACATGTTATGGTGAGAGCGACTGTATACACTTGCCAAGAACTTGAATGTTTTGTCATCAGGACAGGCGTAATAATATTTCCTGAAGTTGATCCAGATTGAATGAGAATTATGAGTAGAAAATAAGTATGAACCGGAAACATACTTCAGTGACCCATCAAAAAGCAATAGCAACAAGCTCGGAAGATGTCAAGCATAACCTTACAGCTTCATAAAGCAAAGACATACAGCTAGTAATTCACTAATTCCTACAATCAACTAGAAGACATCTGAATTGCCTATGTCCTGCTTATAATGTAGAAGCATATTGTGTGGTATCCAATATTACCTTAGCAGTGACAGGGCATGCAAAAACAAAAACACCAATATTAGTTTATATTTAGCGAAACCTAATCCTGCGTGTCATCTCTTGGAAAATCAAACTAACCAAAATTGAAGCAAACATTTTGGCTTGAAGACCGCCCTTATAACACTACACATGGATTGCTCAGATCATATTAAAACAATCAGACTAATTAGTTGAGGACAACTGAAAGTTTTCACAAAAGCAAGGCCTAGAGATTGGTAACGAAATGGTTACTTTAACATTCTCTTACGCTCACTATTTAAGAATATACCAGGAAACAAGCAAAACTAACACCAAACTCAGAGGACTGAGCATCAAGTGTTGATACACTGTAGTATCTCATTCTCTAAGATGAATCACAAAACAAAATATTACCTTCTATCCTGAGTTCCATCCCATGGATAATTAGCAACAAGTGCTCCCTGTGAACAAGCACACACATTAATTTATCGCCCTCAGCTTACTTATCAGAGTATTGACTAAATCCGAAGTCATATTCTTATTGAACTTCCTATAAGACATAATTAGAATTCATAAGAGAGTTTATTGTCAGGGTAAAAAATACATTTTAGAGCAGTTGGCCAGTCACTAATTTAAAGAAAATAATAAGCAGATGCAAAAGGAAGAACTCATTCATTCAAAAAAAATACTTGAAGTTCCAGTAACTAGTCCAAGAATCATGATATTTTTCCATCTTAAAAGAGAGGTAATGAAATTTGTCAAGCAGCAAGTTTAAGACGTTGTGACATTATGAGTTAATTAACAATATGACACAACTCCTCTTTATCCTTCCATCAACTTAACGTCTTACTTTATTCTTCGCCTTCAATGAAACTTCCTCCTCTTTCATACTCTTGAGTGTTATTATTTCCCAGTTGTCCGAGGGAAAATTTCATTATTAGTAGAAGTTTATCCATGACAACTATAAAATGCAAGTCACCAAAGTGGTGCATAGCATTTTCGATACCATACCCAAAAAACCTTGATACTTCTTCTGAATAGAAGTACTTATCCCTTAGAGGATTAAGCCGAAAAGCAAAAACATAGAAATATATCGATAAAGGATCTTAAACATGAGAGTTTGAAGCATAGTCTAAATGTTACCGCTTATGGACTGGTAGAGTCAGAGATGGATAAGAAATTCAACAAGAAAAAGAATCGGAGAACATGTGAGGTATAACCCATAAGAAAAGGTATGACCACATGAAGATGTTTTAAGTAAATGTTAAAGCTTAAGAAAACCTCTGAGTTGAAGGCCTAACGAAAAAGCTGAGAAGCACAACAAGGACACACAGATACGACATGGGTAATGACTCAGTACATGATGAAAGAACATATCATTTGTAGGAAAAAGTTATGGGAACAGTTCTCTTTGAAATAGATAAAAGAGGCTTCAAATCAGTCTAAGAACAAGTTCTCCAAAGAGGCAATATTACATGTGATACCATATTCTTTTAGAGATAAAAACATCCATGTTGGTGCATTACTGATGCTTGGATTTTGATTGAAGGAAGCAAGGTAATAAGCACAAAAAATGAATCGTGTCTATAGGCTTGCTTTTAATGCCTTCCGGTTTTGATTTTGGGGCATGGTTCCATAGCATAACGTCCCTATAGTTCTTTGAATTTTGGAGGTAGAGGGGCCGCTATTTCAATGGTAAAACTTTTTGTGAGCAGCCACTTCATGCATATATTGCCAAAGGTGTCTACAGTCCTCCCGCCTCTACCCCATCGACTGGGGATTACTTGGGTTCTGTTATTGGTGTATATAGACATCCATATTAGGAAAGAACTCATAGGGTTATTATGTTGTATATAGACATCCATATTAGGAAAGAACTCATAGACATCCATATTAGGAAAGAACTCATAGGGTTATTATGTTGTATATAGACATCCATATTAGGAAAGAACTCATAGGTGGAATAACCCCAAATGTTGACATATGGCATAAGTAAAATACAATGGAAGAGAAATATTACCCCATGTAGACTGGCGGAAGCTGTGAATTGTATCTCTTTCAACCAACTCATAATTGCTTTTGTCTCTGGTTGTCGTGCACCCACATCATCATTGATAGAAAAGAACTATCCCGTTTCATGCCAGTCAAAGAGTCTTACCATCAATTTCCAATCAAAGCAGGAAAACGAAAAATCAAAATAGAATCTCATCCAAAGAGGGGAAAATAAGAAACAAATCTAGAAAAGAACAGCAATATTTAAGAATATTTTCCCAGGTCTAATGAAGTTAAAATTGTCACTTTGAATCTAAACTTTTCCAGGGTCACTTGTCAGTAATCAGTAGGCAAAACCAGACAAAGAAAAGTGTAGCAACTTCAAGAAACCTGTGGGTATCTCAGTCTCTTCTAAATTTTTGTGTTTGCATGTGAAGTAGATATTGGCCTTATGATGACAAGAGTGGAAAACAGAAAATCTTTGGCTAACATACTCATCCTAGTGTAGCTTTTTTGGATTTTATTCTCCAACGATGTTCCAGTGAATTCAATGCATCCTCCAAATTCAAAAGGTAAATTCTTTTGAGTACAAAAGAACTACCAAATTAGAAAAAAAATGATTCCCAAAATGTCCTCTCTCAGTGGATTGAACTAAGTAACCATGTTCACATATGAAACCAATCCCAAAAATAAAATACCTGGTCAGGAAAATCACGGTTTAGATCAATGTTGTTTGCATTACCACGCTGCCTCAACAAAAACCCATCAGGATTCATTGATGGAAGTATATGTAGGTGAACGTTATTAACTATCAGTGTTGCCTGTAATGGCAGATTCCCATATCAGTGTAACTTAAAAGGTCAAATGACAGAGTATAATGGATGACAGAGTTATATTAGTAGTTATCCACCCAAGCTGGAGAATATGAGACAAAGGTTGGCCCATGACTATACTCAATCAAAAAGAAGAATCCCTTGGGTAAAAATGATAAGTAAATTGTGTAGATCATGCAAGAAATTTTTGGTAAGACGATAGTAAAATAACATGATGAATAGACGATCAAATGAAAAAAAAAACATGATGAATCATCCACACACGTCCTTGAAAGATCTGAACTCTGAAGTGTTGAGGAACAACCACAAAGTTGTAGTAGTAGTAGTAGTAGCAGTAGTAGTAGTAGTGGCAAAGTGTGTATCATTGCGGATCAAAAAAAAAAGTGTATCATTTTTCTAGACATAAGACACCAAAAATCAGCACCTGAAGAAAATGAAAAGTTTTAGTTAACTTGCTCAAGATATGCACATGTGAATGAGTCAATGACTCAACTTTGTAGCTTCTGAAGATGCTATAGATGCAAACAACATGGTAAAGAAACAAACAAATGAATACTGTATGACACAGACGAAGACAAAAAAAAGCTAGAAAAACGAATTATGGACAACGAAAAGCGAAGAAACTTACCAAGGGATCCTTCATATAATTATCGCATAACCAGTTAGCTAGAAGCAACAGAAGCTCGCGACCTACAGGTTCATCCCCATGCACATTTCCAATAAACTGCATAACCCATGTTATCTAGCAAATCATTCACAGGAGAATAATCATACCATGTATGCTTCCCTCAAAAGACAATTGTTCACAATAGCAGCATTTACACAAGACGCTAGTAAAAGCCAATAGTCCTTTTCAAGTGGTGGAACTTGCAGAAAGACAAACCGCAATCTCAATGACATGCCTGTTCCACTTTGGGCAATCAATGGATGACATATACAAATGCCCACTTGGTATTTGTATCTTCAGCAATCTCAAACATTTTTCAAATACCGAATGCAAAGATCATCTACCTTGAAAGCAGGTTCAGCCTCTTCCTTGCCAGGATTGTCGGAAATTTCCATCACCCACTATTATTCAACAAAACAAAAGCCCATTGAGCAGCGTGAGGCAATATATTACAAATAAAGAAGCGAAGATAAAGGTTACACTAAGTAATGAACAGGCTTTAGAGAAAATATTACCAATGGAACTCCTTTGACACTCTTTCCAATACTGAATGCACAATCCAAAAATCCCTCAAAGAGAGAAACAAAGAACAAGTCAGACAGATGCATTCCGAATTTAGTCAAAACTGTAACCGAGGACTAAGATACATAAATAATCCAACAAGACTAGCAGTTCTAAGTACTCTGGCCTAGTTCACTACTCACACACCTGCATCGAAAAAATTCTTTGACCTAAATATGTCAATCACCTGTATATCCTGGATATGCTAGGACATCTATTACCAAATGCCTTGATGGCATTCTCGAGATCAGAATTAGTCATATACCCATGAGCTAAATTATCTCTGCACCAACACAAAATCGACTGCATTGTTCAGAACTAAATGTCAATTTAAAAATCAACAAAAGGTGTGAAGCAATTGACTATGAGTGAATGTGGAAAAGTTCAAAGATTACAGTTTCTGAAAGTGGTTTTCCTGAAACAAGTGCCTCCCTCGAATTGCATTATTATCAACCATGAAACCTATAATACACAAGGCAATTGAGACAAACAAAGTTAACCAAATCAACCGGCGAAAGTACAGAGGGAATTGATTTCACTATAAGGAGAGTAGCTCAAATGCATATTTAACAATTTGCGAAGGGCCTTCAAATTGAGTTTGAGAGCTGTATCAAGAAGGGTTTTTCTTCGTCTTTTGCGCTAGATACATTTCAAATAACTACTTAGTAAGAGTCATTTGGAATTCTTAATGTTAAGGATTGTAGTTATAAAAGGTTAAGTATTGCAATTATACAAAAATTAATATTTTCCCACTTGTTCCTCTCTAGTTTGACAAGCCCCTATAGCTAGCCTTTTAAATTAAAAGGTTAACGTCAAAATGCCTTTAACTGCAATTCGCATCCATCCAAACGGAGCCTAAAGTACAATTCCCGCATCAAACCAAAAAAAGTCAACCCGGTCTTCAGAAAACCAGGTCCAGATTCATTAATTCTTTTATTTTCCGAGGAAAATGTACACCAACAATTCAAAAAAATATATGTTCTTAATATCGCTATCTTAGTTTTTTTGAACTGATATCGCTATCTTAGTTGACTACAAACAAAATCCTCCACTTCATTGAGCTAATTCCACTGTTTGGCTTAGCTACCCTCAATGCCCTCATTATTAAGACAACAATACCTTGCAACAAAAAGAAAATAATACAGAAATCCACAGACGTAAATTTTCTGAGCTGCAAGTTGAAAATTTAACCGTTTCGTGAGCAACCAAAACAAGAGAGAGGAAGAAACATGAAGGACCAGAAGAGGAGCAGAAGAGGACCTGAGATGCTGGACGTCCGTTCGCCGCCTCTGGCCTCGGCGGGGTGGAAGAAGGAGGGGAATCTTAGAGAGAGAAAGAGGAGAGAGAGTATGAGTTTCATTTTTGTTCTTTGTTGTTTTACTCTGCTTCAGATCGTTAAAGAACGTTGAACGATGGGTAGAGAGAGAGAGAGAGAGTGGTGATTGGCGTGAAGAAGAGAAAAGGTGGAATGACGGAAATGGCCTCTGAGCATTATGTTTGCCGCAATGGCATTGGATAGTCAAGAGGCCCAAATTGCCCACGTCAAGACCACGTCCGGCCCAATTACATATATCTAGCTTGGGTTAGATTTTGATTTGGCCCAAAAAAATTGGAGTGGGTTGTGTTTTTTCTCTTTGATAAGTTTTGAACGAGGGCAAAGAGGATAATTTCACGTACCAACTCACTTAGGCAATTGTTTTCCCTTTAATAAGTTTAGTCGTCTTGGTTTTAGACCGAAAAAGTAAGTAAACTAACATGGGAGACCGACAGCCACAGAGGCCCACGTTAGGCCCGCACAGATAATCCAAGTCATTCAATAATTTTTTAAAAAGAATGAATGGTCATATAAAAAATCAGCTCAATCAGATATGTGTAAGTGATTGATCCAATCTTCTATCTTTTCATTCAAATTTCAGTACACATATTGGATTGAGCTGGTTTTTCGCGAAGCCCACTCAATTTTTTTTTAAATTATTGAATGGCTCGAATCATCTATGCGGGGTACGAAATGGGCCCCACGTGACCATTGGTGCCTTTGTCGGTTTCCGTAGCAGGACTCGTCTTAGACCTAGAAGTTTAGAAAATACGGTATTTGATGAGTAACAATGGTTGTGCTATCACCCACGCAAAAACGAAAACCCAAAAAAAAAAAAAAAATGAAGAAGAAGGAATATTGGAGCAATTCCATCCCTCCGGAGAGTTTGCACGAGTAATCGTGGATCCAAATTTGCAAAAAGACACTTTCAGCTTTCCATTTTAGAAAACGGTCTAGCTACAAAAAGCTTGAGTTACTTGAGGTCCAACCAAAATAAGCTGCTCAGATGAGCACTTATTTTTTGTCTAATAATAAGCAATGTTCCAAAAAAAGAAATAAGTACTTATTTTTTAAAAATGCAATTTCAAGCTCAAAAATTATATGCTTACGAAAATAAATTTTCTATCAATATAAATATTATTTGATAGATCTCATTGAGATCTTTAATACGGTGTAAAAAAAATTTAAAAATTAATTTTCATTTACATTATTTTTTAGTTTGAAAATGTGAAATAAATACTTATTTTTTAGTTTGTGGAACAAATCTTCTTATTTTTCTTTGAGAAGTTCCACAATAAGTACTTATAATATAATAAGGTTTCTGGAACGGGCCCAACAATGATTTTCAGTAGGGGCAATTGGGAAAATGTAGTGCCAGAGGTTTTCGCGGTTTTTTATTTCGGTCTTGCTATTATCAGTCCATTGAGCTGACGATAAGCACATTAGAATGAAAGAAAATATGTATTTCTGTTTATTTTTTACACCCTTTAATACACATTATCACACCTATTATTATCAGTCCATTAAGCTGATTTTAGAAAAATAAATACTCCCTCCGTCCCTTTTTTAGAGTCCAGTATTCCATTTTGGGCTGTCCCTTAATAAGTATCCATTTTGTAAAGTTAGTGGGTAAAAGTTGGTGTATTGTCTATTTTATCCCTAAAAGTAGATTTCTTTTTAAAAAGTAAGTGAGTAAAAGTGTAATGATGATGGGTAAGTAGGGAAAGTGGAGGAAAAAGTTGATGTGAAATGTATAATGATGATGTCTTTTTAATAAGTTGGAATTACGAAGCAGGACACTTAAAAAGGGACGGAGGGAGTACATTTATACCCAAACAAGGGAACAACAAAGCACTCAATCCGAAAAACAATCGAGAGTCTTCGTGGTCCAAGATTCCGAAGTGAGAGAAAGAGGGAGAGCGATTGCCGATTGCCATTTTACATTGGGAGACAATAATGTGTTTGCTATTCGTTGATATTGAAGCAAGTCCTACGAAATCGCAACCTTGTCTTAGCTCTGATCAATTGCTTATGTAATTAGCTCCCATTTCGAGAATCCGAAGGGAGGAAAACTCGTTGAGGGCTCATTTGGTATGCTATCTTATTAAGCAAACAAGCTAATAAAATAGTATACCAAGCAAGACCTAAATAATCGTGAAATTATATAATAATCCGGGTCGACTCCTAAATAACCCATAACCCAGTCAACCGGCTGTCAAAGTGGAAGTCGAGTCAGACGGTGCACGTTGCTTATCCGCTTCGCCGTCCAAAAGCTTGTCAAACCTCTGTGATTGGCTCTCATGGGCCCTTCCACGTCGGTATGTCCATTTTCAATGGCCCACACAACTTGCCTAATGGCTCTTACGTCCCACAGTTCCCCACTCAAACATGATCACAAGTGTTCGGCAACCCAATAATGCTAGGCGCACAACTATCCGTCACAACCCAATCACACCCTCACCCGACCTACATGAGCATCGCATGATTGGTAATGAGAGAAAAATTACTTTAAAATTACTTTGCAACCACCGATCATGATGTACCACGTAAGCAGTTGTGGCTGGTAATTGTATCCCTAGCATTTTTGTTATTGGTTGGTTGTTGAGAAAAGTTAAGACCCTGTTCGTTTTGGAATTTTAGATTTAGATTTGTAGGTAATGAATGTAAAGAGAAATAGAGTAATGATTAGAAATAGAGAAATAGAGTAATGATTAGAAATAGAGGTAATGATTAGAAAGAAATAGAAAGAAAAATGAGAGTAAATATTGAAGAGAAATAGGATTAATGATTAGAATCCAAAATCCAAAACTCCAAAACGAACGGGATCTAAATAAAATCCGTGAATTATACTTATTGGATTTGGGTACTCTCAAAGTATTATGTGGCATTATTAATTTGATACTCCCCACAAATAAAAGGTCATCATCACAATGTAGATTACTTCTTGTTTCACCCCCAAATAAAAGTAAATGATGGATATATCTATCGCATAACTAATCGGTACGTAAATATTAGGCATACCACGTGATAGTTGAAAAACATTAAGAGTGTGTTTAACCCCCTTATTTATTTGTAATTTTTAAGTTTAAAAATAATAGGCTTACTGTAACGATCTGTGTCAACTGACCTGCTAACCATTCATCTAACCACATAGCTCAAAAAGTTAATCTCAAGTTATACAGTAGCTGGTCGGAATCACTTTATATACTATTTCAACTTTCCTTTGTTGCCAAATGTGGGACTTCTCAACATGGGTACCACACTTATTGAAATAAAAAAATATACAATATGAATCTTATTTGATCGAGATTTATCAAATCCTGCAAACAAAATTAAAATTTTATTTTCGTAAGTCCATTATTTTTAAGCTTGAAAATAAAATTTTATTTTTTAAGTGCTTATTTGAGAAATTGAAGCGGGCCTGAATTACTACTCACATGCTCACAGCATAATCAGGCTACGTTCTTATGAAGTTGACTTAAACTTAACTTAAATCTGGGAGCTTTATCCTTATTTGATTTTTTTTTCGCATTTGTTAGTTTTGCATCAAACTTTTGTGAGTTATTGATTCGTCTCGACGAGAGAAATCAAAAATGTAATTTTTTTTACCTTTACCTTTGTATTTTGAAAAATAGCCACTTTTTATGCCAAAAAGTGATTTTTTTTTTTTGCTAAAAAATAATTATTTGTCAAAATACTTGGGTCAATAATGCATTACATAACAAAAGTTTAGTACATTCCGCTTGTTGGCAGTTGGCACCGACGCGTGGCTTATCGTAATTGTTATTTTAACAGAAAGTCTGCTTGCACAGCAGCCGTGCACAAATCAGTTTTGCACGCGTCTCGGATTTTGCAAAGATGATTGGAGCCGCTCATTTTGTTCAAAATAATTTGTTTATGGTCCCTGTAAAAAATCACCTCAATCCGATATCTGGAAGAGTGTTTACGAATCATCTAACTTTGCTTCAGAATTTAGGCTAAATTCTGAAGCAAAGTTAGATGATTCGTAAACACTCTTCCAGATATCGGATTGAGGTGATTTTTTACAGGGACCATAAACAAAGTATTTTGAACAAAATGAGCGGCTCTGATTATTTTTGCAAGACCCGAGACAAGCGCAAAATTGATCTGTGCACGGCTGCTGTGCAGCCTTTGCTGTGCAAATAGCAGCACTCTTATTTTAATTCTAATAATGTGAGTGCTTCGCCGACCACCACATCATTTATTGTGACTTTTTTGTCCATTGTTATTCCAGATTGTTCTACTCCTATTTGGGATCTTTTCTTAAGTTCCAATGACACAATTATGTTATCATAATTTAATTCTCTACCATCCGCAAGTCATTCTAGATTGTTCCATTTCGAATCTCTCCTTCTTTTTCAATTTTATATTTATGTAGACTAATTAATTTTAAAGGTAGATGAATTCAACGCTTGGTGAATTCAAACCTTTATTCTCCATCCACTCCTAATTAGAGTAAAATGAGCCGAGCCGAGACGAGCTTCGGCGAGCTCGAGCTCGGTTCGTTTATTAAACGAGCTAAAAATTTGAACTCGAGCCCTTAATGAGCCGAGTTTAGTCATTTGCTAAACGAACCTCTTTAATCGAGCCGAGCCTCCCTTAATGAGCTGAGTTTTTGTCGAACGAACCGAACTTCACTCAGCTCATTTAGTAAATAAGCCGAAAACTCGAGCTCGCAGTCAGCTCATTTACTAAAGGAGCCAAGCCTAGCCGAACCTTAACGAATCGAACCGAGCTGAACTGCAAACTGCTTGATTCGTTTACAGCCCTACTTCTAATACAACATGCAACTTCATTTTTTCAGCTTGTCAAACAATATTTATGCTAAAGGTAGCTTTTTTGGAACATAAATTTTTGTCTATTCTTACCTATTGTTTAGGTAACGAGTGCCCACTGCTTAGTAATTTAAGGATTCAAGTGCAAAAAAAATATAAATATTCTTTTCTTTGTTATAAGCCGGAGTGTTCATACCAACTTACAAGTACTGCGACTTATCTTTGGGTTATCAATCATATCGTTCTTCTTGAGTTCTCAATAGAATTTGGAGCGAAGCTCATGGCTCTATAAGAGTTAGGTCCTGTTCCAGAACACCTTTTTAAAAAATAAGTACTTATTTAACATTTTCAAACTCAAAAATAATGTAAATAAAAAATTATTTTTTTTATTTTTTTGCACCGTATAAAAGATCTCGATAAGATCTATCAAATAATATCCATCTGGTTAGGAAAATTATTTACGTAAACATATTATTTTTTAGCTTGAAATTGTCTTTTTAAAAAATAAGTACTTATTTTCAGTTCCGGAACGGGGCCTAAGGGAAATTTTGAACTCAAGAATTAGGAAGTACCAGATCTAAGTCTTAGGCCTTAACCATTAGATTAATCTATTGGGATGAAAAAATATGGAGTAAATGTTAATACAAATTTATAAATTTGAATAAGTTTACATACGGTTGTCCAATTTTTATAATTTCAATGCAATTTTTGAACTTTAAATTTAATCTCCAAGACAAGATAGTATTGTTTGTTGAATTAATCAATACTATAAATTGGATATCTTGGTCATTCCATATGAAAGACAAGGTTTCGCATGGATGCAAATTTACTTCCCTAACGTCATGTTATGCATTCGTGTTCATAGAAATGATTTTCGTACGTCCTTTTATTATTTCTATTTCACTTTTCACACATGAAAATCAAGTTTAATAATTCTACGTAAAAAAAAATTGTTATAATCATGTCTAGCCTAATGGTTATACAGATGATATAGCACATGCATATGAATTATATAACACAAGTAGTTGCGCGCATGTTCACATAAATGAATTTCGTACACCCTTTTATTATTTCTATTTCACTTTTCACACAAGAAATACAACTTTAATAATTTCACGTAGTTGGAGACAATATGTTACTCCCTTCGTTCCTCAATGAGAGTTCACTTTTCACTTTTCCTGTTATTTTTATCTTATTTATATCTTTTAATTTATACTTTTTTATGATTTCAAAAATTTTGGCTGATAAAACTAATTGAGATTATCAAACAAGATTCATATTAAATATTTTTAACATTATAAATTAAAAAATATAAATAATTTTTTAAAATATCCGAAATATAACATGTACTCTCATCTAGGAGACTAGGGACGGTAGGGGGGAGTATAATCATTTCCATTAATAGTACTACTTTGTTTATCCAAAATTAAGATTAACATGGTAGGTTAGCCCCATGCATGCAGCCATGCAGCATGTCTAGCCTATAATGGTCATACACATGATATAGCACATGCATATGAATTAGTGGGGCCCACAAAGGGCATGCTGCAAGTGGGTATATTTTAGAAAGATCAATGACACCAAGCAGAAGATATATTCCTAGCACGAGGTTGAGCCACGTGGCCTTTGCCAAGATCGAGACGAGATGTATATTGTGTGCAATTTAACACTGGCACCCCGCCATAATACTGAAATTTCACAAATCCGCCACTTTATCAACAGACATTGAACTCGCACCCCTATCGTGTTTTCTTAGTGAAATTTGATATGCTACCTTGACCCAAGGGTTAGTCAACGTGGTTGGTGGGTGCGCGCTCCTTACACAATTAGTTGATGTGTGCGTAAACGGTCTGGACCTTAGTCACGTAATCCTTTAAAATACTTTGCGCGTCTCCAATTATCGTACTACGTTTGTGTTCTCAGTCTTCGCTCTGTGATTTAAGTAGTTTGGAACGTGTTTCGAAGACATTGTTACACTCGCGCTTGAGCGCCCCCCCCCCCCCCCACATTTGCTCATGCAAATTATGTAATTCGGGTCCATGCATCCAAACTGTTTTACCCAATATAAAAACGATACTACTACTCCCCCACTTACACGTATATTGATGACCGTGTGTTCTCTCCCTCACACCCACATGCATATATTTGCAACCCATTCTTCTCTTTCTATTTACTATCTCATTTTCGATCCATCTATTTGTTATGTATAAAAATTCATAATAGTTCAATTCAAGGTATCACAAAAACACGAGTCCCTCGCCTTCTCATACATACAACATTCAAACTCAGTTCTACACTGAGAATCACCTCTTTCATTCCATCCTCCCACATTTCCTTTCATTTATCCTCACTGCCTCAAACTAGATTGCTGCCGAAGTCTATTATATCAAATATAATTGATCTATGATAAATAACTACTCTCAACTAGATATTCGTTTTTTTTTTCAATTATGATCTTTAATTTTATTCCCTGCATTTCACCTAATAGACTATAGTTTTATATGTACGTACAGAAGTGTTCCTATAGTCGATGAGATGATGGTGCGTGGTTGAGTCATTTTGTAAATTTGTTTTGAGGTGTGTAAAAGAGGAGGTCGAGTAAAAGAGATAACATATGGTATTAGGGGTGTGCAAAAAACCCGCAACCCGACCAACCCGGTCCCGCCCGAAGGGTCTCAGGCGGGGTCGAACATGTGGTTCGGAAGGGTGTGGGTTCACTTTCTGTTAAAAATCAATTTTCGGTTCAGGTTGATGCATTCCTTACCCATGGGGTCGGACCCTACCGACGTGAAGAATCGGGCTCACAGACGGTTTTTACCACCTGTTTGGTTCGGTTTTGGACCTAAAATATTGTTACCCGACATGGTCGGGGCGAGATCGGGGTCAAACCCGACCCGCCCGTTCCGTTCACTCCCCTATATGGTATGGTGTTTTTCTTTACATGGTGTGGATGGACAAATGATGTAAAGTGGTGGTGGCGATGGATTGTAGTGGTTACAGTGATATTGTGGAGGCTAGGTAAAATTTTGAAGGTGAAAAGATGAAGATTGATCCAAATTGAGGTGAGAATAACAGTAGAAGACTTCTAATCGTGGAAATTAAAGCATGGCCCACGGTCCACTCCTGAATGAATCTTCTAGTGTCATATAGTTTTAGGAGTACGAAGAATTAGAACGCAACAGCATAGAATGGAAATCGGGGGGGGGGGGGGCGCAATGGTGTGAAAGAAAAGTTGTAAGATGGGGGTTAAATAATTAGTTAGGCATATACTGTAGTTCCGTTGTGCATTATTTATAGCTGAACGGCGATTGGAGAAAAGGTCACTGTCCATCGTTGAAGAGAAAAAAAAATAGATGTACCCGGAATTCTAACATAATCGCGTGTTTATTCAATGATTCACGGTCATACGATTAGGTTTTGTTCATACGGTTTTCAATAATTTTTTCTCCGCCTTATACTATACTATCATATCTCTGCCTATATATCTCGTACTTTAAAAAAAAAATTGATATATCTCAATTTATTACTCAAAAGAAAACCCCCTTAAAAACCTTTACCGCTCAATCCTTTTTGGTTCACATATTTTTTACTTTGCAAAGAGAATAGCTTGTATTTTTTTTTTTCTCTTTGAAAGGGAAGGGATCGCTTGTCTTTTTTTCTTTTTCTTTTTTGTAAAGGGAAAGGGATAGCTTGTCTATGTTCGCACAAACCCCGGACGACTCTAAGCTCTACTCGAGGATTGTCTTTGGCTTGTACAAGAGTTTGATTTCTCAAACTCACTTTTTGTTTCAGGAAGCCGACAAGGACCCCCAAAAGCTGTCCAGTAGTTATTAAATACTCTCTTCATCTGGATTTAATAGCCACTTGTTCAATTCTAACCGGATAAAAAATGAGTTATATTTTTAAATTGATAATGAATTTTATATCCAATATGGATCTTATTTGATAGATTTTAATTAGTTCTATAAGACAATGTTTTCAAAATTACATAAAACATTATAAATTAGAAAATATAATCGATTGAAAAATGACACGAACTTTCAAAAATGACTATTAAATCCAGACGGAGGAAGTATAAATTTAGGTGAATAAATTCATTCATTCAGATGAACATCTCAAATAAGAGAAAATTGATAACGTAATTTTTTTTTTTTGGTGCTAAAAATGCAAGCAGAGTGATCTTTAATTGCCATCAATCTTTACAATTTTACATAATTTAAGAATATTATCTCGTTGAATGCTAATGAATAACATTGCTGTGTGAAAATTGACTTTTTCTTTTTAATAATTATATTTTACCGGTGAAATGTATGCATATAAAAAGGCCCCCCATGTGTTTAAGTTCGCCTTAATTAATTAAGCTCCATCCTAACCAACCCTATCATCAACTTCGTGACTAATCAAAGTAGCAAAGCGTGTTTCCCCCCCGCTGAAAAAGTTGACTTCATTTCCTTTATCTTTGTGGGATGAAGTGGTTGCACACTAAAATTAGTCAACCAATAATCAATAATTTATGTGCATATTTAGTATATTTTATACCTCAATTTTATTAAAGTCAACCAGCATGTCCGCAAATTAACAATTTTCTAGGTTCGTAAGCAAGTAAACATTATTTTCATCCGTAATCGACAGAAATAGTAGAGTCCACCGCATCAAGGGGACGTACATATTCAATTTTTTTTTTATTTTTATCAATCACAAATTTAAAAAAGCATGCAGTATCTATTTATAAGATAGACAGACGAAATTAAACTCACAATTGTAAGTTTTTTTGGGTTAAACAACTCACGAGTCGCGATCGTAAGTTGATTTTTTCTCTCTGTCAACCCACTATGAAGGTTACGAGCACTACCGCAGATTTTTTTACTAATAATGTTTTGGAAGTCCATGATTAATCTTCTTCAACATCCTTTTCTGAGTAAAACAGGGCTTAGTGGCTAGTGCATTATTGGCCTTCATTACCATATTTAACGAATATTAAAACATTCCACTTTGGGCGGCGCTTAAATTGAAATCGTTTCCTTTTTGACTGATACGTAGTACTAGTATTAATTTGGTCGGCCATGTCAAGTATATGTTGTCAAATATGAGCTTCTAATGTTGTTCCGATGAGACCGCATGTTGGTTGCGATGTTAATCCGAAGCTAGAAACAACTTTAAGAGATGCGTTAGTCTATGAATGGGATTCAAAGTCGTGTTCGGTTGAAGGTTTTGATCGCTTTGTCAATAGGATATAGTACTATTTCATTGTCGTTTAGTGAATTGCTTTACGAAAAGGTTGGATTCTCTTTTGTCCTTAAAAATAGATATAGGAAAAAAAAAAACTAATGATGACTACAAAGAGCACAAGAGCGTCTCTATCCAAGCGCTCTATATAAGTATAACTTAAGGAATTAATGAATCTCTCCAATCATACTCTATTTAGATCTATTTTAGAAATTATATTTTGAGTCTCCAAAATTAATATCAAGACTTCTTCGAAATATATATATACACACACAATAGTTCAGTTAAACTAACTTATTTGCTTGCCCCCTAAATTCGAGCATATCTATGTTATTTATAATATTTGAACTCCCAAAATTGACGAATACCTCATCTTTTTATGGAGTTAAGTCACGCTATTTAATATCAAAAAAGATTTCATTAGTGATCAATTTAATTTTACAAACTGTTAGGTTGACATTAGAAAACATCTCATTGTGTTGAAAGACTAACCCAGGATACAACTGTTCAAAATATAATTATCATTTACTCATTCTCCCGTCAAGTATTAACGCCTGTGTATCCCCGTACTACAGGGTTTCGTGTCCCCACTTTCAATATATTCATGATTCGGTTTCGTTTATATATGTTCGCCAATGAGAATGGATTCCGAAATTTTTGCACACGCATCGGGTGACGGTAAGCAAATTATAAGTTGACGAACCAATTATCAGCTATTCCTTTGTCGATTGGTTGATGTTATGTGACAAAATAAAAAAAGAGTGGTGCTATTTGCACCGACCATTCCATACCAACGGTATACTAACAGCCGCGTGCGGCCGTTTCCGGCCTATATACATATATACATGAAAAATAGGGTGTTTAGATCAAGTATCCTACACACATCGGATGCCGTTGATTACCGCGTTAAGCCTCTCGGTTTTTTTTTTTAAAATTTTTGGACGGCTCGGATCGGCCGTCCAGTGGCCAGAGACGGCTGCGCGCGGCCGTCGGTACGATTTTTCTACAATTTTTTGTCGGTACATATAGGATTTCTGATAAAAAAATAAGGCCAACATTAAGTTAGGTGAGGTGAGATGACGCCTAACGTGTTCAATAGAAGTACTATATTTAACTTAGAACGCTGCTAACGACTTAGATAATTGTGCACTGATTGTATATAGATTTTGTTGTGAGGTCCATCATGGATCTCACACAAATGATTCTAGCTGTTCATTAAATGTAAAATATTTTTACAATGATCTCCAAAAAAAGTAGCTCAATCCGATATCTATAGGTGCTCGATCTAATCATCTAATTTTTCATTTAGATTTTCGGATAATGAAAAGTTAAATGATTGGATCAAATACTTATAGGTATTGGATTGAGCTGAATTTTTGAGAAGATTTTTGCAAATTTTTTTTACATTTAATGAACGATTTGAATCATTTGTGTGAGATCCATGGTGGGTCCCACAATAAAATTTGTTCACAATCTGTGCACTTTTTCTATGTGTAGTCAGACTTGCTGTTTACCTAAAACCCCATGTGCACATACTCCTCAGTAGCTCCCCACCAAAACTCTGGCCAAAATATCTAGGACAAGTCAGATAGCACCGGTTGAGGCCATGAGTCGAGGTTAAAATTGGAAATTCACCTGCTTTGGGTGCCTTTCCTTTTCCCCCCCGTGATTTGACACGTTAAAATTAAAGGATAAATTTCGCTGACACCCCTGAGGTTTTTCATAGTGACAAAAATTCCATTCACGTATGAGGAAAGACAATAAATATTTTGTAGGTTCCATGTTCATCTCCCTGACATCCCAAACACCAACTATTCAACCAAACTTGTGATGAAATTAGCTAAAAGTCGCTTACATTAACAAACTCAAGCTTTTCAATAATAAAATGTAAATAATAAAAAGTTCTCAATTCTTAATTTTTTATTCTAAAAATAACAAATTTATCGTTTTTGGCCAAAATGGTTATGGCAAGAGTAAGAAATAGAGGTATAGTAATAACTATTAGGATAAATACCAAGACTACCTTTGAGGTTTTTAAAAATTACAAATTTCTTCTCACTTTTGAGAAATTACAAAATATCTCTTATCTCATAATAGATTACTCATTTATCCCGATGTAGCTGCAAGGAAGCTTGACGAAATCTTGCTGAAATCTTTAAATTCTAATTACAAAACCAAACTGTATTTTTCACCCTGTAAAAGGCTATTTTTCCATCTCTGTAGCATTTCACAAGCTATGAAGGGACAGCGTGATCCATTGTAGTTAAAACTTGATGATGCTAGACATATTTTTCAAATTTTCTAGCTCTTACATCATGACAAGGGAGTAATTTGTTATTCGATTGGGGATAAGTCAAAAAATTTCGAAAGTAAAGGGGCAATCTATAATTTGCCAAAGTCAGGATTTTGGTAATTTAATCCGTTTTGATCGAAAGAATTGGTAATTTAATCCATTTTGGTAATACGTAAGAGTTGAAAGTTTTTATTATTATTCTTTATTGAAAAAAATCACTGAATTTGTTAATAAAAGCCACTTTTGGCTGATTCTATCACGTGTTTGGTCAAACGATTGTTCATTAGGATACCGACCTAATGAAAATTGAAATCATAAGGAGATTTATAGTAATTTCTCATACATGATGGATATCTGTCATTAAAAAAACCCTCAGGGGTGTCATTGAAATTCACCCCTTAATTTAAAATCCTTTCTAAACACAATGGCCTTCACATGCCATGGTATGCATGTAATCATAATCATGTATGGTGATGATGATAATGGGTCAGCCTCTAAGGCGAGAGGAAAATATCATTGCCACGTACGCAGCGTATCCCAAGCTTTGGAATACAGAGAGTGCAGCTAAAGATCTCTTCTCTCTCTACTCCCACTCTCTCTCTCTCTCTCTCTCTCTCTCTAGACCATCTCCACCCAAAATCTGCTCCTCTGCAAGGAAAAGAAAGATAATAAAGATCTCAAAACCGCAAGCTCTCGTGATCGTCTCCTGAGACAAGTGAATCAGGTACTTCACCTTCGTAACTTCGGTTTCGATTTTGCTGTGTCTTGGTAAAGTTCGATTCTTGTTTTGGTTGCTGTTGAAAATGAGGTAAAAAGAAGAGAAATCGAGAATTCTAGCGGTTGAATTTTCTTTAGTTGAGGTGCGCGTAAGCCGGACACCCGAGTTTATTTTGAAAAAAACTGTGCTGAGCTGTTTTGATTTTGTGGATAGAGTTTTGTTGTTTTCAATTTTCAAGAAACGGAAATAGAATTAGGTTGCTTTGTTGTTGTGGTTTTGTTATATTCAGACGATCCAGGGAATTTCTTTAATTTCGGAATTTTATCGCGGTTTGCGGCTAAGGAAATAGGTAGGTGTTTGTTTTTTGTGTAATTTGAGCGAATTATTTAAGGATTTTGAATTCACTAATTTCTTTCCTCCTCCCCACACCCCCCCCCCCCCCCCCCCCCCCCCCCCCCCCCCCTTCTTGAGTTTGTGTGAATACGTAAAAACTCATTCGAAATTCTGAATTCACTGACTTTTTTTCCCCTTTTTGTTGTGATTTTATGTTTTTTCTGATTCAATTTTGGGGCTTTTTTGATTTCTATCTATTCCCTTTGTTGATTTTCGATCTACCGAAATAATGATTAGTTACTTTGATTTCTTTATTTCCTTTGATAAAAGGTTGGTTAATGATTTATGTTATTGGCTGAAGAAACCAGCAATTCTCTTTAACCAAACAGTCATTTCGTGATGTACAATTGGGGCTTGGTTATAACTTTGATTTAATTATGTCCTTTTGTTGTTTGGAAAATGCTAATTATAGTCCACTGGGCGGTGGTGAAGATGTAGATACCGCTTTGGAATATGTGAGAATTGTATAAAGATATCGACAAATGACAAGTGTAGTATTGGTGGGAAATATGTATTGAATTTCCAACTGTTTGAGTGTTATTTGCACATTAGCAATGGCGATGGTTATTTGTTGGCATGACCCTCATCTTATTTATTCCATTTTATTCGCAGGAAGGATATACCCTAATCATTTCTCAGAGATACAGGGCTCTATTTTGAGCCCAATAAGTTCAGAAAGCTTGCAGATATCTGGAATTGCAGTTTTTAAGTTTTCATCAGGTGGATAATTTTGACAGCTTATTGCTTAATTGATTAATTGAGAAACTGCGGTTGGTGTGCTGTTGGCTCGAGAAATGTTGAATTACAATCTTCTGATCCTTGATTGGTAGTGGTTGTAGCGGGATTTCTTAGCATCTCTATTCCTATATAGAAGGCAGGCATATTATGGCTAGTTTATGTGAAAGGTGGATTGATGGCCTTCAATACTCCTCGCTGTTCTGGCCTCCACCGCAAGATCAACAGCAACGGAAGGTGTGCTTAGTTTCTTAAACAAGTATTTGAATGAAACGAAAGTGTTGATTTATCACAAGTTTGTTTACTTCAACTCCTCTCTTAAGGGTTGTATGGTAGTATCTGAAATTCCTAATAGCTTCATAAGTTTCCAGTTGATATCCGTTCTTGTCGATTTTTCTCTACCTTCATTTAGTTCTCAATGCTATCAATAAATAAGTTTCTTTCTTTTTTATCTTATTTCTAGGCTCAAATTACTGCCTATGTTGAATACTTTGGTCAGTTCACGTCAGAACAATTTCCTGAGGATATAGCTGAGGTACAGTTTCTTTCTTTCTATTATCTCCTGCTGGGGTTTTCCTTTGACGATAGCTCAATTTATTGCACCATTATTTTTTAAAGTGGCTTTTATTACGAGCTTAAGATATAAAATGCTTGACCAATTCTGCCTTCAATGGTTATTTTGACTGATTAAAGTGCTCATAACTGATTTTGCACACTGATACCTTTCTTCTTTCTTTGGACAGTTGATTCGTAACAGTTATCCATCGAAGGAAAGACGCCTTTTCGATGATGTCTTAGGTATCAGTTTTCGCCGATGTTATTCTATACAACTAGTGATGATAAAATTACCGGTCCTCGGATGTTTTGGCACCAGACTAACTATTTTATGTACTTGTTCAAATTCCAGCAATATTTGTCCTCCATCATCCAGAGCATGGGCATGCTGTCATTCTTCCCATCATTTCATGTATCATTGATGGTACCCTGGAGTATGATCGAAGTAGTCCTCCATTTGCTTCTTTCATTTCCTTAGTCTGCCCAAGTAGTGAGGTATGGAAATGCCCGCAAAAGTTTCTGTTCGGGCCATTATTGACTTTATTACCATTTAGTGGTGAATGTTTTGTCTTTATCGAAAGTTCATTTAAGGGGATTTCATGCCGACTTTCCCATAACTAGCATATCTACAATATACATTCCAACTTTCAATAAACCCTGCAATGTGCTTTATGAGTTGATCTAGAGAGTTGATGCTACCTGGTTAATTTCCAGAATGAGTACTCCGAACAGTGGGCTCTGGCATGTGGAGAGATTTTAAGAATTTTGACTCACTACAATCGACCGATTTACAAGGTTGAGCATCAGCTCAGTGACTCAGACAGAACTGACAGTGGCAGTCTTGCTACAACAAGTAACTCTCCGAAAAAAAGTAAATCTTCAGGAAAAAGTAACTCCCCAAGCAGGGATGTAACACAGGAGAGGAAGACGTTAAGGCCTTTGTCTCCATGGATTACTGATATATTGCTGGCGGCGCCTCTGGGTATTAGAAGTGACTACTTCCGTTGGTAAGTGACTGTGGTTCTCTTGTTGCTTGAAATCTTCATTCAGCTTAGTCTACCATACTATTCTTTAATCTTTCTAAGCTTAATTAGAAACTTTCCTTGCTATTCCTGAATATCCTGGACTGTTATGCCTTAACAGGTGTGGTGGAGTGATGGGAAAGTATGCAGCTGGAGAACTCAAACCTCCTTCAACTAGTAAGTGTTCTCTTCTTTTGGAATCCGTTGACTATGATTTGCACATCATGTGGTTCTATGTGTGCGTTCTGACATTTGATCTGCATATTTTGTTCTCTGTTTAGTTTCAAGTGATAGTTGGCAAAATCTTCATCAACAAGACAACTACATCGTAGGAATGCATAAGCTGCAGTTTCAACTCAACTAATGAATATCCAAAGAGAAATGCAATATTAAGTCACCAATTGTCATAAAATCTTTTTATTTTGGGTCAATTAGGTGATCTAACATGGTATTTGAGTTCTGGCTCTTGGATCAAGTCTCCTTATCTATTACCCCTTCTTATCATGTCGTTGGGCACTCTATACAGTGTGTTATTGTGTGCTTGTTTACTATTGTTTGGTTGTCATTGCATTGGTGAGGCACGTTTTCTTGTGGGAAGTGTTAGCTTGATATGAAGTTTCGGGCCGGACAGTTGGTTTTCTGACATGGTTAATAATTAATTCCATCTCGGTCCTCTTCATTGGTTTTCGTTTTTTCTCGGGTAGGGGGGTTGTCGAATGGAAAGTTGCTGACCAGTGGTAAGAATTGGACCGGGGCATGAACCTAGTAAGAGGAGCATGTCCAACGGGTCATCTTCGCAGGATACTAAAAACAAGCAGATAGGGACCAACACGTATTAAAGTTTTATTTACGGATCTATTTCGATTTCTATTCAATATACCCAGCTCATTTGATTCTCCGTGGCCCCACCTGAATCTCAAGGCTGGTTAGATTATATATATACATACACAAAACTTCAAGTAAGGGCGCCCTTACCATATTAAGTTAAGGACGTCCCTTTCCCAACCAATTTGCGATGAGCCGAGCCGCTCAATATGTTTAGAACGTGATTTTAAGGGTACCCGCGAGAAATCAGCAAAAAAAAAAAACCCAGAAAGGGCTTGATCCGAGCAGTTTTTGTTTGTATTTTATCGAACAGTTCAAATAAAAACTACTCAAATCAAGCCCTTTCCGGTCATTTTTTTTGCTGATTTCTCGCCGGTACTCTTAAAATCACGTTCTGAACACATTGAGCGGCTCGGATCATCAAAATTTGATTGAGAAATTGGAGAAAAGGGGACGTCTGCATTTTATTTAAAATGAGGACGCCCTTACCTGAAGGGGACTCATATATATATATCCTTGTGTTTGTTTGCATTGACCCCAAGACTTCATGTGAACGCAATATAAAGATGAATCTAGTTTTATGTTCATGTTTGTGACAGAAGTATTTCCCTTTGATATGCTATTGATTGGTCTCTTGCTCAATCTCTCTTTTCCAAGCTTCCCGTGGATCAGGGAAGCATCCCCAACTCATGCCATCAACTCCAAGGTGGGCCGTTGCCAACGGCGCTGGTGTTATTCTAAGTGTGTGTGATGAGGAAGTTGCTCGCTATGAGACTGCTACTTTAACTGCCGCTGCTGTCCCTGCACTTCTGCTTCCTCCTCCAACAACAGCTATGGATGAGCACCTTGTTGCTGGCCTACCTGCTCTTGAGCCATATGCACGTTTATTTCATCGGTAAGTATTTTGGACCTCTCACTGCAGTCTGAAGAAATTATTTGATAGTAGTACTGACAGTTTTGTCTTTTCTTCTGCTTTAGTTATTATGCAATTGCTAGTCCAAGTGCCACCCAAAGACTTCTCCTTGGTCTTCTAGAAGCGCCACCATCCTGGGCTCCTGATGCGCTTGATGCTGCTGTACAACTAGTGGAACTGCTTAGAGCAGCTGAAGATTATGCATCAGGGATGAGAGTGAGTGAATCATATTGATGTCTACTTTTTAAATACACTGTAATGCCATGCTGGGATGGATGTCACTAACGAGTATATCCATATTCTTCATGTGCTATGAATTGCATCATTTCCGGGTACCTGTGTGAATCAAAGGCTGAGACCACTTCAGAGTACCCCATTGAACTGAATATTGGTCATGTCTATTATACAGGCTAGCTTGTGAGTTCACTTATTGAAGGAAATTTCGGTATAGTTAATTTGCTTGCATGCCTCTTAGTGCAATCCCATTGTGGGTAGCTTTTGATTAGGGCACCAGTTTGGACGTTAAATTTACATGAAGCTACAACTTTTAGATATAATCGACTATGCTCGCCATTGTTTGGAGAAAAAGCACCAAAATAGCAGAAACAAGAACTGTTCCTGACAAGATTATAATTCATCAGCCTTCATCAATTCTCATGAAAAAAGGTGAAGAGGTGTACAGTGTACTCATAAGTATTGCATAAAAATGACACATGGTGTAGAACAGATGTGTATGAAACATGCAGTACATGATGGAACTGTTTGCACAGCATACAATGCTTGACAGCTTGAGCACTAATTTGATGTCATCTCATCAGTGCATTAGATTTGAGATTGACTACGGCATCGATCAACTTTTCTTAAGGGAGGGTATTGACTGCTATGTGAATTTATTTTCTGCCACATGCATGACTCAACCATGTATTATTGATGTAGCTTCCGAGAAACTGGATGCATTTGCATTTCTTGCGTGCAATTGGGACTGCAATGTCAATGAGAGCTGGCATTGCTGCAGATGCTGCCGCAGCGTTGCTTTTTCGCATACTTTCGCAGCCTGCATTGCTTTTTCCTCCACTAAGGCAAGTCGAAGGAGTTGAAGTTCAAAATGAACCTGTGGATGGCTATAATTCACGGTACAGGAAACAGGTACTAGGCAGCAATTTTTATTGTTCTTTGCGATCAATTGCTTACAGTTGCTAAAGAGCTGTTTCTCTGGTGATGCCCTCAAATTCAGTTCCTCTTGGAAGAAGGTTTACTCACTGAACTTGAACCTGCCTTCTGTGCTTAATTTTGACAGATAGAAGCGCCTGCAGCTGAAGCAACAATAGAAGCCACTGCCCAAGGGATTGCATCAATGCTTTGTGCCCATGGGCCTGAGGTTGAATGGAGAATATGTACCATATGGGAAGCTGCCTATGGTCTGATTCCATTAAGTTCCTCCGCCGTTGACCTTCCGGAGATCATTGTTGCAACCCCCTTGCAACCTCCCATTCTCTCATGGAACTTGTACATACCTCTTCTTAAAGTCCTTGAGTATCTTCCTCGTGGAAGCCCATCCGAAGCCTGTCTCATGAAAATATTTGTTGCCACTGTTGAAGCGATTCTTCAAAGAACATTTCCACCGGAATCCTCCAGAGAAGAAATCAGGAAAACAAGATATATTTTTGGCGTGGGGTCGGCTTCCAAAAATCTTGCTGTTGCAGAGCTTCGCACAATGGTTCACTCCTTATTTCTGGAATCGTGCGCCACTGTGGAGCTCTCTTCGCGCTTGCTTTTTGTTGTGTTAACTGTTTGCGTCAGTCATGAAGCTCAGCCCTATGGGATCAAAAGGCATAGAGGTGATGATAGTTATCTTCCTGATAAAATGAATGAGGAAGTGCAACAGGCATCTAACAACCAGAGAGAAATAAGAATGAGGAAAACGAAAAGACAGGGCCCTATTGCTGCGTTTGATTCTTATGTTCTAGCTGCTGTTTGTGCTCTTGCTTGTGAACTTCAGTTGTTCCCTTTGATTTCAAACGGGCGTAATCATCAAGTTTGCAAAGATGTGCAGGATATAGCAAAGCCTGCAAAGACAAATGGATCTTGTAATGAGATCCGGAACAGTGTTGACTCTGCAGTTCGTCATACTCACAGGATATTGGCTATATTGGAAGCGCTTTTTTCTCTGAAACCATCTTCAGTTGGTACATCGTGGAGTTACAGTTCAAATGAGATAGTTGCTGCAGCCATGGTTGCAGCTCATGTCTCCGAACTATTCAGACGGTCAAAGGCTTGTATGCATGCTCTCTCTGTGTTGATGCGGTGCAAATGGGATAGTGAAATTCACTCTAGGGCTTCTTCACTGTACAACCTGATTGATATTCACAGCAAAGCTGTTGCATCTATAGTTAACAAGGCAGAACCCCTGGAAGCACACTTGATGAATGGAATTGTTTGGAAAGATATTCCAGCATGTCTTGATGGCAGAACACAAAAGAAATCTAGAAACTCGAACACTATTTGTACTGCATCAGTGCAACCATTTTCATTGCAGTTTGGTAATTCAGAAGATTCAGGAACTGAAGTTAAGGGTGAGAAAGCCTTGAGTTTGAATGAAGGGTCTGGAAATGTTTCGGAGAAAGGGATAACAAGTTTCCCATCGGAAGCTTCGGATTTGGCCAACTTGCTCACAATGGATAGGCATATAGGGTTTAATTGCAGTGCAAAAGTGCTTCTGAGGTCTGTGTTGGCAGAGAAGCAAGAGTTATGTTTCTCAGTTGTTTCATTGCTCTGGTACAAATTGATTGCGTCCCCTGAAACACAACCTAGTGCAGAAAGTACTTCTTCTGCCCAGCAAGGATGGAGACAGGTAATATGAGATTTTTGACTTATCATGAAATATCTTATTCGTTGGCTGTTTTAGAGCATTCCATTCTTTGGATCTATTTATGCTACTGTACATAAAAATGTGTTCGTTGACTATGTAATTTTGACGTACAGGTGGTTGATGCCCTATGCAACGTCGTGTCAGCATCACCAGCGAAAGCTGCGACAGCTGTTGTTCTTCAGGTCCAGATTTTGTTCAACTTGTAATTCAAAATCCTTGTGTAATTGTTTTTTTTACCATGGTGGGCTACAGAAGACCTTAAATAGTTGGAAACTAACTATTTTGAAGAATAGTTGTTAGTAAAACTATCTGCCTTTTCTTTGCATGATTTTGGCAGAGTTGCCACCTGGCAAGTGCTCCATTGGAGCCTCAGCATCTGTATACTTGGATTTTTTTGTTTTAACTATAATATTTTTAGTCACTTTCTCCTACCTCTGTTTCCTTGTCAGGCGGAGAGGGAATTGCAACCTTGGAATGCTAAGGATGATGATCAAGGTCAAAAGATGTGGAGAATCAACCAGCGAATTGTTAAGCTGATTGTGGAGCTAATGAGAAATCATGACACCCCAGAATCATTTGTAATTTTGGCTAGTGCTTCAGATTTGCTTCTGCGTGCCACAGATGGGATGCTCGTTGATGGAGAAGCTTGCACTTTACCACAGCTGGAGGTATAACTCAATTTTTTTACCCGTTGTATGTGATATTAATATATTATTAAGTTCTATGATACCCATATTCTGGAAATGGTACGTGGGATATGAATTGATAAAATGCTTGTCTTCATACTCTATCTAACTGGACGAAGTATTAATGTTTGATGTAAATTGATAAACCTGCAGCTCCTGGAAGCAACAGCTAGATCAATTCAACCAGTTCTTGAGTGGGGGGAATCAGGATTCGCAGTTACGGATGGCCTTTCAAACCTGTTAAAGGTAATTAAGCAGGTTACGCCCCTAATACTCGGGGGATATATATTTATAGGCTGGTAGTTCTATTGGATTAATAGTGGGGAGATTACTAATACAACCTCTCCCAAGGTATTGTTTATCCCCGTTTTGTGGAATATCATACCCGACAGATATTTAATCCTAATCCCTAGCAACAAAAGTTCCAACCAAATGGCCCCTTGGATCGCAGTCCAACCCAATGCATTACACCAGACAAACACAATGGAAAACTATACGGAAACAAAGGCTGATTAAATTTGGCACATCATTGGGTTTACGAATCAGCCTCTGACAAAGTAGCATCGCATTGTGTGGAAAACTATACGGAAACCAAAGAGACAAATTTATCTTCTCTACTTCTATGATCTTCTCATGCATATTCACAATTCAAACACAGCCTCGAGTACTTTGATTCTGTTGATATTTGTATTCACATGCCTTCCAACGGAAAGATGGCTGGCTAAGAACTAATTTTCTGACATCTCATTTCTTTTTAAATGTATGTCGAACTATTAGTGATGTGATTTACCTTCATGAATGCATGCAGTGTCGTCTTCCAGCGACAACACGATGCCTTTCTCATCCAAGTGCTCACGTCCGTGCTCTTAGCACGTCAGTTCTTCGTGATATTTTGCATATTTGTTCAATAAACTCTAGCACTAAACCAGTGGACAAAAACGGCATTGATGCCCCTTATAAGTACCTTGGTGTAGGCACTATTGATTGGCGAGCAGATATCGAAAAGTGTCTAACGTGGGAAGCTCAGAGCAGACTTGCAACTGGAATGCCTAATCAATTTCTGGAAATTGCTGCCAAGGAGTTAGGTTGTAATTTGTAACATACTAATTTGACCTTTTTAGTTTCACATGCATATATACATTGCAAGCAATGATTCGCCAAGATGAGAAAAACCATATCTTGAAGGATACAGTTAGGTCAGAAGTTTTTTCTTCCGGGGAAAAAGTCATTGATCCTTCAGGATAGTTTGTATGAGATTGTAGACGAGCCATGAATATGTATAATGTCAGTGTTGTTTAGATTCATTCGGCTCGTGTAACATGGTGCTTAGGTCAGTAGATTAATCATGTATTTCTTCTGGCACAAGTATGGTAAATAGCAGGCAGCCTCGTCTTTTTGAATTCTCTAGCTGAGACAATTCTCAGTAAAATTACCCTAGTTTTTTCTCCAATTTCATTGCTATAATCTGTCAGCCAAAGAAATTACGAAGTCTGGCGGCAGAAATCTTGTTCCGTTATTCGATGGTTAACGACCGAAGAAGTGATTTGCCTGTCCTAGACTATCTGTCGATCTTGGATTTCTCAAATAGCAATCCTGGAAATGAGAAGTCACTTCAATATCTACTCCAATTTGACAATAAAAGAGATACTGTACATTTCTATTATTCAGACAGTTTGGCAATTGTACTTTTTGCTGATTTTCCTAACACAACCAAAAAGGAAAGAGGAATGTAGTTCCTCCCAATTCATTCCTTGGTCCCATCTATTCCTTTTTCCTGCTGAAATACAAAAGTAAAAGAATTGATAGTTCTGTCGCAATATGGAATGTGCCAATTGGAAACCTGGACTCTTTTTTACCTTGATGGGTGTTTAAAGTTAGAAGACTCATTTTCGGTTCATATTATCTAGAGGGGTGTCAAACCAAACCCTTCCGACTTAATGGAAAACCAATCGCTATATAAATTATAGTCACGGGACAAAGGCTTTCTCACAGTATCTAAATCCTCCTAAAGTACCCATTCCTTTTGGAGGGATTTAATCTCAAAAAACAGAAAATATAAGAATTACAAAATCAGAAAGAATCTGACGATAACTGGGTCCAGGTTGGATCTAGCATCTGACGGTGCCAAAAAAGATGTATAAACTACCCTTGTAATGCTAAACTCAAAGTCTGGAAGTGATTTAGACTTTGTCGTCAACTTCTGACGATTCTGATAAACTGCTGTGTTTCTGTTGTCTGTTGCTAGACATTGAATGGCTTCGCCTCTCTTTACCGCCAGGTTTGGATGATGCATTTCCATACCATACCATTCCAACTACAGCTATTACCATCCCTACGACCACATGTAGATTCAGACCCTCCTTTCCGAAGAATATAAATCCTAGTATCAAAACAAGGATCGTTTTCATGTGGCCAAGCACTTGGAAGGACACAGCTGTGAATCTGCCGATGCATATGAACTGGCTGAGGTTGGTCCCTACTGCAATGGAGCATGAGAGGATTAGAAACACCTGTAGAGAAGAAGACAAGGATAGAAGTGAGTGTCGCCATTTTCCCAAAGGAAAACACAGTGAAACTAATTAACAAAAATGCTACTATTATTCTTCAGGGCACAGACATAATAGCCAGCAAATTGTAGTGATACAAGTAAAACCAAAATAAATGCATGTTCTCAAAATTCTTTATAGCCTTATAGGGTGATAAAAGCTTCTAATGCATGTTCTCAAAATTCTTTATAGGGTGATAAAAGCTTCTATTTCCTTACCAGGAGATCAACTATTTCAGACCTAGACCATAAAACCATTTGGTCCATTTCACATTCTTTCATGACACAGAATCTCTTCTTCTTCTTTTTTCTTTCAAATTCATATTGGAAAAGAAGAGGGCTACTGGAACAGTTGTTAGGTAGAATCAGCTTCCAACTATGACAGCTGTAAAACCCTACCAACTAATCGTGGAAGCCATAGACTGTCCTACGACCAAATTGGCTTTGTTTGAATTGAAGGCTGAAGCTGCCTCCACCACGCTTCCATTTAAGAGAAAGGTACATTCAAGGTCATAACCAGTGCACAAGGCTCCACTTACAATAAGGTCTTAGAATATTAAATGTAAAAGAAACGCAAGCGAGATAGCCATGCTTTCAGAAAATATGCACACCCCAGAAGCTCGGGCCATGATGACAATGATTATGGAGCAGAAGTGGTAAAATTTTAAATCCCTGTCAATCTGACAATTACAACTATAGAATAACACCAACTTTTTTTGTAGTAATACTTACAAGAGATGCTAAATTGAATTCAAAGGCATCAACTCTCTTGTCTGTCAACCAATAATCCAGAAAGGGGCCCACCACCAGCAGAGTTGCAGCCTGAGCCGGAGCAGTATGTCCCAAAAGATTGAAAGAACTGAGCGAGTACTTCCGTTGAAGATAATGTACATACTGCACATACAGAGACAGAGTCAATGGCCAAGACCTTTGAAGAGGGGAAGATGCTTAGGATTCAACTAGTGTCAACAGTCCTTTCCAGAGTTTTGAGGGAATTGCATCATCTAGAGAACTCTATCACCGTATCGCGTATAGAAAGTTTGGACCACCAGACAGCAAACAATTAAAGTAAAATAAACTAGACGATTCATCAGCACTGTGCTACAAGATACGTGTTTCCTTGTGCTGGGTGTATGTGTCTCAGCAAGGCTACTCAAGTAAAATAAAATAGACGATTCAAGCATCAAAAAATTGAAAAAAAAAACAGATCTGAAGTATAGAAACTATTAACTTACATATTGTTGCATAGCAGTACTCCAAACAGCAATAAAGGCAGCAATGAAACCTTTCGTATTGACACTGACATCAGTAACAGTGCAGACAGCAACCCCCACCAGAACAACTGCAATGCTGAGTTTGGTGTCTCTTGAATATCGAATCTTATCAAGAACAACTTCCAGTAAGCAGGATACAGGGATCATACTCAACTTTGCGATCTGGCAGTAAGGTTGACGAGACTGTAACAACTGAAATTATGCTACTTAATGAAAGCTCATACCCAGAGCAGATAAAAATTTACCTGATAGAATCCCACTGAATTCCACATTAGACTAACATTCATACCAACAATAGAGAAGTTCGCAAAGATAACAAATTTCAGAAGCTCTGGAAAGGGTAAATGAGAAGCTTGAATGTACCCCAGCCACCTAAGAACAGCCGTCATCAAGGTTGTGGTAACAAAATGCAAACCAGTTAACGTTGTAGCTGCAAGGACCGTACAAGTTAAAATCTAAAACAATCTGATGCCAATGCAATTCATAGATGATAAGATGAATGTAAAAAACATCCTAGAATGTTCTACTTAGTGAAAGAAGTTCATTATTGTGGTCATTGATGCCATCAACAACATGCTTATCTCCTAAAAGCCACATCTTGACTATGCCGCACACCACGTCACATGAACTTGAGTACAACTGCCGTGCTTAGGTGCAAGTCCAAGCGCAAGACCTTCCAAAAACTAAGGTCTTAGAATATTGGAAAATGTGTCTAAAAGTACAGGATGGATATGGGAACAAATTTCCAAAAGTTATTTGTATTTTATATCTGTGCTTTCCGATGCTATGGACTATGAATGATGGAAGTATTGTAATGTGCACAGAAATTGATGTGGGTCTCTAGGCCTACCCTCTCTAATGTCTTTCGGCTTTGATTTGGGGGTATGGTTCAGCAGCAAAACGTCCTTTTAGCTCCTCAGTTCTTGGAGGTTTGGGGGGCCACTATTTCAGTAGTATTCTGAGAATAGTCATTTTGTACATATATTGCCAAAGGTTAAGACGGTCTCCAATCCTCCCCCGCCCATACCCCTAATGATTGGGGACTAGTTGGGTTTTGTTATTGTCGTTGATGTTTTATTGTACAATATTAGTCGTTGATGTGTTGTAAACTATTTGAAAATGCACTTGAAATCAAATGGGAACATGAATTTCTCTCTCCAGTCTCCCA
Organism: Rhododendron vialii; assembly: GCF_030253575.1. Lineage (NCBI taxonomy): Eukaryota > Viridiplantae > Streptophyta > Magnoliopsida > Ericales > Ericaceae > Rhododendron > Rhododendron vialii. Next base: position 25,660,039 of record NC_080567.1, on the reverse strand, counting down.
TTCCTTTGAAAGGCTAGAATGTTCCTTTTCTAGGACCGTTAGCTTCTTTTCCCTCAAAAATATAAAATTTTGAGGATCCCAAGTGTCTAAAAGGATATACTATGTGTTAGACACAGGTCTTCTTGGGGAAAACAGAAGAGTCCATGTTACAATGTCTGCGTGAACATCATCACTATCAAATCTCCTTTATGTGAATAACAAGCACTGAAATTTCTTTCTTTCTAAATTCAATCCAAGTTATTTAAGTGTATAGGCTTGTATAACAAAATACGCTAACAATTATCATCCAACACTATTGTCGTAGAATTTCCTGCCGAACATCACATGATTTTATACAAAGTTATTGTTCTTTGCACAGTGTTTTCTCCAACTCTCTGCTGAATATCCATTTCCATTCTGTCATCTGCTGCTATATGCAGTGTTCTAAAACAAGGAATTAATCGGCAATTAATCGCTGGTGGGACCTATCCGATTACGTCTGACTAACGATTAATTGCCGATTACTAATTAATATGCACCGATTAATCGCTCAAAGGTGGCCGACCGCCTGACTAGCGCCTATCGACTTTTAGAACATTGGCTATATGTTGCCCAGTGGCTTTAAAGATCATAAAAACGTTCTACAATTTTGTATTATAATTTTTGTGAGCCTTAATCGCACAGCATTGCAAATTCATGTACATACTTATGGCATCAACACTAGGATTGTTTCCAGGATGTTAAGCCGCTAGTGTGTGTTTTCTTTGCAACGAAACCACCAAAAGGGGTCAAAAAAATTATCTTGACTTTGTCTTTATCAGTCTCAATATAGTCTAGAGGTTGTTTTATTAGGATTTAATAACAAGAAAAACCCTTCAACAAGATGAAGCATCTTGGTACTCTGCAAATCCTTAACTATCACATGTTTTTAGCAGCAACAGCATGATAAAAAGGAAAAACCATGTTTTAAGCTAATATGGATACCTATTACTAGGAATCAATATATTTTCACGGGGCGGGAAAGCATTAAGAGACATTGACAAGAAAAGGTACCAAATGTGAAGCCATATGTGGCCATCAAGGCTTTGTTGACAATAATAATCCCAACAGAAGTTACTACATTGAACATCCACGCAGCAGCATCAACTGTTGCCTTCTTATCAGCCTTGCTTGCTGGAGCCATTTTCAGTTATTTCTCACCAACAATAGCAGATGGATCCTTTATCCCTTCCACTCCATGAGAGAAACTCTACACTTCAGAATTAAAGTCCAAAAGCTTTCATCCGCTTCAGAACCCAAATTTCCTGAAAAATACACGAAATCTCATATGGACTCCATCCAATCAAAATTAAAGAAGGTGCATCTAGTAACCCTAACTAGCAGTCAGCAGAGATTGACAGCATAGCAGCTGTAGCATTCTGTAAATCCTTGAATAGTACATTGTACACCCCCATCTAACAAGCTCAAAGAACTTAATATAAAAAAAAACCCTCAAAACTACAAGTGAACCTCTAGGGCTAGTACACAAACCAAGCGATTTGAGCTTGACTTGTGCTCAGCCCATTAAAAGCTTGTTTGAAATTAGCCTGCACGTAATAAACCAAGCGCACATTTGAACCTAGTTAATTTTACGAAGCTTGAAAAACCCACTGGTTGGCACAATTAATGCTTATTTGAGATGGCTCGACTGACAAATAAACAAAGGTTAAACCAAACAAACCTTTGAAGACAGTTAAAGTTTCAAACCCAACATGAACAACCATTTGCAAGCCTACATAGTGGAAAACTTACAAACAAATCATAACACTTCTGAATTGCGAGTACAGTGAGCCCAAATATTCCAGTCACATGTCGTAATCGGAATTGATTTGCAAAGGGCTATAAAATAAAATAAAAACAAACAAATCATGGATTCAACTCACACCACTTGTAAATTAGAGAAAGTTCCAACGAGAGAAGTTCATTTCAACATTATCACGGCCGAAATTGGCGTCGAATGCAAACCAGATCCACGCATTTTTCCAAATTAAAACACGATAACACACTGAAAAGGATTGCGCTTTCCAAATCGAGACGCAATTACGCTGACGCGGATCGGATCCCTAGGTCAAACCTGATCGCAATTGGATCCCCGTAAAGATCCCGAATTTTCGCATCAATCAACGATCCTAGCAGATCTATTCCATCTATACGTACACAGTATAGCTATACAATGCGCGCGCTCTCACACAAAAAAAAAAAAACACAGCTTGGAGGTGATTGATTAGCTGGTAATACGTACCTCCGGAAGACAACGAGCAGAGAGCGACTTATTAATCTGAGTTTCCCCAGATGTCTCACTCTGAGTTCTCGCAGATACGTACAAAGATATATATGTAGAGAGAGAGAGCGAGAAAGAGAGAGAGAGGGAATGTGGAAATGGGTTGGGAGTTCGTGCAGTTAATAAAGATGGAATCTGGGAGTTTGTTTTTTGTTTTTTGTTTTTTGTTGCTTACGGAACGGAGTTGTTTTTCTGAGAGTTTGTGTCCTCGAGGTCTGGAGAGAGAGAGAGAGAGAGAGAGAGAGAGAGAATGAATTAAGCAAACATGTGATTCTTGATGATGATGTTAATTAAATTGAACCAGGATTTTATAATATTCTCACTCTGAAAACGTTTAATTCAAAACAAAATTCGAACTTGTTAAGTTGGAATAAAATTAGGGACACCAGATAATAATACAATGTTAAGTGTGAAATAAGAGTTAGTCAACTGTTAATTACGATTAACCAAATAATTACTAGTATAAGGTGATTCGAACATAAAAACTTAATGAAAACAAATATAGCACTCATTACGTGTGTTGTCTCGTGCTTTCAGAAAAAGCGGAAAGGCCAATTTTTTTGGGATTTTTTTTTGGATCATTTTTGGAAATACTAGTGTAAAAGTCATAATTTTTTACTTTTTTGATTTTTTTTGTTGAGGCAATTTAATAAATCATAAAAATTTGATGCAAAACTAACAAACGTGAATTTTTTTAAATAAGGACAAAACCCAAAAATTATACTACTTTGGTTAGCGAAAACGCCCACTAAAGCTCCATTTCTGAGATTTGCCTGAAACTTCACATCCTCCAAAATAGATCTTAACCTCCCGTAGTTACTTGCAGTCAGATTGAAAGATTAGCTTAGGAAAATCCATATGCATAACAATAAAAAAAAACAATTCAAAAGTTGGAGAGAATAAAAAAAAGCATTTGCCTAAACGTGTCTGAAAGATGGAAACCACCTCACCCGTGTAAGCGTGTGAAACGGTTGTGGAATGAGCTGTAAGGATTAGTTTGAGATGCATGCAAACTGACCCAGAACACTCTGCATTACCAAAAAAAAACATTCATCATGTAGATCGGAAATCAACTTGAACAAATATACTTATGTAGTTATGTACGTGAATAAAATAACATTCGTGTAAGAAGGAAAAAAAAAAGGGGCAAAATATGATTTTATCAAGTACATTTTTATACTCTCTTTTTTTTTCCCATAGTTTATTTATCAGTGCGGTTAGGGGTTAAGGAATTAATAAGTTAGTTTACTGGAGATCCAAAGATTGTCCATAACCCCGAACCGCTCGCGCCCCTTGGGGGGCCGAACCCCGCCTTCACTGAGAAAGGTTTGGGATCACACCAACTGAGCCAAGGTTCATTGGCTTATACTCTCTCAAAAGCAAGTTTTTAGATGATCACAAGTTTAGAGTGAGAAGTTGGCCAACTTTATTTCCAACTTTCCAAGGATATAAATAGAGAAAATCAATCCCTAGATCTTGTTAAATATCTGAATAAAATGTTGTCATCATGATAAATATATATATATATATATATATATATATATATATATATATATATATATATATATATGAAGAGAAAAACTATGCACCTTTACGTCATCGGTTCAATGTATATTATTGCCACCATTTATGCAGGATTTGTAGAACATTGTGCCATTGTAACGATCCGAATTTTGGGCCTTCTTTTTTTAAATTAAACATTTATTTTTTTGTAAATATAATTATTTTGTTAATGGATAAACCTAAACCTAGACTTTCTAGGAAACCCTAAAACCAAATATTCTTTTCTTCTTTTCCTAGATTTTAAATCTAAAAAAAGATATGAAAAGTACATTTGGCATTGAACCCTAAACCTAGGATTTTACTTAAGATTTTTTTAGGATTTGCCATGATCTTTGTACCCTTAAAATCCTATGAATTGGGGAGCAAGAAAAACCTAGGTGCATGTGTGTGTGTTGTGGCCGAGAGAGATGGGAGAGTTAGATTTTGTTTGTACAAAATCTTGTACTCTTTGATACACGAAAATAAATTCTTTACACCGTCGGTGTAAACATTTGTTTTCTCAAAATCAATTGCATCGCAACACGTGTCAAAACAGTGGTTGCAATTAATAAAACATGACGACATAGCGCAATGCAATTGATTTGAAAAAAACAAATATTTACACCGACGGTATAAAGAATTTATTCTCTTGATACATATATTCTCCCTACCATTCAAACATCTTAAAACTCAATGAACATCCACCGCCACCCCATCAAAATTCCCATCACGCACCCTAAAATCCAAGAGTAACTAGAGAGATAGGAGTGTACTTGAAAGATTTTCCCAAAAATCTTGTACCTTTGATGCATTACACCTCCATCATTTACCCATGTGCACACCATTGCTCTTCACCATTTAATGCCTAAACCTAGCAATAAAATTCTAGATTTTTGTGGAGAGCGATTTTGCCACTTTCCTTTTTGTTAATGGCACTCCCCTTTGTGTTTTGATTAGATGTTTTGTTTTGTAAAAGAAGGGAAGTGATATTAACAAAAAAAAAAGTGACAAAATCAATTCTCTTTATTAATTTGTACTTTGAAATCCCATAAAATGAGAATGGATGTGCATGTGTGTTGTGTGTGAGTCGGCCGACAGTGGGTGGGAGGAGAGATGAGATCTCCACCCCGTTCGTTTTGAGATTTTAGATTTGGATTTATAGATAATAAGTGTAAAGAGAAATAGAGTAATGATTAAAAATATGGATAATAAATATAGAGAAAAATGAGAGTAATAATTGAAGAGAAATAAAATTATTTGTTTAGTAGGTTCTATTATTCTTTTTTTTTTTTGGGTATTCATGTTTCCTAGTTAGGCTGATTTCTTTATAATGCATGTTTCCTATTTGGTTTAGATTTTAGATTTCTTACTGACCAAGAATAATGTAGTCTATATAAAGACATGCCAGAGTTATGTTTGATAACACAATTAATAATACATCTTTCGTCTTTCTTCACAAAAGTAATGATTAAAATTCAAAATTCTTATCTTAAAGGGTACAAAAAGTCTGAGGTTCCCGACAGGAAATCCCGACCGGATTCTCGACGGCCCGTCGGGTCCACTTCGGCCACCGGACGGCTGATCCGAGCAGTACACAAAAAATGTAGTGCTTGGATCGGTCACTTACACACATGCCGTTGATTCCCCCGGGGGCCCACTCGATTTTTTTTTATAGAATTTTTGGACGGTTCGGATCAGCCGTCCGATGGCCGGAGTGGGCCCGACGGGTCGTCGGGATTCCCCCGTCGGGAACTGTAGCGCTGCTTTAGAGGGTAGACCCATGTGCCTAGTTGCATGAGAGAGAGATGGAGCCGAGAGGGAGAGAGATGGGAGAGGTGATGGGATTTTTTTTTTTTTTTGCCACGGCGATATACATCAGTGGGGGTTAGTGGGGGTGTTAGAGTTAGCACGGGGAGACCAAAAGCTATCCATAGCCCTGGTCCCCTAAATGGCCTGCCCTCTGTGGGGCCCGAACCCAAGATTTTCCACAAAAGAGAGACAATAACTGACCAACTGCACTTAGCAGTGGTGATGGGATTTTACTCCATAGAATCTTGTACCTCAAGATTTTATACATAATAATAATCCTAGTATCCTACTACAACGCATCAAAACTCTAAAAATCTTTAGCCATGAAAGCCTAGGATCTTCACGTTTTGTAACCTCAAGGACAAGAAAGGAGTAATGGGAGAGAGAGAGAGGTGGAGGGAGGGAGAGAGAGAGAGGGAGATCACCTTGCCTATAAATACCAACACCTCCGACCATTTCATCAAACCTCATTTCCCGCTTCATTCTATTTCCATTTGTTAGTTTCGGCCAAGACATGATATGCGAGAGAAATTGGTTTAAGGCCCGTGCCAGAAACCTTTTTAAAAAATAAATAGTTTATTTTATATTTTTAAATTCAAAAATAATATAAATAAATAAAATTAATTTTTTTTTCACCGTATAAAAAATCTTAATGAGATCTATTTAACAAAATTCATATTGATAGAAAAATTATTTGTGCACGTAAATACATTATTTTTAAACTTGAAATTGCCTTTTTAAAAAATAAGTATTTATTTAATGTTTTGAAACGGGGCCTAATCCCATCCACCTCCACCACATTGCCATCCTAATTCCCACCCCCACTCAAAACCACCTGCAATCTTTAACTTCCAAAATCAAGAAGTTGTTCGGATTTGTGGTATTCTATTTTTTTTTTTTTATCAATTTCAGGCCAACGCAACGTTACTCTATCCGCATTTTCATCCAACGCTTCCGTAGTTTGTGCTACCACTAACAAGAACGGTAGAAACCTCTTATCTACTCACCTAAGTATAATGTGGATGTGCTATATGATTAAATATTGAAATTAGGATTTTATGTATTGCTTAAGATTAATATATTGATTTTAGAAATTAAATGATGAATACCGTTATAATCGATCGCGACGTAGAAACCTCCCATCTACCTACCTAAATATATTGTCGTCGTAATTTTTTGTTAAAATGCCGAAAGGTAGCTGCTACGTTAATTGCATAAGGAAAAAAAAAATATTGGTAATACAAGTACTTTACCTTCTGAAAGCTAGGAAAAGATATGTAGTTTAATGGTTTGGTTACGCCCCTCAATAATTTAGTTACGATTCTCAATGGTTTGGTTATAAGGGTGCATATAGTACGGAGTGTGTACTGTAGCATTTCCCCTTTGTTTTTTTTCTTAGTACAACTTAGAATTGGATTAATTGCTGGGATTATAATGCGGCATGATAAATTAATGTCGGTGAAAAGAGTTACTGATGGAAATATGTAAAAGATTGCATCAGTATAGATGTTCTTGTTAAGCAATGAGGCGCCGTCATAATTTCTGTTAAAAATTTGGAATACTAGAAATGCATGAAAATGGCATGTTATTATTACCGTATAATTTTAGCAAGTTTTGAAAGATTAATTTGAACGCGAGAAAATGATGCATGTATAGAGACACTAGTAACGAGAAATGAGTTACTAAAAAAAGGAATGTGATTTTGGCACTCCACTTTTAGCTAATGGCACTCCACTTTTTGTTTTGTTTTCTCACATGATCAAGATACAAAGTGGAGTGTCAGTGGCTAAAATTGGAGTGCTAAAATCAATTTCCTAAAATAAATGAGGAAAAGAAATGAGAAAAGAATTACTCCGTAATAGGTGAGCATGAGAGCCCGGTAGGTCATGCAAGAAGGTCGGCGGAATCATGGCTCGGGGTGTGCGTGTGTAAAACCTGGGAACCTAGACTAGCAAAACCAGTGTTTGTGCGTGTGAAAAGCTTGATTGACTGTCATTCTAAAAGAGGGAGTAAACAGAACCGGTGCTTTAGGTCCGTTATTCTGAAAGAGGGAGCAAACGGAACCTTGGGTGGCAAAATTTGAAATTCGCTTGGCGGCCGGTAGGTTCTGAAAGATGAACAACGGACCAGTTCATCGCTAACTAAATTATAAAATTACGACACAGTTACAAAGCGTTGCAAATCCTTAACCCTGAATCGACACTGACACTTTAAGATCTATGTTGTGAAATTTTTATGATAAGTATATGCTATTTTTGTTAGTGTTTGAGATATAGGAGTAGGAGTTAGTTACTGAGCTTTCAAGCTCATGGTGCTACTTTTGTGGCCCTGGCATTTTATGCCAAACCCAGGTGACGAACATGGACAATTCTTCAAGCTGGAGGAGTACGGTGTTGATCAAAGACTTGCCGATGAAGAAGAATGGCGTGAGGAATAGATTTACCCTAGTACCATTCCTATCATATTTATTAAAATGTAGTTTGATTTAATGAGAATTTAGTTTGTAATAACTTTATATTTAATAAATGTAAAAATTTATTAAATTAACGTTTCAAAAAATCGGAGCGTTACAGCCATTACCGCAAATAGCTATATTGATATGAGAAGTACGTATTTACTAAGTGGAATGACACAGAAGATTTTCTTTCACGTCGACCTCGTGTAACATATGCTTGGTCATAATCTCGAATGAAGATAATTATATAGGAGAATGTTAATTAATTGTTACTACTATAGTTCTCCTTCCCATTATTCTAACGCAAGAGTCAATTCTATCTAGGCGTTTGGATTAGGTCAGATAAATATATCAATGCTATACTTGACAAAAAAGATCCACCAAACCCACCTCCATCTTTTGCCAGCACCATCTTTGGTAAAGCTGTTAGAGTGGTTCTACGTTGTCCAACACAAATTCCCTAAACCCAAGAGGGCATCCATTGTGTACCTGGGATGGAAGCCTCCAAACAGGGGTAAATTCAAACTCAATATTGATGGCAGTGGTTGCACCCAATACTCGGAGGCCTGTGCGGGATTGGAAGGGAGATTGGGTAACGGGTTTCTCTGCCAAGCTTGGATTACAGTCGGGCTTGGCGGCCGAACTCACGACCCTTTGCCTGGGCCTCAAGCTTCTTGTGCAAATGCAAATTTCTCCAGTTTGCATTGAAATGGGTGTCCAAAATGTTATTGATTTATTAATTCAAGAGGCTAACAATGATCATTACCTTTCATCCATTATCATTCAATGTAGGGATCTCATTCGGCAGTTGGGAGCTCCACCGATTAGCCACGTCATGAGAGAATACAACAAATGTGCCGATCTAATCTCAAGAGATGCTCTTTTGCTTGTTCTTCCTTTCTTTCGTTATGTTTCAGTTCCTGTTTGTATTAATTCGCAATTTCTAGCGGACAAGGAGGAGATTACTTACCCTCAGAACTTTGTATATTCAGTGGCGGCTCCTGAAATATTTGGTAGGGTGTTCAAAAAACATATTAATCAGCTAACTTTGTTTAACAATACTGAAATGTTAGTATAAACATGGGTTGCTAGGCATTCAAATGTGAATTTTTTTTTTTGATATCTCAAGTGTCTAGGTCTGTTTACGCACATATCGATTAATCATGTGGCTCAATTTCACCGCCCAATTGCATAGAGCCCTATTAAAACTGAATAAAGTGTTCAAATCTGAGTTGATTTTTGGCTCTCTCATGTTGATGAGTGTTTAAACTTTGTTTGGTTGGATGTTCAAAGTAGGGGTAAAATGAAAATACATGCTACCCAATGCACCCCATAAAATTTCTAGGGTGTTCAAGTGAATACCCAAGCTCCAAAGTGGAGCCGCCTCTGTGTATATTTTCTTGCCATGAAGTTTCCAGTTTACCCAAAAAAAACTGGAAATTAGGTATCTTAAATAAATTTTGGGCAAATTTCACTCAGACCCCCTGAGGTATCTGACAAAGACAGACAGTACCCCCCAGTTTTGAGAAATGGCAGGGACCTCCCTTATTTCACACTTTGGGTTTCTAATTCTGAAATTCAGTTGCCCTCCGTTATTGAGAGGGATGGAAAAGAATGAGGTCAGCAGCATCTTCAATTTCTTTCCCCACTTTACCCTTTATTCCACATCAAAAGAGAAAAAAAAAGAGAAAAACAAAATAATAATTAGGACAGCTATAAAACCCTCCACCCCCACCCATTTGGCATGTCTCTCTCTTCCCCTCTGAGGTATGTTTCTTCTCTCTTCTTCTGCATTTCACTCTCTCTCTCTCTCTCTCAGGTATGTTTCTCCTCTCTTCTTCTGCATTTCATTCTCTCTCTCTCTCTCTCTCTCTCTCTCTCTCTCTCCATCCATCCATTTACTAAGGTGTTCTACTTGCATTTGTGTAAAGTTTCCTAATTTCGCATGATTAATTTGCATTCTTAGGTTTCATTTGCCAAAATGTCTTCCAGCACAAGAGGAAGCTCTCAAAATCAAAATTATATCAAGTATAAGAACAGGACTTGCTATTGCGGGAAAAGGGCTGCGGTGAAAATTTCGGAATCTGAAAAAAATCCGGGCAAGCTATATTATCGTTGTCAAGATGAGGTTGAGCAAGGTGGTTGTCATGCCTGGGACTGGTGCAACCCCATCAGTATGCCTACCCAGTTACAAGTTCCAGCATCACAAGTGCCAGAATCTGGATATGTATCCAATGACAATCCGAATGCATTGGCTGGAAGAGTTGGTACAACGGTTGAAGAATTAGAAAGGAGGGAAACTGAATTCTAGAGGCCTCAATCCCATGGCTTTTGGATTGAGTTGGTACAACGGTCTAAGTTCAACCATTACAAGTTCCAGCATCTCTTCCATGGCTTTTCTTTTAGCTCTATACAGTTGAATTCTAGAGGCCTCAATCCCAAACTTTTGTTGCAACTCTGCTTGCATGGCATCAAGGGTCATTGTAGGATTTGCCCTCAATGTGGTAGCAAATTTCTTTGCAATCCAAGTAGAGTTTGCCTCAACACTAATGGTTGAACTTAGACAGGTATGCTCTCCATTGTATGACCTAATTTTATATGTTATGTCATCAGGTATAAGAGATGCATGAATCCTCCACTCACAACCTAAAGCTGCACAGTGACAAGTAACCCTTCCCTTTTCATTCTTATCCCTAACAATTTTACAACCTTGTTGAATGGTGTACTCTTTGAGAACTTCCCTAAACTTGTTTATATCACCAAAAAGCATACCAACTTCAAATTTAATAGGACCTTCTTTTTCAACATAAAACTCATGGCCAAATGTGCTACTGTCAAAGCCTTTAGACTTAGAACCACTATCACCATGGTCATTATCATCATGATCAGAGGATTCCCTACCACTTTCATCATCAGATTAGTAACTAGACAACCCATCGCTACTAATTTCAGATGCATCTACCCAAACTGCAAAGGGATCATTATCAGATGTGTCATCACTAATAACCACTTCATGGGCAGACTCATGAACATTAAAAATAGAAAAATCTGTTTCAGGATGGAAAGACTCATTAACTTTGACATGAACTTGAGGATGGACAAACTCATTAACATTAACATCAACTTGAGGACCTATAGGTAATGTATAACCAAGACCATCAGCATCACCTACATCAACAAACAAGTCAATAAGACATGTCCTAGAACAGAGTCTAAACATGTCCACTACATCTAAGTCGCACCCAACAACAATCTTCTCATTAGACCCAGGGACTTGAAACAAAAATGTGATGGTACAACCTGTATTGCATGGCAGAACAGATAAACTCCTTTCAGTGACATCTTCCAACAAATCGATGTAGGAGTACGCCAGTGGGTCTATGTTCTTAATCTCAGTCATCCTTCCTCTGAAGTGGACATTAATGTCGAAATACAATGGAGTATCCATGCCTGAAATAGAAACGAACAAAAAATACCCAAAACCCAATGGTTATACGATTCTCAAAATACAGACTTCATAACGAGTCAGAAAAAAATTTGGAATGAAAGGAAAAAAAGGATTTTTTGACACCTACCTCTCAAGATCAACCATCGATTGAAGCCCTCTATCTTGATACCTCCTATGTACAACTGATATCTAACAGTTATCTCCCTTTCTTTGTAGAATCGATCAAAAGCCTAACCCATTTTCACATATTTTTTCCTCTGCTGAAAGTGGGTTTTGTTTGGCTCTGTTTTTGTACAACTGTTATGAGTAGGTATAGACGTATAGTGGTGTATATATATACAGATCCCATATGCATGCAACCCAAATCTCCCGCCAATTCCACCTACCACTTTACCTTGAGATGGGTGAAAGCTAAACCCACTTTTGCACCATGTCTAATCTATCTCAGACACCTGCAAACCCGCGTGAAGTCTTTGAATTTTACTGAGGGGCATAAAAGTAATTCCAAGTTCATGGTTAGCTCCGTTTGGGTTCCGTTTCTGACAAGGGAGGTCCCTGCCATTTCTCAAAACTGGGGGGTACTGTCTGTCTTTGTCAGATACCTCAGGGGGTCTGAGTGAAATTTGCCCATAAATTTTTGTCCAATTATTTATGGGAAGGGTTTTGAGAAATGGTGGTTGCTACCAATTAAGGCAAATCCCTTCCATCGAAAATGTGCAAGAAGCCCAGTGCGCTCAGGATGAAGTAGAGTCAATGAAACATATTCTCTTCAGATGTAAGTGGACTCAGAGGGGAGTATTGTTTTTCCTACCTACGTACTCCTATTCATAGTGCTGTTTTGGCTCTTCAGTGGTACAAAGGGCACTGAAAAGCCGTTTCCATCGAAAGTACGTTTTTCTACTTCGGTTCGCATACTCTTATTCCATTTTTGAGTGATATAAGGCCGTTTCATTTGTTTAACTGGATATATATATGAGTATTGAATTAGTCCTCAATAAATTAATTTTTAGTTTGACCCTTACTTGCGTAGTTGCGTACTATCAATTGCTGTATTAGGTCATTTTATTCGTTACTTTATGTTGACTTTAATTGAACCCCTCTAATGGAAGTTAAGATTGGTCTTCCATACTGGTGAGCCAGTGGATATATTATCAAAAAAATATGAGTATCAAATTGGATCGTATATTTTAGAGGCCACGTATTCATTTTTCCATCAATTATTTTATGTGTTGGGATCAAATTTTCATTACACACATAAATCACAAAACAGACTCTGAGAGAATAAAGGGTGAAATGCTGCGATTCATAGCGACAATACCTCCACCAGAACATAGCTAAAATGGCTCAATTTGTTTTGTATTACTACCTTTAGTTTTCAAATGTAGACTCATATTTGTAACCTATTTTGCAATTATCGTGAGAAAATAATTGGGTGAAATTCCACAAAGACCCCTTATCTATGCCAATTTTCCACGGAGACTCTTTAATGTTTAAAAGTGCCCAAATATAGCAAATAATCATTACCCAAATATATATGTTCGGTGCTATCTGATGTGTGTAACTTCCACATGAAACTTGTGGGATCCATGGGTTCGTAACATTATTATTAGGGTAGCAATGGGGCAGGGTAGAATGAGATTTCTAATCTTCCTCCTTATCTCGTTCCATATTGAGGCAGAGTCGGAGCGATGAGAGTCGAAGAGATGTTAGGGTCAGGAAATAATCGGGTTCTCATTCACCGTTATAATTTCTCCTAACTTTATTTTTGCGAGAATTTTGATACAAAAGCAAAATACTAATAAATGATGGGAGTTAAAAAGCTAAAGATACTGGTAATTAAGATTGAGTGAAGGAAATAGCCAAATATCACCTTGCCCCATTTTTTCCCCAGATTGGGAAATACCTGCTCGAATCAAAGACAGGGAGGTTGGAAGCGGAGGAAATAGCCAAATACCGGATTTGGGCTTTGAACCGGGTCCGGTCTTTGAACCGGGGTCCGGGCTTTGAAGAAACCAAACTCGCCCTAAAGGGGTTTATCAAATAAGGTGCACGTCCAGAATAGCTACCATGCACCTTCCTCTCTAAACTCCTCTTTTCCTCCATTGAAACTATAAAAACCCCCAACAAACCATTTCCGCCTCCTCCAGACGTTTCCTCATTTTCTCACGATTAATCTCTCAACTCAACCTCCACCTGAAATCTCGCCCGAAATCAGATTGCCCGAGAAAAATCCTCATCACATGATTTGACCGAGATCTAATCGGAGAGAGAGAGAGAGAGGGGGGGAGAGATAGAGGAGAGAGAGAGAGAGATGGGGAAGAAGAGGAAGTCGGTGGCGACGAGCCTGGACGAGGTGGATCGGACGATGTACTCGACGTTCTGCGGTGCGGCCAACTCGCTGTCCCAGCTCTACACGCAGGCCATGAACCAACAGAAGCTCACGCTTCAAGCTGGCGAGCGCCACGGGCTGGTATACTCAATTTTATTTTATTTTTTTATTATTATTTTTTCATTTTTAACATCTGATGAACGTGTGTAGGTTTATGCATGTATTTATTCACTGAGTATATACTTATAGACATATTTGGCCCCGCTAGCTGATGGACGGTGGGATTGGTTCCGAGGATTAGTCGAGGTGCGCATAAGCTGGCCCGAACACATGAGTTATCAAAAAAAAATATTTATAGACGTACATGTGCGAAGTGTATGTATAGGTGAATGCATGTATTTATTCACTCAGCGTATATTTATAGACATGTTTGGGGCCCACTAGTGGATGGGGGTGGAATTGGTTTCTAGGATTAGTCGAGGTGCGGATAAGCTGGCCCGGATACGTCTGTTATTAGAAAAAAATATTTATAGACTAACAGGTGTGAAGTGTTTGGTGTTTTATTTTTCATGTTTGAGGGAAAGGATTGAACTTGATGGATAATAGTGGGAATTAGCAGTTTACAATGAAGACTAATTGAATTATTAGGAAACGGAAGCCTAAGATGATGAGAAATGTGCAATTCGTGAGTGTGTGTTTTGTAGGTAATTGATTTTGTTTCATTAGTCTGCAAATTCGGCTGGGTGGTGGTGTCTGCTGGGTGGTGAGACTTACGGTGCTTTGTGCGGCGGCGGTTTGGGGGCGGGTTAGGGTTTTGTGGGGTTGGGTTGGCCGGGTGGGTCTTTCTTGGCCTGTTTGTTGTTGTTTGGGCTTTATTGTTTATTTGTTTGGGCTTTATTGTTTATTTGGGTTTTGGGTGGGCTTAATTGTATATTTTTTGGACTCCCGTTTAGACCTTTGGGCTGGGCTTCGGCCATTGGTGATGTATTATCCAACTTTCTGTTGGATTTCCCTTTCCCCTCTCCCCATTTTTAATAAAATTTTGCCTATAAAAAAAAAAAAAACTGTGTATGATTTTGGGTATGAATCTTTTGAATTTGAGTTTGTTATTGCCTATTGGTTGGTTTGTTTTTAGGTTGAGATGAGGACGAGGTGGATGTGTAGTAAAAATATAATAAGAGATTGAGTTAGAGATAGGAAGATTCGTGATGGTGGGTGTAGCACCAACTGAAGATGAGTTCAGAGAAAATAAGGTACGGTGGTTTCAGCAAATACAACTGAGACCTGTAGGTGCAGCAATGTTGGTGCAAGAACATTACTCTATGGAAATTCTAGGGGAAGGAAGGCCTAAATCTACATAGGTGTTGACCGTGTTGTGGCGAAGAGAAGGAAAGATAAAACTTTATCCCTTGTAAGGCTTTTGACATAGCATATGGGTGAAAAAGGATCCATGTAGCCAACTCTATTTGATTGGGGCACAAGTCTTAGTTTTGCTTTGATAGGTTGCTAATTCAATTCCTCAAGGACATCACATATGTTTTGATTTTAACTTGGTTAGGTTTGTTGGCTTTTAGCTTATAGCTTGTTATCTGATCCCATTCCCTCGTCAATGTAATGTATTTTAATGGTGGGGATGCTTATTATAGTGAGTTACGTGCTGCTTTATAAATTTAACTTAATTTACTATTTTGGTTGTTGGGGAAAAAACCAACTGATTATTACATTTCCAATTGTTTTACTCTATGGGGCCTGGGGAGTGATCCAGAAGTTCACAATAGAAGGTCTTATTGTGTTCTGACTTCGATATAGGGGTAACCGAGTACCATCTCTCTGTTGTATGACAAAGTTGGGCAAACTTTTCCATTTTGTGCTAGAATATTTGTGGATTTGGACAAGTATGAAAAATCCATAGCTTAAGAATCTAAGGCACATTCTTTTGTTTGTTATTTGAGGATCCGTTGTCAAGTAGAAAATGTTTTCAGTGTATCTGTCCTCGTTATGGTCTCGTCCAGTTTTCAGTTAATGCCTACATGATCTACTGTTTTCCTGCAAAAATGTAGTAAATCATTGTTTGTTGTTTTGGTGTCAATGAGCTTTATTTTGCATCTCTTGTTAAGTTTGAAACGATAATAAACTCAATAGAGGGAATATAATACGCTGCTCAGTAACATCGTCATTATGGTGTTAACAATGTGCTCCAATAATAAGAGAGTTTTAATTGTGCGCTAGGATACAGATAATTGCTCTCTACAGTGGTACGATGTCTTTCGAGAGTATTTCCACACTTGGGTCTACTAATTGGTTCCATGGTAAAAGCTTGAACTATTGAATCTGAGGTTGGCGGGGTGTGCAAATAAAGCTTGTGTTCAGGGTCACAATCCACTCCTTGTAGCACTCTTAGTCGAGAATTTTTTTTTAATTCGTAATGGGTTTTTTATATACCAGAAAGGCGGATCAATCAGTGTCAATCGAAAAGGAAAACAATGACTTACGACCTAGATGGATCCCTGTTTTTTTTTTTTTTTTTTCCTGTACCCACATTGATACAGATGTACCTATATATATGGGAAGAGATCTACACATGAGGTAATGTGGAGATTGTAGATAAAGTATACTAGTATTGGATCTATATATATCGGTAAAGCATTAAATATATAGCTACAAACTACTCAATTTTCCTTAATTGATCTTCAGTCCAATTTTAAAGAAGGGTTTGCAGGCATCATTCAGTAGTTTCATCTAGTTAACGTAGTACTTGCTTTCTAGTTTCTGCTCCTTCACCTTTGCCCGCCTGAATAATTGCAGCCATGCTTAGCAAACGAAGTTGTTGTATATTGTGAAAATCTTTCAAATCATGTGAAATTTGGAAGAATGCCGAAAGAAATTTGAATATGAGTTAGAACTTTTAGCCTTCCGAGTGTTTTGTTGGTTACTAGATCCAATGCATGGGCAAATACCATTTTACCTTCCCTCATTGTTTATGACTGAAATTAGATGCTTTTCCTACTGACTTTTGCGCTCCATAGGAATGAATACCAGTCCAGTGCATGGTGGGTGGGTGTTCTATTCCAACCATTTTAAGGTGCTATGGGTGGTTTGAACTCTCAGTCTCTTATGTTAGGATTAGTTAAGAAGGCCTGCAGTTATCATTGTAGCAACTGGTTGATCTGATATGGTGTGTTCTTTTATGACGTGCTGTAAGACTGAATCACTATTAAATTATGTCAATATATCCACAAGAATTGTAATGCAGGATGACATCTCTGTTTTTCCTGGTGGAATTGTTCGAATTACTAATGCTTAGCTTTCAATTCCCCCATGACCATCACATGAAATGTGATGTGATCAACACTTCAGTGTCTTGGAAACTGCAGTACCTTATAGTTGTGTCAGGGTATGAAGCAATTTTTGTGTTCTTTATATTATTACACCTGCACAAAGTTTTCAAAGGCGAAACCGCAAGGCGAGGCGGTTGACCTCTTATGAGGTGAGGCGTAAGCCTTTGGAGTTTTTATTTGTAAAAAGTAAGATTTGTTGAAAATACCATAAAAGAGGGATTAGTATATGCAGCATAAATTTTTTTTTTTGAACAGCTAGTGTATGCGCCATATAAAGGCACCTTAATACAATTAAGAATATAGTAAATAGAATTCACATAAAGAATGGTAAGCCATAAACTATAGTGCATGTAAAGTCAGTAAGTTTGTACGAGGAAGTTAAACAACTGAACTTAGGTACTTGTTTACTCTTTAGTTTGCTGTTGAGGTTTATTCTGCAAAGGTACTTGAATTGGATCCGTGATCAATCTCTAGCTATGGCATAAACAATGCCTAACTAGTTTCTCACTTGAGGCTATCCTTATTGAGTGTTGGTCCTCACCTTTTAATTGGACAAAGGGATGGATGCTCAAGGAAATTACTCTATTTATATTTCTAGAACCTTCCAAAAAGAGAAGCTTGTTTATAGTTGTAATCTCCGTACTTACAAAAAAAAGGTTCGTACGGTTATGTTACCAGTTGTCCCGAAAGCTTAAGCTATTTGGAAATGGGCCCAACAATGTATACCCACCTATTCAACACCCTCTCACATGCAACCCCGTCTTGCACGTGAAGATTCAAATATCCTTGGATAAGGCTAAACAAAATACGCAGGAGAGAACTTGGAGAACCAGGATGCAAACGGGAAGGCAAATGG
Organism: Rhododendron vialii; assembly: GCF_030253575.1. Taxonomy (NCBI): domain Eukaryota; kingdom Viridiplantae; phylum Streptophyta; class Magnoliopsida; order Ericales; family Ericaceae; genus Rhododendron; species Rhododendron vialii. The sequence goes on along the minus strand of NC_080567.1, from coordinate 25,641,963 downwards.
ATAGAGTCGATAGACTTGAAGAAATGGATGCAATAATGTATACCAAGCGATTCAAGCTATTAGTACCCTCCTCAAAAATGTATATTAACTATCAAGTCATTCAACAATAACAACGTGGGCTTTGAAATCTCTATTTTAGTTGTACATGTACCAGAGTTGTGGTATTGCTCCATCATATTTTCTACATTATGCAAATAGAATCCCAACCGTCTATATCATGCAAACTGAAGCTTGAGCTTCATTGCTATCGATTAAACACATCTTCCTCATTAGTAAATACTTTTACTTTGTTTCTACTGCAGAGTGAAAAAGTATGTGTCGGACCGCAGTATACTATAGCAAGCTATAGCTATAGTATACTGCGGTCCGACACGTACTTTTTCACTCTGCTGTGAAAATGAAGTAATAGTATTTACAAGTGAGAAAGATGTGTGTATGTGATCGATGGCAATGGAGCTTGAGCTTCAGTTCGCATAATGTAGGAAATATGATGGAGCAACACTACAACTTTGGTACAAGTACAACTAAAATAGAGATATGAGAACCAACGTTGTTATTGTTGAATGGCTTTATAGTTGATATACATTGTTGAGGAGGGTATTAATAACTTGATATTATGTGCCGTAATCCCACCACCAGAAGCTCGAGCTCCATTGCTATCGGTCGCTCTTGTAGCTAAAGAACTACATCTTGAAAAATCTTTTTTTGTGTACTGAGTAATCGGTCAGGCAATTTACCTTGATGTTATGTTAACAATCTACAGTGCAGAACCTTTTATTTGATAGTTATCAGATATTTTGCTGTCTTAATTTGACCTTTTCTTTTGCAGGAAAAACTTTACCAGTGGATTTTGATACAGCAAGAGGGAGGATCAAGAGTAAATACTAATGACATACTCAACTACTTGCAGGTTTCAGCTTTCTCCTGGACTCTTCCCTTTTCATATATGGTGGCTGTTCTCTCTCTTCTTTTGGAAAGACTACGAGAATATGTATAACACATTTGAAATGATGTTGGGATTTGCTTTAAACGATGTACGGTGGACCATTCAACAGCTTGACTGAGTTTTGTGAAATCACATTAAGTAGCAATAAGCAGCCTTGTGTCAATCATTCTTGGGAACTGTAGTCTGCTTTTAGTGAGGTCTAGATAAATATTGCTTTCTACAACCATAGATAATATTTGATAAAATCGCATGTCTTGATGGCATCTCTCCTCTGTGTGGTACTGTGCTCAGAGTTGTCTTTGAGAATGAAATACTTGACTAGATGTTGGATTCAAGTATTCATTTGATGACCTCTTAAATTAGCTCCTCTTAGGTTTATTTGAATGCTCCTATTCATTTCATTGGGAATTCTTTGGCAGGAATATGTTTCATAGCTACCTGAAAAAGAAAGGGGAATAATGTCTGGTACTAGCTTCTGCAGATTTTGGCACCAATAGAAAGATTTTGTGTAGTTATTTGTTTATCTATGACTATGATTGCCAAAAAAAACTGCTGGATGTTTTGCGTAAACATGAGGACAGTTACTGGCAAGCTGTCAGACACCATATGAACGTTAATATGTAGAGGATAAGCTTGAAAACAAATATGATTGAGTTCTGGCTGTCATGTTACATGAGAGACCTTAATCATGTTTGAACTTGCCCATATTGAAAATGTGAGATATACTGTCTTCTTTGGCGATACATGTTCCTTATTTTTTAAGTGACAACCAGTTTTCTCCTTGACCTTGTAATTTTCACATTCTCTTAGAATAGCTTATTGTTTTTTTTTTTTTTTTTTTAGTATCTTGTAACTTCAGGTATTATTAATTTATTTGAACTATTCAAGATTTTCTCTTTTTGAAAAAACCCTGCATGTGCAGTCCTTGTTTTTGTTGAATTTTTCGCTGGACAGTCGAACTCTTCATATTTTCGCAGTTGTGTTGTGCTGTTTTCTATTTGGTTACAGTTTTCTGAATCGAATAGTTGACCCTTTTTTGTAAGTTTGGCTATGGATTTTTTTTATTTATGAAAAACCCTTTTTCGAGAAAAGCATAAAAAAGATGGTCCAAAACCATCTCCTGTTGAAAATGAATGTGATATGTAAATGATAAGTGTCCATATTTTAAAAAATAATTACTGGAATTATTCTGCAAAATTGATTCTGGAAACTACAAACAAACAGAGCTAAATCTTCCGTTCCTTTGGCGCTGGAGTCCTTTAATTTATTTAGTTTCCTATTCTGTCGCTTTTTCAGTTTTGCTCAAAGTGGGAACTTATTTAGCAATTTCTATGCAGACTGAGCTGGACTATTCTGGAGAGGAGCCGTCAATGTCACCTAGATTACCACACCAAAATCATCATCCACAGTCCACAATGCATGGTTTCCCATTCTCTTCAGGCCCTTCTGGTGCATCAAATCCTGGATCAGGTTTCCAGACCGAGCACTCTGATCCGCAGCCCAAGAATTACGTTTTCTCTAATGCTCTGTCTAGCCCTATCCGTCGGAGTCTTCAAAATTATCATATTTCACAAGGCGATTACCATCCCACAAGTGTTCAATCCTCTGTGAATGGATTCACGAACAATGAACCCAACTCTGTGCAACACCTGAATGGGGATTCAAATTCTTTCAACTCCAATGATTCGTCCATGGATATGCGTCCTGATAGTCCGAACCAATGAGCCTTCTTACTAAAAATTCCTAAGGTTGTGTTTGGATCATGGACGTGTGGAGGGAGAGGAAAATATAAGAAAGAAAATGAAGTGAAAGAGCTACATTTATTGCTTTTGTTGCCCTTTCATCTACCCTTCCATTAGTAAGTCTCTCTACAAATTCATGATCCAAACACTAAGTAGTTGTGTCACAAGCTTGCTCACAATGCGTTGGTGATGCGTGTTAAAGCTTTCGCGTCTGTTGATGGTGTGCTTAGGGCAGGTTGTTATAGGAAAGAAGACACAACATGGGAATGGTTTCTTCATACAAGAATAAACAAGTGATGGTGGTGACTTGTAGAAGCGCGTTGAGAAAAGTAGATTGTAGATTGGTGTTCGTTTCTTGTGGGATGCGATATTATTAGCACTAAACCTGTCGAAGGGATTTGTTTTCTGTTATCAGTCTGTCCGGTTGGGGCTTCTATGTTTCATGTAAAGTGTTCCTTTCACTTTGGTTCTGGAAATTCTATTTGAACTGGTATTGTTAATTGTCTTTATTGAGTGTTGTTTTCTCAGTGAAACTTGCTTTCCCTAGCAATTTCGTGTTTGTAGCATTTTAGATGGATACGACTTTTTGGCACATTTTCGGTCACCCGGCAGAACTGTAAATCTGAAGTCCTTTCTGCTTTTCATGCCCTTGGCAACCAAATGGAGATTATACTTTTGTGACCATGATATAGAGCATTTTGAGAAGTGAGTTCTGGCAGAGTACATCTTGTGATGTGAGATGATAGAGGAATCTGGAGCATTGTTTCGTATTGGAAACTTCAATTGAAAACTGCAGAAGTCTGGAGGCCTAGCTGTGGGGTGTATTCACTACATAAGGGGGTTCAAGTATGTGCTGGAACATGGTTTGAACTAGGTGGAGGTTGACAAAGACTGAGGTTGCAACGGAGCTGATACTGCGTTCTTTGTCTCTGAGGTTGCCGAAACTGAAATTGAGAGATCTATCGATGTACCAAAGAACCGAATATGTTAGTGATGACGGATCTGTTATTTTGTATTCACTATTTTCTCCTTCCTGGAAATTTATCTCTTGATTGCAGTTTCGGTTATCAGTCACATTTCAGTTGCTTCTCGAAATCCAGTTCACAAGGCTCTTGCTTAAATCATGCTGAGGAGTGAGGACAAACCAAATGCATTTTCTAGTGAAAATTTTGGGTGCCGAGCGGGTACCCGTCGCCGATTCTAGCCGTCCAAACTTATTCCCTCTCTCTCCTCTCACCCGACCACTCTCTCCTCTTTTTCTCTCTAAAATTCGGACCGTCCAAATCACGTTTAGACGGCTGGGATTGCTAATGGGTTCCACGTGTGTGGTACACGAACAATGTGTCTTCGAAACACAAGATGATACATCCAGTACTGACAATGGGGGGCCAATCCTTTTTCACTCTCTTATGAATTTAGTCTGTTTTTCAGAGGCTTGAAATGAAAATGCAGCTCACCTACCTATATAATGTACCAGTTCCTACACTAGGGAATCCCATGCAATTTGTTGGCCCTTTATGGGGCTAAGGAAATAATTTAACTCCTAGGTTTAATTGCTACAATTCCTAGGGTTTCTTTTCCAGTTGACAATGAAATTGAAGCTTTTCATGACCCCACTTTAACCCTTTCTTTTCCCAAAATTAGCAAAGTTCACTTAAAAGTTGACCGACAAAATTAAAATCAAACAGATAAATAAGTGTATAAAGTTCAGTGGAGAGTGGTAGTAATATCCTTTTTTGACCTGCAATCATTCATTCAACAATTTTTCACATGTTTTTTTTAAAGATACTTATCAAGGAAAGAACATTCTCATGCAATTTCATTCAGCATTTTTGTACTGTTTTCTGTATTTTTCTAAATTGAAATTATCGTGATAAGATATTCGTGTTACATCAATCTAGTTATGCGAAACATATAAAGATAGGTTAGTCACTTCCCATGATTTAATTCTTGGTAAGAGTTCATAACACTAATCTAGATTCCACACCAAATCAATAGGCAACTAAACAAAGCTCAAGTTCGAGTTTCCATCACCGCAGTGTTTTGGTGTAGTTAGGTTTAGGGTTAGGTTTTGGTTCTTGGGCTGAGCTTGGCCCTTTCGGGTTTTGCCACTTGTTTTCGGGCTTTGTCCCATGTGGCGTTTTTATATTTTCCATCCAACCTGGATTCCTCTCCCCTATCCCCAACTTGATGTACACTCTGTCAAGTTTTTTTTTAATAAAATGTTACTCTTCCCTGTAAAAAAAATGATATAGAAAAGAAGTTCAAACATTAATCCAAGAAATAAAACTAAACCAATGAACCAGAAATGGGTATCCACTTATGGATTCCTATCTGCCAAAAAGTTGGTCGATAACTTTGGGCACTAAGGAAAAGGGGTCATCATCACCATGTTGGATTTCCTTTCAGAATTTTTTCGCAACACATTATGTGGACCAAAGAGTGTTCAGAATCTTATTCTTATTTGTTTTATTTTTTTTGCCAATATTGTATACATTGACGGGGATTACTGGAGGGTGTTATTCATAGCCCTGGTCTCCAAAGCCCTGTCTCTCGTGGGACTTGAACCTTGGTCACCGCTCGGGAAAGAGAGATAAGTTACCAACTTTACTAAAAGTGGTTCTCGTTATTCTTATTTGCCGGCCAAGGAAATAAAGAGAGTACTAGGGGTAACAAGGGTGTGACGGTTCTCATGGGATGCAATCATGTAATTAAAATAGTCCCTACCTCACCTGCTAGAAAAGCCGGTCGACCGGCAACAAGCCCAACACCACTGGCCACGGTTTGTGGTGGAGCCAAAATTTTGAAAAGGGGTGGCATTGTTCAATTGGAGTCCGCTACTATTTGTGGAATATTGTTCGTTAAAAAATGAGAAGAAAAGTTAAGGGCAAAATTAGGCTTGGTCTTGGGGTTTGCTTTGTTGTTAAGCAAGAATAAAGTCTTGCTTCAACTATTGTTTTTATTAGCCGTTATTCATTACATCGCTGTTTTTTCATCAGTTGCGTAAAAAATTAAGTTATTGAGATACTTATAATTAAGTACTTAATCGATCTCCCTTAGTATCACATAATTTCTTTTTTCGGAATTGGGGTTGGCATGTGCCACTCTCCTTCTTAGGGATAATGCTGGGGTATCCCCTCTTGTCGGGATACTGTATCACCCCTATAACATAACTATTGAAAGACATAACATCAAACTATTCAAAAGCACAACATTTTCCCACAAATGGTATAACACTTTTATTACTATTATATTAGGCATAACACTTTTTAAAATTACATAACGTAACCACTCGAAGGCATAACACTCTTCAAAAAAATGGCATAACATTTTTATTATTATGGTGTCTCCTTTCTTACTTGCTACGCGATCTAGCGGTGCCATTTCGCTATCAATTTCTCCTGCACTATGATAATGCTAGCACTACACACTTGGTGGCCAATCCTGTGTCCCATAATACGCTCACTTGGGGACTTATTACTCCAGCTGTTCCAAGAGTCTCCGCTAGTGGAACCGCGTCCAGTAGACTCTCTGTTCCGCGCATCCCCTTCGTCAGCAGTTTGATGCCATTATTATGGTGTCCCCCAAAATGGCGCGCGTAACATAACCGCTTGAAGGCATAACCATTAACCATTCGGAAATATAATATGGGAACATCGTAAGATGGGGATACCTTAGGTGTTCCCCCCTCCGCCCTTGTCCACCGACACGGAGTAACACAAATGGGGTTCTGTAGGTGCTCTCTCAAGACAGATTAAAACAGAGCTTAACCCTAGGTGAGTACTGACAAGAAGCTGGTGGCTTAAGATTAATGAACATGAGTGTCCCTTGCTCACAGACTCAAAAACATAATTCTAACTTTGCACATTTAAGAAGGAAAAAGGGATAATTTCCTCCTAAGATGGATTTCCTCTAGGTTTCCTTGGAAAACTCATTGATAGCAAGATATCCTGCACTACTACAACCCCTGCATCTTCCTATATTTAAGGAAAACTCCAAAAATCATACTCAAGTTGCACAGAATACTTGCGCAGTTGCACGGATATTTTTTTGGGATTCACACTTAGAGCGAGATTGAAATGTCAAATGCGCAACAGCAGATACGTACTCTCTGCCAAAAAAAATTAACCCCTAGTGGAAAGAACTTCACTTATGCTGAAGGCTCCCGGACCAATCAAAAATCTATTCAATGCCCCTGAAGCACCGCACGTGATGCTCTGAGCTCATTTTTCCCCGCACATGGTGGCAGGGCTTGAGACCAAGGGCATCGATCCCACCCAATGTGCGGTGGAAAGGATGCCTGGCGGCGGCACTGAATTGTCAGTATTCCATCCAATCAAGCTTTGACAGAGTCATCTCAAATCAACAGATCAGCATTCCTTGTTTTTGTTGGGATAAATTCAATGTACTCCATAGCCATCCATTACCACACACCTTATTGCATGTTTTCTTCACCCAATTATTTTACGGCCACACATATATACACAAACACTTTACACACACTCATATCTTTTGGTGGGATCCACACACACTGATGTGAATTTGTGTAAATATTTATGCAAGTATTTGTGGTTGTAGAATGATTGTTCTTTACCTCTGTTCTGGTACATTTTCGAGTTATCGAAGGACAATTGAATGGACTACACCATGATAGACTCTGCTGCAGGGATGGGAGGGCAGAGGAAAATTGTAAGTGTATCAAAGCCAATTGGACCCCACCTAATCGTATAGGAAAACTCACATAGTAGTAGTTGGTTGAACTTCTTAGGCTAGCTCCATTTGTTTCAACGTAAAATATTTTTTGGTGTAAAATATTTTTCATGAACGACAATTTTGCCAAAAAGAAAATTTCGGTTTATGTTTTGGGGGGTGCGGTTGATAGTGGAAAAGAATTTTTTGGAAGAATGTAGCATCACTCAAAACCATCAAAATAGTAGTTTTATAGTATGTGAAGTTAGAGTGCTTGGACATTGCAAACATATTGGGAACAGAAAGGTTGGGGCCTTGGCGGAAGGGAAGAGGCTGTGAATGAAAAGGATGATCGAGTGCATTGAATGAATTGGAAACCAAAAACGACTTACGCCCTTTCCGAGAGGAAAACATTTTCATCATATGACCAAACATATTTTACCTGGTAAAGTAATTTACTGTCTTTTCCCTAACCAAACACTGGAAAATAAGTAAAATATTTTACAGAAAAACATTTTACGTCAAAACAAACGGGACCTTAGTGTTTTTGTTTCTTGTTAAGTAGTAACTTGTTTGGCTCAGTTTCAGTTAACTTGTTTGGCTCAGTTTCAGTTTATGTTTAGGTTTATAGAGCAAAACATAGCTTTAAATAAGTTGCATACTCATAAGCCAAAAGCTCCATTTTTAGAATTTCGACTTCAGCCATTAGAGTAGAATCTAACCAATGCATAATTATAGTTACATGACCGTGTGACTTTGTGAAATTGTGGTGTAAATAAGAGGGTGTTCCACTTTCTTTTTTAAAGTTCTTTTTTGAAAAAGAAGGTTTTTCAAGCTTAAAAATCATGTATTTACACAAATAATTTTCTTAGCAATACGGATCTTGTTTGATAGATTTCATCGAGATCTTTTAAACGGTGTAAAAAAAATTAAAAAATTATTTTTCATTTTCATTATATTTGAACTTGAAAAACCTTCATTTTCTAAAAGTTTTTTTTACTGCGCATTCGTAACCCCCCCTAAGTTCTCTATATGGAGGCTCTCCGTCGTACAACATTGAGCGCTTTTTCTTATAGTGACACTCTGTTAGCAAGACTCTCCTATAAACAAGATCCCGCCACAAGCATGTGAAAATAGACATTCTCGTTGATTTCTTGCAAATGGGGTCAGGTTGAATGGAATTCTTTCCGACTAAGCGATGTAACACAATCTCCGAACTAGTTAAATTTGGAAAAATAGACATCACAGGGTTCCGAATACAACAATTAATGGTCTGAATTTCCAAGCCAAATTGGATAAGCATTTCTCGACTGAAAATGAAATAAAGAGAAGGAAAACCGTTTGTTAGTTAAAACAAAATTGGTGTGCATGATTGAAGATTTGAATGCCAATTACACATTGATAATGACACAACTTGATGATGGACCACAAGAAAGACCATTTCAACCTCAGTAAAGTTATTTTATTGCTCCTAATTTTCCTTGGGTGTCCCTAGTAGCATTGACATCATTTGGCCATCCCCATCACCTCATTAGCAAATGTAAAGTTAATCCACATGGTCATGTGTTATTTATTATATTATTTTTTTGTAATTTCAGGTGTCCTATCAGTTTTATCCAAATGATCACACTTATACATACCCATTGTTGTTTCTAGATGATGATAGAACATTAAAGCATGTCCCCTCTTTTTGCCAAATTTCTATCTCCAAATTCTTTTATTTTGAGATATAACAGTACAGTCATACGATGTGCTAAATCTCTTTTCACATCAAAGAAATCCGTACGACGTACTAGAACAAAGATTGAAATATTTGAGGACAACATCTCTAGCTGCGCATTAGATATTTTTAGAAGGAAGATAAGCTTGTTGAGATTCAAATCCGGAGTCAATACCATACATTGAGTGCGACATACATAATCATAAACAAAAGAAGAAGATGATAGCTCATTGGACGATTGATAAATAAGATTAAAAAATATGTACAAAAATTTATGAGAGTCTATTATTTTTTTTGGCTCAGGTGTTGGAATATATTGGTAGGTTCGAAAAGTATACTTAAACTTTATCTTTACCTTTTTCTGGATATGGAAGATTGGAAAACAAATTTTTTTCCCCCCGGCAAAAGTCAATATTGCTAGTCGAAATTAATAGGTTTGAACTTACGTCAAACGGACTACGAGAGTAACAGTGCCTCCCACTTGACTACCTTTCATTTGCCCGAAAACATTATCCTTTATCTTAACCACCGCCAAAAGACATGTTGCTGACATGATCAAGGTTTCTCAAGCTATAAATAGTTTTAGTGGAGTTTAAAGCACCAATAGTCAATCAAGAAAACAAGATGTTAGCTTTCCCCTTTTAATTTTTTTATTAATCAACCCTCTAATCACTCTACTAAAAAGGTAGTTAAGAGATGAGATAGAAAACCAAAAAAACAGTTAAAATGGGGGCCAGACAGCCATCATGCTCCACATTAGAGTCACTTTTCCTATCCCTACAAAAAGGAGTATTACTGTTACAGTAATATAGTACTAACAAAAACACCACACACAGCCCAAATTAGGTTAAATTCTGCTAAGATTTTTAGACTTTTCTTTATTTTGTTCTCATTAACTTCTTCTTTTTTTTTTTTTTTTTTTTTTTTTTTTGCGTTTGTTAGTTTTGTATCTAACTTTTGTGGTTATTTATTCGTCTCGTCAATACTAATCAAAAAAGTAAATAATTAAGATTTTTACCCCCAAATATTTTTTGAAATATCAAAGATAAAACAAGAAAAAGCTCAAAAAGTCCTTGGCGGAACTTAGCCTTAGTCTGGTTGTTTGGTGAATTTGCTCTTCACATAATTAATTAAGGTTTGATTCTTGGAATTAGGTCATCAAAAAGTAATTTCTAATGAATCTCTTACGGCCCCTTTGGATGGTGAGAAATTGTGCGATAAGAACGGGGAGCCATTTTTCACAAAATCTCGCCATTTTTAGTGAGATTCGATGAGAAAGAAGAGAAGTCAGTCAAAATAATTCATTTCTGTACTTTTCTCTCCATTTCTCACCAAAATAGTCAATCTAGTGATTTGAATAGAAACCAAAATCCTTTCCTTTTCTTTTATTTTGAAATTACTCCATCTAAAAGGGCTGTTAGTCTCAGCTTGGATGACATGCCTTTGACTGCACATGGGAGGATATTCGTCGAGATGCGGGTGAGCTAGCCCCTGACAGTCGGGAATTTTTTTTTTCTAGACACATAAGTTCGTGAACAGATCCATATATACAGATGTGTTCCGAATGTTTTAACATGTGTGGGCTCCACATTTATTGGATGAGACCCACGTGCATCCAACGGTTGAGGACAAAACAGTAATTCAGTAACTCATTCGCACTATAAAATGCCTTTCGATTTTCGACGCCTCTCCGTTCCGAATCCCGTTTATTTGTCCCACCGGCGACGGAGGTGCTGGTTCGTCAAGGCGTCGCCGGAGATCTCTCCTTCTTTGCTCCGATCAGTGAGTCTCTCTCTGCAAAGGTGAGTTTTTCCAGCTGTTGCAGTGTCGCAATTTGAGAGAGAGAGAGAGAGAGAGAGAGAGAGAGAGAGAGAGAGAGAGATCCAGTGCGGTTAGAGTTGGTGAAATCTGACAATTAGGGTTTTGTGGATTTGAATTGGATTATTCCAGCTTCTGTTTGGGAAATCTCTTGACTTTCTTATTTCTTTCTGTGTGATTTACTTGCCTTGAATTTGTTGTGTGCTCACTTTTGCTTTTCTGTTTTAAAGGAAATAGTTTTTGATGAGCTTTACCATTTAGCAATATTTTGTTTTGTTTTTGTTTTTGTTTTTTTTTTTTTCTGTATCTATATAAGTGTGCGTGCATATTAGGAAAGTGAGACCATCTCCAGCCTTATAAGCTTCAATTTCCTATCAAATCTAGACAAGAATTTGAGTGAAAGCTTCTTTAAGGACATAATTGTAAATGTAGAAGACGCAAAATAAGCTTAAAAGATTGAGTAAAGCTCAATTCGATGTAGATTTGAGTTGAGGAGTGGAGGGTTTTCAGATTTTTGCCCCTAAGATTTGCATTGGGGCTCGAGATGCTATTAGAAAGTAGTAGCTTTTCCTGTTTTCATCTATTCCCTTTTATTATCCTACTGACACGAATTTTTTTGCCAATTTGTGGTGACCATTTTAGTTATTTCTTGTTATCATTATTGGTTATTTTCAATTGACTTTTTTTTTAATCAGCGAAAGTCAGTATTGTTAGAATAGTTAGATTAGCACCTTGGAAGATGATTGATGTTCGATTGACTTAAGTCACTTATGGTCAAAAAACTGAGGCGGAAATTAAGGAAGTTATTTACTATACATTCTTTTATGATTGATGTTTGATCCTAGATGTCAAAGCACTGCTGAATGTAATTTCTCTCTTTCAACTTTTTATTGCACGGTTTTCTTTGTAAATGTTGTAAGTAAAGCAACTGTTTGTATCGGGTTGAGATTTTATTCCATGTATGGTTGTTAGATTAAATCTTAAACAGAATTTTTTTTTGGCTTCCTGATTTTTTGTTGGAAATGGTGGTGGTGGTGGTGTGGGAAAGGATCATTTGTAGAAGTTCACGAACAAACATTTTCCTTTCCTTCCCTGCTACTTTTAGGCTGCATTTGTAACATAGATTTGTTGAGGGTTTAATCAAGAGGAACTAAACCTTGGCAAAATGTAACTTGTTTACTTAACTATGAAGTGACCTCATTGAAATTCTGAGAAATTGGAGAACTTTATTACTGTCATAAGGTGGGACGTTGTGAATATTTCACTATACTTTCTCTGCTCTGTTAGCTTTGGAAGCAATTGTTTGATGGCCCCATCTGAATGGGAGTTCTATACAGGGACAGTGTAGGTGGATCCTAGTGTTTGGTGGCAAAGGGATCAGTAAAGAAACTATATGGGTCCCAGATGAGCAAACCTGATGTTATTGGCAGTGGAAGGAGGAGGGTTTTTCTCTTCTTCAGCTTCTGGTTATAGCACAGGCCTGACCCTTCTTCTCTTTGGTCAGAAGAGTGAAGAAAAACCCATGAGAGTTTCTCCTTGGAATCAATACCAGTTGGTGGACCAAGAATCTAACCCTGATCTCCAGCTGGCGTCTAGGAAAGACCGGCTTGTCCGCGGTTGCTCCTCATTTGTCTGCTTTGGTTGCACCGCTACAGGACTTGAGAGCCCATTTCCTCTGAAAGTAGGCCCTACAAAGCAGCCTGGGCCTCATGTTTCTGATGAGGGGCCTCATGTTTCTGATGAGGGCCATGATCACAGCCGTCCCACTGATCCTGTGGATGGTGACAGCGACAAAAAGAAGCTGGGTATTAGAAGTAGCTTGAAGAAGGGTACAAGTCCTGTTCCAGTTTCTGGTGGGGTTGTTAATGAACCTGAGGCATCATGTGTAAAGGGAAGCCATGACCCTGGTCTTTTGGAGAGGAGGAAAGTGAAGTGGACGGATATTTCTGGTGGAGAGCTTGCGGAAATCCGGGAATTTGAGTTCAGGTATGGGATCTCTGGATGTACAATGCCAATATTTCAAGGATATCATAAATTTGGCTTAGTTTCTTTAGCGGTGGTGCATGGGTTTTGGTACAATATTCCAATTGTTATATGCTTTTGCATGATATCAAATGGTTCTTTGATTTATTGTTATCAATTGCAAATTTTCTTGAATATCTTTACGAACTTCCTATACATTTCTTTGTATCTAATGCATGTCTAAGGAAATCTCAAATGACATCTCAAATCCCTTCCCGCCTAGATAAACATGTCAAGCATAGATTTACTTGTGATAATGTGAAGGTACCTTAACCTTGACAATCTGTATCAGCAGTGTTCTAAATGGTGCTCGGCGCTAGTCGGGCGGCGACCCGCCGCCAAGCGCCTAGGCGCCGCCGAGCGATTCGGCGGTTTTTTCCAAAATATTTTTTTTAGATATTTTCAAGGCAAACAAGTTCCGCCAAGCCTCGCCAAGATAGCCACCTAGCTCCGCTAAATCTCCCTTAGCCGCCAAGCTCCACCAAATCTCCCTATCCGCCGAATGAACCGCCGAGGGTGAAATCATGGCGCCGAGCCCACCATTTAGAACACCGTGTATCATTACTCAGTAGGACATCTGTGGTTTGGATACCAGACAGATTCATGGTGTCCATTATCTAACCTTCATGGAGAGATAAGTTTTATTTAGCATTTGACCATTATCCCAAAGGTCTATCGTAAACTGGCGAACCATTTTCATTAGCATGTACTACTCTCCTAGTCATATAATCTGCCCATACTAGTCTCCATTGTATGTGACCAAATCAATGTATCTTTAATTGGTGCTACCTCTACCGAATCACAAATTTTAACTTCTCTAATTGTATGTTTTGTAGTCTTACCACACGTCAACATTAGCATCCTCACTTCAGTTATATTCATGTCTCTTAGCTGCCCCAGCTTTTGTATCTACTTGTGGATGTACTTGACTTGAGCTTGAGAAGGATTCTTCTTCACAAAGTTTATTTAGGCCCAACTGTTTTTATCTTTAATTCGAATTCTTTGTAAGGGATTGGATGAATAAATAACAAACAAGTGTTCTGTTGTCAGCTTTAATTTGAATTCTTATGGATATTGCACTGCTATAAGTATTTTTTTTAAATTTTGTTATGTATACAATGTGTGAACTTACTGTCTGTTGTGTTCTGTAATTCTGTGCTATGGCAGTGATACAGGTGGATCGGATGATGAATTTGACAATGGGAATGGACGGAGCTGTTCGTGCAAAATTATGTAATTTTGGTTTTCACAAGACCAGGTTCTACTACTACTAGAGGGCCATCAATGAGGTAATATGGTTGAGTTTTCAATTAGGAGATTGCTTCATTTCTCCATGTTTTGCTGACATTTGGATGAGTGAAAGGAGGGATTTCCGAGTTCATAAGCCATACGACAGCAAGATTTCCATGGACCATGATAAGATTTCTACCATGGGCTGGCTTTATTCAGAATGACCAGCTATCTCTATACTCCATCTCCAGATATTTTCAATTTTGCCAATCTGTTCTTTCCATGTTTTTCTTTCCTTGTCTGTGTTGTTACACAGTGACTATGATTGGCCTGTGTTTGATCGTAACAAACATGCTACTACTATTTTTTAGTTTGATAATTTGATTGTTTTGTACATGGGTTTTTAACGAATCATTTAGTGCTTGTAAGGAGCCTTAGATGTTGGTTATGTACATTTTCAGAGGTATTCAAAGCTGATGAGCATGTTGCACATGACAATCTGATCACCCTAAAGAATTTCAGAAGTACTTGCTTTGTTGTTGTTTTGATCAGATTGCGAGTTTAATATTTTCAGCTGTGCTGCTTCTTTCTTCTCTGTTCTGGTAACCTAGAACCCTACAGCTAACCCAGGGCATGCGAGCTCACCCGCAAGACTTGCAAAGCGGGTGATAGGTTGTGAGATCGGATGTTGCGGGCAGTAGCAGTGTCCCAAGACAAGATGGAGTCTTTAGTGTATTTTTCTGCGTGCGTAATGAATGAACTATGGCTGATAAGGTGAAGGGGAAAGTTATTGAAACTAAAGGAATTTGGATTAAGAACCTACCCGCTTAGGCAGATTGCACGTTGGAGAGGCTCTAATTTTATGCCTTTTCAATTTGGGATCAAATTTAGTTTTCTAACGGAGTTCTTTTACATGGTTATGGAAGGCCGAGCCCGGCCTTCTGGCTTTTGCTCCAATTTTAAACGAGTCTTCCTTTAGTGGACGATAGAATTGATATTATGTGAATTAGTCGGATATGAACACCTTTATCAAGAGAATAAAACAAAAAAAACAAAAAACATGGCCGGTGTGAAGAAGGGGCTCCTCCAATCTCCTTCTTGCACTTATTTATTTCACATTTTCAAACTTAAAAATAATATAAATAAAAAATATTTTTTTGATTTTTGCACCGTTTTCAAACAAGATCTATATTGCATATTTTTAGATTTTAATAAATGTATTATTTTTGAACTTGAAATTATTTTTTTAAAAAATAAAAACTTATTTGACGGGGTTAAGCAAAATTCAGCATAATCTTTAGCCAGGTTTTCTGAACCCTCTACTGTCAAATGAGTCAAACGAAGATAAAGCTTTGGCAAATGAGTCAAACGAGCTCAGCAGTAAATTGTTTGAATATATTGGTGAAGTTCTCTGAGTCAATGGAATTGAATTCTCTCCTGTGGTGTTTATATACTTGCAGGATTGGACGGTCCAATTCATGTAGTTTTCGGGCCCTTCTCAAACCCACCTCAAAAATCGAGAGTATTCATTTCTTAAAACTCGTCGAGAACATTAATTACACCAAAAAAATCACATTGATCAGATATAATTTCATATAATTGTGGAACGCACTATTATTATATCTTCAGATAAATAACTTAAACTAGTTTCAATCTAGTGTTGCAACCCCTTTATTTTCAAAATCAAATCGAATGTCATTGGATACATAATTTTGACGTGATTATCATTCTCAACGAACTCTTATATATGAACGGTCATGATGATCAAGTCAAGGTGAACTTAAGAGAAGGGCCAAAAATTACTTGAATTCAACCCTCCAATTTAATGAAAATCGAGAACAGGGTGGACTACAAACTTTATTGCCAGCAAGACTAACTTTTACTGTTTAATATTTTACCGTCCGTTTCAACAATTAATGATCTAAAAGTTTTTTACTAAAATTCGGATAAAGGGTGAAATTGAGAACCATGAGGATTCGGTGAATGTTAAACAGCAGAGGCAGACTTTCTGCTCGAGTAGGCTGGCTGGTGGTAGTTCAGCCGCAAATTCACTGAAACTAGACCACGTCGCCTTATCCACACCCACACAAACTACTACTTTCATCTAGACGACAAATTCCAATTCAGATAACACACTGACAACCCACCACCATCAAATCTTCATTCTTCTCTCTCCTCCCCAAACCAAGAAACCAAGAAAATGCACTAGTTCTAGTGAGAGAAAGTACCTACATACATACACAGAGAAACAGAGAGAGAGAAAACAAACATGTCAGTAGCTTCATCTCCATTCCCAAACATCCGTATCTCAACTTCCTCGTCCTCTTCCTCCTCCTCATCTTCTAGCTTCAGATTCTCTGCACCGAAACCCGCCACACTTACCGTGCGCTGCTCCCAATCCGACGGCCCTATCAGAAGACCCGTTGCCCCTACTCCACCCACCACTCTAAAACCCGTTCCTCCGTCGCCGCCGCCGCCTCTTGTAAAGCCGTCGCCGCCTTCGTCGGCGGCGGCTGCCCCGCCGGTTGCGCCGCCTAAGCCTGCGGCGGTGGTGGAGGTGGAGGGTAAGGGTGTAATTACGTTGGAGTTTCAGAGGCAAAAGGCTAAGGAGCTTCAGGAGTATTTTAAGCAGAAGAAGATTGAGGAAGCTAATCAAGGACCTTTCTTTGGGTTCATTCCCAAGAATGAAATTGGCAATGGAAGGTAAAATCAGTGATTTACCCTAATTGATTGTTTTGTTAATTATGCAATTGATTTTCCTTTTGGTGTTGTTTAAGATTTTTAAATTTTGCAAATGGGTGTTTGGAATTCAATTGTGAAATTGGAAAATGTTAGGTGTTGCCATTTTGCCCCTTTGTTATGCTGTTGAGATAATTCAGGAAATGCAAAAGGAGAGTATACCATGTGTTACACCCATAAATGAAAATGCAAAAAACAGCCCATTAGGTTGGCAATAAGACAAGAAAATGACAAAAGAAATACAATTTTCTATATGTTAAAAGTGCTTTGAAAAGTGTTAGAAGGCATCGAAAAGTTTTTTTTTTTGGGTATTCTTCTTGACTGATTGACAACCAGTAGCATAACCGCATGATAAAACAAACTTTACAACCATTTCCTTTTTGGTAATCCATAATTCTATTGAAGAACCCAAACAAGAGACAAAGAAGGCATACCTTCTGGATTACCAAAGATAATCGTCTACTACTATGAGGTAAAGGATGATGTAAGCTTAAGAGGAATTTGCCAAGAATGGGAGTATAAGGCAAGATTGAGAGGGGAGGCCCTAATATAAGAGAATTGCCAACCCTTTACCCTAACATCAAACCTAATCACTCAAGTAATATGCTAAGTTTGGGGAGTTTGTCAGTTTCTGTGGGATTAGCATTACTACTGTTGAATAACTTGGATTGGGCACTATTGGTGTGGAAAATTTATTCATGTTGGTGTCCAAGTAGTGATCAATCGGAACTTCAAGGCTCCCAAGACATTAAAAATCAAAACTTCAAGATTTTCTTAAAAGTCTGAATGGTGCCTTGGTCTATATGCTAGTGGCCAAAGCAATATAACTTACAGTTCTAATTTGCAATTTCGTGGCCAATTCTGTCTTTGGTTTAGATGGCGTCATGGTGGCGAAATTCCTGCCTAAAGTGAGAGTTGTAGTGTTTAATGTTGTTTACACTATGCAGTACCAAGGTAGCAGTGGTTTGAACTTCACTAATCAACAAATGTAGCATAGTTTCCTGGCAGAAAAAAATTACAGCTTTTTCAATCACGGACCATTAGTTTTTTGCACTTGCTTACGTTTCTGTGGAAACAAATCAATCTGGGAAAGGTAAGCATTGTCAAGTAGAAACAAGGTCTTACAGCACGACTCTTTCATTGGTCCGCAAAATGTTTACTTTAGATTGAAATGAAACAGGAAACAGTCAGCTATGATATGCCACCACAGACAAAATTTAAGTACAAGAAATGATTAAATGAGTTAGATAGTAACCAAGAAATTTGAAGTTAGTTCATGAACAATAGCGTATGAAATCAACACGCACTTTTTTGGCTTCCAATATGAAGTGACCCTGTGGAGTATGGTAGATGATAGAAACTACTGAAATGTTAAGCTGTCAATATCTAAAGAAAATTAGCAGGCTTGGAATTATTTGACTTCCGGATCATGTTTTTGTAGTTGCTTTCCTTTATTGTATTCATGATAGCTTTTTAAGTAACATGGGGCACTCGCGCTCCCTGGATTTCTGTGTCTCTTTCATGGCTTGGGTTTTTTATGCTTGAAGATTCAATATACTGAACTGAAGTACTTTCTTAGCATGTTGCGTGACATTTCCATCAACACTAGCTGAATTTGTAACTTTGTTGTTGTGTCCTAGTGTTTGGGGGTTCAAGAAAACTGACGTGTATGGATTACCTACACTTTTGGTCATTGTTTTTTTTTTGAATCATTACAAAGAATCGTGATCTGAGTAATTTCAAACCATCACTTGAATAATTCCCATTGTGGATGGATATTCACAGAGCATGTATAGTTTGGTTTTGCCATGGAAAGTTCTAAAGTTCTATTGCTGATTTCCTCTGCCAAAAATTCTTCAAATAAATCTTTTCATATTCGAGTTTAGTCAATCAAATTCCTGATATATGACTTTTGCATCTAAACAAGAATTTAGATACTAATACTCTTGAGTGTCCACTCATTTTCTTGATCTGGGTTTGGTTTGGTTTTGTTTTCTATTACGAGCAGATGGGCAATGTTTGGTTTTGCTGTTGGGATGCTGACAGAGTACGCAACAGGCTCGGACTTTGTTGATCAAGTGAAGATCCTTCTCTCGAATTTTGGGATTGTAGACCTCGAATGAGTTATCATCTGTTTGGCCCCCAATTCTTCATTTGCTCTGTGTTTGATGTAATTTGCTGTACTTAAATCCAATGTCTCACCCGCCACTTTTTTGAGTACATCCTGTTCCATCTTCTTTTGCCTGTATCCTCATCTCACTTATATAAAAGAATTTGAAGAGAGATCTTTTGGTGCACTTTGGTCAAACCTCTTGATGTCACCAGTTTCATAGATACAACTAAGCTTCGTTTAAGTTGTCAAATTTTGTTAGTGTGTTACGGGACCAAAAAAGTGATAGTCGGATCCAATTTTGTGTGTTAAGAGTTTGTTAATTTGAAGAATAAAACGAGTGCTGCATTTATGTGTTACAGTGTGGTAAGTCTATACAATACTGAAGGCAATTATGTATAGATGGATGTGGTGGATCTTATTAGTTCCTCTTTGAGCGCTCTCGCGAGGGACACAATGAGATGAATGGCACAGAAGAAATCGAGAATCGCAACTGAATATGGATCGCGGAAAAGCAAAACAACATTCTTGTAATCTATCAATACAAGATACAAGTAAGTGTAGTTGGCCTTCAACCCCTCCAGGTGTATATGTCTCTCCAAAGAACAAGACCGTATTGCACAGTTACAATATGCGAATCAGTTGCGTGCTGTTAAACCCAACGGTGAACGGTGCGTGCTCATGCAGGAAAATAATGTATTTGTTTTGGATTTACAATTGATCGATCTCTCCTTAATTTGAAAATCCTATTTCTGACCCAAACGGGCGACTTTGCGGCCATGTGATTATACATTGCAGCAATGAGGTAAAAAGTTGCGGCCACCACTCTTTCGTTTGCGGCAATGACTCCTAAGTTTGCAGCCGGAATTTATTACTTTTTTTTTGCCTAAGTTTGCGGCTGGATTTTATTACTTTTTTTAACATTGCGGTCCCGTTTACCACTATTTTTCATTTCAAGAAAACTAGTAACATTTCCCTTTCATTTTCCTCTCAATTTTGTCCCATCTTGTTTGAAACTTGAGGAAAATGGGGAAAAAAGAAAGAAAAGAAAATGGCATAGTAACACAACACCCCTCCATTCTTGTATTGTTGCAAACTAAACGAAACACCCATTTTTCCTCAAGGATTTCACCAGAAAGAAAAAAAAAACAACTTGGGTTCAAGAGACATCAAGAATTTCATAAAGCTAGCAAGAACTCATCTTCTTCCGATATTTTATATAAATGAGTAAATATCACTACACTGCTATTCAGGTTTGGTATTCCGGATTTTGGTTAAAATCTAGATTTCTCTCATAGTCATTGGATTGTATTTTCAATGGTTAAATTTTGCCTCGTGGCTGTAAACTTTTGCATCATGGCCACAAAATTTTGCATCGGGACTGCAAAATTTGAGCATCATAGCCGCAAACTTTTACATCATAACTGCAAACTTTAGCGTCCTGGCCGCAACATTTTAGATCATAGCCGCGTACTTGAATATGTTGGCAGCAAGGTCGTGTCTTAAGGCCGCAGGTTTGTTTGTAAAACCCAAGGGAAGACCCAGGTAACAAACAGCTCTTCTTCGTTTCTCTTAAAACTTGGTTTACTTTGGGGCTTCTTCCTCCCCCCTCTCTCTCCCTCATGCAGTTAGGGATCCTCTCTTTCTTTGTCGCACGAAGTTAGGGCTCGATCAGCTGCACTCCCTTTCGATTAGGGCACCAATCTGGTTCTCTCTTTCTCTCTCTCTCTCTCTCTCTCTCTCTCTCTCTCTCTCTCTCTCTCTCCATTCTTGTATACGTGTAGACACATGTTTATATCTATCGTTTCAGTGCAATGGATGGGCACTTGCCGCACTTCAAACCAGGATGAATGGTCCAATTTTTTTATCAAATTTTGGTATCCGTCTTCGAAATTAAATTAAATGAAATCAGGCTACATAGATGATACAAAATCAATTTTTTTCCGAAATCATGAGGACCCTTTTTGTATCTCTTGAAACATTTGCAACTTACCGTCCTGTGACTCCTATTACGCAATAGCTGTTTGTTAGATTTTCAAGCTGAAATTATAATTAGTAGTTGAAGTTTTGAACTTAAGAACTCTTAACACACTATTTTAGTGTGTAGCTGAGTCCAATTGATTGGGATGTAAGGCTCGGTTTGGTTGGGGTTTGGGTTACTCTTTTAGCATGTTTTTTTGAATTTACATCTGTAACTTTGGAATGTAAAAACTGGTATATTTCAACTCCGACTCCCAATATGCAACTGTTAGTTGTGAGAATGGTGATCAACAAAGGTGTTTCTTTACATGTCACTTCTACAGGCCACATGTTTACGAATAGTAAGAGACAAGAGGAGCGAACCGGAAAATATGGAACTCCAAGGCTTCAATATCTTCAGGTGAACTCCTTGGCTCTTCCGATATTTTTGTATAGTATTAAGTTATCTCCTCTCATGATTTCTCTCTTTATTGTTGTTAAACACTGCTGGATCATCATTCGTCGAGTGCTCTGTTAGCTTTTCTTATTGAAACTTTGTGTTGATGAATCAAAACAATGGAATGTATTTTTATTGCTAATGTTGTTATGGTATTAATAGATGAGCATACATCCCATATACAGCGATTAAGTCTGCTTCTTGAATTGAACTAATTATTTTGAACTGATTTGTGCATACCGATGCTCTGGACTATCAATGAAGAAAGCATGGTAATGTGCACATAAATTGATTTGAGTCTCTAGGCCTGCCCTCTCTGATGCCATTTGGCTTTGATTTGAGGGCATGGTTTTACAACAAAACGTCCTTGTAGCTCCTCGGTTCTTGGAGGTTTAGGGGGGCCACTGTTTTAGTGGTATTCTGAGAGCAGCCACTTTGTGCATATATTGCCAAAGGTTAGGTCTGTCTCCAATCATCCCCCGCCCATACCCCCAATGATTGGGGACTAGATGGGTTATGTTATGTTGTTGTTGTTGTATTTTGAACTGACTAAGAGTCTAATACAAGTACATTTCATGCGAGATACATGATGTAGGACGATGCTAGTGTTCTACAATTAGTAGGTCTTCATATTTTTCACCAACATCATTTTCTACATCCTATTCCAGGAGTTGGTGACTCAGTTTCAGAGTTCAACTAGCGAAGGTATGCTACATCAATTTGTGATTCGGTATTTTTTCATGTGTATCATCTTTGTTGTATCTATAACTTTAAACCATCTTGAATTGACTTCAATTTTCTAAAGTATAAGGGTTGACATCTTGCAATTTACAAACTGTGGGTTTGGCATAGGCTTGAGGCACTCTTGACTATAGAAATTGAAGCCAATCGTCTGATTATGTGAATGACGTCTTCTGTGTGGTGACTGGATGCGTAAACTTTTTTATCCGATCTTGCTTGTCAAACTTTCAACTCTTACCATCTAATGTAAGTAATTGTTGCTTGTGTTTACAGAATCGAAAGAGAAGATAGTTGCTAATTTGTCAAACTTTGCGTACGATCCTTACAATTATACCTTCCTACGCCAGGTTCAGAATCCGTGAATGAATGGTGAACAATTTGTGATTTAACACCCGATATCTGCCACATTATGAACAACTGTTTGTTATTTTAAACAGCTCAATGTTTTGGAACTTTTCTTAGACTGCATAACCGAACCAAATGAGAAGCTTGTGGAATTCGGCATTGGAGGGATCTGCAATTCTTGTGTTGGTAGGCCAAAGATCAAAACTCTCTGCTGGATGCTACATTGTTACTGTTAGGCCATGTTTGGTAACCAGTGTGGGTGGGGGGATTGGACAACAAATCCTGTGGCCCATTGATCCGGTGTTGACTAGTTGTCTGGCAGGACTGTGAATCTCCCAAAAATTTGGGGGGGGGGGGGGGGGGGGGGGGGGGGGGGGGGGGCTGTGATCCAGTGTTTGGTTTGTGGGTGTGTTGCTATAACAATTCATATACAATCCTACCTCCAACCAAACAACCAACTTCACTAGAAATCCCTCTTCACTACCAATCTCCTCCTCACTATCAGTCCCTTCCAACCTATAACATGCATCAAATGAGGCCTTAATATACAATTTTTCTCAGGGATTCTTATCTAATTTCATATTGAGTGCTTAGTTCATGTTGCTTACTTGCTTGTGCCTCCATGTTTCTAAACTATTGCATTTTCTCTGCAGACCCAGAAAATGGAGCAATTATCAGTCAATGTGGTGGGATTCCTCTTATCATTCAATGTTTATCAAGTCCTGTCAGAAACAGTGTAAGAAGACTATTCTTTTTCATGTTTTACCTCAACACATTCGATTGTCGCTCGCAGATCATGCTGTCACTCAAATTTGTATCTAATGGTTCCCTTATCTTTCATTGTTGACGACTAACAATAGTATCAAAATTTGGACGGTAAAAGAGGGGAAGGTGGTTTGGTGGTGGTGGGGCCGGGGGGTGGGGGGTGTTTTACAGAGTACTTGATTCCAACATGAATCAGTAACTCAACGAAGGTGGATAGCTTGGTCTAATGAGAAATAAACTCCCTCTTTAGTTAGTCTATTCAAAATCATTAGCTAGTTCGTCAGGGATATTTTTGTCGAATTAGACAGTAGCTCTCATTGTATATTTATGTTGATGGAGTAACGTGTTCAGTTTGCATAGAAATTATCTTCATTTTTTTGTTTATGTCGGTTAAATTGTAGGTGAATTATGCTCTTGGGGCTCTGTACTATCTCTGTAATGAGTCAAACAAGGAAGAGATATTGGTGCCCGAGGTGGTGGATGTCATCAAAAGGTATGCTGCGGCTGGTGCAGTTAGTGTAAGCTTTTGTAATCTAGCTCAGGCATTTCTTGATAAGCACTTCTGCTGAACGCAATTGACTGATGAAGCCTTCTTTTTCTGTCACCCTATGCTATCGTTCATATGCAAGATTGCCTTTTATTATTTTATTGATCAAGAATCTTTTGTTGTTGCTTCCGCATTCATATCATCTTAAACATGTGTAGTTGCTTTGCCATACCTTTTTTTTTCTTTCTGTCATTGAACTTACTGTTGTTTTTGTAACAGTTTTAGCCTCCACAGTGGTATTTGATGAAATTGACTAAAATAGCCACACTTTGTTCTTACTCTTTTCTTGGTGGTGGTGCTGAGCCTAGCTTTCTCGGAGGCTGCTGTCAGCAAGACCCTTGTGGATGGTCTTTTTCTCCCCCTGAATACTAGACTAAGGAAGATAATAGAGAGTTCTCAACTTCAGGGACGATCAACAAATTATTTTTGATGTAGTTACTTCGACAACCTTGACAGACAAGATAAGATTCAAGGGACGTCGTCAGTTTAAGTTGGATGAGTAATATAAACTCGAGAAAATTTTCAAGTGCTAAGTACATAGTTAAGAAAGAATACATCTCAGTAAATAAAAATAGAACAGGGGATTATTAGGTCTATTTGTTCCATGTACATTATTTGACATCCCTGTGGAGTTCTTGTGGTTGTGGGTGAAAATTTTCAAATAGGTTTCGAAATGCCATCACCAACTAATCTGGTGCCTGCGGTTTGCCAACCATAAAAATGGTAGAGTGCATATATGCTAGCCAACAACAGTAATCTTTTACCTTCTGCTTGTTTGGTAGGTTTTGACATAACATGGCATGTCTGATTGGACTCAAAACTGGTGAAAGTTGAACGAATTTAACTTAATTAGTTGCATAGTGTCATGCGTGGTGAGGGTAGTGAAACCCGGCCAAACTTCTGTGCACGCATGCTCCTACTCTAGTGCACATGCTCCCTAAATAGCACTCGACTTCAAAGTCTCAAAATTCTTTGAGGAGTACCAAGGACATGTCGGTGACTGTTGATTGAAAGTGCCTGGCTATATATTATGTGCTAACCTAGCTGCTTCTGTGTTATCCTTTCTCCTCATTCAAAGAGCATAGTAATAACTGGTGTGGACGATGTAAACCTTTGTTTCGTACTTTCTTTCCCTGTTGTTGCTTTATGCTTCTTCGTGTTATATTGTGTGTTTGATTTGTTGTCCAACAAGGGGTATATTTTTTCAGCTACCATGGTTCAGCTCCACAAGAGCATAAATGTTTCTGCAGGTCCAGGGCTTGGGAAAGTAGCGACCTGTAGGTGGGGCTGATAAATGAACTTAACTGCATGAGTTTGAGCTTGTGTTCGCTCGTTAAAAGCTCGTTCGATGTTAGTTTGTTACTTAAACAACTCAAGCTTTAACATTTTGTTGAGGCTCGTCAAGCTTTGAAACCAAGTTCGAACAAGTTATTGGCCCTATTTGTTAGCACTTATAAGTTAGCTTTTTAGCTTGTACAACTATTTGTTATTTTTAATAAGTTGTAAAAGAAAAGTTTAACCTGTTTGCTTGAATAAGCTGTCAAATAGTTTTTTATAACCAAATGTCTAGATTGCCCTTAAAACTTAAGAGTATCTTGTGTAATTGAAGGAAAAGGGCTGGCATTCTTTTGTCCATTTATGTTTTTAAGTTTTAACAACTTTAATACGCTTTAAAAAAGCTTCAAATTGGAGCCTAAAATAATCTAGCTTGTTTGGGTCAAAGAAGCTAGCAAAGCTAAATAAGTGATTATTCAAAAATTGTTAGCACCCTTCATTAGTATTTTTATAAGTTAGATTACAAATGATAGCAAACGGGGCCATTGTTTGGCTTTTCCGAGTTACGATATCTAGAAAATTAAAGCCACTCAAGATTGGCTCGATTAAAATTCATTTAAGATCGACTCTCCTTAGAAAACCTCTTGTTTAGGGCTTCGGGAAGACAACTCCAAAACAAGCACAATTGGAGAGCGCAATGCAATTGGGCTAAATTTCCTTCAGTCATTCCTATTAAATTGTTCCATTGGAGTTCGTACAATCTACTTCTTTTATGATCTCGTTGGAAACTCAAACCATACAAACCTTTTTTGAATATATTTTTAAAGTTCATTAAGTTTTCAAACCGAGCTTGAACAAATAGTTGCTCGGCTTGCTCATTAGCCCTACCTGTAGGGCCCTTGCGCCTCAAAATTTTGTTCCTCTTATATATCTTATGTGAGAATTCTCTTGAAATCTGTCTTTGTCTCTTTAAAAGTGCTGATAAATAGTTCCATCACATTTGGTTGTATGCAAAACACATCAATTACATTGCTAAAGGACACCGTGTTACAGGCGGAAATTAAGAAACACTCCATCAATCAGTTGAACTGAACTTATATACAACATAACCAGCTACTACTTATTTTCAGAGTTCTTATTCAAAGCAGAAGCACGTAAACACATGAAGAAACAAACACACATAGAACACTGCGACCTTATAGTTCCGCATGGGTCTCGTAGTCCTCTTCCACTGGAGACACCAATTTTGGGTTATTTGAATTCGATACGGAGCAATTTGCGCGAATCTCTCCTTCCTTGCCTGTCAACACGCTCAACTGCCCCATCTTTATCATCGCATGCACAAACTTCTCAAAAAACAGTTCCTGATCCTCAGCAAAGCTCTCAACAATTCCCCTAGTCCTTTTATCCGTGTACAAATCCTGGTCCGACGTAAACAGGCCTTCTCTGTTCACCAAATCAACATAGTACTTGTTATCAAATGTGTTTGGAGTCCTAATATCCAGATGGGCGGTGTTTGTGGAATTTTTTTCTGGGCAGATTTCTTTGAGGTCATCAGCAAAGATTGGGTCCATGGTTGGGTCTTGAGTCGGGAAAAGCCGACCAAAAAAGGAGCCACAGTGGCCGCGTCCAATGGTATGGGCGCCGCTGAGGGCCACCACATCGGTGGCATCGAATTTCTTGGTGGCAAGAGAGGTGAGGAGGAAACTGGCATTGGAGTTCGGTGAGGGAATGTTGGCTAGGACTTCTGCCTGTGTTGCGAAGGTGAGTCTGTCCCTTCTTCCCAGGGGGACATTGTATTCAGGCCCACCCGACTGCAGTTGCAAGAAATGAAATGATCATCAGGACAAGGAGATTGACTTGAATTAGGTGGCTAGGTGCGCAAACACAAACAAAATATGATGCACAGTGACAGATCTAAGAAGCACAGATACGGTGTATGGAACTTAAACCACATGAAAAGACACATTATTTTTAAAAAATAAATAAAATTAGGACATTGACATAACAGGGACAGATTGAATGTAAAATTCGCTGCAGGTATACTGTATAAAGATCAGAAACACTATTTTGATCAACTTAGGATAAAAGACAAAGGAAATAAGCATTCATGGATTTTCGATTCTGACCAAGTTTTAAGTATTGCGTTCTCACATCTTAATGTGTCTTTAACATGTCCTACTGAATAACAATACTATTAGAAAACACATTAAAGGCTTGTTTTACTGGTGTCCAAAGCATTTCGTGTTGTGTGCATATCTCACACGTGTTGAAAACAGATACGTGAGACCTATAGACTTGTCTGTGCTTATGATGCAGGGATAGCAAGGTGAAAGATTTTAGATCCAGGATCCTAGGGTAGGAGAGCAGAACAGGATCTGACCCCAGGACATCAACTGTCGGGAAAGGATGAGCCCAATAAAATGTATAGAGCTCGCATAGGGAAAGCCGGAACGCATGTTCGATTTTGTGCAAGAATTAGTGAGAAAAGTTGGTGAACTGGGCTCATTTACCAGGTAAACAGCTTCGCGTGCAGCAAGAACAGTAATATCAGCGCAGGAGACGACCCTACCGCACTGCTTGTGAATGAGTTCACGGAGGTCATTGATGATCTCGAATGCCTCCGGCCTCAGGCTCAGGTTTGGCGCGGCTTGCTGCTCACTCGGGTCGCTAGTTGTTCCATCAAGTAGCAGTGAACCATCACATCCCTACCATCATATACAGGAAAAATAGTCAAATACTTGGCAATCATGCCATTTAGGCACCCTCCAAAACTAGATTGAGGAAATAGCGATGCGAATACAAGTTTGGATAGATTGGTTTGTAACGAAACTAGTTTTGTGTGAAGCATGAAAAATAAGCATAATCCGAGCAGGTGACAACATTGTTAACCTCCCAGGGTTCCCCAAGCAACCAGGGGCGTCAAGAAGCTTTTGTTCAACTTCTGTGTTGTCCATACAAGACTTGGTGCGTGTTTTTATTGGGCTCTCCGCTTGTGAGTAGTGGCATCGGTCCCCATATTACTACGTTGAATGGTAATAAATTTGAAGCTACTATTGAACAAGTTAAAAAAAAAATTGCGAATCAAACACAGAATCAGTATATAGCACAAGGTAAGCACCTCTACTAACACTGTGAAAGCACAACGTGAGATTTTAAGAATCAGCAAACAAATATTGCATAGTACTGATTTCCCACTGATTGGGTTTTATTGGGCTCCGTTTAGTTGTCGGGAATGTTGTGTGGGAAATTAGTTTCCAAGAAAAGTGAAGTGAAGTAAAGAAAAAAGAAATTTATTTTTCTGTATGTGTTCTCTTGACAAAAGAAATTTATTTTTTTGTATGTGTTCTCTTGGCAAAATTTTTGCAGGAAAACAATAATTCTTTCCTTTTGGCAAAACCTATTTTGCAAGAAAATGTTTCCCAGCGGAAAAATTGAAGCTGTGAGTCCTACACCTTTTTCGGTAACTGAACACAGAAAATTACAGGAAAGTTGATTTTCCTATCCTTTCTCATCATTTCCATAGAATTGAACGGGGCCTCGGTTTCACCAAATGGGGCCATGGAATATGAATATTAAACAACAATCAATTGAAAACAGAACAAAAGGGCATGAAGATTTTATGCTTAAAAAATATGCTTAGAATAAAGAAACTTGTGAGCTTTTGAGAGTTTCGCTGAATGAAACAGATCAGGAAACGACTGTTTTTGAACCTCATTTTTACTTCTTCCTTATCTGCAATGAGAATTGAAAACAGAAAACAGAAACAGTAACCAAAAAGAATGAGCTATGAGGCCACGAGGCCTTTGCCCCAACAACATCAGGGGTGCACTTAAGTGCTAGGAAAAAAGGAGGTCGGGAGTTTAACTATTCTAACAATATTGACTTTCACTGATAGAAAAAAAAAAAAAAAAACGTAGAATAAGCCACGAGACATTAAAAGGTTAGTATTCACCAGAACAAAGCAGTCATGGAACTGAATGCGAAGCAATCCAGCAGCTTGGCCTATGTCCTCTTTGAACACTTTCTTGAGGTGTTTTCTGACAATGTATTCCACATCAGGACACTTATGTTCATAGAAATTCAATGAGAGTCCTTTCACTAGGTGTTCAGAGGAAGGCAGATATGAATTGTAATGAGCCTCCGAAACAGCCAGTAGAGAGGCCAGCAGAAGTGAAGAGATTGCCAAAAGGAGAGAGGCCAAAGAAATAACCTTAGAAAAAGCCATGGGTAAGTTTTGGTTTGTCATCCAAGGCAATCAAGGCACATGATATTTATAGGGGAGATTGCTTGGTGCTGCTCATTGACTCAATTTTTAAATTTTTGAAAAGTCTTTAAGGTTTGGGAAAAACTATTGGGTGGCCTTGGAGCACAGCCACGTGGGAAAACACCCTTCTAGCCTTCTCAATTACAGAGAGTCTACCAATAAGTATATGAACACCAATGTGGTGAGAAAATGGTGGTGGGGCATCGCCACAACCACTGGATAATAGTGAATAACTGGTATTTGTTTGGGCCGTGGAATTTCAACTTTTGAGTTAACAAGAAGGGAAATCCTATTTCACCATTGTTTTATTGATTTTAACCGCCTAGTACTTTATCGTTGGTGTACCCTTCATTTGATTCAGATATATTATTTGTCTCACTCTTGTGCAATCGGTCTTTATTCAAATAGTCGTGTATCTTGCGCACAATGAGTTCTAATGCTTATTACTCCCTCCGTCCTTATTTAATTGTCCACTACAGTTTTGCGTTCATTTTCAACGACTTATATCTCTCAACGTATATTATGTTTTTGAAATCATTGTCTTATAGAAAAAATTAAGATCTATCAAACAAGATCAATATTGCATATTTTTAGTAATAAACGTCGAAGATATAAGCCGTTGAAAATGCACGCAAAGCCTTAATGGACAATTTAGGAATGAAGGGAGTATCAATGAAGTTCTTATTCTTCCATAAAAAAAAGAAAGCACGTGCTTAACTTCGCTAAAAGATAAACATTAGTTATAGTTTACGTGCCACTCGCAATACTAATCCAGTTATTTTATGGGTTGCAATTAATTATATAGACTTGTTTTTCTAGAGTTAGGAATAAAGAAAATTTAACACAAAAGTGTTTCGAAAAAAACTAGTGATTGAGATTCACTTTGATGTGTGTGAGATCCAATCGTCAAAGTAAATCTCAACCACTAATTATTCTTTTCGAGACACTTTAATGTATGAGACCCACGGACGTTGCCGTGTCGGTAACCCCAATTGCCCTTTGTCTCCCCCAAATTTTGAATTGGTAACCCCAATTGTTTACCTTTACCATTTGTTACCCGGTACTGCCGTGTTTTTTTTTTGTTGGTAAACAGTACTGCCGTGTTGGTAACCCCAATTGCCCCTTTGTCTACCCAGCGTTTGAATTGGTAACCCCAATCGTTTGGTAAACAGTACTGCCGTGTTGGTAACCCCAATTGCCCCTTTGTCTACACCAACTTTTGAATTGGTAACCCCAATCGTTTACCATTTGTTACCTAGTAGTACTATACAGGAGGGAGTCGAGCTGCTTGCAAGGGACCGAACTCCCGTCCAGTCTTCCTTTCCTCTAGTCCGGTCTAGTTAGGTCATTTGTGAGCCTTTTTCAGCCCCACGTAGAAGATCGAAATCATTTATTTTTTTAAGAGCTCGCCAAGAACAGTGACTACGTCAAGAAGGCCGGATACCGTTTGGTAAGATTTTTAAATGTATTAAGTTTCATATAAATGTGTTAAATGAGCCGCGATCTAGTGTAGCACACTTTTTTCTCCCAAAGCTTAAGATTTATGCATTTCAAATCTATATCCAACGGTATTCGATCAACGTGATTTTTAACGCGACCAATGTTCTCGGCGAGTTTTAAAAGTGAACGGTTCTCGTCATCGTTGTAAACTTGAAAAAAACCCACAAATAGTCCAAACTGTATCGAAATTAGGATTTCAATTCGAGAAGTTAAAACTAGAGAGAAAATTTGTTGTTGGGTAATTTTAAGAAGTTTATCCCGTTCGGCAGTTGGCTTATTTTTTTGTCCTTATTCAAAAAAAATTCGTATTTATTATTTTTTCGTCAATTTTTTGGGGATTATTGCATCGCCATGAAAAGAGGAATTTAAAAAGTAAAAAATTACGATCGAAAACTAATTTTTTTTGAATAAAGACAAAAATAAGTCAATAATTTTTTTTAGTAAAGACGAAAAAATTGGCTTATTGGCTTATTTTTGTCTTTATTAAAAAAAATAGGTTTCGATCGTAATTTTTACTTTTTAGATTCCTCTTGTCATGACGATGTAATAATCCCCAAAATATTGACGAAAAATTAACAAATACGAAAAAAATTTGAATAAGAACAAAAAATAAACCAGTTGGGTTATTTAGCCGAACGGGGTGAGTAGTATTCAGTCAATTTTTAAAGTTTTGTTGACTAATCTCAAAATACTATTAATATCACGTCATAAAAAACGCGTGGTGTCATATATTCCAAAACAGGTGGCATCAATAAATATTCAAAAGCTGGTTACCAAGAAAAAAAAAATTTTAAAGTTTGGTCAAAAAAATAAATATTCAAAAGGAATAGGCTTCTCAGCAGTTCCCTTTTGGAGGTTGCACTGTACAATTTGGGCTTTTCGGGGATAAGCAATGTTTATTTTGATGATCGAAATTATTCATTTTGTAGAGCTCGTCGAGAACATTAACCGTGTCAAAAATCATAAAAGGCAGGTGCCTATTAATACCTGTTTGAAATGAATTTACCTGTTGTATTAATGGATTTGAGAGATTTGACTCAGTGTGGCTGAACCCCTTTTATAAACCTAAATGCATCTCCGAACTGGTATTAGCCGACATCCAATTTTTATGACTTCCGATAGGGTTAATTTTCTCGATGAGCTTTACCAAATGAATAGTTTTTGATTATTAAAATAAACCCTGATTGTGCCCTCAAAATCCAAACTGTACGGTGCAATCCCCTAGGCGGGACTGCCGAGAAACCACTTCCTATTCAAAAGCACGTGGTATTGATGCCCATGCGTCACTGGTTATGTGATTTGTTTGATTGAATTGGAATTTTTTACTCTAGCTCTAAGATCAAGTTAACTTAGGGCTCATTTGGCTTTAAAAGTGAAACAATAATTTTTTTTTTTGTTTTTATTTAAAAAAAATTTGCATTTGTTAATTTTGAGTCAAAATTTTGTGACTTATTGATTCGTCTTGGCGAGAGGAATTGGAAAAGTAAAAATTTTTGATCGAAACTCATAATTTTTTTCAAAAAGACAAGAATAATTAAAAAAAAAAAGCTGACTTATTGATTTATTTTTGTCTTTATTCAAAAAATTATGAGTTTCGATCAAAATTTTTTACTTTTCCGATTCCTCTCGTTGAGACGAATCAATAAGTCACAAAAATTTGATGCAAAATAAATGAATGCAAATTTTTTTTGAAAAATGACAAAAAAAATAAGTCACTAAACTTTTTAATCCAAACCCACCATTAGTTATTATTATGTAAACAAAAATCAAATTACTATTTATCCATAGTTTTCATCGAAAAGCGTAGCATGATAAAATTCAAACGCAACGTGCTCAGAGTAATCTTGTACACGCATTTCATTGATGTCAATAAAATAAAATGTAATAGAGAGAATCGATATGAAAGCTCCATTTTATATTTGGAAAACAATATTCTTAAAGGGGGTGTTTGGCAACCAGATTTTCGGATTTTTGGATTCCCATTTTCAGATTTTGAGTGTTTGGCAACTGATTTTCAAAATGGATTTTGAGAGAATAGATTTTCGGATTATGGGTTTAGGAGCCAAAAACCAAAATCTGGGTTGGAGGAGTTTTTCGGATTTTGAGTTTCTATTATGAAAATATCCATAATACTCCCTTCATTTTACCAAATTTGGCCCTCCACTTGGCTTTGTTTTTTAACATGAAACAAAGCTTCACTTGCAACAAAACCACCCATATTCTACCATTGTGCATGTTTACCCCTAAAAACTATTCAATAATAAAGTAAACAAAAATTAAACAAAAAAATGCAAGTGACTGTTATAAGAAGACAAAGAGCAATATGGTAAAAATGCAACCCATAATTCATTTTCAACAATCATCTACCAAACACTACTACAATTTCAAAATACATTCTGCACAAATCTTCCAAACACTCTACCTCAAAATACATTCTGGTCATAATCCAAAAAGTCAAAAAGCTAAAAAACTGAAAATAAAAAGCCAAAAATTAGACTCTCAAACACCCCCTACATATACTATAGGGTTTTTTTTTTTTGACATGACATGTAGGCTCCGTTTGTTTTGATGTAAATATTTTATAAAATATTTTTCATGTAAAATATTTTTTCTGAAAACAAACTTCAAACTTTTATTTTCTAGTGTTTGGTTGGCATTTGAAAATATTTTCAGAAATCAATAAAATAGTGTAAAGAGAGATAGGGGGCTTAAATGGTAGAGAGATCTGAGAATATTGGAATTGAACGTGGGTCATGACTGACGATCGAAAAAGCTGAGCAGTGAGAATTGCAGTAGAATGTATCGGGTTCATTTTGAAAAATAATTTATGGAAGATTTAAGGGTAAGTCATTTTCATTCAATTGATGGAAAATGTTTTACAAGTAAAATGTTTTCCTAATTTTTACACAACCAAACACTGAAAAATAGGTAAAACATTTTACTGAAAAATATTTTACGCCCAAACAAACGGAGCCAGTATAGATTGATGTGGGTGAAACTGTATCTTTTTTTTTTCTCCCCTTTTATGTGTCATAATAAAGCTAAAGCGAAAAAGGTAGTCGGCGTGCTTCCCGTCTGCCTGTTATAGTACGTAATACCACAGATATTCGAAATGATCAGATTTTTTTGCAATATTAATTGTAGTGATATATATGACGGACTTAGCTTCTCTGCAGTTGAATATCTGCTGTTTATTTTGATAATTGATGGTTCAAATTTGTTGAAGTATCTTACGGCCGGCCGGGTAAGGTATTATTGACAAAGTAAACTGTTAAAAATACTTTGCGACGATTGCAATTAATTGGACTGTCCCTCAACCAACCGTGGAACGTAGACTAGCAATATTCTATATAGCAAACTCCATTAGTCGTTGTATATTACTTCATAGTCGTTTTACAACATTACTTCACGTTACCTACAAGTGGATATGTACAAAGGAAAATAGGGCATTGGCTAGCTAGTTGTAGTTCCCAAATTGGTAAACAATTACAACTAGCAATAGTGTGAAGAGAATAACTTATTCACGGAGTAAATGTGAATAAGGCCCCGTTCCAGAACACCTTCTTAAAAAATAAGTACTTATTTCACATTTTCAAACTCAAAAATAATATAAATGAAAAATAATTTTTTAATTTTTTTTGCATCGTATTAAAGATTTCAATGAGATCTATCAAACAAGATCCATATTGCATATTTTTAGATTTCAATAAGCCTATAATTTTTGAGCTTGAAATTGCCTTCTTAAAAAATAAAGACTTAAAACCCGTTCTGGAACGGAGCCTAAGTTATTTATGGAGGCGCACAATCTCGATCACTTGTCAGTCTCGGTAATCAATGGTTGAGATATGTTTTTAAAATTTGAGCGATAATAAATATCCCTGACCAATAATAGTTTGTTTTTAATTCGGATCATTCAAAACACTCTTGGACACGTGAAATTGAGCTCCGTAAAGCTTATTCAAATTCACGACTCCTCCGTGAATAAGTTATTCTCGAGTGTGAAAAGGACCTCAGCTGCAGCTAAGTCTCTGTTTAAAAATTATCCCTGACACCATTGACCAAAAGCTTGTGATTGATTTTTAGTTAAACTTTCTTATCATCCAGTTCGATTAATTTACTATGGTATCGAGCCAGGGTTTGGTGGTCTTGACTTGAGATTTAGGGAGGTTTGCTTTCTCCCAGGTTCGATTTTTTTTGCCAGCATTTTTCGGGGTACGCACAAGCGTGTTAGAAGGCCGCGGAAGGAGTTGTTGTCCAAACGAGGTGTGCATAAGCTAGTTCAAGACATCCTGCATTGAAAAAAAAATTAAAAATTTATGGTATCTGAACAGGGCATTCATACACTATCTTCAACGAAATAAAAAATAAAAATACAGAACTTGAATTGTTCCGGCATGGATATTAAAAAATGATATATCAAGTTCTTGTGATCACATGTTAATTATAGTTTGATTAGTATATTTGAAAGTGATGCTTGAAGCTCATATTCCATCACATATTAATTATCTCCCTCCCGAAAACATCGTCCGGTCTGTAAAATTAAAACTTAAAAGAAGTAGGACAGTACAAAAAAAAATCACAAATTTGAACTTTTTTTATCCGCAATTAACTAGACATCGATAAATCAATTTAATTCATGAGAAAGTGAGAAATTTTTTGACCAAAATACATTCACTTTGTTTGGTTTAGATTTTAGAAAGTTATTTTTGAGAGCTGGAGTGGTAATGAGTGGAAAGAGATAGAGAGAGATTTATTGAAAACTGTGCCGAGAGTTAAAAGTTACTCCCAAAATGTCAATCCAAGCAAGGTGATTGTTTTTATTAAGTTTTTATTTTGCAGACCGAATAATCTTTTTCAGACGGAGCAAATATTTCATCACCATTTAGTTGTTTGTGAATTTCTCTCTTGACCTCTGAAGTCTAGAACGAACTCATCCTTTTAAGCAAAAAGAAGAAAAAAAAAATACTATCATCTATCAAATTCCCCTAATTACCACAAATCGGAAACCCGCGTAACCCTGTAGCGCCTCCTGTAGTGCACAATCCGAGCCGTTCAACTCGACAATCAATAGTTCAGATATATTTGTTAACTCTTACCGATAAAAGTATACTTTGACCAGTAGAAGTAAACAACGAATCTGAATCATCGATTGGAGAAATGGAAGATTTGAATGATCACTATACCCTTATAGTGACTTGCTTACGGCAGGGTCCCCGGGTATCCAAGTAATTAAAATAGTATGGTATGAGTGTCCTTAATTAAAAACAATCATGTATCTTTTGGAGGGTGCTTAGAGTCTTTACTCTTTACCGCCCCACGATGTTTTACCAAGTCTTGAATTCGCATGATTTCTTTAATTTCTCTACGCTATCTTCCTAAGTATATACTATTATTAGGTAACTGATCAACACAGCAACCTCTGATAGTCGTTGCAGAGTTTTGCAACTTTGGCTTGGCCTCCCCAAAATTTGTCGAGCTATGCATAAGCTAGCCCAGACATTTAAAAAGACCCTCTTATGATTGTTTTACGAAACTTACAATACATTTCGCATTATCTACAAGTAGTAAAATATGAATCAAATACAGTAATGACAAGACCCTCCAATGGTCATTTTTACGAAACTTACAATATATTTCGCATTATCTACAAGTAGTAAAATATGAATCAAATACGGTAATGACTAAGTTCTAACTTGTGTACGTATACATTTCACATTATCTACAAGTAGTAAATATGAATCAAATACGGTAATGACTAAGTTCTAACTTGGTACCTACACAACTACAACACTGCCTCTTGGCAAAAGTTTGAAAGGGCCTTAGCTGCAGATTAGTCGTCGTTGAAAAATTATCCCAAACGAGCCTTTGAGCAAAAGCTTATGATTGGTTTTTTCAGGTAAATTTTCTTACCATCGTCGACCGACCCCGCGATAAATACATAGAGCATTTGTACCAATCTCTCTAAATTTTGGACCAAATTAGAGAGGAAAAAGCCAATTCATTACTTTAGCTACACACTTTTAAAATGTCTACTACATCAACATCAGACTCTCTATATTAAAACTATCTCATTAAACTATCAGAAAAAGTTGGATACCCATGAGTTAAGTAACATTTCTTACTGAATGCAGGGTGTTGCTGGACCGACTTAAAGCAGAAGTTTGCCATGTGTTTCGAGAGGCCAATCGAAATGCGGATGCAATTGCAAAAGTTAATCTTAGTAGCAGTGATAATAGCCTTATCGTTATTCAGCCAATTCCAAACTGTATTGATCGGATTATCCTAGATGATGTAAGGGGAGTTAAACTCCCCATGACTATGTTTTAATTTTCTGTTTATCTATGCCAGTTCAATTTAAAAATAAATAAATAAATAAATAATGCAATGACCTCATCAATGTACTAGTTACATGATAATAAGCATTCCTGTAACAGAACTCCACTATGGGTACCGAAGGTGATAAAAAAAATAAAAAATAAAATAAAACTAAGGGTACCAACCATGGGGTATCAATAGTGCACCAATGAGTGTGTAGGGTTTAATCTGAGATCTCGTATAAATAATCTAAGCCATTTATTAATTTTAGAGTAATTATTGGAGTTGTCTTGTTTCTTTTTTGATCGGCTTGGAGTTATCTTGTTCAAGATCAGTTCAATCGGATAACAGTAACTGTTTGATCCAGTTTTTCAATTTTTCATTCTGAATGGAAAAAATAAAAGACTAGATCAAGCACTTACAATTTTTCGATTAATTAAGCTGCTTTTTCGAGTGACGATTAGAAAATTTTATTTAATATTAATGGATGATTTGGATAATTCTATAAGACCCCAAAGTGAACCCCACACATGCCCATCGGTATACTCTCGGTACCCTAGTCTGTAATGCCCCGATTTTTGAGATTTTTGAGAAACGTTATCTAAGTATAATACAATTTCATAAATCATTTATTTGGATAAATTGATAATTCAGTCATTACAGGTAATCAAATCTTAAGTTCCGAATTACATTTCTATTGAATTCAGAAGGGAGGGGTACTAAAGTAATCACCACTGCTCGATCTTGACATTCTTCTTCTTTGGCGGTCTGTTCTGCTTCGTACTTCTCCAAGCTATATTAATCTCCATGTCTGTCACCAAAGGCTGGCATAATATGTCAGGGTCACAAAAGTAACACCATGAGCTAATAAACTCAGCAGCCAACTCCTATCCCTATGTCCCTTACACTAGCAAAAGTATCATATAATTTTGTAAATGAAAAATAAAAAAGTTCAACATTTCATCGCACTTAATCAAATCAGTGTACACATAAAATCAAATCAACAAATGAAGTGTTAGCATCTTATTAGAGTTTGTCATCATCGCAGCGTATCATAATCCGTGTCCTCATTTTTTCCAATATCAATTCCACTTTCCATCTCATTTTCTCGAGCACTGGTTCCGCTGACTATCTTTCAGGACCTACCGGGCTCCTAGGCTAAGTTCAGATTTTGCCACCAAAAAGCACTGATTCCACTGACCGTCTCTTTCAGGACCTGTCGGGTTCTCAGTCTTTAATCATTTCCCATTTCATAACGCATACACGGCACTAATTCCGCTAGCTGACCATCCTTTCAGGACCTATCGGGCTCCTAGGCCACACTCGCACACCCGAGTCATGATTCTGCCGACCATTCTTTCAGGACCTAACGTGCTCTCATGCTCACACACGCACACGTGAGCCATAATTCTGTTGACCATCTTCAATGGACCTACCGGGTTCTCATGCTCACACAATCATCAACCCTTTTACATTTCATTTTCTCATTACTTTTCATCTTGTTTCTCGTGTCTCATAAACATGCATCATTTCCTTGCGTTCACATTATTCTTTCAAACTTGCTAAAGTCATATGATGAAATAAATTCTGATTTCATGCACAACACTTAAAATTTATAACAAAGACAAACGGTACCCAATATTTAAATTCCAAAAGAATAATTTTATATATGATATCATAAAATTCAAATTCCAACATCCAAACATATAGCACATCAATATTATATTTAGGTGAGTAGATAGAAGGTTTCTATCATGTTTTTAGGCGGTAGGGGCTGACTCTAACTGCATTAGGTCAGTGGTGGGTGGCACAAACTCCAATTGGCCTGGAGCTCTCTTTCTAGTATATCTGTTTTTTTTTTTTTTTTCCAAATGAGAAAAGTAGAGTGTGTGTGTGGCTGTGATTTTCGGAGGTGAGGGAGGTGGGTTTATATAGGGGAGTGTGGGAAGAGAAAGAGTGAGGTGCAAGCTTGGAAGTGATAAGATTGTATTTAAGGTGAGGGAATGTAGATGGCTTTTGGAAGGGATAGGGCTGGCGAAGGGGGATAAACCAGGTGGCTTGGTGTGGGGAAAAAGTAATGAAAGAGAGAGAGGGGTAAATGCATGTATGTGTGTAGAAGGAAAAAAAAAAATGCATGTATGAATATATATATATATATTATGTAAAAAAAAAAGCTTTAAAACCTAATAATATTAATACTATTATTATTATAAAAAAAAGGTCGAAAATTTGGGTCGTTACATAGTCAGTATCCATAGGATCATATCTAAT
Organism: Rhododendron vialii; assembly: GCF_030253575.1. NCBI lineage: Eukaryota > Viridiplantae > Streptophyta > Magnoliopsida > Ericales > Ericaceae > Rhododendron > Rhododendron vialii. Next base: position 25,602,505 of record NC_080567.1, on the reverse strand, counting down.
ACTATACTTGTATATATCTTAGTCCAGGATATGACTAAGAATATACTAAAATAGAGATCTATGTTACAATATCTTAATGAATAGTCCATTACCTCGTACCTTCTCAGTTCTCCCCTCATGGTTTAACGACGACAGGGCATTGTTTACTTTACACAAAGCCCTAAAATTAAGAAAAACCAAAAACGTCGAGGACAAGTAAAGCTCGATCATGACCTGTCGGGCAAATCCAAACAACCAAACCCATCAGAAGCATTCTACTATTTTTAGTCACCCGCACACCATGGACTCTTTCATCTTTTCTCTTCGAGTTTTTCTTTTTGAAACTGGTGTTAAAGTAGACATGCAACACACGCCAGGATGGAGTTAGGGGTAAATAATAATTAACGGCGGTCGTCACTACAATAATTCTTAAAACTGTTATAATTACAGTATATATATATATATATATATATATATATATATATATATATATATATATATATATACCCTTCTTCTAAGGATCACCTTAACTTAATAAAATGACGACCTCCCTTTCCCAATAGAATTTCGATGATCCAAGCCGCTCAATGTGTTCAGAACGTGATTTTAAAAGTACCCGCGAAAAATCAGCAAAAAAAAATGACCGAAAAAGCTTCATCCGAGCAGTTTTTGTTTGTTTTTTATCGAACGGTTCAAATAAAAACTGCTCGAATGAAGCCCTTTCTGGTCATTTTTTTTGCTGATTCCCCGCAAATATTCTTAAAATCACGTTCTGAACATATTGAGCGGCTCGGATCATCAAAATTCGAACGAAAAATGGGAAAAATGGAGAGGTTCTTATTTTAACTAAAATAAAGACCTCCTCATTTAAAAATAACTGTATGTATATATATATATATATATATATATATATATTTACTACTAGACTTTATAATTACGCTACACTAGGTTGTTTTCATGTATTCAGTGTGCATATATATAGAAATTATGTTAATATTGTTTTTATGTCAATTAAATTGTAGGTGAATTATGCTGTTATAGTCTCTGTACTACCTCTATCTCTGTACTATATGGTTCAAACAAGGAAGAGATTACCACCGAAGGTGGTAAGCCTAGTGGGTACGTAGGATGCCCTTCATCCCCGGGTGAGACTCGGTTTTGAGTCTTGCTAATGGCAAAGGGGTGGATGGTAAAAACTTATGCCCACTTGTACCTAGATGGTGCTGTGGTGACGATCTGTCCTCTCGGACAGTAGTTATGGCTCGAATCGGATATTCTACGGCGGATAGGAAGCCTCTATGGTCACGCCCAAGAGAGTTGCTACGCTGATCGCCCCTCCCACCTTTTTTCCCAATACCAAAAAAAAAGGAAGGGATATTGAGGCCCGAGGTGGTAGATGTTATCAAAAGGCCTATGCTACGGCTGGTGCATAAGTGTAGGGTTTAGTAATCTAGGGCTGGCATTTCTAGATAAGCACAATATTAATTAAAAAATTCAACAGATTAACAGAAAACGTTCCTTCTTTACGTCAATCTTTTTTTGGCTGGATAGTTGAATTATTTTTTTGCCTTAATTTGGAATTTTTTTGCACTTTTAGTTTTAAGATAATTTTTTTTTGGATTATAGGTTCTTCTCAACGAGAAAAAATTGAAAAGTACAAAATTATGTTCAAAACTATTTTTTTTGAATAAAGACAAATAATCCAACACAGATAATTTTTTTTGATTATTTTTGTTTTTATTCAAAAAAATTACACTTAATTTTTAAATTTCTCTCATCGACACAAACTAATAATCTATAAAATTGAAAAAAATTAAGAAATACGAAAAAAAAAATTGAATAAAAGAGACAAAACACAATTGAAACGGCTTAGTAAGACAAACCTAGCCTTTTTGCAAATTACAATTTATTCATTCAGCTTTATTAATCTGATTCGAATTCGTTAGATTTTGGTGAGTAATTTCACTTTTTTTAACTCGAATATTGAGGGTTTTTAATGGTTAATTCGGGTCCCTGTGGAAGATTTGCAGAGGTTGGTGGAGGGGATGGGGGAGGAAGAGTAACGTGGGGGCATTTCAGTCCCATACTAAAAAAAACTGAGTCTTCTTAAAGAAATAGTTTATTACTCTACCATAATCTTTACATTCTCTGTAAAAAGTAGAGTGAAATAGAACATTTAATACAATTCTATCATATGCCCTTAGAGCAAATATTAACAAGACTCATTTAATAATTTATGCTGAATGCATTTGATTGAGAGATTATTAAAGCCATCTTTTTGAGTCAACTTAATGTTGTTTATAAGGTTCTCGTGGGGAAGGTTAACGGTTAATAGTTGACCAAGTCAAGAAGTTTGACCGTCTGATCACAACATGACATGTGGCATATCCGCGTCACCCAGCAATATTAATTTGAGAGGGTCGCGAGACCTATTATTGTGCCTAGAGGCTATCCGGACAAGAGATTAGGCCCAAACTTGCAACATGTCCATGGAAGGAGCACTTATAGCCTTATCGGACCATAAGAGGATTAGAGTTGGCGTGGCTGAGAGATAAGGGCAGATAACATAAGAAGCCAACTAACTTATGCTTTACCCAGACATATGTATTTGCTCTAGTCTTTAGGCCTGAACTGAGGAGCCCTTTGAGACTTGGTCGTGGTATTGGCATGACTAAGCTAGAGATCATGACCTTTGCCCGAACAGGAATAAAAGGGGATCTAGTGGCTTCAAAAGAAGAGGGGTTTCGTCGCGAAGGGACATATTGGCGTGCCCCCAACCAGGGAGACCGCAGGGGTTCGACATCGCCCCCATAGCTAGGAGATGCAAAAGGGGCACGAGTCAGTATTTCACTAGATCACCTAGCTTCTGAGTACTGACCTAGAGTGACTATGAAAATGAGACATTCCTTTCAGATTTCTCAATGATAATATCTTAGAGAGTGAAACTAGATCTGTCGGCGCAGACTCACACCTCCTTTCTATGAATACTGGCCTCACCCACATAGAATGGCTTGTTAAGGAAATGAATCCCACGTTGTTTGGAAGTGAAATTGGTGATCACTTAATAACATCTGGGACCTCTCCACTCATTGCCAATTGATTTTGAGATGGATATAAAGTTTCCACATGGTATCAGAGCGGGGCCTGTTTCACTCCACATTTTATAAAATTTACAATCCATACCCCGCGATGACAGACCAGCGAAAAAGGCTGCACGATGATAGGACCCAAAAAGTGGCTACACGTGACAGACCTCAAACGCGGCTGCACGTGAGGGGGGATGTTAAGGAAATGAATCCCACATTGCTTGGGAGTGAAATGGGTGATCACTTAATAATATCTGGAATCTCTCCACTCATTGCCAATTGATTTTGAGATGGATATAAAATTTCTACGGCTCGACTCCACTGCCAAGTCTTTTTCTATATTTCTTGCTCTCTCTCCTCCACCCTTCTAAATCACTCCATTCTCTTTCCTAGTCATTAACCATCCTCACCTCTCCAGCACTCATCGTCTCCGAAATATTTGGGCTGGGAGTTAGATTTGAACATCTCTTGCAATCCTTTCATTAATTTAATGGTAAAAAATGTTAATGTTATTGCTTCCACATTCAGAACATCTTAAACATGCGTATAAAGTTGCTTTGCTAGTATATGTTAGTTGCACTATCAATCAAAAGGAAAACAGTCGTGTGAAAAACTATAATTACAAACTGGGTTAAACAGAATTGGAAAAATCGATCAAACCAAGTCTTGTGTGTCACATTCTTTCCATAAAAATAGATTCGCTGCCTCACTGGGGTGGTAGAGATTATCGTTGTGCCGTTGGCGTCCCTCCCTTAGGATACAACAGTTAAATTAATTTTAGTGACACCGCACTAAAATTGTTCAGGAAACTGAACTGGACTTTACACTCTCTCTCGCTAAAAAAAGAACTCGAAGAAAAAAAGAAACTCAGAGGAATCTATATAGAAGTTCCGGAGAACTCTTGAAGAAACTGGGAGCAGGAAGAGAGGAGTTGGTGTAGAAAACTATAGCCAGGACCCCTATTTATACTACGAAGGAGTAGTAGTAGACAAATTCAACTATTCGGAAAATGAGAAATCGATTCATCCAAGTGGGTTTGGCCCCATCTCACAACAGATTTGAGAAAATGAGTGAAATTGAGATTACCATGAGGAGTTGTTAAGCCAATTAAAAGAAGAAATACCCACGTGGATGTGTTCTTACAACCAAACAAGAAGAATCCATTCTGGGCTCACAAGCCCAAATCTGGGCAGCCTAATAAATCCACAAATTTTAGGCCCAACAAGCGTAAGCACAACCAAGACCAAAGTTGGTTATCTTGGGATTTTGGGCCTAAAGCCTAAATTCATTCCAAACCAGCCCAGACCGGCCTCGTCTAGGTGTTTGGTGACGGCGCGTGCATCCATTAACTATACTTGGCTTTTGCGATTATGTATAAACACGAGCAAGAAAAGACAGCCCAATATAGTTCTTATATCAAATTTATGGACTAAACACATAGATAAGTCAAATACGCGACGAGAATCCTAAATCTCTCTTAATTCTTTTCTCTTTTTCTTTCTTCTTTGCATATGTTTTGCAAAGAGAAGTCCAAATTTCTTCCTTGAGATAAGTGTGGAAGCTCTCATCCTATTTAGGAGCGGGTTCCCATCTCGATGGGAACAAGAAGGGAGCACGCTCCTTACTCGGGAGCGTTGATTCGAGCTCCCATCTCGGGAGTGCAACCACTTTTGAAGATCCCCGCAACTGACTGAGTTCTTCTAAACTTAACTTATTTATTTGTTTTGTGTGTTTTGTTCATCTTTTCTGAATTTTTGTTCGATTCGTGTGATTTTTTAGATTAATCATCTATCTCGACGAGAAGAGTCTAAAAAATACAAAATTATGATCAAAAGCAAAAAAAAGTTCACTAAAGAGACGAAAAAAAGTATCAAACAACTGTCTTTTGGAACTGAAGTGCCGTCTTATTTGAATTTTTTCAATATCAATTTATATTTTTATACTTTTCGGATTCGTGACGAGACGATTAACTCCAAAAATTAGGTTGCAAAGCTAAACAAAAAGTAACGAAAAGTAAAAAATACCAAAATAAGTTCCGAACTTATAGTATTTTGTTCCATGTACCTTCGTTGACTGTCCCGTGGAGTTCCTGTGGTAAAAAAATTCAAACAGTTTTCGAAATGTCATCACCAACTAATCTTGTGCCTGGGTTTCCTGTGGGAAATGATCTCCGAATGCCATCCATTCCTGGTCAAAAATAGATAAGGGCATATAAACTTAAGTCAATGACAGTATCATCTTTTTCCTTCCTCTTTTAGGCAGGTTTTGACATAACATGGCTCCTCTGATTGCAATTCAAACTCTACACCTAAACCTTGGACAATCGTTAATCGCGAAAGCGAAATGAATTTGACTTCATCTCTTGGATATATTCTTGCCGGTGAGGTCGGTTATACCCTACCGCGGTTGCTCCTACTCCTGTGCACACATCCAGTCCCAAAAATTCTTTGACGAGTGCTATGGATACATCGGTAATGTTGTCGATTGTGAGTGATTGCCGTATAGAATGCCTCTAACCCCAGCGGCCTCTGTGTAATCCTCATCCCTCATTCAAGAACGCAGTGGAAGCTAAGAACGACGTAAAATTATGTATCGTGCTTTCTTTCCCCTGTCGTTTGCTCCATTCGTCTTCGTGCTATACTGGGCGTTCATTTGTTGCCCAACAAAGGGATAGATTTTTTTCAGCTACAACACTACTTCAACTCCACGAGAGCATCAATGTTTCTGAGCTCGGCCCTACATCGAAACAAAATAATCCTACGACATTATTGAACCGATGAACTTGATCGAAAGGAATACGAAAACTTGGCGCTATCATCACCATTTTTATGTGTCGAGCTAGTAGTCAAGTGTGCTGATAAATAGTTCCATCACATTCGGTGGTGTGCAAAACCATCAAATTACAATGCTGAAGGACCCATTATCAAAGGTGGAAAGAAACACAGTCATTCAGTTACAAGACTCCTTTATTGTCAGAGCTTCTTATACAAAACAGAATCACACAAACACATGAACAAACAGACAAGACATAAAACACCACCGCCTTATAACTCTGCGGCGGTCTCCAAGTCCTCTTCAACCACCGACACCAATTGCACATTGTCCGAATTCCTCACAGAGCAATTCGCGCGAATCTCTCCTTTCCGGCCTGTCAACACGCTCAACTGCCCCATCTTTATCATCGAATGCACGAACTTCTCGAAGAACAGCTCCTGATCCTCAGCAAAGCTCTCGACAATGTCCTTGGTCCTTTTGTCGGTGTACAAATCCTGGTCCGACGTAAACAAGCCTTGTCTGTTCACCAAATCAACATAGTACTTGTTGTCAAACTTGTTTGGAGTCCTAATATCCAGCATGGTGGTGCTTGTGGATTCTGCTGTTGGGCAGACTTCTTTGAGGTCATCGGCGAAGGTTGGGTCCATGGTTGGGTCCTGAGTCGGGTAAAGCCTTTCGGTGAAGGAACTGCAGTGGCCGCGTCCGATGGTGTGGCCGCCGGAGAGGGCCACCACATCGGTGGCATCCAAGTTCTTGGTGGCGAGGGAGGTGAGGAGGGTGCTGGTGTTGGAGGTCGGTGCGGGGAGGTTGGCTAGGGTTGCTTCCGTTGTTGCGAAGTTGAGTCCATCCCTTCTTCCCAAGGGTACACTGTATTCAGGCCCGCCTGACTGCAGTTTGCAAGAAATGAAACAATCGTCAGGACAAACAGATCAACTTGAATAAGGCGCACGAACACAAAACAGAATAAAGTGCACGATGGCTGAGACCTACGAAGCACAGGTACGGTAACGAATACCACATGCCACATACACGTTTTCTTCAAAAATTAGGACACGGACACCATCAGGACACGTTGAATGCAGTATTAATTGTACGGGAGGTGTAACGTATAATGATCAAGAGCGCTGTTTCTATCAACTTAGGATGAATGACACTGAATAAATCAATGTCAGTGTACAACAACCATTTCCTAACATTTGATGAAATAAGCATTCATGCCATTTTCGACAGTGACCAAGTTTTAGGTATCCTTGACATATCCTAGTGTGTCCTTAACTTATCCCACCGGAAAAATTATAAGAAAGGCGCATATTTAGACATGTTTGACCCGTGTCCAAGCGTTCTGTGCCATGTCCATATCTAACACGACGTGAAAACAGATATTTGAGTCCTGTAGACGTTTTTGTGCTTCTGATGTGGAGATAGCAAGGCGAAAGAGAGCTCTGTTAGGACACAATTTGTCCCAAAAAACAAAGTATAGTATATTGTTGAGTTAACAAGCCCTGTTAGCAAGAGTTTCGCGTGCTAATTTACCAGGTAAACAGCTTCGCGTGCAGCAAGAGCGGTAATATCAGCGCAGGAGACGACCCTGCCGCACTGCTGGTGAACGAGTTCACGGAGGTCGTTGATGATCTCGAATGCCTCCGACCTCAGGGTCAGGTTCGGTGGTGCTTCCTGCTCGCTCGGCCCGCTAGCTGATCCGTCAAGTAGCACTGAACCATCACATCCCTGCCAACATCATATCCATGAAATATATTTCAAATACTATTTACCCTCCTGCTAGTCTGTGCTAGAGTTTTTTTCATTTCTAGTCAATATCAGTAAACAAAACTAGATTTACCAAACAGAGATGCAAATAAATACAAGTCTGAGTTTGGAGAAATCGGTTTGTTTTACACTACAAACGAGTTTTGTGTGCAGATGTGGCTATTTTATAACAGCGAAAAATAATGAAAACAAGCACATACACAACCCTCGACCACAGCTCCGGACACAACTGCGTCTCTAGCAGTTCGTGCAACATCAAATGGATCTGGACACAATTGTGATCGAGAGTTGCGTATGTAGACTTAGTAATATAATTGCAGACATAATAGACTAATTTAGCAATTTTGTGGATAAAATACAGAAGCAGAATACAGCACAAGGTAAAGCAACCTTTACTAATAACACTGTGAAACCAGAACAACCGAGATTTAATTAAGATCATTAAATAAATATAAACCTGATTACCCACTATTTTGCAGTTTTGGGATGTAGTGAATTTCACCACATGGGGTCATGGAAAATACTAACAGATTAAACAAGAAAAAAAAAATTTAAACAGGACAAAAGGGCATGAAAAAACGATTAAAAAAATAGTCCTTACAATAGAAGGAGCCATCAGACAACAGAAGGTTTATATATGCTGACCTGAACAAAGCAGTCATGGAAGTGAAGGCGAAGCAAGCCAGCAGCTTGGCCTATGTCCTCTTTGAACACCTTCTTGAGGTGTTTTCTGACTACGGATTCCAAATCAGGACACTTGGATTCGTAGAAACTCAGTGAGAGTCCTTTCACTACGTGTGGAGAGGAATAGGAATGAGCCTTTGAAACAGCACCCAACAGAGAGGGCAGCAGAAGAAGTGAAGAAGAGATTGCCAGGAGGAGGATAGAGGGTAAAGAAATTACAGCCTTTGAGGAAGCCATGGTTTTGGTTTGATGTTGTGGTTTATCTTCTGAAAGCAATAAAAGCAGCACATGATATTTATAGGAGAGATCGTTTGGTGAAGACTTTGAAAAGTCTCTGTGGGGTCTTGGCCTAGGAATTTCGTGGCGGCACATGGTGGCAAATTTCACCATTCTTGCTGGGTAAGATATTTTGAAATGCGTCGTTTGGATGATATTTTTTTAAAAAAAATTCAACTAAAAAAATACTCATTTTTTTTATTTCTAATTATCACTCTAATTTTTTTTTTATCTCTTTAATCATTATTATCATTTCTTTATCTATCTCTCTCCATTCATTATCTCTATTTCTAATTATTACCCTAATTTTTCTATCCATTCATTACCCAAAAACCAAACTTAAAAATTTTTAAAACACCATCCAAACAAGACATAAAACGTATGGGACAAGATTTTCTCTGAGCAGACCGCGACTTTGAATTTTACTGCATTTCACTTTCCTTATTTTGTTTACAAGATTAGATGTCTGGCCCAATTACCGCGACTTTGAATTTTACTGCATTTCACTTTCCTTATTTTGTTTACACAATTAGATGTCAGGCCCAATTTTCATGCATCTCGACTGATTATGGTGACAAACCCTCCTATGCCACAAGATTTCAAATGCTTAGCTGGTCTCCGTGAAATCTCACCATGCCACCTCATAGTTTTCAATTCGGATGAAACTCTCCGTCCTTTACTTGCAACAAAGCTACAGAGAAGAAAAAAAATGGTTAAAAGATGTGCTTTCCTCTGGTCTCTTTAATGCCATAGACATTTTGAAACGAATAAATTCGGAGTGATATATATAGCAACCTCCGACAGTGGTTACAGAGTTTTGCAACTTTGACTTTAATTGGACAGAGGAATTGGCCTCCCCAAAAATTTGTCAAGTTGCACGTAAACTGGTCTAAACACTTAAAAAATCATAATTGTTTTACGAAACTTACAATGCATTTCGCATTAGTATCTACAAGTAGTAAAATATGAATCAAACACGGTAATGACAATGGGTGTTTGAAAGCTTACTTTTTAGCTTTTCATTTTCAACTTTTAGCTTTTGGAATTATGGTCAAGATAGATTTTGAATTTGATAGAGTGTTTAGATGATATGTATATAATGCATTTTGCAACAGGAGGAGTAGTATTTGGGAGATATGTGATGAAAATGAGTTATAAGTTGGTATTTTACCATGTTGCCCTTGATTATTTATTATGGGATATAATGTGTATAAATAATGGTTTGATCAATTTTTTAAGAGTCCTACTATACGTATTGACTCCCGGCGTAGGGAAACCGTACCGAAAGCCACGCCGGGCTGTCTTCGACCACCGGACGGCCGATCCAAGCCGTCTAAATTTTTTTTTTTAAAAACTGAAGGGCCCAACGCGGGAATCAACGACATTCAATGTGTGTATGGTGCTTGATCTAAACACACTAGTTTTCGTGTATATATGCTCGGGTTTTTTTAAAAAACAATTTGGACGGCTCGGATCGGCTGTCCGATGGCCGGAGACGGCCCAGCGCGACCGTCGGTTCGGTTTCCCTACGGAAACCATCGGTACCTATATCATTTTCGATTTTTTAAAAGTTATATTGTGAAATTGTATTATTCTTAGTTAAGCCCCGTTCCAGAAACCTTCTTAAAAAATAAGCCGTTTATTTCACATTTTCAAACTCAAAAATAAAATAAATGAAAAATAATTTTTCAATTTTTTTGCATCGTATAAAAGATCTCATCGAGATCTTCCAAACAAGATCCATATTGCATATTTTTATATTTCAATAAGCCCATAATTTTTGAGCTTGAAATTGCCTTCTTAAAAAATAAGGACTTTTTTTTGGTTCCGGAACGGAGCCTTAATTGATGAACGGTTTAGATTATTTGTGTGAGACCAAAAAGTCTGCCTCACACGCCGTTATGTGCATTATTGGTACCAACTATTTCGGTACCGCTAGCTTTATTGAATTTTTTGTGTATAGCGATAAATTTGTTAAATGGGGTATTCTGGTGGTGGAAGATGGACATGGGCAAACAATACAGATAACATATGATTAACATGGAGTATCTTCGTTATTATCTGAAAAAGTGAAGGGTATTATGGTCTCCAATCACACCACCTGAAATTGAGTTTGAATATGGGAATGGGAAAACTGAAAAGGAGCTCCACGCCTCTTTTTGACTTCTCCTCTAGAAACATAAATTAGAAAACTCATTCTATGAGAACTCATTTTGTGGGTAGTCAGCCAAATACCTAAAATGTGGAAATGAGAAGTAGAAAAGGCCAAAAAAACAAGCAGCCAAACACCCTCTCTAAGTTCTAACTTGGTACGTACACAACTATAACACTGCCTCTTGGCAAAAGTTTGAAATGACCTTAGTTGCAGATTAAGGGGGTGTTTGGGAGGTAACTTTTTGGCTTTTCATTTTTCACTTTTTGGCTTTTTGGCTTTTGAGATTATGATCAGAATGTATTTTGTATTTGGTAGAGTGTTTGGATGATATGTGCAGAATGCATTTTGCAGTAGGAGTAGTGTTTGGAAGATATGGAATGAAAATGAATTATGGATTGGTTTTTTACTATGTTGCCCCCGGTTATTAATAATGGTGTATAATGTATATAAATAATGTTTGGGCTAAATTTATTTAAAATTTAATTCTGAAATCCCCCTACGTACATGAAACTGATGTCCCCCGTTTTTTTTTAAAATTATATTTTTATTATTTCAATTATGGACATTAAAGAAGCAAAATACTTCTCCTGTCTGCACTCTGGTCCGTATGTGAGAATTGTGAGTAAATTCCAGTTGACAGAGATAAATGTTCAAAACCATGGCATTTGTGGGAATTTCCGAAAAGAGGGAGGGTAGCCTTGTCTTTTTGACATAACTGAATTCGAAAATGAAAAAATGGGAATTCAAAAAGCTCCTTTTACCTCTTTTTCTGTTTTGTTCTAGAAACAACAAATTAGAAAATCTATTTTACCCAAAATCTATTTTACCTCTTCCTACCAAACACCCAAAATCCGAAAATGGCAATTGAAAAATGGAAAACCAGGCCTTCCAAACACCCCCTAAGTCTTTGTTGAAAAATTATCCCAAACGTGCCTTTGGCTTTGAGCAAAAGCTTATGATTGGTTTTTTTCAGGTAAATTTTCTTACTATCGCCCAGCGACACCGCGATAAAATACTTACGCCTGTTAAAAATTAAAAAAAACTGTTCAAAAAGAGAGAAAGTACTTACGTTATTTGTTGAACTATATTCTACAAATTGGAAAAAAAGAAACCCTAGTCGTGCTGGCGGGGGTGGGATATCTAATGTTGTTGTCTCATGTTAGTAATTGATTTGAGAAAATATTTGAAAGTGATGCTTGAAGCTCACATTCCGTCATATGATATCATCTACACTATATACTAAAAGAATGTAACTTTTTTTTCCCAATAAACCTAAAAGAACATAATTACCTAAAATGAAATAAAATTCTCTCATTAACTTGAAATTTTAATCTTTTTATCCATTATTGTGCACTTTTTACGTAATGTAAAATGCATACTTTATTTTGCTTGAAAATGAACCTAAGTTCAATCAGTAACATAACAAATGTATACTTATGTTTGTTTTTTTTATTGTTGTGGAATTCTCTTTATTGTTTTGCGAGAATGTATATATGTATATAAATATGTGTGTGTGCAAGAAAACCAATTCTAAGGGGGAGTAAATAGAAAAGGAAGTAAATTTAAGAGTTACGTAGTATATGCTAAGCTACCGATGCATAGGACAATAAGAAAAAAAAGTTCTTACTGTTGTTTTTTTTCCAGCCTCAGACATCTAACGGAAACAACGCTAGTTACCATTTAATAGTTTGTGTCCCCGTCTCTGATAATTAAAATATATCTTAAATTATTTTCGACATGAATTTCTACAATAAGATAAACGAATATATGAAATAACGATCGACAATCACCTAACAAAACAGGGACTCCATGACATGAAACGTCCTTTTATTCATTCATTCATGTGTCACTTTTTCATTTGAAAAGTTTATTCACTACTCGTAATTATTATTATTCCTAAACCTGTGTAAACCATTTTCAAACATGGAATCATTGCTTCAAAACTAAAGCAAGAATCAAGTGACCCATCAATGTACTACTAGCTAGCTAGTGGCCCGAAAAAAGTAAAAAGCATCTAAGAACCTTACACGTTTTTACCCCATCAACAATTCAAATTCCGAATGCAGCCTTGTATTATATCCAGAAATTGTACGGGAACCGGCGAAAAGCATACAGACGGGAACGGGGGGTTCATCCAGATCCAGTATGGATGATCTGGATCGTTTAATAATTTTTAAAAAAATAATCAAGTAGGCCCGTTAAGAATCAGCTCAATCTGATTCGTGTAAGTGCTCGATCCAATCTTCAATTTTTCAATCCGATAAAAAATAGAATATTGTATCGAGAATCTATATATATCGGATTGAGCTAATTCTCGTGAGGGCCCACTCAATTTTTTTTTTAAATTATTGAACGGCTCGAATCATCCGTGCGGAATTCGGAGTGAGCCCCGCGTTCCCATCGGTACGCTTCTCGTCGATACGTATAATGGGGTTCTATGATATCGGTCATGGGTTGTGGCAGAGTCCTGATTTGGATGATTAGATTGGGAGGTGGCATTGTTTGATTGTAGTCCACTTGTATCGTTACATCTTCTTAGTAAGAACGCGGAAAGAAATGTTAAGTTAAAGTCAAACTTTGTCCTAAACTTTATTTTTAGTTAAAACAATACGTAGAGATTTGATTGAAGTCTCTTGTAGTCCTTCAATAAAAGCCATTACGATATTATTTTCAATAAATTGCTATTTTTTATCAATTGTGTGAAAATTCAAATTGTTCAGATATCGATCAGTGTCAATGGTCTTTCATCCGTGTAATGACTCTTAGTAATGCTAGTACCTTCATAATAAATATCTACATATAGAGAAAAATTCTATCCGGATCACCTGGTAAATCAATAGTGTCTGATCATCCAATAAAGCAAAGCCACATCAGCCAACATACAAACCCATCCACCCCCCACCAACAATGACTCCTAGTAATGCTAGTACCGTCATAATAAGCAATATCCACATGTAGAGAAAAAATATATCCGGATCACCTGGTAAATCAATAGTGTCCGGTCATCCAATGGAGCAAAGCCACATCGGCCAACATACAAACCACCCCCCCCCCCTGAATCCAAAACCAACAAACAAAGATTGGTTTAGGAGGAGGAAGACCCAGTAGCGTGTGACCCCATCACCACCAGCGACCACCACCCCCGCTCCACCTCTAGCGATGTTAAAATCCTAGTTGAATTTGGCGCCGAAGTCAACCACCGAGAAAACAGTGCCGATCTCACTTTTTTTTTGGGTAATTGGTGTCGATCTCACTTGAGAGTTGAGTCCACCTAATATCCTGATTCAACCTACCCCAAATCAAAATTTTTGTAATCAGTGTTCATGAAAGCCCCAATTTACAAATTGGGTAATTTGGAAATTACCAGAAATGGTTAAGCTGAATTAGATGAAAATCGTTTGTGGGATTTATAATTTATTTGCAGAATGTAATCTATGCTAAGATAGCCATTTTGGGGGTGTTCTTGATTTTTCTCATTTAACGTTCTCTGCAGTTTTTTTTTTTGGTCGTCATTAAGAAGTTCAAGAGAGAGAGAAGACTGTGGAGTTTGCTGTTGGTGTTGGGGGGTGGCGGTGGTCGGGAAGAGGCAAGCCAGAAGAGGTGGAGGTGGGTGGCGTTGATGGTGCTGTTAGGAAAATGCTAATTTCAGCCTCAATTTCTCGGCCATTTTTAGACCACATTTGGGTGAGAAGACGAGAAAAGAGATGGAAAAATTGGATTTTGTTGAGAGAGAGAGAGAAATGAGAGTCGGGAGAGAGAAGGAATCGATGAGTTTGGTGGTGGCGGCGACTGTGGTGCTCAAGGTGAGGTTGGCGGTGGTAGTATTGGTATAGTGGTTTGGGGTTTTGGTTTGCTAGTTTTGGGGTTGGGCACTGACGTGGCTTTGCTCCATTGGATAACCGGACACTATTAGTTCACCAGGTGATCCGGATAGAACTTTCTTTCCTAGATATAACTTGAAATGCCAGAGCATTATAAACCTTAGGCATTTTATCTAGTGAAAGAGAAGTGCTACAATACACACTTTTTATTTGGGTATGTATCATATGCACCCTCTTTGATTACCATTAGATATTTGAAAAATGATCTGAACCCTTTAAAATGTTACGATAGGTTATTAACAAAAAACCTACTACTAGTACAACAGGTAAACCCTGTGAATTAATTGTTGGGCCATAAGTTTGGGTTGAAAGAAAAATTAGGCCCAATTTTATTTTTGATAATTAATTTATGTTAAAAATAATAATTTTATTTTTTAAAAACTTTGAAGCTAAAATTATTTCAAGTGAAAATAATTCACTTTTTTAAAATAGGTTCTCAATAATTACTAAAGAAAAAAGATACTATCATTATCATAATGTAATAAAAAGTCAAGTTAAGGCATTTTTTATAGGATTTTTAAAGTGTTTCATATTTGTAGCCAATTTTTTTTTTAATTTTTTTGAAATATTATGATGTTTAATATTTTTCACAATATCTTTAATTGCATAGTGAACTTTCACATAAATACTAAAAGGAATAGCGAAGTCAATCATCTATATTAATAAGTAGGAAACATTAACAAAAAAAGTTAATGGGTGATCAAGAGAGTGATGGTGACGAGATAAATTTACCAATACATTTTAGGTTATGTGTAAAAGATAACAATATTAGGATGTGCTATTTAGTTTTTGGTCAATAGACGTACTACTAGTGTTTTGTGAATTAGTGCAAGCATCCGAATTACAAATAACTAATACTCGTATTTGATAATGTAATCGATTACAAGTGTTATCAATACCAATCAATTACGTAATTGAAACCGCAAAGAAATATAATCATCATGTAATCAATTATTTGTGTTATTCAGAACAATTGATTTTTAAATCTATTGCAGTGTTTTTTTTAAACTTATTTCGCAATTGATTAGAGGACTTACTGAGGCCCATCAATTAGCAAATCGATTGAGTAATCGACTTCACATTGTTACCCAATTGTACTCAATTCAATTACAAAATCGATTATGATGTCTAATCGAATATGTAATCAATTGCAAAATCAATTACTATATATTTGATTATAATGTCTAATCAATTGAAAAATCAATTATAAAGTCTAATCGATTATGGAATTGAACATTCACATAATAGATTATATATTTGATTAACCGCCGTTCAAAAAAAAATCGATTAAGTAATCGATTGCACAATTGATTATAGAAAAGTTATGAAATGGACTAAAATGTTACGATTCCGTAATGAAAATGTTACGAACTGAAAATGTTACGATTTTTTTTATAAAGTTATGAAATACACCAAAATGTTATGATTCTAAAAATGTTAAGAATCTGTTGCTAAAAAGTTACGATTCATTCGTAAAAAATACGATATGCACTAAAAGGTTATGATTTGTAAGAAAAATGTTATGAATCAAAAATTACGAATTTTTGGTGTAAAAGTTACGATAGATCTAAAATGTTATGAATGACTGGTTCAACAGGTAATTTTTTATGAGGTGGCACAATATGTACCACACAATAGGTGCATATGATGTGTGACACCTTAAAGGGGTGTGTATTGAACATTTCTTCGCGAAGATGCTTCATCTAGGATACCATGTTTGTGTTACTATTAACACATGATGCATGTCAAAAGAAGGGAACTCAAAAGAAAAGGAAGTGTCGAACAGTTGGCGGTGGCAGGTGAGCTTAGGTTCCGTTTCAGAAATCTTCTTAAAAAATAAGCAGCTTATTTTACATTTTTAAACTAAAATACATATAAATAAAAAATAAATTTTCAGTTTTTTTTTGCATCGTATAAAAGATTTCATCAAGATCTTTCAAACAAGATCCGTACTGCATATTTTTAGATTTCAATAAAATCATAATTTTTGAGCTTGAAATTACCTTCTTAAAAAATAAGAACTTTTTTTCGTTTGCGAAACGGGCTCTTAGTTCTCTAAGATTAGTCGAGGTACATGTAAGTTGGCCCGATATCGAAATTATAAATATATACATATATATATATATATATACATATATATTTGAATAGTTATCCGTAGGGTAAATCCAAATGACCTACGTACCCATCAGAACACCCATTCAATTGAAGCCACCCACGTGTTCAATGTGGCGCAATCTGACTTTCCAAACAACAGAAGATTGACCAGATGGTGGGAGCGATACACACCATGGAATCTATCATCTGATATTGGATTTTTGATTTTGAAAAAGGATAATACCAAAGTAGAAGAAGCAGGATTTTCCTTTTCGTTCCGGCCTGTAAGGAAAATTAGGACCAACAAGTAGGTCGTTAGAGCATGTACATCAATACATCTGTATTTTAGATATCCAAATCTCACTTTTTTTATTTTACGTACTCAAATTTTTCTCAACACTACACCAATCCTATCTACTATCATCTCTATTCTTATAAAATAGTATAAAATATTATCCATTCATCTCTCTCTCCCACACACCCAATCTCTTCATCCACAGAAAATTCAAGAATTGAACCCAGAGAAATTGTCTGGCGAAGAAATCTATCGAAAAATTATCTGATTTTTGAACCAAATCCCACAAATTGACCCCAAACCTACAAATTGACCCCAAAATCTACAAATTGAACCCAAACCCACAAGTTGGCCCCAAATCTTTCGATTTTAAACTGTACAAAATCAGATGAAGCCGATCAGAAAACTTTGCCCGAAGAAGCCAACGAGCAAGCGTTGATCTCTGCCGACTCCGGCTATTTCTGTTGCTCGTCAAGAAAACTCTGTCACTCGCCGATCGGAAAAACTAAGCTGCTCGTCGATCTTCGTCTTCGTCAAAATCATCGTCTCATTCTACTGCTCCACACACAGAGAGAGAGAGAGAGAGAGAGAGAGAGAGAGAGATAAAATAAAGGATGGCGGTGAACAGTATCTCGGTAAAAGTACCAAGCAATTGAAGCAAAGGTATTTTTCCTTTGCCTTTTGCTATGCTGGTGCAGAGGATTATTTTGGGTTTTCCTTTGTATTTTATACCTAACAGATACCATATACCGACTTTTGTGTACATGCTCTTAGTGGATGAGAGAGTACTCCGAATTCCTTGCTCAATGCGTGGGTTCATATTTCGATAATCATTAGGTTAAATACACTCTTTTGTGATCGTAACATGAAATTAGATCTTACCTTCGGTCTTGACATAGGTGTGCCCACAATAGCTAGTTATATGGTGTTGAGAGGAATATTTTTCTGGTAAATATAGGGGGTAGCTTATTTGCATGTCCAATAAAATAAAAGAAATTAGAAGAAAAACATAGATATTTGTCTTGTATAAGAACGTGGATAATTTGTCAACACAACTAATAATATCTTGCACTCAACCCAAAAAAAAGAAAAGATCAACTGATATTTATTGAATAATTGGCTTCTACAGAAATAAGTACTCCTGCAAATATTAGTAAAAATCACGTGTGACAACCACATTAAACTACCCTAAGTAGGACTGTAGAAATTCACGAAAATCCTAGAACTCTTTTTTTTTTTTTGAAAAGAGTCATTCATTCAACATAAGCCCATCGGGCAAACAAATTCCAGAACAGATACAGGAAAGAACCAAAGTAATCTAAATGTCGATCCGGCACCTACTGCCGAAGCAGGCCTCGCGATAACATTAGTACATAAGAACCAATCTCGGTCTAGATTACAGAGGATTTAAAGAAATCCACAGCTCAAACCTTAAACAAATAAACATCGCTGAAATTTGAAGGCAAAACAACAACAAATCAACTAGAATCTAACAGGTTTCATGGACAAAAACCACAGAGTCTGCTTCGTTTGCTCCGATATATGGAATAACGCCCTAAGCGTAAGGCTTAATACGTTAGTTGAAGCATGATAATTCAGAAATCCGGGATCGTACCCAAGGGAATAATTAATACAACTTTGCTGGATTTGTAGATGCAAGCAAGGGCTTTCGGCTTTTAGACAGCCAATTTGGTTTTACGTGTGTAGTGGAAATGAAAATAAGTTAAATTGAAAAGCTAATAAACTAAGATAAAAGACAGGTTAGGTCTAGGAATTACTAACACTCACGACTTAAGTTAAACTGCATTTCTCACCCAACTACGTGATTCAGGATACACAATCAAGGTTCCTGAATCGAAAAATAAAATGGCTCGATTACCAAGTTAGCTTTAGAATTTATTTAGCAAATGTCTCGTGTGTCAGAGCTCCAAGTATCATGTGTGGTAGGTAGGCGATGCTCCTACCTACACATGATCAAGGAGATTAACACCTTAGCAATTTGACAAATAAACCCGAACCCCACATCGAATCTCGAACCAAAGGTTTAAACTTTATGGTGAAAAACGCAATTCTACTTGAGCCATGAGGTGCTAATCACTCCATGACCTAATCTTAAAAAACTACTCGCACATATCTATTGAGATAGGAGCAAGCGAAAATCTACTTAGCATAATTGAATTAACAACACTAGAAGAAAATTGGATTAAAAGATAGATCGGAAGATTCATTACAACTTTTATAAAGACGAAAATATCAAAATCTAACTAATTAAGACTGAAAATAAAGATTCAAGACTGAAAATTTGAAGAACATTCAAGAACAAGAACAAATCTAGATCTAGATCTACAATGATGTAAGCAAAATCTATTCTACTTGGTCCGCCCCCCAATATTCTTCAGGAGATACTTTGAAATCACCCTCCTAACAGCCTCGGCATTGATGGAGAAGGGCTTATGCTGCTGTGCTAAAGACTTCGGCATCGATGTAAACTATTTTCTTCCATTGATGTCGAGCGGCTTAGGCCAGATTTCACTAATTGGTTCGGCATCGATGGGATCGATGTAAGGTAATTTCTCCCATCGATGCCGAATGCCTTAACTCCAGCGCTGAGCTTTGCCTTGCTTTGGCCTTGCTTTGCCTTGCCTTGGCCTTCTTTGCCTTGCCTTGGCGAGCCGTCGGGTCACCATCAAGCCATTCCTGCCTAGGCTTCGGACTTTAAAACTCCCTTATTTGGATGATTTCCTACAAAACAGAAATAGCAAACTCTACGAGCAAAAATAGTTAAAGATAACCAAATTAGCAATGAAATTAGATTAAACTAAAGACCTAGAGCACCCTATATTGTAATATCGAGTGCTTATCAGAGTCACCGGCCTGAACAGGATGAGAGTTGAAACACCGGACCATGGCGACCGAAGACCAGTCTTCATCCAGCCGAATGCTGCTTAGCCCAGACAAACACTACCGGACCACCACCAACCCCACCAACACAGGACCATTCCTCAATAGACGCCGTATTATTCGCCCACCACCATCACCCACCAGATTTGGAACACCCAGACTGGTACAGAATCGGACAGGGGGATACTCGCCGATAGAAAAGGAAAACTGAAAAAAAACCCAGAAGAAAAACGAAAACCCCAAACACTAACCGCACACCTTATTATACTCGTCGCCGGACTAGGAACAAAACAGATCTTAAGACGATGGAAGAGGAACGGGACAGAGGAGTCACCATGCATCGGCGAAGCTGGTCGGAGGAACCCTTGCCGTCCTGACGAGCCGCCGCCCGAAACCTGCAGGTCATGGAGAACACGGCAAAGAGAGAGAGAGAGAGAGAGAGAGAGAGAAAGAGAGAGGAGAGGAGAGGCGAGGAGGGCGGTGGGGTGGGGGGAGGAAGGTGGGAGAGGCGGAGGCCCCCCTCCCCCAGATCTAGAATCGCTATCTGTTTGCTTCTGTCTAGAGAGAGAAAGAGAGAGAGAGAACAATCCTAGAACTCTCAAAGGACATAATTTCATAACTTCGTCTGTGTCAGAATCTACTAAAAAAGTCTAACGCTCAAAAACATTTGAAGTGACAACAACATATTTTATAGTCCCTTCTATTTAAGATTATCAAGGATCTACGAAACATTATTCCATTACTTTCAAACTTCAATTTTATCTTGTCCAAAACGAGATGATTTCATTTCATTATGCAACCAAATTAACGACCTAAAATGAAATGAAATCATTTTCCCCGAAAGGGTCTTGTTTGGACGCCCATCACGTATGGGCTTCATCTTCAGTTGTTATGGTATGGCTTCGGCCCAGCCCGTTCACTTAGTAACCCTGGAAAATGGGCCATCCATTGGGACAAAGGCCCATAAAAATAGCTTCCCGCACTAAATGTTGTTTTGTAATTTCTCACGAGTGAGAGGGGATAATTATTCAGTGCTCCCGGTGTACACTCCCTCTTCTCACATAACATGTGATGCCTACATGTAAGTCTCGCGTGGATCCCATATGTTATGCAAGGGAAGGGAGTATTGAATAATTTTCTTGAGTGAAAATGTGATACTATTTCAAAACAATGCTTTTTTATGATATCGAAAACCTTGTATAATTGATCAAATTTAGATCCATCAAAACAGATTCATTTACGTATCAATGTAGTTACAAATTAACAATATAGATAATTTTCCAAGAAATTCGAAGAATCTGGCTTGTCTGCAATTTGGACTGCAAAAGTACGGTTCAAATGATCACAACTGTTGAATAGTGTTTTCAATGGTTCAGATTTCTTTTCAATCTTCTACCGATAATAGAAGACTTTTACCGGTAAAAGATTCAACAAATTTAAACCATTGATTGTCAGTATGAGTGATTTAGATTGAACCACACATTCTTCTCTACAGTACAATTGACTACAGAGAAGCCGGATTCAATACGAAATGCTAATGGATGTAGAAACCTAATGTAGATGGCAGGAGTTTTAAAGGTGAACTTATATAATTGATGAAAGTTTGTTTAAAATGAGAGGCATAGCCTATAAGTCACATAATGCTTGTACACGTTTGTGAGCGAAAACGTGAACATGAAAAAATTTTAAACTATTGAAATTTATGAGAGTAGTAATTAAAAGCGCGAGAACAAGAACAAAGGGTTTTCGAAGGACGGCTTGACTAAAGAATAATTATTCATAGTCTTCAGCTAGTGTCACATGATATTCTAATACCCTAATCCACATTTGACCGTGAATTTAGCAACATATGTGGAGGATGATGGCATTAACCATTTAAATAAGGCAATAAAAAGTCAACTCAATAAGGTGACGGAAGAGAGGGAGAAGTGCAGATGGAGAGCGGCAGAGTGAGTTTATTCCTCTGTATCCGTGTGTAATGGCCTTCCCGACAAATTCCCCATAAAAAACCCACCTACTATATTAAATAAGAATTCCAAAAACCCGCCACCCCTGTCTCGCTCTCAGATCGCAACAGCGACGACCCAAAAAAACAAAAAGCGCCTCACTAGATCCTCGAAATCCCACTCTGCATCTCTGTATTTTGACCAACTGAGGCCGACCCCCCAACCGGCCCAATTCCTTCTTTTGAGATGATGAACTGCAACAAGTAGAAGAGTGAAAGAAAGAGCACCCCTTGTGGTGTCTTCACATGGCTAAGCGCCTCTACCAAGTTTGGAAAGGAAGTAATGTAAGATCTCCTTCTCAAAATTGGACCACTTATCAGTGCTTTTCGTTGGCTTTTACCATCTGGGCATGCTTAGATTCACTGTTTTTTTCTTGATTTGTAGTGGGGGTTTGGTAGTGTTTGGTTTTTAAAAATTGAAATATCTTTGTTGGGTTTTTTTTTTGGCTGGATTTTACCATTTGGGTATGCTTCATATTACTGATTCTGCCTTATAAAAAGTGGGTTTTCCAATTTTTGGTTGATTGAGTTTGCAGGGCTGAGTACTCTGTGAAACTTGAATCTCTTTGGTTGGTGTTTTCTCTTATTATTTTTTTGCTGGATTTTACCATCTGGGCATTCTTCACATTACAGATTCTGCCTTATAATAAGTGGGTTTTTCAAATTTTGGTGGATTGAGTTGTTTACATGTTTGCACTCTGTTAGTGGTATGACTAGGGCTTTGATGGACAGTGAATCTCATTTAGCTCATTAATCTTCTTAATTGTGGGTAACTTTAATAGGGTGTATTTGTTTCTGTGGTAAGAATGCTGTTAAAGGTCTAATGGGGCACTAAAAAGTTGATAGTTTAGTTTTGGATTTGGTGTGGATTTCCTGGTTTGTGAGATCTTCGTAGCTACAGTTTCAAGGCTATTGAGTGGCTTCGAAGTACAAGTTGGCTCGGTGTAGAACCAACCGTGGGTAATTGGCAGGTAGATTGCTGTTCAATTTTCGAGTAATTCGGAGCTTCCATTTGCTAAGGTCCTTTTTTGTGTCTTAGTTGAAGTCTGTGTTAAACTGCAACTTCAGCTTTCTTTCTGGAGTTAGCTTGTTGAACTGTTTGAGTTGGGTGACGGCCATAGGGGGTGGTGGCCGATTTGCAGACATAGTTTTTACAGTATGTACCACATTTCTGGATGAAAAACGTGCTTTAAATGGATAAGTGCATTGTTGTGGTCTTAGCATATGCATGTCTCAAGACGGTATGCATCTATAGACAGTCTTCTTTACTTTTCGCAATGGAACCTCACGTCTAATACTTATAAGACAAAGTACAATGATGACGAGTGACCACGACTCAAGGTTTGAGATATGAATTCAGAACAAGTGCAGTAGTTGATTCGGAAAAAGTTAGAAGAAGAAATTGAATAAGGTGGCAATTATGGCTTGATACCTATAGTTACTTTGTTGACAGGCCAGTACACCTTCCTGTGTCAACTGTCATTGTGTTAAGGCAAAGGTGACGGATAGTGTCCTAGTAGGCTTATTTAAGACATATCATAGGCTATTAGCTGTACACTCGTAATTGTGAGTTGTGACCAATAGGCATTGAAGGGTGTTCATATTATACATCTAGGGTTGCTTATAAGTGCAGAGATGTGTTATAGGTATTGTAATGTTGTAGATTCTGAAGAGAATGCGTTCAGGACATGGTAGCATGGATCAAGTTGAGAGCTTTGAAGTGTGATGAAATTGTGTCGATTTGGCGAATCTGAAGAGTTGAGAAACATATACAAGCCCAAATGGAAGGGGAGGTTTGGGAGGGTCATATTGTCAGTATATCAGGGAAAGGGCAATAGGAGGGGAGGTTTGTCGAGGTGTAGGTGAATTCAAATGAAGTTTACGTGTCCAAATAGGTATATCTTTGGGGTTGAAGTGGCCTTCCAAAAGAATTTTTGAGATTGCTCAGTCTGAGAAGTGCGTTGTGTCCAATATGATATTGTTCTTGCCTCGTTGATAGGGTAGTCAAGATATGATATTGGCAAGTAGAGGATGTATGGTATGCCCTTTTGTGGTAGACTGATCGAAGTCCAGATCATTCGGTAAAGATGTTTGGTTGGCCATTTCAGAGCTCATTTTGCACTGCTGGAGAAGGTGAAGATTTAGGCTTGGTTCAACAAGAGTTGGGTCTCCAGTCTTTTATGGGTCCAGTTAAAGAGTGGAGGGAGTTTCCTGTATTTTTTGTTTCTTTCTTTTCAGGGCTGTTGCAGCAAAGGTGTTGACTTCGAGAGACTGGTGTTTTGAAGATAAAACAGTCTTCTTTGACCAATGATCCTCCACAAGTTGTTCACACCATAGATATGGATCCTATGCGTTCTTTGAAATGTGACTAGGCTTAGGATTGTGGGTGATATCTCTTGAGGCTTTATAGCACATTTCTGATGGGCTTTGATGCTGGTCAGGGGAGTTGACATAAAATTCCAGTTGCAAGGTCGATTGAGGTAGGTGATGCCGTGATGGTGTATGAGTTGTAGATATGGGTGGTCTCGTGGCTGAAATGGTGCTATTCAAATTCAATGGAGTTATATGACCATTAGTTTAATTGGAAAAATCTGGCACGTGGTGGGGCCGTTTAGGTGCGTGAAAAGGGAGCAACAATGTTTTTTTTCTTCTCTTTTTGAGCACTTGGCGTGTGGAGGGATGGCTTAGGTAGAGCTATTGGAGTGGTTGAAGCAGGCCATGTGGGGGTGGACCGGTCACTGAGGCTTTTTTTAGACTGGTCTATATGGCTGCAGGGGTGGGCTAAGAATGGGAAGTGGATCAATCAAGCTTCAAATAGGATGACATGAATGTTGGGATAAAATTTAGCATAACCTTGACTTGTAGTGGCACAGCTGAGTTACTGAGTACTCCATCTGAATTTCGTGCAAGCTAAAGAGACCAAAATATGGGCCAGGTGCTTATGGACATCACATGAGGAATTTATGGAGAGAAAGAGGCTTTGTTAGGACTGATTGTGTTGTACCAGTACCCGTATTCGTACCTGAACACGCGCCTCTTATTCTGAAGTGTGGCGTAAGGTAGTTGAGGAGGAGGGGTGGGAACTTGTGTTCTCTTTACCTACGGGAGTTTCATTTATGGATGGTAGCTAAATATGGTTACCATGGACCTTTGGTTGCTGAATAGGACATAATTGATCTGTTTGTGGAAGCAAGATAAGTTATGGTTAGTGAGAGCATATGAAGATTCTTGGTCCTTTTTTATTTTCTTGATGTTCCATTCAATGGCTTTGAAAGGTAGAATACTAGATAGGATAGGTAATGGAAGCTGTTAGAAATAATTTATTTATTTTTTGCATCTAATTTGCTGGGGATTAGTGCATTGTTCTATGCAAGCCATTTAGCAAAGTCGGAGATCCCCAGTTTGCGGAAAGGTGTAGAAAGAAGAAGGGGAATTGGGTGGCGTGGGGACAAAGGAGAGGGAGTCGTATAAATGTGTAAGGAAGAAGAAAAATGTTTCGTTTGGGGAGGTTTCAGATTTGATGTCAAATTTCGAGATGCAATTCGTGACGTTCTGTTCATTAAAGTCCAAACAGTGGGGATAAGGGTTAGGGACTAGCTGTAGTTTCTGTATGAAGCTTCACATTGTGACAACGTTGTAAGTCCTTGTCTTGGAACTTGAAAGCTGATCCTGAAATCATGAAGGCAAACTCCATTACCCTAGCATAACGCTATGCTTCCCACCATTGAAATTTGATTCAGGGCAAGAGAATTACCTTCATCTAGTCCGTTACCCTGCTGGAAATAAATCTACGGTTTTCTCAACCCAAAAGATGAAAAAAGTCCTCCCAAACTATCATGACATCCTTCCACAGTCCCATTCCTTAAGGCCCTTTAGTACAGTAGTCCTCTCACCTAGCATAACGCTATGCTTCCCACTATTACTCTCCTTCAAAGTCTCTTTTCAGGGTCAATCCCCACAATCACTTGCCTAGCATTGTTGCGGTAAACAAATCTAGCTTTAATGGACCGAAGCACCTGCTTCTTGTATGGTTATACATGACCTGAACCTTGCAACAGGAAAAGAATGTGCTGCTGTATTGTGCCCTCTTTGTATTTCTTGGCTTCTCTGTTGTCCTGACAATACTTGATCTGTAGGCTTAGAAGTATGCAGGGAAGAGGAGAATTTGCAACATCTAAGTTCCTAATAGTAGTTGATACTTCTTTGGTTTGGGGCTCTGTAAGACTGTATAAGTGGGTGGAGAGCTTGGTGTAGCACAAGTTTCTTAAAAACACTTAATCATAAGAATGTCAAGGTTGAAATACTGAAACAGGGTTATCCTTTCGGGCGTGTTTGATAGGAGGTTTGGGAGGGGAGGATTGGATTAATAATCCCATGGGGCTATTAATTCCTTGTTTGGTTAGGTTTTTGGAGGGGGGACTAGTTGTCCCATGGGATTGTTAATCCCCCAAAATGGGGGTATTAGCAATACCATGGGGGGGGGGGGGGGGGGGGGGGGGGGGGGGTGGTACTAGTAATCCCATCCCCATGGGATTGAGCAATACATGTTTAAAAACACACTTCAATCCCAATCCCAATCCTAATCCTAACCAAAACAAACATGTTATTTACAATCCCTTCCCATTCTCAATCCGAATCCCAATCCTAATCCCGTGCAAAACAAACATGAATAAATAATTCATCTTCTCATTAATAATCCCACCTCATTCTCAATCCCAATCCTAATCCCACGTCATTACGAATCCCCTCAAAACGAAATCTGCAATCAAACACGCCCTTTAGGATTTCATTTCCTCAAATTGCTGCAGTTACGCAGTACTGTCAACGCAATGCTTGAATATCACTTTCATGGTATTACTTTGCGGGATCTGTGCTTTTTTCTTATATGACGATGACTGATATGGTGATCTTGTGACCTTTCTTGTCACTGGGAATGAACATGAACTGGCTGTCTTGAGCCTTTAACCCTTGAATTATGAATAGAATCCATCCTTGCAATTTTGTCTCTTCCTCCTTAATTTCCCCTCTCAAGGCTACTTTCGAGCAACAAGGAAGGTTACTTTGTGTAAGGCTGGTGTAGCGCACTTCCAAGGGGCCAAGGACCTCTTCTTTATCTAATACTTCCCACAGTAGAGTTACAAGTTCTGCAAATATTCAGTCTAGCACTGAGTAGGAAAATGGTCCGGCAACTACAATGCTTCTTTATTTAGCGTTTACATTGACGTAGAGTTCTCCGAAGGACTGTATGTGAAGATGTTCACTCATGCTGGTATGCTGATAAGGAGAACAATATCGAATTAGGATGAGGGTCTATGAAGCAAGGAAGCAGATACGCTGATACAAAAAATCAAAAAAAGTTTTATATGTGCAATAAGGATATACCAAATATATGCATGCATGCATCATCTTCTATACCAATATGGCCAAGATACGTTGGTATTTCGTATGCATGCATTTCATAGCCACAATGAAGCGGATTTAATGCTTAGCAAGAAACATTGAAATTGAATACATTTTTATGTTCTTTTCTTAGCAATTCTTGATACACATATTTAACGTTTTAGGAAGTAGGTACTATCTGAAGAGCCACTATCCAATCTGTTAGAATATGGATGCACACAGCCACAATTGTCATCTTCTTAGATGTACAGAAAGTAATAGAAAAATAAAATTTGTTAATTTAACAAGAATTTGTTAATTCAAACTATTCTGACTATTATGTTAACTGCACTGTTGTCATCTTCTTAGACGAAAAGAAAGTAATAGAAAGATAAAATTTTCCTCTCCAAACGCTTACAAAATCTATTCTTGGGCTGTGTCATAAAATGTTACCAGGCTATGCCATGCAGACTATATGTACCCAACCTTATCTCCACTTGGAGAT
Source organism: Rhododendron vialii (assembly GCF_030253575.1). Taxonomy (NCBI): domain Eukaryota; kingdom Viridiplantae; phylum Streptophyta; class Magnoliopsida; order Ericales; family Ericaceae; genus Rhododendron; species Rhododendron vialii. Next base: position 25,574,723 of record NC_080567.1, on the reverse strand, counting down.
TTGATTTTCCAAAACTATTGTTATCAATTACGCTTATTAATCGACATTACAAGTAATGTTTTCTTAATGATCAGGGAAAAAGAGTGGATATTAGAATTCAAGATGTTATGGTGCAAACTGCGAAGAGTTGGAATAAGTAGATGTATAATGAACCATTTCCTAATGGCTTAAGCTTCGGGACAATAATACTATTCTTTTGCGCAAAATATGCTACATATACTCAAAATGTTTTGGATAATTCCAAAAATATCATATACTCCTTTAATTAATGAAAATTACTTTCAAGTTATGGAAACTTTTAGGTTGAGTAGGCAAGTGGAGTGGTGGGCACCATGTACTCCTATGTGTTTGACAGGAGTTCAAACCTCACTAACTTAAACTAACAATGTTGACTTTCGCCGAAAACCCCCCGTAAAGGTTGCGTATCCGAGGAGCATCGCTGAATCTGTAATATGGATATGACTCCCTTCTAGAAGTATATGTGCTTCATACCTGAGGTGCAACTGTCCACTAGCATGGTTGCTTCATTACCATGGCCTCTCTAATTTTATCTGGTTTGGGCGAATGATATCTACTCTTTTGTTTCCCATTCTTCAGCTGGTGGAACTTCACATCTTACATTCAATCTATGTATAACATGTAAAACTATATAACTTTTTTTAAAAAAGAAAAAGAAAAGGATCTGCTTAGGGAACTTTGTTTCTGTTTTTTTCTTCTTAAATTTTCATTTGATTTTGTCCTTTCTTGTTGGTTTTTATCTTTTTGTTGTGTGAGGATTTATAATGAAATCACGTCAGAAACAAAATTCTATGGTTACTAGTACTGACTTAACTTATTGTTTTTGTCTTGCAGAAATTTCTCCTTGGTGGGAGATTGATATTTGGGCCAGATGCCCGGTCAATGATTTTCACCCTCTTGCTGATAATTGCTCCAATTATTGTCTTTTGCATATGTGTTGCATGGCATCTTCGGCATCAGTTTTCACCACATAATTCGGGATATGCAGTTTTGGTGGCACCAATCATCTTCACTATCTTTGTTAGTCCTCTTCTCTTGACGTTGAATAACAATCATCTCTCAGAGTTTGTCAAAAAATGAGCTGATTATTGGGTACTTGGTTCTAAATCATTACCTGACTCCTGAGTCTTGAGACCAGAGTCACCAGACTATAGGTTCTAAATTATTTTTAAGAATCTACTAAATTATGCGCATGTTTCACTGGACTTGTTCTCTACAATTCGTCGGTTTAGGTGGTTGTGATGGTCATCAGGTTATTTTGCAGTGTTTGGTTTGGAAAATATATCCAGCCCGATCTCTTGAAGAAATTCACCTTCTAGTATAGAATTGGGTTGTTAGTGCATTAACTAATAATGTAGGCAATATTATGGAGTATATAATGTGTTGGTCTACCAGATTTATCCTAAATTCTAACATACTCATAGCTCTAGGTTTCCTGTTTCACATACTTTTGCTCACGTTAATGCATTTTTTTTTTTGTCTAATGTCATTTGAATGATTTCTTTTGTTTTGTATTTACTGTACATGTATATTTCTTTCTTTCTGTCGGTAGGTGTTGGGGCTTCTTTTTCTTACTTCAGTCCGGGATCCAGGCATTGTTCCTCGTAATTCACATCCACCGGAGGAAGAGTTCACTGCGCAGTCGATCGAGGTTGGAGGAAGACGAACACCTAGCCTACAGTTTCCCAGGACAAAAGAAGTAATGGTTAATGGCATTCCCGTGAGAGTCAAATATTGTGACACCTGCATGCTATATCGCCCTCCGCGTTGCTCACATTGTTCCATTTGCAACAATTGTGTGGAGCGATTTGATCACCATTGTCCTTGGGTGGGCCAATGCGTCGGATTGGTATCTTGACATCCGCTCAACTTCTCTTTTCTTTATTTTTTAACCCTGTTGTTTCTTACCCCTACTTTTTTCTCTTTCATAATTGATGTTCTGAGTTGACATTTTGCTTCTTTGTGCTGTATGATCTTGAATCTAACCATTTCTGATTATGTGCAGCGCAACTACCGTTTCTTCTTTTGTTTCGTGTCGTCTTCAACGCTCCTTTGCATCTATGTGTTCTCCATGTCAGCTTTCTACATCAAGGTTTTGATGGATCATCAAGGCACTGTGTGGGAGGCAATGAAGAAATCTCCCGCATCGGTGATACTAATGGCTTATTGCTTCATCTCTCTATGGTTTGTAGGTGGACTGACGAGCTTTCATTTGTACCTTATTAGCACAAACCAGGTCAGTTAACTACTACTATGCATCTCTGGCCAACGAGACACGATGGACATTTCATAAATGTCCAGTAATCGTGTTATTTATTTAAAGAAATTATAGTTTCGTCGAATACGAGTTATGTTGAAATATGTAATGTAGATTTCGAATTCTTGTTGAATGGACTGGTCTTGTGTTCCATACACATCCACCCTAAGATCTACGTTACGTTACATCGTATTAAGTAGAGGTGTCAAGTGCGTATATGTGTCTAAGTAACAGACAGCGTCCAATTCCTTTGTCTAGGACACATGAAAATGGGGAAAATTTCCATGATCGTCTACTTTAGTCCTTTTATTTTCTTTGATAACAATGTGTTCAAGGTACATTGAGACATTTTATGCATAATCTGAGAGCTTTAGGCATAGATATAAAAATATGATTGTTGGTGGACGTTTAACCGCTCTTGTTGGAACATCTGATCACTTATCCAAGCGTCTAACACAGTTTTACATTTAGAAGAGTCCGTATGATGTAGCCTGAGATCTGCTAAACATAATTAGCAACTACAGATGTACGAAAAATAGATGGGACTCATGGACAGGCTTTCTCTTGACACATTTGTATCATGCGCGTGATTTTTTCTATCTACCTTTTTTTGCAGACTACCTATGAAAATTTCCGATATAGATCCGATAATAGAATCAATGTTTACAACCGGGGTTGTTTAAGCAATTTTCTAGAAGTATTTTGCACGGCAATAAAGCCATCAAGAAACAATTTCCGATCCTTTGTGCGGGAGGAGATACAAAGACCTTATTTGCCCTCCATCAGGGGAGCAGAATCGGAGGATTTTGGGGATGATCGGCGCACCAAGGTGGAAGATGACCAAGACATCGGCGGAGATCTATTAAAGATCTCACAGCGTCATAGTATTGAAGATATCGAAGCCGATATACGCAGCAGAGGAAGCGATGTGCCTCGCCATGATTCATCGGATATTGATTCCGTTTTGGGTTCCGATTGCCGACCCCCTACTGTTCAATCTCAGTCGGACACATGGCGGTCCAGTTTGGGAAGGAGAAGCGGGAGCTGGGAAATTGGTCCGGAGGTCCTCGGCCGACCTGACCGAGAGTAGAAGCTATGGTGTTCCAAAGGAAGCACACCTGTAGATGGACCGAAAATACTAATAGTTGGATTAGAATTCGGCATTGAGACATTGGATTGGGAGGTATGTTGTTTTGATTTGAAAGTTACCTCATGCTGCAGGCCGTCATTTTTATTCCTCCCCTCGAATATAATACCCCCTTTTTTTCTTTTTCTTTTTCGTTCTTTCGTTTTCGCTAATTTTATTTCCTTGCTTGTGGGATATATAGACTCTTTTCTTCGAGAAAGCAATCGATAGGAATGTGTGTAATTGTTTCAGAATGGAAATAGGGTGTGAGAATTGGTTCATGAAATACAGTTTTCCGATGCTGGGTTTTGTTGGTTGTGTAAAGATCTCCACCAAAACAGTCTAGGAATTTTCGGACACAATCATCTTTGGAGCTGTCCGAGGTATGTGGACTCGCATGTATCGTAACGGTTTTGAATGTCAGAAATTGTTTATTAAGATCGTTTTACTGCGTTGCTCTTATCTATTATACATTCTGAGATCTTATTTTCTATAGAGAGAGAACTGTTCCCACATCGGAAAAATTAAAAATATTTGAGTAGTTTAAAAGGGTGAATGTAACAAGCTATTATTGCCCAGGCTTGGTGGTGCAAGCCCATAACCCGAGCCACAGACTCTTATACACCATCGGGGGGCACAGACGGGCCGAATCTGTTGTGCGAAGCGAAGGCACGACTCAAACCATAAAAGGTCACGCAGGCCCTAGCGGGTTCTCGGTTGGCTGCCTATGAAAAGCCTTATCATTGAGATTTATAGCCCATTATGCTAGGGAACCCACGTGACCTCGTGCGTAAATTCCAATAATTGAGTCCTTGAGAGGCCCTGCTTCTGCAATTCATTCTGGCCCGATGGCCGGTTGGTGTCCGGCCCAATTTTTTTGCCTGCCCCCACCCCTTCTTGTCTTTCTTTCTTTTTTTTTTTTTTTTGGGGGTGTGTGTGTGTGTTATTTGCTTCACTAGCGAAGTGCGTGTGCCCGCGGCACTATTCACCCTAATTGGAATTACGTTTTCAATCTTGTACGTTGGATCTCAACCCGTGGGGTAAAAGACTGATGACATTTGTGTAATAAACTAAGAAAGTATGGGCGATTTCTTAAGAGTAGGATTGAAGAGATCTCCGCCATTGATCTGATGGAATTAATATAAGCCATTCCAACAACTTATGTGGGGTTCACACCCTTCTGTTTTGTACTATATAATATAATATAATATATTTGCAATTTTGTGGTGATGTTTGCTTAATTCTATAACAAATTCAACAATGTTCTACAGCAAGGTGTTTTCTCCAATGAATCTCAAGTGCGTTTTAATCGAACTGAGTTTTGAGTAGTTTAGTATTTGTCCCAAAACATTAGAGCATCCACCATGGATGAGTTAACTAGTAATCAAGTTAAGGATAAAAGAGTAGGGGATATTTAATTATTTTTAGCTAGTAGGTGGACATTTTTTAGTATGCAATGGATAATATGTATAGGTGTTAAATCTAGCAAGTGATAAAGTGTTTTGGCCAACCTTCTAACCATCACAAGAATGGACCATTAATTCCAACAAATTAATGCATTAATTTAATTTTTAACATCTGAAAAAATTGAATTCAACAGCCGTACGTCCACTTGATCTATATTTATAATCACTTCCAAATACTCCTAACACTTTTTTTAATCACATTGCCGTTAAAAAGAAAAAAAGAAAAAAAAAGGGAACTTTATCACAATTGCATAATATCACTTGCAATTAAATAAAAGAAGTCCCAAATTAAAAAATATAGAGTTGTTGCATGGAACAAACTTGAGCCGATGGGGGAGAAACATATTTTTTGGGGGTTTAAATTTACATTTTAATTGGAGGTAGTTATTTTCACTAATGAACTTTTTTAGTTGTCCATAATGCATCATATGAGTTCATTACCTAACTAACTTGAAAATGAACTACTATAAATTTAGCTATAAGAGCACTTTAACATGCAAAAATTTAACCTACGCGTAGTGGATGCTCTAATTAGCTTTGCCGAGTCGAGTAGTGATCGTTCAAAATTGGTCATAAAACTTAACGATTTTTAAGAATGTGTCTTTTACAAAACAAGACAAATTTGAAAGAGTGTTTTACATGTTGAAAAAAGTTGAATTACATCATTATGGTTCATTTAAATAGTCGTCAGTCGTCGTCGTCGTCGTCTTCTTCTTCTTCTTCTTTTTTAACGGTAGAACAACCCTATAATCAGACCACTATATAGATCCGACTGTGCAATTCAAACCTCCGGAAGAGTTAGCGCAGCCTCATCAGTCACGGACCCCACTTAATTTTTAGCACAGCCTCACCAGTCACGGACCCCACTTAATTTAGGATACTCACGACTGTGCATGCAATTGCCCTATTTGACACAAACACAGTCTCTCTCTCTCTCCTCTGCTCACCAAAGTCAGAGAGGGATCCTGTATTTCTGTTCACCAAAGTCAGGTATAAATCCAATATGGACCCACTACCTAACATGGCAAATTAAGCTTCTGACCTCAAATCTAGTTTGGGTCATCCGCATCAGACCATTGTGAAAAAGAATTGAAGCCATCGGGAAAAAAGGTGCCCGAAGGCAAGGCCGGCCCTACACTTTTCGGGGCCCTAGGCCGGCTTAGATTTTGGGGCCCTTTATAATTTTGTTGTAATTTTTTTAAGAGGTATTACGTACAGGAATTTTGAAAATAATTATACAATTTTTTTTCCAATTTATGAAAGGGGACAATTTTAAACAATGATAGCTTGCCGTGTTTTTTGATTTAATTTATCATGGTGGAAAAATATAAACCCATCACATGCAATATATCTGACAAAGAGGTTGTCATCTCTGTTATTTAACTGAAAATTACTGATTAAATGGGTAATCAAACTAATCAAATATCTATTGTACTCTCAAATAAATAACATACTTACCAACAAAAAGTATTGTTTGAAAGCTCCAAAAAAAATATAATTGTTCTTGCCAACGAAAAGAATTTTTTGAAAGCTCAAAAAATTAATTTTCTTGATGTAATTCAAGTTAACAGTAGGACTAAGGGAAACTTTTGTAGAGTTAGAAGGAAAAATAATTAAGGTTTGAAATAAAAAAAAATTTAATATGACGCGAGAGAAACCAATTCACATTCACAAGAAAAAAAGGTTTGGGCGAAGTTTAAAAATGCACGTACGGAGGTTTGAACCATGGACCACAAACACTTAATGATGAAAGAATTGCCACTAAACCATTCAGATTGTGCTATACAAATCCCACTAACTATATTTATATATACAAACTTAATCCTAAAAGAGGCTCCCATTTTTGACATTTTTTTGGAGGCCCAAGGCCAAAACCACGGAAATACTTCGTTTCTCCTCTCTTTTCCCTTTCTCAGCTTGCGTGCGTAAAAATGTAATCTCTCCATAAATCTACGATCCAAACACTGTCTTCTTCTCTTAAAGTCTAAGTTCAGTGCACCATCCAGTGTTGAGCTGGTCAAATTGGGCCTCTGTCCATTTCAGTCCCTCCAAAAAACCAAACATGGCTATAACCGACTTCCCCAATTGCTGTACCATTTTGGGTTAATTTAACCAAATTCCAACTCCAGTCCACTGATTAGTCAAAGTGCTTAATTGCTTCCATTCCAAATGAACCACTAGTTGATCTTTGCTTCCAAATGAACCACAAAGTTGCATTCATGTACCGGGAATATTACTTTTTACTAGTAAAACTTAAATTGTCAAGTACTACTTGTACTTAATATGTCAAGTAAGGAACATTAGCCAAAGACACTGAATTTTTCTCTAGCTCGTTCAGATGCATGGTAGGTCCCTCCCTCCACTGATTAAGTCCTTTGTATCTCCTGCACAAAGAGAAGCCAAGACAGCTTAAGCTTTGAGCCTCCCCCAAAAAAAGCTAAAATGGGGCCTTCAAATTTTTAGGACACCTATATATATTGGGCCCATATATGTTTCATTTAAGCCTTCTCGACGGACACAAAATATGCCCAATTCAAATTTTGTAATGGGTTTTTGTTTGTTTTTATTTTAATGAAACTTTTTGTCTACCGACATTAGTATGAAAAAATACAGAGTGGGGCCTCATTCAAGGAATTCACTTCTGGCCCCCCGAAAGTTATGAGACGACTCTGCCTGCACATATGTGAAATGACGGTAATGCTATTTGACTATTTTGCTATTCCTTGCAATCGTGAATTTTAAATAATTTGATCCGGACTCGCAACTTTTTTTTATATTAAATGAGTCAGGAATTTTGAGACCCACAATGTTTATCTTAACATGCGAGGTTACTGATTTGTCTTTCATAATTAACTTGACGATCACCATAGATAAACGACTAAACCAAAATTTTAATGATGGTAGTAAATCCTAATAGATAATCGACATTGAAAATCGAGGAGATTGGTCATCGAAAATGTACAAGACAACTGATCATGCGGATGGAGAAGATACTGCTAATTAACAAAAGTACTAATGTATGAGGGATAAATTAGAGTCAGATCATAAGATGGTTGTTGAGACTAGTGACAATTTGTTCATGCTAATTAAGATTATAGATGTCAATTAATGACATTGTGGGCTTATAAATTTAATTTGCAATTATAAAAGATAATTTCTGACAATCAAAGGTGATAACGATATCTTGCCAAAAAAAATAATTTTTAAAAATAAAAATAAAAATAGTACTGTTAATAATAAGTGATGGGGTGAAAACTTAAACAAGCATGGTCGTGTCCATAACATCCGGATTATATTAATTCAATTCATGATTTGTAAAATTACTTTTTGTAAATAACAATCTAACTTAAGTTTCGGATGGCAGCCTCTTTCTCTCTCTTTTTATTCTCCCTCTATTTTAAGTTGTAGAAACGACAATTCCAAGATGGGCTACGTGAACATGAGAAAGTACAATAAGTTGTTAACCGGCCATGAGGCATATTTGAATTCCACAGAAGCCAACTATCCCAAACTTTGGAATCACTGGTGGTTATAGCTGGTCATTACCCTTCAGGGCCCCATAATTAGTCGAGGTGCACGCAAACTGGCTCGAACATCCGATTTTTAAAAAAAAAATCAGACCCATCATAATCCGAAATGGGAATATTAGGTAAACAACAAATCACCCACCCTAAACCGGTGACCGGCCTGGTACCACTTCACACTTGACGCACCTTTATTAAAGGAATGGATTAGAAATAATAATCAGCACGTGCCCAAAATAAACACCATTTTTTTTCTCAGCAAATTTTTTTTTATTAATCTTTAAAAAGGATTACAAAAATTAAACGGGTACGGAACACACCGGCAAAATCGCCACCTGAGAACCAATTCAAATGACGGCAAGATGCCATCTAGAATACCAAACCAAAAAATCTAAAGAAACAACTCAACAATCTATTACGAAAGCAGACATTCTACCAACTCAAAAAGACTACCAAAACAATCAAAAGTAAACAACCTAAACACGGATCTGAAAACCATAAGGACAAGCCAAACCCGCCAAAAAAACATGGACGGAGTAAAATAAACACCATTTTAGAGTAAAGTAAACACCATTTTATAGTAAAATAAATTTCCTTTTACCTATTTCAGGAAAGGAATTGGTAAGAGTATTTTTTATTTTTTTAAATAATCATCATTCGGTCACGAATTTGTACACGTCTACATTTCGACCCCCTACGACGTGGGACCCATTTGTGATCTGTTTGTGCGAACTTATTCGTACGGCACAAGCCACACGTGGGGGTTGTGAACTCAGTCACGTGTTCGTCCACGTGGGTGTTGGCGTCATCATAGTATAAAGATAGGAGTACCTTTTTAAAAATAGGAAATTGATTTTAGCACTCCAAAAATTGATAGATGGACTTCAAAACGACGTCATTTTTTGTATCAACACAGTTCAGTTTTGGAGCCACTCCATCAATTTTTCGAGTGTCAAAATCACAATCCTAAAAATAACAATGCTATTTACACAATAACTTACACAACCTCTCACATACATGTGGAGCCCATACATAGTAGTGCGTGAAGCCCGTATATATGTGAAGTAGTGAAATATTGTATTTGGTGTTGTATTTAGATTGTTTGTACGAGTATCATTTTTGTAAAAATATACGGAAGAACCTTTCCTGTAGGTGGAGGAAGGGGTTACGTTACCTGTCTGTAGAGAGAGCGAGAAGACATTCTTCTAGAGCAAGAAAGTGGATGACTTTTGCCCCAAAACAAAAAAATGAAAAAAAGAAAGTGGATGACCGGATCCTCTTTGACCCGTAAACTTCAATCTTAAGCAACTCTATTGTCTCATAAAATATTACTCCTTCTTGGAGCTATGTTGAGCACATAAAATTATAAGTGTACAAATCAGATACAGATAAATTCGAAATCGTTCGATGCACGTGACGGTGAGTTTCGGAAGAAAAATGAAGTCTGTATTTTCGGTGAATGAATTTGGTGCAATCCGGTCTCGTAAGGCAACAGAAAGTCCCTCCTTAATTCGTCAAATCTGATCATTGAGCAGATAAATTTATCTGCTCAAATAATAGTACGGCTGGTTAATTATATAATACACCATTATATTAGATTTATTGCATAATTGATTCCAGCTAGCAGTGCTTCATGTAGTAATTTCGGTTGTGCAACTCAGAGGTCACCACACTTCGACTAGATCGAAGTTGGCATTCCGTTTTTATGTTTCACACTAGTTTTTTCGGATTCCATACAATTATATTCTAAATATTCGTTCTTTGAGTAAGAGAACCAGGCAGACAAGTTCAATTCACCAAGGTACGTAAGTTCCAATGGTGTTCCGTGGGCTATAGTTCTAGTTATATATTTTTTGTCCCGGAGATAGACAATGTTTCGTGGGCTATAGTTCTAGTTATATATTTTTTGTCCCGGAGATAGACACCACTGCTACCTTCGATCAACATCCTTAGAGAGGTGGTGAATCTTTTTTAAAGAAATTGTGTCAACCACAGGCCGAGTGTATTTCGTTTTACGTACTCAATACTGTTATGGTGCACATATTTGGTGACCATATATATGAAAGGTCACAACTGCTAATAAAGTAGAATGTGTTTCACTGCATGACAAAAATGACACATTCTATAGTTATCTCAGTGACACGTCACATGGTATTCAAGATGTTTGGTGACACACCACATGGTATCCAAGATGTGGTCTGGTCACCAAATGTTGTGACAAAATGTAATTAGCGTTTTTCCACACATTTAAGTTTGAACCTGTCCATTTTGATCTCTTTTCGTAACATTTTTTTTTTTTTCTATTACTTGTAGAAATGGGTATGTGTTACTACCAGATACGTCTCAATATTTAATAACTGTTCAAACTAATGAGATTAGACCTGATCCACTTTCTCTCTCTTTCCTACTTCATCAACTACGTAACACTGATTTTTTTTTTAAATTTCGCCTAATGCCTCAGATGTACTTATCAAGGTGGGTCTACGTTCCACAATTATCCAAGAATCCAAGGTGAACGAGTCTAAGGTCCACGGGGATACTAATTATATAAACGCTGTACCAAAAGAACCAAACTTTATCGAAAATGATATAGGTATCGACCACCGCCGTAGGGAATTCGTATTGACGGTCGTGTAGGGCCGTCTCCGGCCATCGGACGGCCGATCCGAGTCGTCCAAAAATTCTAAACAAAAACCCGAGGGGCTCACGTTATAATCAACGACATCTGATGTATGTAGGGTGCTTGATCTAAACAATCTGTTTTTCCTGTATATATGTGTGTACATATATATACGAAAAAGAGGTTGTTTAGATCAAACACCCTACACATATCGGATGCCATTGATTTTCGCGAGGGCTCCTCAATTTTTTTTTATAGAATTTTTGGACGGTTCGGATTGGCTGTCCAATGGCCGGAAACGGCCCGGCGCGGCCGTCGGTACGAATCCGTTACGGCGGTGGTCATTACTCATAGCTGTACTCAAACTTTATATGGGTTTCTCCCATGTTTTAAATCATTGTTAGTTACATACATAGGACAGGTTTTCGTTTTAAAAAAAACAATTCTTCTGTCCCGACTAGAGGAAAAAAAAAAAAGTTTAACAATACAAACAACTTTGAGAGGATTAACCCCAAGGGGTTGACTAAGTAATCTTAATCCGGGACTTGAATGTTTGCTTTTTTCTAAGGTTTCAAGTTCGATTTCTTTTTGTCAACAGCTTTTTGGGTCACTTCACCCCCACGTGTTAGCGTATGAAACAGATGTGGGAGGAGCTATAGGGATTAGTCCAAGGTGCGCGGAAGCTGGCCCGGGATAGCCTGCATTACCAAAAAAAAAAAACTTTGTGAAGATTTTTGAAGGAAACCTAATAGTAATTCATGACGTATCAGACAGAAATTCCTCGATGATAATATTGGATAATGACAATTATAGTCTAGTTCACGTGGGAGACTTGTCATGTAGAGTGCAAAGAGTACCTGGATGCAACTTACATGCATAATTGCATATACTAATACTCCGTATTTGCACTCACCTTAATTGTCACGCAATAGTTTAGGTAAATTTGGGTTCCAATGTTGCGAACGAATAAGAAATTCGCAACATGATTCGTTTGCCGAGCAAAAAAAAAAAGAAATTCGCAACATGACGTAATGACAGAAAGTCTCTTTGATAAGTCGTTTGACGAACTCAAATCACGAAAATCAAATTCTGCTCAAAGGAAGCACACAGTAAAATATATTGAAAAGTTTACAATGAGTATGACCTCTCACCCCTAAAATAGAAGTATACAAAACTTATTATGACACTGGCTGTTTTCTTATAGCTTGACAAGCCAAATTCTCCACGCTTTATTGGCCCTTAGGCCCTGATTGGCTGCTACATTAGGAAGGGGTATGAGTTTATCCGCCCGGGTGAGGGAGTGATGGGACATTGTTTGCTTTGTTTGGCATGCCAATATTTCACATCCGAGGAGGGAAATAGGACCACCTGAGATATTCTGTCCTCATCAATAATTAATTAAGGAGTGGTAAACATCAAATCTCCAACATGAAACATATGAGCCTAAAACCTAATCACTGCTTTGTCCCTTAACTTCAACAAGAATTTTGGTGTCGTCTAGTAAACCAAAAAATATATATATATAAATCCAGTACGTGTAGAGTACATCAAAACTATCAAACAAGAACACGGAAAAATTCCCAACTACATTTTATTTTTTACTGTAAAGAATAATGTGAAAGTGAAAATCAAGTAGCCAAAATCACGTACAATGCAGAGTATATCAAAAAATAGAACGGAAAACAAAGAAAACAAAAAAAAGAAGTTATGCGCATGTTCTCCTATTAAAAATAATAATAATGACGTATATGAAAATTAACTAGGTAAGCTAATCCGAACAACTTAGTTATAAAAAAAATAATAGTATTGAAAATCAACTCGAAGAAGGAGGAGGGTACTGGCTGCTGCTGGACCCGGTCCACGGCGGCGCCTGGAAATCAGACCCACCGCCCTGATCCGAATTTCCCGGCGGCCGGAAATACCCCATTTGTTGGCCGGGAAAAAGCAGGGGATACGAAGAACTCGACGAAGAAACAGAGGAAGAAGCAAATTGAGGCGAGGAAGAAGAAGGCAACAAATGGGAATGTAAACCAGCTAACGAAGAAGCGTAAAACATTTGCTGTAACAAACTATTGGGTTGAAAATCGCCGCTGCTCTGCAGCAACTGGGAGTACTCCCAGTAATCCGGCTGCGCCTGAAAGAAAGCCGCCTGCTGCTGCGGCGGAAGTTGTGGCGGAGGGGCGGCAGTCAAAAGGGTCGCCGGAGAATTGGAAATGGAGAAATGGGTTGGTGTTGGATTCTGTGGAGGCGGGACCAGCCTGACGTTTTCGGGAAAATTGAGTTTCGCTCTGTTCCCTCTGAACCTGAGGGCCGCTTCGTCGTAGGCTCTGGCCGCGGCCTCGGCCGTGTCGAATGTGCCTAGCCAGACCCTCGCGGCCTTGTGTGGGTCGCGTATTTCGGCTGCCCATTTTCCCCACGGTCTTTGCCGGACTCCTCTGTATCTTCTTCTTCTCTCTCCTGTTTCTTCGTATGAGGCGGTTTCCGTTGAGGGAGTTGGTGGAGTGGTGGCGGTGGCCGCCGCGGTGGGAGAGATTTGTGTGGATTGTTCTGGCGCTGTAAATGGCAAAATAGATTTTGGATAATACTTGTCCAAACGTACAAAGTGCGATAATCAAACACAGAGAAATGCTTGAATATCATTCTGAAAAGAAGAAGAAGAAGATATTAAACCTTTTTCCATCTTTATTCACAAAATTTATTCAATTTCTTTTTGGATAATCTCTTTAGAAAGTAATATCCAAAAATTGGCTTAGTAAAATTGGCAGCTTATGTATCTTAGATATTATTATCTAATATCATTCTAAAAATGTCTTTTTTTAAGAATAATATTAAAAATTGACTTATTGGCTTACCATTCTTAAAAAAAAGGCATTAAACTCTTTTTCCCTTGAACACCAATATTGAGAGTTTATTACTTACGATATACGGGGAAAATATCATAGCCAACACATGCAATATTACACGATTATTGTTCAATCATGGACAAAAATGTCTGGTGTATTAGATTACTATTAGAAAAAGAAAAAGAAAATATTATTAGATTAATTATCAGAAAATATAAGGTCGATAATTAGGTTCCTTGGCTAGTAGATGAATCAAACTCTATTTAAGAAACTTAAACAATGGATACTAAAAATGATTACAGTATATACTCCAGAAAACAAAATTTTGAGGGGATGAAATCTCAAGTAATATATGTAAAACTAGCTAGATTTTCAACTTGAGAAGGATCCAGAAGAATAAGGCCAACCTCTATAGAAATCCATGGTTAACAAAAACCTATTGGATATTTCCCAAGGTTAGCAAAAACCTATCATGGGCAAGCATTATTTCCGGAACTTAAACTCTTGTTTGAGCAAATGAGTTCAGAAGTGATGGTGGTAGAAGGAATCGAAACTTCTTCAATATGTAAATTCATTTAATCAAATAGTTTTGCTTATGGGAAACACTATTCATGGCCATGCAAAATTACATACATATTCTTCGAAAATAAAAGAAAATGCGCAAAAAAAAGAAAGAAAGTTGGATGATCAGTAGTGATTTGTGTTCTTATTTGAGAAAATTAAGTTTGTTTTTATCATGAAAACTGGTGATGAATTGGTTCAAGAAAAAACAAGGAAGAAGAAAAACAACTCTCCAGCATATAGAAATGAATTATCAACTAAGAAAAAGTTGGCTTTAATAGCAACCCATGCCAAAATCTCATTTATTTTCATTGAATTGACAAAAACCTTACTTTTATTGATCTATCATTGACAAGCATTATTCTTGTGTTCGCTTGGCTGTTTTTGAAACGTACGCGTAGAAAAACTTTTTCATAGTGACATGGATTATTTTTGCCCTTTTTTTTTTGGTTTTGGTCAATAAAAAATCATAATACGGTTTCTTGAGAGAGAAACCAGAAAAGTGAAAAACACTATCCCTTTGAGAAGCCAAAAAATGGATTATTTTTGGCTAATGAATTGGTGCAAAAAAAAAAAAAGGAAGAAGAAAAACAACTCTCAAGCAATAAAAATGAAATATCAACTATGAAAACGTTGAGAGTATTCAGTAAAATGGAGAATAATTAGAAGAAAAAATGGAGAGAATTAAAGAAAACTCTGGAAAAATTAACGAGTGCAGAAATGGAGGCTAAATAATTTATTAACAAGAAATAAAAATAAAAATAAAATCACTAACCAGTTGAAACAGAGGATGACTCTCCCCTGTAATCACCAAACCCTGTATAAACCCTCTGAAACTGCTGCTCAAAATACTGGCTCCCGCTCTCTTCTTCCCTCTCTCTCTTCTGCCCACCCCACGACCCCGAGCTCGACGACGAATAAATTGACGACGGCGGCGGGGGTGAGTTTCCGAACGACGTCGTCGTCTCGCCCCTGTCCTGCCTCTGGCCAGACACAACATGCGTCAGCGCCGTCACCATCGCGGTCATCTCCCTCGACCGTCCTAACCCCGCGAACATCGCCACCTCCTCCCCCAACGCCGCCGTCGTCACCTGCGGAGGAGCCTGCTGCGAGCTAGCTCCTCCCTCCTCATCATCCTCCGTGGCCGGAAACCTGACGTAATCGCCGTAGTCTCGTGGATTCGCCACTTTTGTTTTGGATACTCAAGTGTTCGTTCCGACGAGCTTGCACGCACCTTGACAAGCACTTGAAACCCACCTCAGAGCCGCTGTGAATCGTCGAACCGAGACCGACCCAGATGATCTTACGCCAGAAGTGACGAACCTGTTTGGGGATTTGGTTCAAATATTCCACGGGGCTATATAAGCAGATTGACAATTTCAACTTCGCCAGCCGTCAATTGAACAGTAGCACAAGTCTCTGGTAATATCACCTTTGGGTAACTATCATACGTACTACTTTTTAGTATAGTGGAGTAATTTGGAAGAAAACACAAAGTTCTTTTTCGTTTCGTTTCGTTTCGTTTTTATTTTAATGTAACCGACTCTGTTTTTGGTTTCACAGTTCACACCCATATGTTTTTGACTGATGATGTGTATGGAGGAGATGTTATATGTACCTAAATGTCGGGTGACCCTTCGTGCTATCTATAGAAGGTCGGTAGTAAGTCGGTGAGTTGGGGAGAGAGACAGAGACAGAGAGGGAGAGGGAGAGGGAGCGAGAGAATTTGGAGAACAAAAATTCTAGAACCACGTTCAAAATACACAAATGCTCAGGTGTGTGTGGTCCCACAAATATAAGTGAACGTTCTTGCATTATGAGTGTGGTTGTAGACTTCTTGTTTTGAGAATTCGAATCTAAATTGAGTTTCTCGTTGACGGACGTCTCTTAATAATATTTAGGTTCTGGGGCTTATAGTGTTGGTTTTGGCTTGGGCTTAAAGGTTTAATTAAAGGGAGTTGATTAACCAATGTGAAATGAAATGAAATGGGCTTTTTGTGGGGGAGGTAAAAGTAGAAGCTTGGGCTAGAAGTTCAAAAAGTTTGGCCCCCAGTTAAATTTTGCCTTAATTTGAGCACTTTAGTATTATCCAGGTGCATCCTTTCTTATTTTTTTCTTTTTCTATGATCAGGTGCCCGGGTCAATACACGCGCCCACGACTAAATCTGAGGAACTAGATGATTTGATATCCCGGTACGTCCATGTGTTTTCGAAATTACGAATATTATTTTACATCTCTATGCCCTGTAAATAAAAAATGAGGATGAAATTTCTTTCATTCTTTTCTTTACCTAACGCTTCTATTTGCAGCGTCCGGTTTTGGCAAGGAAAATACTAAGTCAAGAGTCAACGAACTGTTCAAAAGTAGTTATACATGTACTAGTACTATGCATGAACCCCAATTAAACAGTACCTCGTCCAAAACTGGTAATTATGTATTTTAGTCGTCTATGGTGGTCAATACACGTCTCTCTCCTACTCCTTCCATTGAACTCTTCTGTCTCTTACTAATAGAAACCCTAAAATCGTTGAATTTAAAGGATGAGTCAAACAACGACAGATGACATGAGTCTATCCGTACTCTGTACCTCATTCACGTAATTCGCGTGCGTGAATGGGAGTACGAGCGCGGAAACGTACGTCTGTGAAACACATCTTAAATTACTAAATCTGCAAGAGTAAGGATTTAGGGCGTGGGTGTAGTACGAGAATCGATAGTGATCGCGCATGAAATTTTGAAGGATCGTGTGGCTACCTATCAAAATTCCCACTTGGATCTTAATTACGTCCCTAGTTTACCTACATGATCGGATTGCACTAGTGTTTTTTAGGTAATTACCGTAGAATATTAATTTGGACAAAACATGGAGAACTTCACAAGATTCTACTATAAAGGGTTGGATCCGGCTTCTCAGCAGTCAATTGCAAAGAAGCGCGTGCAGTCTAATCTAGACCGTTCATATTGACAATTAATGGTTCAAATCAGTTAATATTATTACCGGTAATAGTATATTCTTACCGGTAAGAACATCAAAACAAATCCGGACCGTTAAAAACTTTATCCGACGGTTGTGATCACTTGAACCGCATCTCTGTAGTCCAAAACTGGACTGCAGACAAGCCTTATGCAAAAGGTTAACCTTATCCTTAATGTCATTATTTATGTATGTATATCTTAAAAATGGTACTCCAATAAGGATTCAACTAATTAAGCTTCTTCTCTTACAACTTGGAAACTTGATAAACAGGGTGTGAAAACATTTTCTGATCGATGAAACATAATGTTTATTTTAAAACATTGTTTAAGTCACTATGTTTGCAGGTAGAGCTACAGGAATTTGTTTTGCTCTCAAATTAACTTAATGAAGGAAAACTTTATCAAAAATCTCTCCTAGTTTTATTGATTTTCTATTGTAATGACAACGTTTTTATTGATTTTCTATTATATTATAATGACAAGCGTAGTAAACAATGCAACATAAGGACGATAGCATTTGATATTTTTATTTAAAAAGAAGAAGAAGAACGACAACATTTAAAAAAAAAAAAAGCCTCCATTTAAATAGTCATTCTCGTATTGCCACTCATCGTTCGGCTCTTTTTTTATTTTTTTTTATTTTTATCCTTATTCAATATTTTTCCGTATTTGTTAGTTTATCATCAATTTTTTAAAGATTATTACTTCGTCAGGACGAGAGGAATCTAAAAAGTAAAAATTACGATCGAAACCCTTTGAGAAACCACCTAAACTTGGAGCCGGGGATCAATTAATTTAATACCATCACGGCGACGGCCGACCTCCCATCTCCGTCAAACATAATTGTTAAGTACTTTGAAAAACCATGTTCCGTGGACGAATCAGGGTAGGCCCTGACATTTTTGGTCGAGGTGAATCTAAACAGATGAGCTGTTTAGGCAATTACAAGCAAAATTAAAAAGATAAGCCAACTTCATAAACTAAGATTATTAGTATCCGAATAGATAAAGTCTCAAATTTATGCATCGTTATTGAAACATTAATCATCAGTCTTTTGCCGAGAAAAAATAAATCATCAATCTTCTTACTACAATTTTAGTGATAAAAGTACTAAATACTAGTAGCATATAAGTGTGGGAGGCCATGCACCCTGCACCAGCAGTGTGTGTGGTTCCGCACATTCATGTGTGCGTTTATTCATTTGAATGTAGTTAATTGTAAACTTGTTGTATTAGTATGTTTTGTGCAAGTATTGTAATTAGCTTAATGTAGTGGGACGAAATATCCGAAGGGGTCACAAGGTCCAGAAAGGGGGAGTGAGGGTCCACACGCTGTTTGATCTGTTATCTAAGCTACCTCAGTTCACTTGTAAATAAGTTTGGGCTTCGGCCAAACTTGCCAATATTTATCCGAAGGATAGACGGAACCACGAGTACTTTACCGAACGATTATAAGCTGTATCTGAACATACGACATATGAGTTCGCTCGGGGTCTCATCAAGCGCACAGATACGAACTTCCGTTTGTTCGGCTAGGGTTTTCTTCGGTCGGGATATCCTACGCTCGGATAATTCGTATGGCGGAAGTGGGTCCCGCCGAGCTTAGATGATTGTGGAACCTTCCATAAATATCTACTGATAAGTAAGCTGTCTTCTCTGACATTCGAGGTGACATCTCTGAACGATGTGACTTTTTTGACATCAACCCATGTGGCTCTGAAAGACTAGGGAAGTGGTGTTCATTAAATGGCCCTGCTAGAAGGCGCCAACCGAGCAGAACGTGACACGTGGAAAGTATGACCAACTTGTTCAGCACTCCATCTCTTTGCCTATAAATAGAGAAGCATTACCACTGAGAGGGGGGATCCCTAATCTGGGCTTGAACAGCACTTCTCTCTTTCAACATATTGTTCTTACTAAACTTCTCCCTCTTTCTACCTACTGACTTATTCATCGGAGCTTCTTCCCGGAGGAACAGCCCCCTCCGATTCTACAGGTACATCAAGACTGGCGTTAGCATTCACGGTCCCACATTCGGAGGCGGCCACACCAGAAGGAGCACGAAGAAATCACGCCCCCACAATTGGCGACTCCGCTGGGGAAGGAAAACAACTTTCGGGGTGTTCTTTGTGTTCTTCGCGTTCATAATCAGTTGAGGGCCGGTGTTCATCTCAGATCCTGTTTGTTCTTCGTATTTACACGGAACAAATGGCTCAACATCTCTCACCTCCGGGCCCAGAGAACTTTACCCTTGGGTTGGAGGGCTACGGATCTATCAACCTTGAGCCCCGTCAAACGGTTAGGGCGGTTCCACACGTAGCCCGCCAACTTTCTTTTCCACCGACCGAGTTGGATATCGCCTTGGCCGAACAAAAACGTCAGGCAGCGGTTATTACCATGCTGCAACAACGGCTAGAGGAGCGAGACGGAGGGTTGACTGTAACCCCTGCAAACGAACATCCAGCTGAGCCCAGTCGACCGAAGAAGAACCGCAAATAGGGCAGACCGTCTCGCCCAGATCAAACAGCCGAAATCGCCGTTCCCGAGCGACGGACTGTCTTTGAGCGTCTTGACCAAGGCGCTCCACAACCTCGGCTGACGAGCATTATTCGTGCCGAAAGTACTCGATCCTCGGCCACGGGCTCAACAGCTGGAACTAACGGAAGAGGCGCGTCCGTCCGAATGCAACATCGTTCCGAACGACAATTGAGTCCAAGAAGTGGGAAGAGGCCCGTGGATTTAAACAATCCACCTCGGCACGTACGCAGCAGCAGCAACCGAGAATATTTGGTTCGATTGAGATATGATTCCGAACGACACGACGGAAGGCATTCGGCAAACTCTGGCAGTCGCCACCGATCCGAAAGCCGAGGAAACCGTTCGGAGCACGATAATACGATTATCCTATACGATCAATTCACAGGCCTTCCAACCGTGTATCAACCCATCCACCCGGCTCTTCAACCTCGGAACGCTCCATTGACGAGCTTGAGGGAGGCACATGCGCCCTTAATGTTAGCTGCTCGACCACCAAGGGAAAAAGAGGAGCACCGTCGGCACCATCGGCGGGAAAAAAGAAAGACTCCGAAGCGGCATACCGATGTTCTTCCCCCTGTTGTCCCGCAGGTCGCAGCCGAAGACAATTCGAAGCTCGGGAAGGCAAAGGCTTCCCCCTTCGTGGATGCTATTCAACAAGAGCGGCCGCCAGACAGATTCGTCATGCCGAAGCTGAAACGTTATGAGGCAAAAGAAGACGCAGTCGCGTTCGTTTGTCGTTTCAGGCAAACCATGAGCCTCCATAACTTTTCTGACGCCCTTATGTGCAAAATCTTCCCGCTCACTCTCAGTGAACCGATCATGTTATGGTACAATCAGTTGAAGCCCAAATCCATTTCTTGCTTCAACGAGCTAGAATTGGAGTTTAGCAAACGCTTCGTTACCAGCAACATTCAACCAAAGACATTATCGATGCTGGTGAACATGCGGAGAGCTGCGGGAGAAACGCTAAGGCTTTATACCGAGCGTTACTGGGAGGTTTATAACCTTATTCCCGACTGTGATCAAGGAGTAGCAGCCGAGTCTTTCATGAACGGGTTGGATCCAACCTCGGCAATGTTTCATGACCTCTCACGAAATCCACCTAAGACAATGGGAGAGCTCATGACAATAATTGAGAAGGATTGCGTTCACGAAGAAGCAATGGCCGAGCGACACACGTCAAAGGCTGAACCTGCCAAGACGATAGGGCCAAAGAAGCAGGTATCGAACGTTCGCCAAGGGCAAGGAAGCCAGGGTAGCTCGGACCAGGCATCGAATAAATCGAACAACAAGGGCCGACCCCCGCAGCACCCTCAGCCATAATCCTAGACACAAACGAAAAGAGAACCCCGACCGGACGAGTATATCGCCGAGCGTACGGTATTCACTGAACCTATCTATAAACTTCTTAACATCATTGGCAAATTGCCGTTCTTTGTTTGGCCAACGGTACTCTTAGGCACCGTCGGAAGCGGACCAGGAATGTGCACGTATCATAAGGAACGTGGCCACTACACCACGCAATGCCCACCTTTCAAAAGATATCTAGAAGAGCTAGCAGCTGCCGGTCACCTCAATCAGTGGATCGACGTTCGGCAAAATCCACTTCCTCCACCTCCCCCTCTTGTTGGCAATCTCGTAAGCGTAATACAAGGGCTAGTATCCGAAGGAAGGGCGGCCGAGCTTCGTTCAGAAATTGACAGGGCTGTCGCCTCTGTATCAGTCTGCAACGTAAGCGCTTCGGGAAAGCGAAAGTGGGAAGATCCGAGTTCGGCGGCACTATAACTTTTTCTTCCAATGACTTAAAAGGAGTGCAACTTCCACATGCAGATGCCCTCGTTGTCACTGTTGCTATTGAAAAATCAACCGTACAACGGGTATTGATAGATCAGGGAAGCTCGGCCGATGTCATGTTTTTCTCCATTTATCAGAGCCTCAGACTATTTCCCGCTCAACTTCGGACGGCGTCAACTCCCCTTGTCAGTTTTACGGGAGCCCCGGTATGGCCACTCGGCCTGATTACCCTCCCTGTGCGGGCTGGATCACGCGTCCTGGAGATCGAATTTGTGGTGGTCGCTTCGCCAAGTCCGTACAACGTCATTCTTGGCCGAACCTGGCTACACGAAAT
The DNA here is from genome assembly GCF_030253575.1 of Rhododendron vialii. NCBI lineage: Eukaryota > Viridiplantae > Streptophyta > Magnoliopsida > Ericales > Ericaceae > Rhododendron > Rhododendron vialii. The sequence goes on along the minus strand of NC_080567.1, from coordinate 25,552,666 downwards.
ACAAGCGGTTGCTTCAACGTATCACCAGGTGGTAAAATTCGTCGGATGGAACGGACGACAGGAAAGCCTGCGAGGCGATCAAATCCAATCCAAGAAATGCTACATCAGCACTGTAACGAACAAACAGAGTTGCATGGAGGTACAATGCGTGGCTGCCGCTCCTACCCCAGTGATTGAGGATGTTGGTGTACCTGCCGAACAACGGTCAACCGAGGAGCTAATACGTTTTTCCATTCCTGGGGAAGAAGGAAGATATTTTTTGATCGGGAGTTCATTGAGCATGGACGAACGTGAAGAGATGTATCAATTCCTGATGAGAAACATAGAGGTCTTTGCTTGGATTCCACAAGACATGCCGGGCGTGGACCCTTCGTTCGCCATGCACTCATTGAATGTAGATCCGAATAGGCGACCGGTGTGCAAAAAGTCCGACGCTCGTCGGCCGCACATACCGAAGCTGTGATAGCAGAGGTGAATCAACTGTTGGAAGCTTGCGTCATTCGGGAAGTGCTATACCCCACCTGGCTTGCCAACCCAGTGGTTGTCCCGAAGAAAAATGGGAAACTAAGGGTTTGTGTCGATTACACGAACCTCAATGATGCCTGCCCTATGGATCGATTTCCACTTCCTCGGATTGAGCAGATGGTAAATGCAACGGCAGGATGTGAGCGCTTGAGCTTCATGGACGCGTATCGGGGCTACCATCAAATAGCTTTGGATTCGGAAGATCAAGAAAAAACGGCCTTCATCTCGCCTCGGGGAACTTTCTGCTACAAGGTTGTCCCGTTCGGCCTGAAGAATGCAGGCGCCACCTTCCAGCGCTCCATCACGAAGATGTTTCCTGGCATGCTCGGCGTAAAAGTAGAAGCTTATATTGACGATTTGGTTTGCAGAAGCATATTCGCTCGGGATCACCTTCGAGATCTGGGAGAGGTCTTTGCTGTTTTAAAACATAGGAAGCTACGTCTCAATGCCGAGAAGTGTGCGTTCGGCGTTAGCTCGGGGAAATTCCTAGGGTACATGGTGAGTCGCCGAGGAATCGAAGCTGACCCTACCCAAATTTTGGCTGTGCAGAGACTCCGAGCTCCGACGACAATTAAAGAGGTACAGCGGCTCACGGGGATGGTTGCTGCCTTGAATCGTTTTATTCGACATTCGAGCGATCTCTGCCGCCCGTTCTTCCGAGCAATCACAACAAGCCGATGCAGATTTGTATGGACAGAGGAGTGCGAGCAGGCTCTGCAATCTTTAAAGTAATACCTATCTCACGCTCCTTTGCTCGTCAAGCCCCTTCCCGATGAAGATCTATATCTTTACCTTGCTGTTTCCGACCATGCAACGAGCGCGGTTCTCGTTCGGAGAGAGGGGACGGACTATCAACCGATCTTCTATTCCAGTAAAATGATGACGGATTCTCAGACGAGGTATCTGCCTATGGAAAAGTTAGCATTGGCTCTCGTTTCTGCTAAAACGAGCCTCTTGCCCTACTTTCAATCCCATAGGATTGTGGTCCTCACTGAGTTTCCTCTCAAAGCTGTTCTTCGGAAAACGGACACGTCGAGCAGGATCCTGAAGTTCTCTCAAGACTTGGCCAACTTCGACATCCAATTCGAACCTCGGACAGCTATCAAAGGGCAGGTCTTGGCCAACTTCTTTGCCGAACTCACCCCCGGCTTACAAGACGAGGCCAATGCCCTGGCAACTGCCGCTGAAGAAGCTCAGATTCAAGAAGAAGAGGTTTTGGAAGGGCCGTCCAGCTGTCATGCCGAACCACTCCGTGCTCGGTATTCCCTCGGACGCAAGAAACCCAAACGACAATGGAAGCTCTTCTCCGGCGACGCTTGGCGACTGACCGTCGATGGAGCTTCTAATGTTCATGGAGCTGGTGCAGGCATCGTCCTTGTGTCACCCAGCGGGACTGTTCATGAAAGCGTGGTTTCGATTGGGTACACGGCGATGAACAACGAGGCAGAATATGAAGCTCTAATTGCAGGCCTCCAATTTGCTCTTCGGCTGGATGCAGATTCGGTTCATATCTTTTGTGACTCTCAGCTCATTGTGGGGCATTTAAACGATGATTATCAAGCCAAAGATCAACGTATGAATGCTTACGTGAGCCACGTCTTAGCTTTGTTCGGAAGATTTGGATGCGTAGAAGTGGAGTGGATCGCTCGGGAGCATAACGCCCATGCTGACGCTCTTGCAGGTCTTGCTTCAGTCTACAAGACCTCGGGCAGTCGCACCATCACCTTTGACGAGGTCCCCAAACCAAGCTTCGAAAAGCCGTGTGAACAGGTTATGGCCATCACCCTCGGCCCAAGCCAGCTGGATTCTGTGGTTGCTTTCCTGAAGAACCAAGTGCTACCGACGAACAAGCGCGAAGCGTACAAAATCCGTTGCCGAGCTGCCAATTTTTTCCTGGGACCGAACAAAAATCTCTACCGACGAACTTTCACTGGCCCCGATCTGCGTGTCGTCCACGACGACCTTGTGCCAGCCGTTCTGGAAGAACTTCATTCGGGTAGCTGTGGGGCTCACTCAGGAGGACGGTCCCTTGCACAGCGTGCCCTGACACAAGGCTATTGGTGGCCGAAGATGGTCAAACAATCCGAAGAATACATGAAGCTCTGTGTTCGGTGTCAAAAGCAAGCATCCCTCATCCACCAGCCTGCATTCCCCCTTAAAATGATCACCAGTCCGTGGCCGTTCGCGGTTTGGGCTTTTGACATAGTTGGCAAGATGCCGAAGGCGCCTGGAGGATTTGAGTACATGCTCACTGCCACAGATTTGTTCACCAAATGGGTAGAAGCTTCCCCCATGATCAAGACCACCGCCGGGGACGTGGAACGCTTTATTTGGAAGCACATCATCTCGAGGTTCGGCGTGTCGTACGCCATCCTTGTAACGCCCCGAATTTTGGGTACGTTAAGAAGACAATTTATTGAATAAAACAGTAACGCCCTGAATTTTGGGTACGTTAAAAGGACATTTTATTCATAAAATCAAATGGAGTCTGGCTCGTTATTACAACAAAACTCTCTCAAGAGTTCAATATTTTCATAAACGGAGGGGGATTCTAGGGTTCCTAACTACAGCTCCTCAGCTCCTTAGTTCTTGCCAGCTCCTCAGCTCCAAAGCCTCCACGGTGATCTGCTTATCCTGATTATCTACAAAGTCTGACACATTATACCGGCGTCGCCACCCATATAATATGTCAGGGTCACCAAAAGGCAACACCGTGAGCTACAAAGCTCAGCAGAGTAATCCCATACCCGCTAACCCATAACTTATAAACAAGCTATAATACAACATCAATTTCCACATGATAAGTATATACACAGTTAATCAATGACACATCCACATTCGTTAATCAACTATCGTTGGTGTCCAAGATTTCAGAGTTTCTCCTACGCGACTCATCGTAGACCGTGTCAACATTTTCATTTACAAAACAACCTTTCAAAAACCATTTGTTTAACACAAAAAACATTTGCATTGGCTCCGTACCGCGGATAACCAAGCTACACACTTTCAAAATCATTTGCATTGGCTCCGTACCGCGGATAACCAAGCATACACACCCAACCTTGGTTCCGCCGCGCCGGGTTCCCAAGTATCCTCACAATGGTTCCGCCGCGCCGGGTTCCCATTGGCACACAAAAATATTTGCATTGGCTCCGTACCGCGGATAACCAAGCATACACACCCAACCTTGGTTCCGCCGCGCCGGGTTCCCAAGTATCCTCACAATGGTTCCGCCGCGCCGGGTTCCCATTGGCACACAAAAATATTTGCATTGGCTCCGTACCGCGGATAACCAAGCATACACACCCAACCTCGGTTCCGCCGCGCCGGGTTCCCAAGTATCCTCACAATGGTTCCGCCGCGCCGGGTTCCCATTGGCACACAAAAATATTTGCATTGGCTCCGTACCGCGGATAACCAAGCATACACACCCAACCTCGGTTCCGCCGCGCCGGGTTCCCGAGTATCCTCACAATGGTTCCGCCGCGCCGGGTTCCCATTGGCACACAAAAATATTTGCATTGGCTCCGTACCGCGGATAACCAAGCATACACACCCAACCTTGGTTCCGCCGCGCCGGGTTCCCGAGTATCCTCACAATGGTTCCGCCGCGCCGGGTTCCCATTGGCACACAAAAATATTTGCATTGGCTCCGTACCGCGGATAACCAAGCATACACACCCAACCTTGGTTCCGCCGCGCCGGGTTCCCAAGTATCCTCACAATGGTTCCGCCGCGCCGGGTTCCCATTGGCACACAAAAATATTTGCATTGGCTCCGTACCGCGGATAACCAAGCTACCTCACCATGGTTCCGCCGCTCCGGATTCCCATGGGAACGCACACATTTTAAAACCCTCGGTTCCGTCGCTCCGGGTTCCCGAGTATTCCCACAATGATTCCGCCGCTCCGGGTTCTCATTGGGTTTTTCAACACACACCACACAATGGGCTACCACGTCCGGCCACATTGCGGTTTTCAAAACATTTCAAAAACCTTTTCAAATGTCTCTTTTACACACGCACACAACTCACATAATGTCACCCAAAAACCGGTCATTATGTTGTTTCAAAAATATTTCCTTCCTCGGAAAACATTTCTTTTATTAATCACACCCTAGGTGTCATGTTTCTACTTTCTCGGTTCTCGTGTCTCGTTTACATACAAAGACTCCGCGGTAGGACATGAATCTTTCTAACAAGATCATCCAATTCTATATACTTTAACACGCTCAATCACTACTTATAGCATAACGCCACATATACGGACGCCTTTGGAGTGTATCACTTATGCTTTATTCAAAGCACAACGCCACATGTACGGACGTCTTTGGAGTGAAATCACTTATGCTTTATCACATACCACAAGTAATACAAGCAATCATATACGCATACTCATAACTATCTTAAAGATCAAAATACGAATACTTCTAATCAAACGATAAGTACGTAAATAAAGATAACCTACTTTGTATTTGAGTAAGTAAATACATAGGGAGTAAGTAAGGATTTCCTTACAGTTCTTCTAGGCGGTAGTCGGCTACGGAAAGTACGTCGGCTACGGAAAGTACGTCGGTGGTCGGGCGGAGTAACTTCCTACGGTGGTCTCCGGTAGCTTCGAAAGAGAAAGGTTTCTCTCGAAACTTCTATTTGACTAACACTACTACTACTTTTGGATCGAGAGGGTGGTCGAGTGGCGGTCTAGTGGCGGCCTAGGTTGAGTTTCTTGAAGAACTCAAGAACTACACAAGAACAAAGAAAGAACAAAGGAATTTCTAGAGAGAGAAGTTGTAGAATGGGAGGTGTGAGTTCAATGCTTGGAATGGGGTCCTATTTATAGGAAAAATCTTGGCCCTCTCCTCCCTCTCATGGCCGGCCCCCCTCTCTCTCTCTCTACCTCAAATTTTGACACATGTCATGCACTTATGGAAGATCAAAGGCTAAACCCTAGGTTTGCATGGCTAAGATTGTCCTTGGATGGGATTATGGGAGATTTGGTTGGAAGATTTGGAGACAAAGGTACAAGATTTGTCTTGAACAAATCCTAGAAGTACAAATGGGAGTTATATTTGGTTAGGAAAAAGATTCTCCATGGACTTGAAAGATGAAGAAAGATCATGGAAGATCAAGGTAGGTACAAGTCTACTTCCTTCTTCCTTCCTCCTCTCTCTCTCTCTCTCTCTCTCTCTCTCTCTCTCTCGGGTTCTCTCTCTCTCTCTCTCTCGGGTCTCTCTCTCTCTCTCTCTCTCTCTCTCTCTCTCTCCCTAGTACATACACACACACACACACATATATATAGATATATAACAAGAAAGAATAAGGAAGTACAAAGTACAAAGATTCTCAAAATCAAATACCCAATAAAGAAATCCAATTAGGCACATGCCACAAAAAATAAATAAACTAGGGTACTTTGTAATCTAGGAAGATCAACTCCCCAATAAATAAATCCAATTGGGTACAAAACCCCAATACAAAATAATAACAAAGTACTTAGGAGAATATTAGGCTTTTAAAGGCTACAAGGCTACTAAGTACTTTTGTACTAAAATAAAAATACTTCATCACATGGGTTTTTAAGAAAAAGACTAGTTTAATAGATTCATGTACTTGGTTGAAAGTATAAGGCTATTACCCAATGGATAATAAAATCCCTAACGGTTAATAACCAAAGGATAATAAGGTAAGAGTACTTTAAATATTAAACTAAGTCTTTGAAAAAGACTACATGTCCTTTGTAAATACACATGTGTATATATATACATGTACTTAATCAAATATAATAAAGGAAGGGCTATTGTCCAATGGGTAAAGATTACCCTAACAATCTTTGTCCAATGGTCCAAGTTTACTTGGGTACTTTTATTAGAAAAAAAATAATCAAAAGTACTTTTCAAAATAATTATAAAAGTCTATTCAAGTACTTTGCTCAAAACCCCTTAAATATAAAGAATTGGGTTTCTATTATCCAATGGATAATAGTTCCCCTAACTTTTATTGTCCAATGGACAAAGAATAAAACCAAATTAATAAAAAGAAATAAATAAATAATTTCTAGGTTTGAAAAAGGTTGACTAGTCACATCAACTTTATTGAAAGATTCCCTAGTCACATCGGTACTTTATTTGGTCAAAAGTCTCTATTATCCAATGGTCACTAACTTCCCTAACGGTTATTACCCAATGGATAATAATTTCCCTTGCGGTTAATAACCATTGGACAAAAGAGTACAAGTACCATTTATTAAAATAAAATTTTGAAAAGACTACATGTACTTTTTATAATAAAAAGTTTATTATCCAATGGACAAAAATTACCCTTGTGGTTATTAACCAATGGATAATGGAGGGGTGGAAGAATCCCCAATAAACAAAGAATAAATGTACTTTGCACATGTTTTTATAAACCATTAAAATATTATATCTAGTATTTTACCAAAATATTTAAATGGGGGGCCTATTGTCCAATGGACAAAGATTATCCTAACCATTATGGACCAAAGGGTAAAGGCAAAGGTTCAAAAGGTCCAAGGGTTTCAAAAGGTCCAACTAGTAACTAGGTAAGTTGGTTGCTCGGTTCCTCCAAGTAGTCGGTTGGAAATTAACCAAATTGGCCAAGTAGGGTTTCTAGTCGAGAGTTTAATCAACGACCAAAAATCTAACTACGATGAAATAAACGAGAAATCATATAGTCACTCAAGAGAAAATAAGTAATTCAAATAAAATTCAAATATTTAACGAAATTTTCATAGACCAAAATTCAGGATCGTTACAATCCTTTCTGATAATGGCTCCCAATTTGTTGCCTCCGCTCTCAAAGCTTTTTATGCGAAGCGCCACATCACCATCCAAAATTCCTCGGTGGCATATCCTCAAGGTAATGGACAAGCCGAAGCATCGAACAAGACAATCACTCGGGGGCTGAAGCGCCGTCTGGATCGGAAGCTCGGTAAGTGGGTGGAAGAGCTTCCGCACGTCTTGTGGGCCTATCGAACAACACCTCGGCGGTCCACCGGCCGTACTCTGTTTGCTATGGCCTACGGTATGGAGGCTGTCCTCCCTTTATCTACTATGATCCCTACAGCCCGGACGGAGAATTTTAACCCTGTAGACAACAATGCTCTTGTGGGTGCCGAGTTAGACTTAGCCGAAGAACTACGTGACAATGCTAACCTTCGGCACGCCGCGTACCAGCAAGAAGTTGCAAGGGGCTACAACCGCAATGTTCGTGCTCGACCTTTCAACGTCAGGGACTTAGTCCTTCGGATGGTTACCGAAGCGACAAAGTTGACCAAGCTGAAGGATCCCTATGAAGGCCCTTACCGAGTGGTGGAGAAGATCGGGCACGGTGTCTATAAGCTTGCTGAGATGGATGGAACGCCAATCACCAACCCATGGAATGCTCAAAAACTAAGAAAATTCCATGGCTAGTGTTGGCATTCCCCATTTGACCGCTTCTGCTTTATTTTTATTCTTGTACATGGGGTATTTCATCTAGCCCCGGTAACATCTTTTGTTCGGGTGAAATTCTCGAAGCCCATGATAATTCGTTTGTTCGGGTGCAATTCTCGAAGCCCATGCTAATTTGATTGTTTGGTTTAAATTCTCGAAACCCCTGATCACTTTTTCGGTTCAGTTTTCCCATCCTACTGCCTTATTCTATTCCTCCAGTAATACAATAGGGCAGGGGGCTACTATATGGGTAAACCTGAGTTCATTTCTTAGTGACTTCAAAATCACATAAACAGTCCTTCCGAATGAAAAGACTTCGAAAATTTCTGAGTTATGATGTATATACCGAATAAAAAGACTTGGCAAATATTTATATACTTGGAAATAACATCCATACCGAACGAATAGACGATTGTCATTCAAAAAGAAATTCTCCATGTTTTAGTTACATCCAATGGTTAGCAGGGTTCCCATTGTTCGGAGCCAACCATATTCAAAAACAAAAACTAAACGAGAACAAATCTAATCCGCTGCAGCGTCGGCAGGGGCTGGTAGGGTTGGAGCGTCGGCAGGGGCAGGTAGGGTGGTCGAGTCGGCAGCGTCAGCTGTTGTCTCCTCTGCTGCAACTTCGGCAAGGGCGAAGGGTGGTATTTCCACCAGACTCCTCCTCTCGTCGTCAGCCTCAACGCCTGCATCGTCAAGACCCCTATTATAGCCGAGCATAAAACTCTCTTTGTGCTGGCCCTCCTTGATCTCATCCCGCACTTCAAGGATTTGATCGGCCACATCTTTTTCGGCCTGGGCATATCCTTTCTCGTATTGCCCCAGCACCTCTTTCTCCATTTCCTTCTTCATCTCTTCTCTCCCCAAGGCCCTCCCCTCAGCCAGCCCCTCATCTTTGCCCTCGGCTCTGGTTTGCTCGGCCGACTCTTGCAGCCCCTTGATGAGGTCGTTCTGGTTGGCAATCTGGACCTCGAGGCTTTGCCTCATAAGCTCGGATTGCTCCAGGCCCTTCTTGTAATCCTCGGCCAGGCCCTTGTTATATTCCACCGACTGTTTCATCAGTCTCGCCTTCTTATCATGCTCGGTGAGATGAAGTTGGGTACTCATTATGGACTGGGTGGCCTGTAAGCAAAATAAAGTGAAGGTTACACCGACGAAATAGAGCAAATGTACAGAAAAATCATTGCAACTAAAAATAAAAATTTTCTGCTTACCCTTCCGACATGATAGTAATATTCACTCAGGGCTGCTTTCAGAGTGGGGGGACTCTGCACATCCCTCGGCAAAGCTAGCCCCGAGTGAAGAGCGTAAGCTAGGGAGGGGTCTTCCTTCAGGCTGTCAGATTTAAGAACCTGTTTCTTGCTTGAAGTAATGAAGCTCGGCGTCCATGGGATGTCGAGGTCAGAGGAAGGCGCTTTCCCTTCCCCCTCTGCCGCACCTTCCTTCGGCAACTCCCCTTCTTGGCCCTTTCCCTTCGGGCCCGCCCTTGACTTCTTGCTCGCGGGTGGTTCCTTCGGGGAAGGAGGGGCGCTCAGCTGTCGTTTTTTGGAGGGGGGGGAGGTGGGGTTTTTTTGCTTAGGGCCGAGCCTGAAGCGCCCGAAGCTCCGGCCTTTCGAAGCTGGGCCTTCTCTCTCTCTTTTTCCTCCAGTCTCTTTTGGAGAACATCCTTGATATTCTTTGGAGGCATTTCTTCTCTTTCAGGAAAAGGTTCTTCTTCGGTTGGCAGTCGGATTATCCCTCGGAGAGGTTTGTCGACGCTTGGTTGTAGCTCTTTTGGGATTTCCTCAAATTGCTCAAGATCTTCGGTCACCTTCCTTCGGATCCGACCACCGTAGGTAGCTTTATATTTGAGGATGGTTGGGGCGTCTCTCTCCTCCGCTGGGATAGTGAGCAGGGAGTCGGCGAGACCGCAACCTTTGGCCGCCCTTAACAGTACCTTGTTAAGCTTGGTGGTATCTGCCGAAGGAAATCATGAAATCGATTAGTTAAATTTTCGACAAGAAAAAACAAAGCAACAGAAGGAATAAACATTTGAAATAACGGACAAGTGTTCTTACTCGGCGTTCCCCTTCGTGTGGATATTTCAAATTGGCCGTATTCGTGTTCGGGGAACTGAAAATTTCCCCGAACCTCGACGTAGTCGGACGCCCACTTCTCCGAGTCGTACATGCCCTCGGGAATGATCTTTTGCATCTTCCTCCGAGAGCAGAGGTAATATCGAGAGTACCGAACGTTTCTCGACACCATATAATTCTCAAAAAAGTGAAAGGCTTCTAGTCGGAACATCTTCACCTCAGCAAGGGCGATTACTGAGTGAATGATGCGGTAGGAATTGACGCTCAGCTGGCACGGAGTGAGATTGAAGCGGTGAAGTATCTCTCTCAAAACTCTGTGCATCGGGAACCGAAGGCCCCCTTCTGTGATTGCCATCAAGGGGACGGTGACGTGTTCGTCACTGTATCTTATTCGGTTCCCTCGGACGGGTGTAATAATAACGTCGTTGGGGATGTCGTAAACGGCTCGGAAGGTGTCCAGGCTCTTCTTATCTTGGAAGCATTCCAAGTAAGGGCAGGGGTCCTTTCCCGTTCGGTCAGGGATCACATCGGGATCCATTGGGACGATCTTCCTCTTCGCCTTCGGCGGATGCGACGAGGATTCCCCAACAAATCCGGCTCCTTCATTCGCTCGGCTTGACGAAACGAGTGGAGTCCCTGGTCTCGACTCGGCTTCGTCAGCTCCTTCGGCCTCTTCTTCCTCTTCTGCTTCGTCATGAGGACTTTCGGATGACGACTCGCCTATATCTATAATATCGGGGTCCGGCCCCACTGTTCGGAGAGGAGCCACCATGGCGGGGTAGTCGATTCCTTCTACACCCTCAGGGATCCTTCCACTTGACCCCGTTCGGTAGTTTCGGGCGAAATCTCTTATAGCTTCGGCTAACCCTGGTTCGGATCTACCAAAATCCGAATCTTCGGAATCCACCGATCGATAAGATTCGCCCGAAGAAGTTGACTTTGCAGACTCCATACCTAGAAACAAATAAGTGCATGGGATAAGACCGTTAGCGATTTGCATGGCCAGGAATCTAAGTGCCTACGTTCGGTGTTCTGTGTCGTTAGGGGAGATTCCAACTCTGCTCGGTTATTTCCCAAGCGATATCCCTTCGGAAGAAATTCCGAAGGAAGGACTTATGCCGCTCAGGGAAACGATGGGGAACCCTACGCGTTTCCAATGGGGAAACAGAGATTGAGAAGCTTAATAGGGCTTGTAAAGCTTCTTAAAGACTGCCCCTTTGGAAAAACCTCACATCTGAAGGTGTTCGCGTGTTCGGAAGAACACGATTTGAAGGTGTTCACATGTTCGGAAGAACACATGAACACCTGGGTTATCAGGCGGTCGTTTCAGTCCAAACGAAAGAGAAAAAGCCAACAAAAGGGGCAAAAGCACTCAAAAAAACACACAAATCATATCAACGGATGAAAGAACTCGAGAAATACCTGAGAAATTAAGAGAAATCTGTGATCAAAACCTTCAAATCTGCAGATTTCTGGCGATTTTTGGTCTGAAACGGTGCTTGAACAGAGACACGATCGAGATTGAGAGAGAAAGTGATTTTCTCTCTCCTCCCCTTGCCCCTTTTATACTGAGTACAGGATTCGAAGCGGTTTCTCACCCTGACCGTTGGATTTGGGCGGGAGACTGATGTCCCGCTCGATGAATGACACGTGGCGAGTCTGAAGCGTGCAGTATCACTACCCAGTGAAATCGCGACACCTGGCATCATTTCAAATCGACGGTTACAGAAGCATTTAATGAAAGGCTGCGCGCACATCTCGAAGCGTTTCAAATAGTTTCTGTCCGTTCAACTTCGACGGTTCGTCTAGTCGTTCGTTCTTCGGAGCTACATTTTTGTTCGGCCAACTTCTGTTCAACTCCTCCTTTTCATCCGAGCAAGAAAAGCAAGAGTTGAGGAGCTATTGTAGTGGGCCGAAATATCCGAAGGGGTCACAAGGTCCAGAAAGGGGGAGTGAGGGTCCACACGCTGTTTGATCTGTCATCTAAGCTACCTCAGTTCACCTGTAAATAAGTTTGGGCTTCGGCCAAACTTGCCAATATTTATCCGAAGGATAGACGGAACCACGAGTACTTCACCGAACGATTATAAGCTGTATCCGAACGTACGACATATGAGTTCGCTCGGGGTCTCATCAAGCGCACAGATACGAAATTTCGTTTGTCCGGCTAGGGTTTTCTTCGGTCGGGATATCCTACGCTCGGATAATTCGTATGGCGGAAGTGGGTCCCGCCGAGCTTAGATGATTGTGGAACCTTCCATAAATATCTACTGATAAGTAAGCTGTCTTCTCTGACATTTGAGGTGACATCTCTGAACGATGTGACCTTTCTGACATCAACCCATGTGGCTCTGAAAGACTAGGGAAGTGGTGTTCATTAAATGGCCCTGCTAGAAGGCGCCAACCGAGCAGAATGTGACACGTGGAAAGTATGACCAACTTGCTCAGCACTCCATCTCTTTGCCTATAAATAGAGAAGCATTACCACTGAGAGGGGGGATCCCTAATCTGGGCTTGAACAGCACTTCTCTCTTTCAACATATTGTTCTTACTAAACTTCTCCCTCCTTCTACCTACTGACTTATTCATCGGAGCTTCTTCCCGGAGGAACAGCCCCCTCCGGTTCTACAGGTACATCAAGACCGGCGTTAGCATTCACGGTCCCACATTCGGAGGCGGCCACACCAGAAGGAGCACGAAGAAATCACGCCCCCACATTTAATTAATCAAACTGAAGCTCAACAGACAATAACTGAAGAAACCCTCGCCCGAACGGAACCTCTTCCAAAAAAGCACTAGTCATTTAGCAGAAAACAATCGTAACTCACAGAAAGAAGTCGAAAGACTCGAAACGGCCTTCCCCCCAATAGCAGGGGGGAGAGAGGGGGTGCACCTTCTGAATAAAACGGGGACATCGATTCAAAATTGATGCAATTAATAAATTAGTTTTTGGTGGTGGTGGTGGCCAAATTAATGAATTCTTCTATACTTTAATTATTTAAACCCGAATATTAGAGGAGGTTCGGGATTTATAGGATTCGGTGCAAGTTGTCCGTTTTCGGGGGTAAGTTCATGTGGGAGGGAATCAATAAAACGTTTTGGATTTGGGGTTAAAGTAGTAATTTAAAAAGAAAGACAAAAGGCATTAGCCGAAAATGATAAGGACAAGATTCGGGACATGCATATTATGTCAACACCTGCCTTTCGTCAACTTTATTCGGGACATGCATAGTTTATGTCAAAAACAGTTTTTTTTTTTTTTTAAATCTGTTTTTGGAAAAAAAAAAGTTTGTTAAACAGTTTTTGGAAAAAAAAATAGTTTAAGTTAAAAACAGTTGTATAAAAAAATAGTTTATGAAAAGAAAAACAGTTTTGTGTAAATACAATTTTTTTTTTAAAAAAAATTCATACAAAAACTTCTTCTTCTTTTTTTAAGTTTCTGAAAAAAATAGTTTTTTAAAATTAATTTTGAAAACATTGTGGAGAGAAAGAGAGATTTTTGTCCAATGATGAGTGTACTTGATTGAGAAAATGTGGGGATCGCTGAATTTGGTTATTGGCAAAAGGTTGCTAGTTTTGTTTATTCAAATGCCAAAATTTGATGAGTTGCTAATTAGGAAGTTGCTAAGTTTGGTTATTCCAATGTGACCGCTTTTTTGAGGAAATATTGTTAACTTTAGCAACTTTGTGGTTTTGCTTATTCCACTGTGAATGCTCTAATAGATAATAGTAAGCGAGCAACCAAGCTTGAGGCTGAGCTTAGATAACCCAAATGTCGGAGTCGGCCCGGGTGTTAGGGAACCTGGGTGTTATTCCTCCTCTTGATCCTTCCGAGGAATGGATAAGTTCAACTAGCTCATTCCTCCTTATGCAAGTTAATCCGTAAATATGTTGACCCATAGTGTGAATTTGGACTTGGGGAAGTAATTAAAATACAAAATCCGCTCCCACTAATAACAAATTATACACAATTATACAAGTCTCCCTCCCTCTGCCGTTTCTAAATTACTGGGATTAAGCTATCTAAAGATCATATGTTCTAATAATTGGGGTGATTCTTTTAAACTTAACTTATTCATTAATTCGTTTTGTGTGTTTTATTCGCCTTTTCTGAATTTTTGTTAGATTTGCATGTTATTTTTTGAATTAATCATCCGTCTCGACAAGAACAGTCTAAAAAGCAAAAAAAAGTTCACTAAAGACAAAAAAATGTTTCAAACAACTATCTTATTTGTCTAAAGTGTCGTCTCATTTGAAGTGTTTCAACATCTGTACATATTTTTATACTTTTTCGATTCATCTCGTTGAGACAAACGATTAACCCTAAAAATTACGACGAAAAGCTAAATAAAAAATTCTAATAAGTAAAAAATACCGAATTAAGTCTCAGACTTATAAATTTACAAGACCGCGGCCTTAGAAAAGTAGTCGCATAAAAATACCAAACACAACGTACTTCACATGCAAATTGTCAATATTTATGATTTTTCTTGATTTCTCTGCCAACCATGCACATCTTCTTTGAACATCAGACTTTTTTTTTTTCCACTTTCTAATGAATTCTTTGATATTGACTTGTATGTTGTTGCTTTTCTGCAAGTTGAATGATGGCCAAGCGGTAGACATCACTACTTTCTTGCATTTGATAATCGTTCGAACCTCACTAATAACAACTAACGATGCCGACCTTTTTGCAGAGGAGAAAAAAAGAGAGAGGTAGCTGATGCATGATTGGGACAATATCTCCCTTTTCACCATTGATTTACTCCATCAAACCGACTTTGATCATATAAAGGTTCAGGATTTATGATAAGGAGATGCATTGTAAATGTGTTTTCTTATTAGGATGATGATGATAACGAAAGGATTTGCATGGAAAAAACGATGAAAGTGTTCGACCGACTAGTTTTGAGCGGACGGGACGCAGTCTATTCCACCTCAATACAGTGCTTTCATCCTTTCTATCACGTACATATCGACTAACTTCATCGTCAGAGGGTCCTCGATTGGAAATACCACCGGCCCTTGGACTTGTTTTGCAGGAAATCCTTCCCAAAGCTCTCGGTGCGATCATTCGGATCTGGCAGAAGTCTCGTTGAAGTGCTCAGATCTATTGACCAGATTTTGGCATCAACAAAAAGTTTGTCTATTCTCACCCAACAACCACAAACTTAAACGCAATCTAATTACTCTCACCATCCGGATTTAATAGTCCCTCGTACAATTCAAACCGGATAAAAATTGAGTTATATCTTTAAATTGGTAATGAATTTTATATCCAATATGGATCTTATTTGATAAATTTTAATTAGTTCTATAAGACAATATTTTCAAAATTACATAAAATATTATAAATTACAAGATATAATTGATTGAAAAATGACACGAACTCCTAAAAATGACTATTAAATCCGGACGGAGGGAGTATTTAATTAAGGTTCAAAAACACACTCAAATCACGCCATGAGCTGATTATAAGCACGAGATAAACCAAGATGACGAACCATACCTAGCTGCCAAGCAAGACTGGTTGGTAGCTTGGATTAACTGAAATTCAATGCTTATTTAAATTCAATGCATTAAGAGTTTGTTACGTGTGATTTTTTTAATCAGACGGGCTATTCACACAGATGAATAGCATACAGATCATGCACTGATCAAGATGTGGAGCCACTATGGGTCCCACACAAAGAATCTGATCCGTTCATCAAATTTAAAACATTTTTTCAAGGGCTCCCGCAAAAAATTAGCTCAATCCGATATCAAGAAATACCCGATCCAATCATCTAACTTTTCGTGCAGATCCGAAATTGAACAAAACGTTAGATGATTGGATCAAATATTTATAGGTATCGGATTGAGCTGATTTTTCACAAAGGCCTTTGAAAAAATCTTTTAAATTTAATGAACGGCTCGGATCGTTTGTGTGGGACCCGTAGTGGACCCCACATCTCGATAAGTGTAAGATCTGTGCATTATTCATATGTGTAGGTATCATTTCTGTTTTTTAATTGCTTAGGTAAGGAATAGTTCTTTAGAATTGACATTACAATTTAAAGTTGATCTAGCAAAACGTTTTGAATGTTTCAAAAAAGAATCGGTACTTATTTGAAACTTATTTTTTGAAGTAAAAGTGATATACTGTGAGAAAATGACATATCTCGTAAAACGAAAAATAAATACTTACAAAAATAATAACCTTAGTGGAACAAGGCCAAAGTAAGGAAAACTAGTTGTTCTTATTAACGTAGTAAGAATAAGAATAAATAGGAATTGGGGGATAGTGTCGTGCAGTGGTATGCACAGCACCATGTTGTGCACCTTCGAGCCGTCGGATCGTGGATCCGATGTCTCGGATCTCATATCGGCAATGAACGACTCTCGATCGTTGGTTGCCGAGATGAGATCTGAATCGTCAAATGCACAATCCGACGGCTCGAAGGTTCGCAGCAGGATATTGTACATTTCACCACACAACACCAATCCGAAGTCCAATAAATAAACGTGTGCATCCGACGGCTTGGAGGTGCACAACACGATGTTGTGCATTTCACTACACAGCACCAATCCGAAGTCCAATAAATAAACGAGTTTATGCATTTATCCACACACACTTGTGTGTGCGCGCGGACACACACACATGCACACACACACACATATATAGTCTTGTTGGTTGTTTGGTGCTGGTCAATGCCATAAGATGTCAGATGATTCATAGTTTTTGATCATCTCACCAAAAACGTTAAATAAAAGAAAAGGGGACAAAATAATGATTTTTGAGCTTAATTTGTTCAAAGCCCTCAATCCATATATTAATTAAAAGGAAAAGCAATCCCTTGAGCTGGCTTCTATATACTAGCTTGGAATTTCAGCAAAAAGATAGCAAGTACAGATATCCAACACATGCTTTTAACAACTAGCTAGCGAAGTGAGTTAAGCTTTGCAAATCATGACAAAAAGAGTATCTCAATAAATACCTGTTACGGTAAGTTGATTAAGAACGATAAAATCTCAATCTTCTTTTTTTTTTTTTTTTTTCAAACCAATACTACACCAAATAACATTTCTTTCCGCATATGGTGTTCGGTTGACCATCTTCGATCTCACATAGAGCAGTCCGTGTGTACAACATATTCTGTGATAAAATCAACCGTACGAAACCTAGGACACCCTCGTGTGTTCTGGAATATTGAGGATCGAGGATCAATTAGCTTTCCTTGGTGGATGAAAACGATGTGTTCAAACAAGACAAAAGCCTTGTCGTGAGCTTATGATTTGCTTTTGTGAAAGTAAAGAGGCTTGCATGCGTTGTGAACATAGTTTCCAGAAAGCAATGTAAAACAGGAAGTAAGGGCAAGATGCCTTCCCAAAAAGAAGGATCAGAAGTGACATAAATATTGGCCCCCCTAAATACTTTTTATTTTTCTATTTTTCTTTCTTTTTTGAAAAGCCCCATGAATACTTTCCAAAGAAATCAATTTTAAGGGCTGGCCCTGTAGAAACGAACACGTGTGCATGCTTTACTTTTGTTCCTTTTGAGGATATGCCTTTCGGAGAATCCTTTGGTTTGTCTCAATATTTTCCATGTGATTAATTCGACAGAAAATATTTGGGATGTACTATTAGAAGAGGTGTTGCAATTCACACCGATAAGACTCGAACCCAAATATCTTACCTGATAAAAGAGTGCTACGACCACTAGGCTAACTCCATAAACTTGGAATGTACTATTGATTATGGTTAATTAGTATCAGAAAAACAAGCTTCTAAGCTGAGAAATTAACCAATAATAACAAAGCATAGACCTACATTCAAAGTGGACTTGGAATTAATCCAAGAAAGTGAGATTTATTGACTGGATTCATTCTGGGTGTGATCTATATATATACATATACCAAATTAATTTGAACTTAAAATTGTTGTACGGCTACTTTTTTCAACCTTTTTTTAAAGTGGAAAAAATCTAGGTACGTACGTAGGGTCAAAACTTAAAAGTAGAGATTGAGTTCTCATTTTCTATTAGAAGTTATGAGTGATCAATCGCCTAGTTAAAACCCGCAATGTCTAACTAAAACTAGGAAAACATTCTTCGTCCTTTAGAAATGGGTATATTTGTAAAGTCTTTTTTCTACGAATAGTAATTCAACTCAACTGCACGAGACCAAATCAACAGTCATGTCCGCGTCATTATTACTACGATGGATAAAATCATGACAATGATCTCTCAAGTCCATTTCATCTTTTGCCGATCAAATAAATAAATAAATAAAATGATTTCAAGTCCATTTCCAAGAATAGAAATGGTACGTTCAAAGTAGAAAAGCAAATGCAACTTGTCCAAGCGTGACCGGCCTTAGTTTCACATCATCACAGGCTACAAGATCGTTGGTGGGGCTGTGCAAAGCTTGGAAATTATCCAAGAAAGGGCACGAAAGATACCAAGACAACGAACTGAGAGATATCTTAGCAAATACTATTCCAAACTTTGAGTCAGTCTTCATCATCGATCATGGTGGGCTCGATCGTTCTGCGAAACCGAGTCTTGAGATTTGTCCTGATCTCGAATCTATTGACTATTACATATGTGCCCAGTCAGTGTTCTTATCATGCATAAAACACCACCAAATACTATAGCCTTTGCATTTCATAGTTTGAACGGTTTCGCACTAAAAAACAAGGAAATTTGTACGTAATTCACAATATAAAGACAAGTACTCCGTATAAGATTGTTCAGTAGGGGTGTGAAACCAATCTCTGTTTTTTGGTTGTAGAAAAATTTTGGTTTTTCCCTAACCCCGACCCGACTTACCACACAAGGTGTATCACGTCATCTTCGTAGAATTTGAATCCACAACCTCGGTGTTTGCTACATATAATAAACAATTCCTAAACCAAGACACGTGGCCTTGTTCGTTTGGGGGTTCTGAGGGAGGTTCCTGAAAGTAATGAGTGAAGAGATAGATAGAGAAAATTTGTCGAAAACCGTGCTAAGAGGATTTGAGTCCCCCAAACGAACAAGGTTGGTGATTAATTGGTGTGCTAAAAGATGGATTATCCACTGGGACAAACAGCCCAAGAAATAGAACTCATAATAAACTCATCAGTTAATTAATAACCCTAGGAAATTTAAGGCCCTTAATTAATTCCGCCGTTATTCACCAAAGCGGCTTGATTAATGTCCCATTCTTTGGATTTTCATTGCACACTGTGATTCTGCTTAAGTCACATCATCGATCTATCTTATGAAATGAATAAGTTTGACCTGAAAATATAGGAGCTTGATAAGTGAATAAGAGAAGATAATTAAGACTTCAAATCAGAATCATGCTCCAGTTACCATTAGCCGCAAATCCTGCTGACTTTTGGGGGCTTTTTTATGCTAAATATTTCCGTACAAAAATTGGGTAAAATTCATAATTTTGTATTTTTTTCGATTTCTCTAGTCGAGACGAGTCAATAATATATAAAAGTTTGGTGCGGAACTAACAAATGCGAATTTCTTTGGATAAGGACAAAATAGAAAAGTTCATAACTTTTAGGTTAATGAAAACATCATCTTAGTCTCAGGTTCGAAATCTTTAAAGCGCTATCAATTTCTTTGGGGCCGGTTAATACTTTATAACTTCTTACTGTAATTGGGACCTTCACAAGTGGGCGGTGAGATTGGTCCCCAGTATCAATCGAGGCGCTTGTAAGATGACCCGGACACTTGAGTTATAAAAAATATAGCTTGGCACCAAAACGGACACATTTTAATCAAATGTAGATAAATATAAAGACCAAAAGTATAAGTTGTACTTGACATTGATTAAAGAGTGGAAATCAGTCTCCGACACCATTCCATATTTCATACTATTCAATTGCCAACCATTCGTCTAAATACCTTCAAAAATAAATAACCACGTGTTCTTATGATGAATTTAATAATGATTTCATGAAATAAAATGGGCCTACTTGAATAATATTCTCGTGCTTTTCACACATGACTAATCAAATATCAAATCATACTCCATTAGACCGTATACAAACCATCAAAGGAGATACGTCAAGAAATGAATTCTTATTATAGTGATCATTTGAAGAGTTATTGTTCCATGATTTACGAGTGCTCTGCTATGTGACATTTTGTCATTTTCTACTCTCAGTTAACTACGTAGCGACAAATTTTACGAGAAGAATATTTACGTGTCCGTATTTCTGTTAAATTATCGATAACTAACGTAATGTACGGTCCTCATAATGAGTTTCACTGGGCAAAAGTATCGCGTAGTAATGCTACATGGTGTTCCGAGTGTAACCAATAATTAGTCTTAGGACTCTGCTACAACCATCGACTAGGGGGCCCCGATTTTGCATCGACCACTGTGCGAGGCCCACTCTAAATCTCACACGAATGATATGAGCCCTTCAATAATTTAAAAATAAAAAATCAAACGGGCTTGCGAAAAATCAACTCAAAACAACTCAAAAGAGAAAGCCAAAAATACAAAAGCAAGTTGCCAATGGGATAACCCATCAAGAAAGTTCAAGTTGCTGAAAAGACACAACCATATAATGACAAAAACGAAAACAGATAAAACGATATCATCAGAACTCTAAAAGGTATTAAAAGTCTTAAACCAGTAAATTAGTAGATTATGAATTGACTTGTACCCATAGAAAAAAGAAAATGATGATTTTATTGATATATCCAACAAATTAAGATCACCCACCATCGATCACTAATTCACTGCCACCTCCCAAATCAAATCCAAGAACGACCCACCTAAATCAAAAGTAAAGAAATCTTGTGGGGCCATAAATAAAGGTCTTAAGTCGCTGTTCTGAATCGTCCATTTGCAGGAAGTTTGTATATGGATTAGACTAAATTTTTATTTTTATTTTGGTTTTTTGGGTGGACTTGGCCCAATAGGTGTTGGACTTGGCCCATTAAGTGTCGACTTTGATTGGCTTCTTGCTGATCTTTGTCTCTCATGGGTTTTGAATTGACATAGAATTGATCTTGTTTAGCGATATGATGTCGTTAAATTCTTATTATTGCTAGTTTTTGTAACAATTTCAAAAAAATTTAAAAAAAAGAGTTGCCTTAGTCACGTCCGTGCGTGAGTGAGTGTAAATTGACGAAAGAGTGAAAGTTTCTTTTGAAAACATTTAGAAATATTTGATTCTTAAAGTGGAAGTGAAGAACGAAAAGCATTGAGCGTGAATCGAGAATGAGAACCCGGAAAAGATTATGGGGGTGGTTTTTATAGTACCGTCACGTGATGTTTCAACACCCCTCAACATCCCGCGTTAATGTTACCGAGGAAATCATATATCAACCGATGCCAAAAATAATGTGAATTTAGCTGTGTGCATGGATAATTTCAGTGGTATGATCTCTATCGTCATCTTAAAAGTCACGTGCGTGAGTGAGTCTGAATCGATGGAAGTGTGAAAATGACTTTTAAATCTAACTTTCAAATCCAGATGATATAGATCTCCTTGGATATTCTTTTTTCTTTTTTCCCGTTTCAATTTTTGTCGTCGCTCAAAAATCCTTAATGACAAGTGATTGACAGACAGAGACAGAAGTTGCATTTGGAATTTAATTTGGATGTTTCTCAAGTAAACTCATGAATGGTATATATTCTTGTAAAAATCCATCTTCATCTTCATTCCAAATTTCAAATCAAAATCTGAATTGACAATTTCTAAAAGCATTTAGCTATCAGGCTCGGCCATGAGTTATACTGTTGGACTGGGCCTGGCTTTGGCTTGGACCAAGCCCATCAAGTTCGCCTGAATCCTGCACCGCGTCCAATTTCAAGAACTCCTAACCGCGTCTTCAAAATGACACGGCCAGGGTTGAGCCTGGGGCTTGGGGGCCAACTTTAGACCTGCACTTTAGGGAAAGTGTTGAGAAGAATTCACTGTGCTTGATTCTTTATTTTGTTATTTTCTTTCCTATTTCTTCTTGAACCAAACGAGCGAAAATAGTTTTCCCTTCCCCTTAGTACTTCATCGGACCACACTTTCGCTTTTGGTTATACCGCAACGTGTCTACCTTAATCATATCTGAAATAGAATTACTTTAGAGGCGAACGATGGACAATGGCTCCCTCAAACACAACTAACAAAATTTTGTCTTACTGTGCTAGGGTCATAGAAGCACAACAAGGGCTGGAATTCGAAAATGAGTGCGAATGTCACATAGGGTAAGGAGCAAAACAAGGAACCCTTCTCCCCAGGAGAGGCTCACATCTAATTATTTAGGTGGTGTGACATGAGCTTATGACCTTCTTTTATGTTGGGTCATAAGCCGCTTCAAAGGAGTAATAATTAGATTTCACGTTCGACTTTGCAAATATACTCTAATCATAATATTATTCATGTTCTTATAATTGATAGAGTTACACTCCCTTCTTCAATTTGTCTGAAATGTATTCCTCTCGGATTCCTTCATGTTTTCCTGGTGAAAGAAAGATCCCTAGGAGCACAAAAAATATGGGCTCAAAATGCCGTTGCAGCCCAAACTAAATCAGTGGACTTGCCCTATAATTAAGCCCGAGAGTATTTTCGCCCAACTTTTTTTTTTTCCCCAATTTTTTTCTTAATTGGTAGTAGAATATTACTGGAGTACGAGAAGTTTTTCAGTGCTGGGTGGGCACGGGCCACGTGGTGCCAAGCACGATCTCGGTCCTCTAAACGTATTTTGGACGGCTCAAATCTGTTTGGGTAATTTTTTACTAAAATACCCCCTTAAGCCCAAACAGATCTGAGCCTTCTAAAACACATTTGGACGGTCGAGATGCGTGCTCGACACCACGTGGCCCGTGCTCACCCGGCATTGAAAAATTTCTCCTCGAGTACATTCACAAGTGGAACAGTGGAAGTTTTTGAAAATTAAACCTAATTCAATAAACAACAATTTTTTAAGTAATAATCTCACAATGAAAGAAAATATCTAAAGAACAATTTCTTAGAGAAAGAAAAGCGATGAATTTTTCCTCCAGGAAAAAATTTTACCGTTCGGCTAAATAAGTCATTTGGTTTTTTTTTTTTGTTTTTATTCAAATTTTTTCGCATTTGTTAGTTTTTTGTCAATTTTTTGGAGATTATTGCTTCTTCATGACAAGAGAAATTTAGAAAGTAAAAAATTACGATTGAAATCCAATTTTTTTGAAAAAAGACTAAAAAATTGGTTTATTTTTGTCTTTATTCAAAAAAATTAAGTTTCGATCGTAATTTTTTACTTTTTAGATTCCTTTCGTCATGACGAAACAATAATTCCCAAAAAATTGATGAAAAACTAACAAATGCAAAAAAAAATTGAATAAGGACAAAAAAAATAAGCCAAGTGGCAATACCTTGTTCTCTTCCATTTTCAAAAAGAATTTTTCAAAAAATTCCCTCTAGATTCTCCATACTTTTAACTTTTCTCTCTCTATCTCTTTCCACTTATTACCCCTACTATTTTTCAAAAAAAATTTCAAACTCTAATCCAAACAAAATAAAAAGCCGAACGACCCAATGCATAAAGATGCATAAACTGTTGGATTGAAAATTCTCATTATTGGAAAAAAGTTCTAATAATACAACGTTCATTTGTAATGCTCTTTCATATAATATGGGTCATGTATATGTGAGTTTCCCTCCACGTGAAAGAGGCAAAATTTTCTCTTGTTGTTGATGTTTCGTAAGTTTATCAAATATATCTAGGCTTTTCCTTGCAAAATACTTCTATGGAATGGACCAATTTTTATGGAAGTGCCAAAAAAGAAAGTTGTAAAATTCTTAACTACTACTCCATTTTTTCAATTTTTCACCGGATTTTGATTTTCACGCTCTATTTTTTTCTGATCGAGCTCCATTTTGTTCATGAAGTTACAAACAGCCCATTAGAGAAAAAAACAAACAGCCCCTTAAACAACGGAAACCGACAATTAACCGAACGTACCGAACGGTCAATGGTGGGAAGTAAGGAAGCACAGTAGGCTTCGAAGTGTAGAGTCCAATCTCTCTCTCTCTCTCTCTCTCTCTCTCTCTCTCTCTCCTGCGTGTGTGTGAAATTTGAGAAGTGGAAGATCGAAAATTTGAAATGACAGAAGGTAAGGAATCAACGTCGAGTAGTGCAGTCGGGGTTCAAGATGAGCATCAAGTCAACGACGATCCCGATAATCCTGAGAAGTCTCCTCCTCATTCCCCTAATTCTTCCACTCGAAAGGTCAATCCTCTCTCTCTCTCTCTCTCTCTCTCTCTCTCTCTCTCTCTCTCTCTCTCTCTCTATTTATAGGTCAAGCTTTGTTCTTTTAATTACCAAAAAAAAAAAAGAAGCTTTTTTCTTTTAATTCTGTAAAGTTTTCTTGCCTTAACAGGAAAATTTGTGATGATTTGTTACTTAACTCTAGAGTTTTTAGGATCAATAATGGCTGATGTATTGTTCCTTGTATTGTTGTTCAGGGGATGCCCCGTTGTTTTTGTAGTTGCCGTGTTTTTTGGTGAAATGAAATTACTTACCAATATGTATATATATGTATGTACATCTATACATACGCATCTATACAGATCTACATATAACATATGTATGTATACAGCTCCGAGAATTTTTAACGCAGGAATGTTTTTTAACTCCCGGTTCTGCTAAGGTTCTTATTTCTTATGTAGTCATTTCGGTTTTACGAGACTGGTCATTCTTTTACAATACATCACATTTAATTCAAAAAATAAGTACTTAATTGAAAAATAAGTACTTATTTTGGTTGGTAGAACACAATAATTCAAAAAAAAAAAAAAACTACTTATTGTAGTTAGTGGTATCAATAATATATATACACACAAAATTTCATATGCAAGTATGAATAGTGTGGTAAAATAGGAACAAGGACAAACATAAAATTTTACAAGCGGATACACTAAAAAAAAAAAAACTACTTATTGTAGTTAGTGGTATCAATAATATATATACACACAAAATTTCATATGCAAGTATGAATAGTGTGGTAAAATAGGAACAAGGACAAACATAAAATTTTACAAGCGGATACCATTGTGTCTAGAGACGTTCGATGGATGTGAGCCATGGGACACAGTTGTGTTCTTAGACTTCTTGATTTTATGTTTGTCCTCAATTAGATTTTATGTTTTGACCAAAGTAGGACTAAAGCGGCGCATTAGCTCACTAATATATTTTTAAGAGAAAATTGTGGCGAATAGGTTGACGCAAATCTTTTTATATATTCTCTTCTTTTCGGTGATATGGAGTTTGATCGTCATTTAGAGAGAATCCAGAGCATGATAGTATCTCTAAATGCAGAGTATGATAGTGAGTTGTTCGATCATCTTCTTGTTTGTGTTTCAAATTGAATGAAAGATCTGTTAGTTCTTTGTTTCTTGTATTGATTTCTGTAATTTCCACATGGTATCAAAGCGGGGCCCATTGCACCCCCCATTTTAAAAATTCACACTCCACAACTCCACAATGACAGATCAGTAAAAAGGCTACACGATGACAGACCCAAAAAGAGGTTACACATGACAGATCTCAAACATGGCTACACGTGAGGGGGATGCTAAGGAAATGTAGTCCCACATTGCTTGAGAATGAAATGGGTGATCACTTATTAATCTAAGTTGGGACCTCTCCACTCATTGCCAATTGGCTTTGAGTTGGATATAAAGTTTCCACGTTATGAATACAAGAAACTAAGAACTAATCGACCTTACATTCAATTTGAAACACGAACGAAGAAGATGATCGAACAACTCAATGAACTCATGGCTCTGTATAATTCTTAGAATTTTCTCTCTTACTGAAGGAAAATACACTTTCCCCTTATATATGGAGTTCACTGACCTAAGTCATGACAGCAAAACAAAACTAGTTCCACTAACTAGAGCCAGCTGTTGCAACAAACTAATGACAGTTGTACAAGAGATTAAGAAATTCTGTTATTTAAGCTACTAAGGACACTTAACTAACTAATTGTGTTTAACATATTCTTTTAAGACAAAATTATGGGGAATAGGTTAACACGGATCTTTTAGATAGATTCTCTTCTTTCCGGTGATATGGAGTTGATCGTCATTTAGGGAGAATGCAGAGTGCGGTAGTGATACCAATTGATCCTTCTTTGTCTCTCTAATTTTTAATTTTTTCCATTCTGAGTATGGACTTTGTTTGGAGTATTGTATTTGGTGTTCAATTATGAACTACCTCATCTGATGGGTGTTCATCATTTATAGTGCTGACTGTTGAAACAGAGCCTAAAATAAAAATTACTAATTGCAAGATGAATAAGCAAAAAACAGTTTAGGGTGTGTAGCTGCCACTGTAAAAAATATGACGTGTTGTGACCGGAATCCATTGATATCTTTGCATTCTAGCAATGAGTGAACACACAATCTGTTTGCAAATCTTTCTTAGGAATAACTCGTGCATAAAACAAATCCAACAATATTGAGGATCACAAAATTCAAATGGTTTAAACGACAACATAATACTGACCCATGGCTTTAGTCCTTGTGTTATGTTGTAAAACTATGAGTGAACGAAGAGGTTGGTATTTGACAACATGACACTGATAGTAAGAGGTTTCAGGTTTGAGTCGATGAAGCAATATCAGCTTGCTGTTGGAATTTCTTTTGGGTAAATGCTGTTGGAAATTACTAATTGGTAATTACTATGAAAAAAAGACACCCTTCAACAATGAGTCACTGTACAAAATCCTAAAATCCACCAGACGTGACAGAATTTGGAGATCCATCAACCCTCAACAACAGTCAAAGCTGCCGAGCAAAAAAACAAACAACAGTCAAAGTTGTGGTTGGAGTGCCCCATAATTCAAAAGTACCAGTGAACGAAGAGGTTGGTATTTGACTTTATGACAATTTACGTTGTAAAATGATTTTGCGACTCGACATTCTCTAGAGTCTTGTGACATGTAATTTTTTTCAGAGATGATGGGAGCCTCAAAACTGACATTCATCTACTTCCGAAAAGAACTCACGGTTAAAATTTTGGTGCACTTGCAAGGTCAACTGCTGATTAATCATGGACCATTAAACACTGACTATGCAAATTCCTCTTTGATTGTTGTCACTATCTGGATTGAAAACATAAAACAAAAAATGGTATCGAAGGAAGAAGAAAATTACAAGGCTTACCACAATAAATTTAGTGCCCCCAAAGTATATCAAAGGAAGAAGAAACTGCCATGTCTTCAATATCTCGATATGCTAAGAGTGAGAGCACTAAGGAGGGTGAGCTGAGAGTGAGAACATATCGGGAAAAATTGGAGATGTGACAGTTTTTTTTTTTGTGGTAAAAAGGGATTTTATACCAAAAACAGAAACAAGATACAAAAGAACAAAAGGGCATACCCCCAGCAAACTGGAAACAAAAACAGAAACCAAAAGCAAAGATGTTTGCCTAACTAACTACTAGCTACAAAACTTTCTCCGAGATGTTCCAAGCTCTACACAAGACTCTATTCAGAGGGCTACGGTCACAGTTTCTCCAAGAGAACACTCTATCCCGCACATCCTTAACAATCTGCTCATAATGGAATCCGAAAAACATTGCCTGTTAAGATTGAATCATTCCTAGCCTTCCAGACGTAATACACTGTCCCCGCCATAGCAAGCTTATAGAGAGCAGAAGAGAACCCTTTCTTCTTGAGGTATTGAATAGCCCAGTTAATCTCATGCTCCCACTCCCCTGGACATCTAGTCATGCCAAACAAATGGAGGATT
The DNA here is from genome assembly GCF_030253575.1 of Rhododendron vialii. NCBI lineage: Eukaryota > Viridiplantae > Streptophyta > Magnoliopsida > Ericales > Ericaceae > Rhododendron > Rhododendron vialii. Next base: position 25,524,881 of record NC_080567.1, on the reverse strand, counting down.
CTCCCCCAGATACAAGCTGAAAAAGAACAGTTAAAAAAGAGATGTTTGTGGGATTCATTCACACTATGACAAAAGACACACTGAGGGTCCACTCTCATCCCCCATGATAACAGCCTATCCTTTGATATCATTTTCCTTTTTTGTCCTTTGATATCATTTCCTCTTGGCAGTTAAAAGGGCAGTTGGTTTGAGGAAAAACACATGTAGCAATGGAAATATTGTAAGTAAGAGTTAAAGGAGTAGTTTGGTTATAGTGTAAACGCGAGTCAGCCTCAAAATTATGTTCACACCAAATGGGGTGTTCCCTTTATAATAGTAATAATAACTACAAATATATGAATATATACACACACACACACGTATACATACATACATACATACATACATATATATATATATATGTATGTATTACGGGGATTGGTGATCAAAAGAGAGCTCCTCGTCGAGTCCTCTGGTTAACCTTCTGCTCGACCTAACTCCGTCCACCTTAGCCTGCACAGGGAGCACACCGTTACGGCCAAACCGGTCGGAGGCCAATTGGAAAGACACTCCGATGGTCTAGTAAGTATGTGCTCAAGAAAGCTAAAGACAGAACTAGGGTTAGTGAGCCAAGTAGAACGTACCTCTCTAGGGTTTATCCTTGTACCTTAACACAGACTCCCATGACTTGCTCTCCAAGTTGGCGCATGCCTGGCACACACGGTAACCACCTTCGGCCTACATCACAAATGACGTATAAGATAAGGTTGTAACCGTTCATGTGCGTGAGCTGTCATCACATGGCCTCGTGCCCAACTCACTCGGCACGTCCACTATGACGTATTGAGCAAGACGGTTAGATGCACGCGGGTAAGCTGGCGCCAGTCAATTGTCCGAACCAACATGCTGAGCCAATATGTTGCTTCATAGAAGATCGAGTTGTGCCCCAAATGGGCATGTTGTCATCTGAGCCACGGTGTTCGAGCCTTAGGACACGGATGACCGAGCATTGAGAACGTCGATTGTCGGGCTTGTCTCCTTGGCGAACGACCGGCCCGTGTCCAGACCCTGATATTTCGGCCCGCTACACATACATAGTTATAAACACACAACGTGCCACACATGCAGGCATACATAAATGCATGTGCGACTAACTTGCATGCCTATCCTGAAGTGGAAATGTCACTTGCCCTTTCCCCACTATAACTTCGTCAACATTTAACAATCCCCAATGTTCATGGTTCTGCTTGTTTTGAATTTCTGATTATGTACAGTTTAACATACTATTCAATCGATCGAGAACTATTATCTTTGGAAATGTATATCCAGTTGTTTAGTGATGTGGGCTTTATTCTTTTCCTATGTTAATATTCACAGTAACTATGCTAATTGCTCATGTGTCCAATGGTTAATTATGGAAGCATATTGTCATTGAATGAGGTAAATTTCTACCAAATTTTGCAAGTTGGTCAAAATATGGTATGTATCTGGATGATGTTACGTTGATCCATGTGACCTTTCATGAACTCATTGTGTCACGGAGTGGTGGAGCCAAATAAGAGAGTCAGGAGGGGCAAAATTGGTTTGAAACAGCAGTAAACCTAAATTAGCACAATCCCTTATTACGTATGACTCTGAGGATAGCACAAAATGCTTTGACTTAAGCACACGTCAAGCAGAATTTATGATAGGTTTAATGCGCATGAGTCGCATGACCACAAAGAACGATGGATCTGCATGTGAGACCATAATGATGGTTAAATGGGGAGTAGAGAAAGAGAACAGTTGATGGGCCTGAGAGAGTATCAACTTCATTGCCACTCTCAAAACCTTTCAAAGATGGGCCTTAGATCGCCCAGAGAGAGTATCAACTTCATTGCCACTCTCAAAACCTTTCAAAGATGGGCCTTAGATCGCCCCAGTCTTCTATGACACTGCGACTAGAAGGCTGTCAAATGTATTTCATCTTGGTAGCAGAAAGTTCTTACTTTTGCAACCTGAGATTTTGTCATGGAGGGTATGGTAACTGCAACTTGGGGAGTTTTTGATCATCAGCTTTATGGGGCCTGTTATACAACTTCTGTCAGGGCCACTCCAAGGCCTCGTATCTAACCTCTGCGCATTTCGTGACATGATGAGTGCAATTGGAAAGCTCCTTCTGAACATTTCCAATTCTCCTTAAACTCCGTATACTCATATGAGGTTTATAAACATTATTAGCAACAATCACCCTTCCATTGCTATACTTTCTCTATAAGCTATTTCTTTGCTGCACTGCTACATTTCCGGCAAATTATTATTAAGGGCTTAACTAAAGAACAACATCCTGAAGACCTTAGCATTACTTGTATGCCTGGATGAATAGTAAAGAACGACGTCCTAAACAAAATGTTTTTGTGCATGTCATATGGGGTTGATGGTCACGTTTGATCAGGCTTGCTATGCTGTTCTCCAAAGCTGGGTTTCAAAGAAGTTCATGACTGGATGGTAATTGACTCACAAGTGATTGACTACTTATTATTGGAAATTTCATTTTCTTTCTTATTGTAACTTTGGTTTAAATTGTGAAATGGCAGTGTGGTTCTCTTTCCTGTAGCTGTTACATTTTTTGTCACGTGGTGGTTTATTCAGCTTGTTGATGGTTTCTTCAGTCCCATTTATGAAAGGCTAGGTATCGACATATTTGGTAAGCCATCAAAACCATGTTTGATGTTCTTCCTTTTGTGATGTTTAGAGGATTCTACTTCATGTGTTCTCAGCTTTGAATTTTGGGTCCCATCACAATGGCCTACAAATGTAATGGACTGTTTCAATGTACCAGTGCCGAAGAAAATCTATGGTGCACAAATTTATTGTGGTTTTACTTTTTAGTAGATTTGGGTTGCGAAATTTAACTCGACGAACTATGAGGGAACGTGTAGCAAGACAATAAAATAGGGGTTAGACAAGGAACATGAAATTGCAGAGTTAAGCTTGCCTTACTGCCTAAATTGAGTGAACTTGTAATTGATTCATCTGCATTATCATTTGAGGAGCTTGGTTGAAAGTTTACATTTGCAAATGATGAAGCATATTCTAACTTAAAAACATCCTTTTTGAACTTGGGAAACATAATTTCCATCAATGTATATTTAGTCATTTTGAAGGTTTTGATCATTTAAAGGCACATCATGTTATGTATAGTGAATGGCTGAATGCATTTCCCCTAAACTGATGGTATTTTTAAGTTATGTATGGATACTCTTGGTTTGTCTTATTGATTCTTGTAGTCTTGCTATTCCTGGTACAGGCTTTGGATTTGTAATGTCACTAGCTTTCATATTCTTTGTTGGTATGTTTGCCTCATCATGGGTGGGTGGCACTGTTTTCTGGCTCGGAGAATGGTTCATAAAGAGAATGCCCTTTGTGAAACACATATACTCAGCCTCTAAGCAAATTACTGCTGCTATTTCTCCAGGTAAAATCTGTTTTTTTTGTTTTGCAATCCTGTTATCTCCCATTGCTAAATTGACTTGTACGATTTATGAGAGCCACATTGCATTCACTGGTTCCCTTTCCGTAGTAAGGATGTACCTCTGTAAAATGCTGTCGCTGGAGAAATAGTTGGAGTTGGAGTGAATCTCTGGTATAATTGTGCCAGCAAATGTTATTTAATCAACATCCTCATCTTGGATGTATTTATTTAAGATTTGTTCTAGGCTTCTAGTTCATTATTGATTTAAATGTTTATGTTTAGAGGTTGTTTTCAATTAGTAAGTGCCTGGTCAGCCTAGAATCTTGGAGTGATCAGATGATACATATACCATATGGCATATGTGGACAAGTTTGTGGAACTTGGCAGTCTTATTGTTCTATGTTGTCTGTTTGTCTGCTCCAGTGACTTGGTATGTTTATGACGGGGTCCAAAAATTCAGGAAATACATGAGATAAATACAAGGTCCACATATTTATGTTTGTGTATGTTTGCATTTTTTTAATTCATGATTTCGAGATAAAATAGAATTTTGAAACGCATAATTTTCTTGTTCCTAGTTTTTGAGCATCCCCATGGACTCTTCCAAATGTTAAGCGTCCATATTGGACAATCACCACTTGGATAAAAGGTATGGCCTTTGGGGTACATGTCCTACATGAGTAGTTGGACATGTACCAGGAAAATATTTTTCTTTTGTCCAGTAGGCATTATAAATAAGTATGAAACCCCATGTTATGAATTTTTTGTTGCCGTGCCATATTTTGGATGAAACTCTCTTTAACACTATGGAGACACTATTTTCCCCTACAAAATCAAGGGACTATATAAGAAAATAAAATAGAACTAGTTGAATCCAACAAAGAGAAACATAGCTGCACCGGTGCCTGACTCTTGGATTCACTTGCTGTTGTACCCGTTTCAAAAGCTTTTGGATATAATTGACGAAGTATTGAGTGACATCTTTTTTTCCACAGACCAAAATACCACTGCTTTCAAAGAGGTTGCAATCATCCGTCATCCTCGCATCGGCGAATACGCATTTGGTTTTATCACATCATCAGTTGTTCTTCAGGTATCTGAAACTTCTACACACGTGATAATTTACGTTACTCTCTCTCTCTCTCTCTCTCTCTCTCTCTCTCTCTGTGCGTGTGTGCGCAAGTGTGTGTATTCTGTTTAATGTGTCTGTATGTTTGGGAGTGGAGACTCTGGAGTTGGTACTAGAGTGTACCCAAAAATGGCCAGATACTGTTATGGCCTGCCTCTTTTCTTATGTTGCTTAGGAAATTAAAAGGTCCTTTAAAGCATCTTTGGATCTACGAATGTAAGCAGTTTAGTGCTCTCTGTTGTTTAGCAGTGAGACTATGAGACCATTCTTTGCTTCTCGGTCCTGAAGTTTTTTTGGATATTTTGGGGGTTCAAGTTTTCTTACCTTCTCTTCAGAAAAAAGAAAAAAATAAAGTACTTTGCTTTGGTGTACATTGCATGGATTCCGTGATTTCTGGCCTCATTTTGGCAGTCTTGATTGGATTCTGTTCTTGGCAACTAGATGTAGAATCCCACGACAAGGTAATAAAGCAAAATTACAGTATTTCGGATTAGGTTTTGTGCATGGCAAAAAAGAACAAATAACGAGTGCATGCATGTTTCTCTGTACTGCTGACCCGTATATTTTCTTGTGCAATGCTAATGCATCCCTATCTCAATTAATGAGCATGTTACTATCCTGCTCTTATAGCCCTGCCTCTACTGACTGGGATAGCACAATAAACAATAAACAAAAACAAGATAACCTTTAGCGAAAATATCTCCTCAACTAAGGTTGTCTCTTCATGGAGGTTATATCTGTCGATAATTAGAATTTGGCATTGTTTTGCATTTTGATGTGATTGTTGATTTCTCTGCCCATAATTAGCATTTGGCATTTTTCTTTTGCTGCCTTTTATGTGATTGTTGATTTCTTAATTGCAGAGAGATAATGGGGATGAGGAATTATGCAGTGTTTACGTCCCAACGAATCACTTATATATTGGAGACATATTTCTTGTTAATTCTAAGGAGATCATACGGCCAAATATGTCTATTGGAGAAGGCATAGGTGAGTTGCTGCTTTGCCGGAGGATACTAAGCTTCCTGTTTGAGTATAGTTATGTTGGTTGTATAAATTTATCTTATAAAAAAAATATTTCTGTTGGTTGTGTGACCTCCTAAGAAGATTTGATTTTAAGGCTGTCCTTCACATTGCAAATGCTATTTCTTTGTCCACTAGTAGCCCATTTGCCATTAGGAATGAGAAAACTTAAGGAGAACGAGAATCTCTCGCAATCGTTTAAGTGGAGAGATCTATATCTCGTGTTGTGATTACAAATCTGAGAGAATTTCCAAGAAAGGGTGAGAAATGAAGACAAAGAAAACTCTCTTATTTGACCATCTCTCATGCTATGTTTTCTCATGATACCTAGAAAACCTAATTCTTCTCGTTTATCCGGTCTCCCATACACGAGAGACTACCATCCCTTTTCTTTTCTTACCCCCTACACCAGAAGGATTGGAAATCAGCTGGTTTTACTCCAATGTTATGACCCCAAAACTTTTGAGCTTGGGCTGAGAATGAAGTGTGCTGCCTCTATATTTCGCAGAGAAATCATATGGTAGTGGTACATCAAATTATTGACATAATTTTTATTGCCCTATTTTGTTATTTTGTTTGACCTTTTGTTTGTCTATTTCTTTTCGTTCTTGCCAAGCAGAGATCATCGTTTCCGTGGGTATGACAATGCCTCAGGTGATTGCTCCGATAGAAAGGATTCCTCGTCAAGATGATACACTCCCTCTTAATAGAATGTTGTAAAATGGAACAGTGATTTCACATCCAACTGATCCACAATCTTGTACATTTCTTTCCAAGGAATTGTTGTGTAGCTTTATATGATTGGAACATTACTTTTGGGGGACATGCACTCCTACCGTATCATTCACCTGGAATGATGTAATATTAATGAACTATTCCGATATTCTCTCTCTCTCTCTCTCTCTCTCTCTCTCTCTCTCTCTCGTCCAGGTTTTTTGGGTTCGTTTATTATTTTGTTCTGCAGTAGTGTGTAAGAAGAGTTGACTCTGCCGAGCAAAAAAAAAAAAGAAGAGTTGACTCTGCAAATTTTTAGCTACTTGCAATGTAAATTTTTAGCATCCACGGACCCTCTGGTCTAGATTGACACTTTCAGTTGCTCGGTATTTTCCCATGTTCAGGTTTGTGGACAATTCTTTCCGGATGCATTTTGAATTCATGTACAGATGAGGAGGATTCGGAACTAATAGTTCAAGTAGAATTCGAGATTTAAGTTGAAAGCTTTGGACTTGTGGTTTTCAAATTCTATTGTAAATTTGTGAATGCCGGGATGTAAGACTCTATTTTATCTATGAAGTTCTTTATTGTCCAAAAAAAATTCTAATGTAAAGAAGGTAGTAATTTGAAGTCATTCCTTTGTTGTTTTAGATCAATGTTTGTTATGTGTTGCACTCTTGATCAATGTTTTGGGCATCATTTGAGGTGGTGGATAATGAAATAGATGAATAGTTTGTTTAAATTATTTTGTTTTCTATTACATGCCAGAGCAGCTGGAGTAGCTCAGATGGTTAGAGCGTGTGGCTGTTAACCACAAGGTCGAAGGTTCAAGCCCTTCCTCTAGCGTAATGTTTGAGTTTTTTTATTTTTATTATTTTTTTAATTTTTATCTGTAAACACAACAAACAATCAATTGCTGTGTAGCCTCCAAATACAGAATACTCCATATCAATACTATGTTCATTTTATTTTACATAAAAATTCAGTCATTCGAATTTTCGAACACAAAAGACTGGGCAAGTTGATTGAACATCCATGGGATGACATACAACGAAGCAGATAAGGAGTCAAAGGTACGATGTTCGGCAGGGACTGCCATCAGACCTGAACCTCCGCCTAAAGTTATACCCATTAAATTTTTTTTGATTGAAATTAAGTATCCTTGATGTTTTAGGACAGGGTAGAACCAGAGAGGAACCAATTACTAATCAAGGAACTAAACCCAAAATCATTAAGAGATACTGCACCACGCCGGGAAGATAAGACTTGGGGTTGTATTTTTGATGTGGTAACAGGGTTCAACTGCCATCTGGAACCAATCTTCATAAGCATCAATGAGAATCCAGTAATAGCACAGTTGAACTACAACCACCAAACATGAGAGAGAGAGAGAGAGAAAATTGGGTAATGACAAGAACGCAAGGAATTGTGACCACTTAACAAATTCATTTATAGCACAAGCTAGTCTTGGATTACGAGGAAAAAAATTGTTTATCCGACCCTACAAGATACAAACAATGATAAAAAAATTCTCACATGGATGAGAAAACACTCCGTCCCCCTTCAAAATGCAATAATAAAAAGATGCCGCATTTGCAAATGACAGCTTCGCCTGACATTAAGGTAGGTCTAACTGGTACATGCACAAAGAAGAGAACAAGAGTTGAAAGTACAAAAACAAAGAGCAATCCACCACTGACGGAAAACTAATAAACCACAGTTACAAGAAAAGTGAGATTAAAAAAACGTCACCACAGGCACATAAACATCTTTTGATCAACCCCGCGCTACTCATTACCCAATTAGCTGAGCTGCGTCCTAAATGGTCTGCAATTGGGAAAATGAGATCCGGATGATTGCATCTCCAAGGGAGGTAGCATGCTTGCAAACAAGGGCTTCAGTGGCCTGCTCCTCATTTTCAAACAGGACAAGGGCCTGCTTCTTACCGTTCATCTCAAAGAGCTTGGTGTTGACGATGGGGCCATGTTCCTCTAGGTGGGACACAATCTCCTCCTCAGTGACATCCTGGGGGAGAGTGGACAGGTGGATCATTTTGGTTGGTGAACAGCAGTAACGATAATTCTTTGCTGCATTGCGGTTGAAGCGGTTAAGATTTGAGTTGGAATACTCATGCGTATCTGCACCAGTCGTGATGGTTGCATGCTTTGAAAAGTTCACCTCCAAACGTTTCCCAAACAGCATGGCACCCTAGCAAAAAAATTATTTAGTTTTTCCAGGAAGGAAAGTTCCAAAACAATATAGTTCTATAAAAGTTCGAAATTGAAAATAAAGAGTTTATTCAATGGCAATAAGTTTGTGTAGTATCTATTTGCGCCCCACTATGTGAGCCTTCTTGGATGTTATTCAACAATACTCTCGTAGACCTAAGCATAAAAACTGGTGCCAGTTTGAAGTTATATTTTTCCAACAACTAGATGTTTATTTTGCAGTACTTTCTATTTACTCTTTGCCTATTAATTTTAGTACCTCCAATTTTGTATAGGATCTATCCCTAGTATTTCAATTCGACTCGCCAATAGATAGAGATATGATATAGGTACATCTACTCTCTCCTTTCCGTTTTCCTTCTTTGTTTTCTTTTTACTGTCAGTGTTCAAACCTGTTATCCTTAAAATGCTTAATTATGTCTGGTGAGTGTCTGTAACATTTGTGTTATGTTGAATCAGCCATTGCAGTAAGTCTAAAATGAATTTCTACTCCTTACAACCTCTAAAAAATTTCAGCAATGACGGACGAATCACATAGCTGTTGGAGTTTCTCGTCATAAAAGAACCAATGGTTTTATTCCTTGGATTGGTTAATAATGTTGTGTGGTTGCTCATGTTTTATGTTGAATGTAGGAAGAATTAATTGCGCTTGATTGTCACCCCATATAACCTTTAGCAAAATCAAAATGTTACAATTAGAATTGTTGGCTACGAAACCGAAACCAAAACCAAAATCGAAATGCGAACAAAAAAAATATTTCGAAGTTAGCGAAACACCTTACTTCGTAGTTTATACATACTGCTCCCTAGTTATTGTAAAGATGAGGACCCCAATTTCCAAAGGCTATGAAACCGAGGAATAGCTATTGAGCACACTAGATCTCAGAAAACATTGAATGATCAAGACAAAAGTCAACTCTTGTTATCTCCGACACTGACAAACACCATGAAACAGGACTGTCCCAAATCCCAATCACTGGACACAAGGTAGAGATATTCTCACATGCCAAACATCAAAGTCCAGCAAGAAACTGAATTTAATCCCACAAAATAGAGAAACATGAATGATATAACAAACTAATGAAAAGAAAAGCAATGAATATCAGAAAAATCAAACCTTTAAGAAGTGCACTGCTAATTCAGCCTGGAAGCCATCACCCATCTGAACTAGTGCATGATCTGGTTTATTGCGGAGAAGTTTGATTCTCACAATGTTTCCATAGATGGAGAACAAGTTGAAAAGTTTATCCTCATCTACTCTCTGGGATGAATGTAAAATGATAAAATAAGACATGGCCAATATGAAGGTTGGGTGAGTACCAAACAGTTGGGTCAAAAGAAAAGTTGTATCCCTCCCTTGAACCCAAAAACGAAATGAAAGAGGCTAAAGTCTTCACAGTTAGAGAGACTAAGAGAGAATGAGTGAGAACTTACATCCGGATTTAGGTTAGATACAAGCACAGTGCATCTGTCATTTGTTCCACTTATTCCAGGCGGCAAACCTCCTCCAAAAGCAGCTGCAATAGCTGCTGGATCGCCCATCTGAACCAAGAACCAAATAAAATTCAATTTCCATTATTGTCTTGCAGACTTTCCATGCACAACGGATTACCATGGAACAAGAAGAAAATACTTCGCAGATACCAAGCCCCTTAAGGAGAAAATTGTTCCAAGAAGCAAGAAAGATGAAGAAAACCCAAACCAGAGCCAACCAATAACCATCCAACAAGCCGCAAGATCTAGAAATCTCCCAGTCAAAAATCTCAAACTCCCCATTTCCCTAGAGTGCATTTTGTGATGATGAATACCATCACGGTTAGAGCAGGTGTATACCAAACGTGAATACATGGAGCCAAATCCACACAGGGAGCAAATCTTTCAAGGGCTCTGGTCTAAATATCCCATGTGGATGTTTCTCCAGGTACGAGGCATCATATGTCCCTCAAAACCCCTAAGCAATATGGCTATATGCATCCAGAAAGTGGATACGGCATGGTTGATGAACCAAACTAAGCGTTTTAATTGGGTCAACAACATGAATCCTTTTCCAAGAATGGGCGCATTAAGTTTGCTTTCCGCACGAGATGTCGCTATTATTTAGGGATGTAATCTAATAAAATAGATTTCGGAAAGATAAAACAAAGTGTTCTTATTTCCAACCATGTAAGGCTAGAAATATATCTATTTCCATCACATGTGAGCTTCTTCATCTGCCAAATACCCCCAAAAATTTCAAGGACACAAGTGTCCATCGGGTAGCAGTATTGGACTCATAGCCCATACCATTACCCTTGCCACATCGTTGGACAAGGTCCTGAAGATTACACTGAGGGAATTGAGTAGCTTATCTAACACTAGTTTGAGTATGAGAATGGTTTGCCACCAATCAAGAAATCATAGAATATGCTACTTCTTTAGGTGCACGGTTTGTAAGAAGAAGAGAAGCCATCCTGTAGATGTCCAAACAATGCCTCAAGATGCAAGACAATGCCCCATCTCCGAAGAAACATCTCAGAAGGGACCAACAATGATGAGCAATACAAACCTGCGGAAATCCAACTGAAACACAGAAAAAACAAATGTAAGAAGTCAGAATTTTTTTTAAGCATCAAAAAGAATTATCGAAAGAGAACGAGCAAGCAATGATAAAATTTCCAAAGTCAGTACCTGCTCTGTTCCCTGAAGCTTGAAGGGCGTACATGCTTCCTGCATCTCCATATCCACCCTGGTCCTCCATGCAACATACACAGATTTAATATCATTCAGCAACGGGGAGGATGAGACATGCTACATCAACAGAATGGAAGAAAAATAACAGAGATACTGGAACATACTTGTGAGGATCTTCCCTTCTGCTCTGAAGGCAATGATGGATTGGTAAAATCCCTATACAGAAAAAAGATAACTATTTCATTAGCAATGGGATGATGCAATGAGAAGAAATGATTTCAAGCAAAATCCAAAGGAAGGAAATCGAAAATTAATGTAGCTAGTAACGGGGAACCAACCTTGAGCGATCGTTGTTGTAGTTCACTTGTAGCTCATCAAGACTGGACCACAAGGGTCAGAAAGTGAGTGATACAATAACATAAGGAAAATCAAGAGAGTAGACCCTCCAGCACAAACATACAACAGAACAGAAAAATAGCAGGAAGGTCTAGAACCTACTTCGAGAACTGAACATCCAACTGACAGCAACCATCATAAATATTACGCCCCTGCAAAGATTCTCAAATTGTTAACTTTCAGACGACGCCAAAGGAACAAACGTACCTGAAACAATCTTCTCACATCCAAAAAAAGTGGAAAACAGTATACAAGACAGACCTGAAGAGAGCTCCTTGCTGAGATAGCATTTTGCCGTGATTGATACTGTATAAGGGCTTGAAAACCTGCAGAATGTGCACATATCGGATCAAATATAGCTGACAATGTAAAAGTGAAAAGCTTCGCGAAAATCTTTTGGTGGTGAATAGTATCTTGTGTTACTTTAAGGTTGTGATCAAATATACAGAGTTCACAAATTTCAAGAAGTATGACATCCATTAAAACGGTAACTAACCAGAACCATTACACATGCAGACCAAGACAACATGCAATATAGTAATCAAGTTTCAGTCAAACAAATCATACTAACTTACATCCTAATGGTTTAAAATGAGACGTCAAATTAACAAAAAAAAAAGAAGCAAGAGAAAGAAAGAGAGAGAAAGAAAACTTGAAGATGCTGACCAGCTGACTTCTGGAATGTGACGATCTTCTCCACAATCCCATGAGGAGAAAACACTTGATGCAGCACTTCCACGGTTATAGGGTATAGCATGTGATGAATTGTAACTAAGAGAATTCGATTAGGCTGGGAATCCAGAGTGTGCACCACAGCAGACCAGCATAGAGACAAGAGAGAGAGAGAGAGAAGATAATGAATAGAGAAGAATAGATTGAGAAAAGGAGAACGAATTACTGCCGTATTTAATATAACTCCCCACAAACAAAAGTAGAACTAAAACAAATTATAGATGCATAGGGAAAGAAAAAGAAAGCGTTACAAAGTCAAGGGAAAGAAAGAAAGCAAAATTTAGTTGGTAATGTGCATTAGGGGTTGTCATGTGCGGTGTAACTACATTATTATCGTGAACATATGAATATCTAACATCTATCAATGCACAAACATGAAGATAAGGTATTTGCTGAATATGTACAAGAGGCCAGTGTGATAGGTGCACCAATCTAACAAATAGCGAGCCACCAAGGAAAATATTGTGCACATATTGAGCGGTAGAAGTGTATATACTCACCCATTTACACGCCCATCAGAGTATATGAATGATAAACTCAGTCAAAGGAATCATAGTTTTAGTTCATTGTTAGAAAAAGTTCAGAAAAACTAGGATCAGAAGGCGAAAATAGTTCAGATGAAAGGTCATTTGGTCATGCAAAAATCTGCACAGCTAGCCGGAAAAGGTCAAGCACAACTTTTTCCAAAAAGGACGGCTCCTTCTAGACCAACTTTTTTTCACATGTTATGTGATCAGTAGACCAATTCTTTTCACAAATGCCATCAATTCCCAACATCACAACACATCGTACAGATAACTAACCTCATCCGCTCGGCCCTGAGAATTCTGCTCCATAGTTGTAAGTTCCTGATGTGATGAGAACTGGACATAAACATTCCTTCCCCTGTATGTCACCATAAGAAATTTGAACCACTTGAAATTGAATCAAGACAAAGCGAACGATTCCTGTCTCAAAAACTACACAGAAGCAGAAGGTGTTCCCAAGAAGGTGGAATATACTTACTACAGAGCCCAAACCAGAAACATTTTTTTGATACCTTATACTAGGCTGAACATTAGCGTAGAATTGCATTGCAGAAACAGCCGAAGGAATATCTTGCATTTGGAGGAGTGCCTGCAGACATAGCAGTTATCATTACATGTAAGTCCTTTGATTTGCTTAAGTTTGGACATACAAAGCTTTCTCTAGTCTCTACCATATAGCACTGGGAAGATAAGGGGAAAAAAAAAAGACCTGATTTTTTGCACGAAGCATCACAAGCTTGGTGACAACCCCAAATGGCTGGAATATCTGAAGCAAGTCGTTCTAGTAAAACATAGTAAGCTGTGTCAGCGTAAAAAACAAAAAAAAAAAGAGAAATCACCAAAACATAGGGCGCACGCACACTCGAACAAATATACTAGTGAACCAACATGCCATAAACAACCACTCGTTAGAAAACACTAATAAATAGGACAGCAGCGAAACACCATTGAGAATAACTCTATGATCTTTCTAGCAATCTTTTGTGTAACTGGAATCAAAAGATGACCCCAAATTCCTTACCTAAGCAGGTAATTCTCCAATTTTTTTTTACCAGATCTATAATATCCAAAGAAGTTTATGCAATTTTCGACACTATCACTTTAACGTATTTATTTGGAGTCACCGACCAATATTACAGGTGAATAACATAAACAACAGTCTCGTGTTGAGATCCCCGTGTTCAGATGATTTCAATACCTGTCATCTTCTACATTTGTCAATTAGAGAAAGAAAAAACAGTGAGGATAATCTTCGTATTTTAGAATTCTAGCTTTCCTCCCCACACCCCTTCCCTCGGCGTTTCAGGTAGGCACGTTAACTTCTTCGTATAAATTCTTATTGGTCTCTTTTGTTGTTGTAAAACAGATTCCATGCAGAAGAAACATGTACTAGCAAAGGCCTGAGCCGAAGTTCAAAGGTAAAAAATAAAGTTACAAACTTTCGAAAAGAACTTCAAAAATTTTGTGACGGAAACGTCATGAATTTTTTTCTACTTTCTCCTGCTTTCCCCTCATCCTTGGGCCCTCCCAAACTGTTGTATCATCTATCTACTTAAGGTTTTGAAACTCTAAGGATATATCAATCCATGAACCCAAGAGGCAACTGGGGTAACAGCCACCCTAACTTAAAAAAAGCCCACTAATTACAGTAGTACTAGTTGTGTAAATTTTGAATATTTTAAGTTCGCTTTTCCAACGAATTAGTTTTGACCAATTTTATCCTCGCCGCCTCACGGCATTTTATTTTCCAACTATATAGGTTATATCTGCAATCGCCACCCCAACTTAAAATACCACGTCCATCTTTAAGGAGGCTCCCACTACAGGTTCTGTAGAGGATAAGATACACACAACATTTATGGAGAGATTGTTTCCATGATTCGACCCCAAGCCACCAGAGATGCTAACGGAAAGCATTACCTTTCGCCCACACCACCTTTTAGACTAACGGATAACAAATTAACAACGCATATGAATTAATTCCTAAATCTAGTAATCTATCCAGATGCTAAAATGGAAACATTTGTTTCCTGTAACATTCTTTAAAATCCGATTCACGATCTTCCATTCCTGACAAGTGACAACCAAACACACTGCCAAGGGTTTTAGGACTTTTCTGTTGTTCCTGTAACATTGTTCCAACTACTTGGCAAGTTGGCAGTTTTCTTTGCTTAAAAAGGATCGATATGAAACAAATTTAATTGTGGACTAAATGCAGAAGGCTAATGGATACACTCAGGTTTCTTTTTCCCTAATTTGTAGATAAAAATAAAGTGCAGGTCGAGAGGAGCTGTTACTTTCCTCAAGGGTGGAAAACTTACCATATCAGATTTAGTCATCGTGGTTAATATTAGACGAACATGTTAATGAACATTTGCGGGTGTAACACAAAAGCAAGGTATAAGTTCCCAATTGCTAAATGCTAAAACAAAGAACTCAACGAACGCTCTACTTACATACAGCCACAGAGGGAAAAAAGACATCATACCTCAGAAATTTCATGTCCCACATTGCGCACATGAATGACTTTGGATGGCTCTGTCATTTTACACGAAACCTGAAACGAACAGCAATGAAAATAATAACGACCTCACGAGAAACAAATGCTTGTCACCGCCTACTAGGCTGTTGGTTAAGATCACAAAAGTGTGTTGAAATACATGACAAGTGTATAGAAATAAGGTGTATAGCACCTTAACTACCTTCTTGTGCACGGTTGCTAGTATAATCGCTTAGAACTACCAACATCCATTACCATTATCTTATAGAGGGAACACATCATAAAGGGTGCGGAGAAGGAAGGGGAAAAAAAACAACCAGCCCAAATTTCTTTCCCTCCTCTTTTCTATCTTCACGGCACAATTTACACGCACATAGCGTGAGTGACCGGGCGTCTAGTAAAGTACAAGAGAGCAGAAGGAAAGGACAATATATGCCAATTGGGGAGCGAATAGGGACGGAATAAAAAAACGCCGCAAAAGTATTTCATTTTTTTATTTGGAAACGTTGAAAAGATCTCTCAGAAACAAATAGAAATTAAATCTTTTTTTTCCCGTTTTCTAATTCAAATCACAGCAGGCTTACAGCGTGACACAATCCACCAATTAGGCGCGCCAAAGAAATAGAATCGTAACCTAAATCCACGGCAAGTGCTCGAGAAAACGAACGCAGCGGGTGTCAGTGAAGCTCGAAACCCTAGATTCGAGTGAGTGGACAGTGAAGCGTCAATCATGGAACTAGAGAGAACAGAAAGAACTTACCTGAGTGACGGGATGATACGGAGAGAGAGAGAGAGAGAGAGAGAGAGAGAGAGTTAACGAGCTAGCCTAGCCTCCACTGTTTGAGTTATCGATTTGACCTGTTTAAAAGGAAGGAGTAATTAGCATATTGCCCCCTTTACTTTGATTGGTAATGAGTTTGATTCTTCGACTTTGATATGTGACACTTATGTCCGTTTTATCAGATTGAAATGAAACAATGGTGGTGGGTGAGGGCCGTAAACGAGCCAAGCCGAGCCGAGCCTTGTCAAGCTCTAGCTCGGCTCATTTATTAAACGAGTTAAAAATTCAAGCTCGAGCTTGGCTCGAGTTTTAACGAGCAGAACTGAGTCATTTACTAAATGAGTCTCTTTAATTGAGCCAAGCAACTCTTAACGAGCGGAGCTTTTGACGAGCCAAAAACTCGAGCTCGAGTTCGACTTGTTTACTAAATGAACCGAGCCAAGTTTGCGAGTTGCTCGGTTTGTTTACAGCCTTATGGGTGAGTAATTAATGTGGGTTAGTTGGGGTGATTGTGGCTATTTATGTTCAACGATTAGTTTAAAATCACACCCAATTACACACACCACTCACATGATTTGTGACCCTCACATACACTAGGAGGGTAAGTGTGTGTTAGGGGTCACAAATCTCGTGAGTAGTGTAAGAGTGTGTGTAGGGGGCGGGGTTAGATGCACCCGTAACATTAGTGCACATAACAACCATGCTACAACCACACCTAACTTATTCATTCAAATACACACCCACTCACATGTATATTTTGAGGGAAAATTTCACACAAATTGAATTCCTCTCCCGAACTATCCTTCGCTCTCTTTTATGCTAGCGCTCTCTCTCTCTCTCATTGAATCGATACTGGAAGAAGCTCGAACAACTTAAAGGTAAAAATCTCAGAAGCAAAAGTCTTGGTTAAAAATTGGCAATCACTCATTTGCCCTGTTTTTGTTGTCTATATTTATTGATTATTCTTCTCATATATGGTTTCCAAAAACATAAATTGCCCTCATCTTAGCAATACAAAGCTATACTAAAGTTACATATTATAGAGATATACATTTTACTCCAATAATCATATTAATATTAAGATATCACAAAGCTAATTAATAAAACCATGACAAAAGGTGGTTGCCAATTTTCAAACGAGGCTTCTGCTTCAAGATTTTGACCTTTTTAAGTCTGTACCAATGTCATCCGAGTTTCTTCTAATGTCATTCTAACGAGAACAATCCAGCAGAGAGAGAGAGAGGAAGAGGAGGAGGATAATCAGGGAGAGAGGATCTTGATTCAGGGGGGAAATTTGGGTTCAACAATTTGGGGGAAATTCCCTAAAAATAGTCTGTTAAAATTTAGGATCTAAATTAAAATGAAGTGGATTCTTTTTCCAACCCCTGCTGTATATATAAGATCCGTACATTTTATGTACATGGAATTTGTACCATTATCATTATTACCAAAAAATCTATTGATTCCGGATCCTACACAATTTTTACAAATTACAGTGAGGGTAATGTTCACTCTTTTTAAAGCAGGGTGAACATAATTATTCTCCTAAAGGATCTATAGCTATATAACATATAGTCTCATCTATAAGTGACAATGAGTGTCATTGGTTCACTACTAAACAAGTTATGGTGGTTGAGAGCTCCTCCCGAGGGAGTTAAAACTCTGATTTTCCTTTTCCAACCATTATATTAAGCAAAAAAAAAAGAAAAAAAAAACAAACTCTTGAAATGTAATTATTTTTTAAAATACCATCTCTAATCGCGTTTCTTGTAACACTCCGTCCCACATCGAAAGTCTACATCGATTATCTTGGGTATATAACATATCTTGTGAGCTATTACCAATATCTCGAGCTTAATCATTTTGGATCAGGTGTGATTTGTGGATCAAAATCAAGATGCTGGAAGTGATCTCCTTGGGCATTACATTTTTCTTCTCTACCCCCACTTTTAGAGGAAAGATGAATTGTCCACCTTCTTAACTTGGTTATTTTTTCTTGTCTATATTTTCAAATAATTTGAGTGCTATAAATTCTCTGCAAATCTATCCATATCGAAGATAGTTGAAAGTGAGGTTCAAGGGGAAAATAGTATCTCTCCATTGCTACTGTATAATATAAGCCAAAGTGCAAAACAAGTGATTAGAAAAGAGAAGACTGCATTTTATTTGCCAATTTTTGGCCTATAGCGTAGCTTGCAACAGTGATCCTACTACAGTCTCACTAAATGATAACATCCTTTCCTTTTTGGTGGTTCTTTTGGAAATTTTGTGCATTTAAAACGTTTGGAAATTTTCTTTTTTGTTTTGTTTTGTTTGTTTCCCTTCATTTCACGCATATTTTTTGAAAAAGAGATTTTTGAAGGAAAAAAAAAAGTTTATGTTAGAAATAGTTCAAAAAAAAAAAAGCTTTTCGAAACAAAAAACAGTTTTTCAAAAAACACACTTTGTTCACTTAAAAACTATAAATACAATTTTGAAAAAATTGTATTACACAAATAATTTTGAAATTTTAAAAACTATAAATATAGTTTTTAAAAAACAGATTTTGTGTAAAAAACAGTTTTATATAAAAGAGTTTTGAAATTTCAAAAATAGTTTTTTGAAAAACACACTTTATATACTTACAGTTTTTAAATTTTTTGAAAAAATTGTTTTTTGTAAAAAAAAAGTTTCTGGAAAAAAAAACAGAAAAAAAATCTAAAAGTTACAGTTTTTAAAAATTATTTTTTGAAAACATTGTTGAGAGAGAGAGAGAATGTTTTTGTAACGACCCGAATTTTCGACCCAAACTTTTTTTAATATAAATTTATATTGTTAAATTCCCAATCCAATAATTAATTAGATTGAATAATTAAAATATATTATTATGTGTACAATTGATATTATTTGCACCATTGTATAATATATATATATTTAAATTTTAGATATACAGGAAATCAGGGATTCATATTCATCTCTTATCTTTTCTATCTAAACCCTAGGTAGAACTCTATTCAAACTAACTCTCCACTTCTCTCTCTCTCATCATATATATACACGCGTCTAGATACATTCTCACCCTGTACATACATGCGTCCACATACATTAGAATTAAACCCCCCCCCCCCCCCCCCCCCCCCCCCCCCAAAAAAAAAAATTGTGGCACTTGTCCCCTATCCTTTTATCATTATCAGTATTTTTCTCCTTCCCCATTCCACCACTTCTACACTTATCCTTTTACTTTCTTACTATCGTATTCTCTCTTATTATACATACCCACATAAATTCGAAAATTGAATACCAGTATATTATTTCACTCACAATTCTATTGTTGAGTTTAGAATAGAGAGAGAGAGAGTTGTGGTCGTAGGTGTGTGCACACCGTGAGTTTCGTGGGCACACCGCCGCTGCGGGCCCTGTCGAAGTGCCGCCGGACGCTGCCTCGAGATTTCAAAACCACCACGGCGATCTACAGACACCGTACAACACTTATTCGGACTTAGAATCGCGTTTGAGGTAGTTTTCTAGAAACCCGAAACCTAATCTGCATTTTAATGGAGTTAGGACTTAGATTTAAAGTTTATTGAAAATGATGACCTGTTGTTAAATTGTTAATTTATTTTTAGTCCTATTTATATTAAAATTCAGTCCAATTGTGCTGGAATGATTAGTGTTATACCCTGTGAAAATTTATGATCGTTTAACAAGTGTTTGATTGTGAAATTATTATTGATGATGCATTGTTGATTTGTATTTGAGTGGACGTTTACGTGTTTAATAAATTATTGGGGTAGATAAATGTTTATGAAATATTAACAAGAATATTTTACTAGTAAAAATTTATTTAGATTTTAAACAAGAAATATTTTAGATTATATATTAGTTAATCTTTAACTCTAATAAATATTGACTAGAATAGCCTCGCATAATTTTGTTGTTATAAAAATCTCATATTAATATTTAATATAGTTAGTAAATACTAAATTTAGCAATAAAAATTTTTCAATAAAAATTTATTTGTAAAATCTATGAATAATATGAGAGTTAAAGAAAAATGTATAAATAGTAAAAATGTTTTATAAAATTGCTAAACAAGAGAAATAGACTTAATTTTAAGTGTAGTAATTAATTGTTTGCCTGAATATTATTTGTTACTCACATGATTAATTCTATGGCAGGATAAATTTTATCGCAAGGTTATGTGTTGTTGGCATGTTAGTACTTTTAGTTGAAATGTTGAACCGTGTGGTATTTTGTTGTGATTGTAGATTGGACAAATAGGTTCCCGGGGTGGTTACGAGTAGTGAATCATGTAGACGATGATAAGTAAATGGAAAATGGAAAAGTGTTGAAAGTGTGAGTACCGTGTGGATTGTGAATTGAGCCATGGCGATGGTAAGGGTAACCTATGGGGCCCTGTGTTGAAATGGGTTACCTGCGGGGCCCAATGTTGTGACACTAACGTATGATACGCTATGGGAAGTTTCTCTTCGAGGAAGAGAATGAGTCTCATGAGACGGTTATAGTTAGTGAGACGCTAACGTATGATACGTCATGAGAAGTTTCTCTTCGAGGAAGAGAATGGGTCCTATGAGACGGTTATAGTTAGTGAGACGTTAATGTATGATACGCCATGAGAAGTTTCTCTTTGGAGAAGAGAATGGGTCCCATCAGACGGTTATAGTTAGCTTGGGGTAGTGGATGTCCGACCCTAATGTACGATACGTCATGGGATGACTTGATCCTCCTGTTATGGTCTTAAGTGATAACATGCTCGGTACATTAATTAGGTGCGCTCACCTAGAACCCTGGTGCAGGATAAGCAAGAGGAAGGGTGGACCCATGAGATGGTTGTAGTTAGTGGATGTGGGAGGAAAGGATCTGGTGGAGATGATTCTTAGATTACATGTAAGATGATGAATAGTAAAGAAAAAGACGATGTGTTATTATTCTGTACCTTCTGTGTATTATGAATTATTATATTGTTGATCTGCATATTGTGGTATTGAGTTTTAGGATTTCTACTTGGTGAATTATCACTCAGGATACGTTTGTATCATGGCAAATCGTTTGCTTCGGCGTTCAATTTGCCAGAATGTGCAGGATTCCACAGTGGAGCAGTTGATACAGGTGGGACCCCTGAAACGGAGTCTGGGCCAACGTTACTTGGAATTCGTGTCAAAACTAGAGTCGTTCTGGAGTTACTTTTGTTAAATAAATGTACATAGATTTTTGTATTATTTTGAAATTGTAATTTTTGTATAAGGATAAATAGGGGCCTAATAGTTTATAAAATTCAGTGTATTTTAGGGTTAATGCTTCCGAAATTCCTTGGAAAATCGGGGTGTTACAGCTTTTGTGTAATGTTGGTGTACTTGATTGAGAGATAAAATTTGGTTATTGACAAAATATTGCTAGTTTTGATTATTGAAGAGCCAAAATTTAATGAATTGTTCAGAGGTTGCTAGATTTGGTTATTCCAATGTGAGCACTTTTTTGATCCAACATTGCTAATTTTAATAAATTTTTTTTTTGCTTATTCCACTGTGAATGTTCTAATTACAATTAGAATGCTTAAAAATGTGTCCGATGATCATCCTCGGATAAAGCAACATAAAACATGAAAGGAGAAAAATACTTAGATTGGGCAATATCTCTTGAAATGTAGAAAGATAGGTATGCCGGGAAAATTTAAAAAGAGTTCAACACAAATAAGATCTGTGTTGTTAATAATTGGAAATTTAGAGAGATTGTCGAGAATAAAAAAGAATCTTTAAAGAGTTGGCGCATAATTATTGTTTTCATAATTAAGTATATATCTATATAAACACATAAATACAATATAACTTTTTATTTTCTGCCTTACCAAACGCCATAAAATGTTTTCCATGGGAGTGTTTTATTGTCATATTTGTATTGGAGAGGTATTACTTAAAACCAAATTAACAACCATCACAAACTATCCCTTCAAAACAACCCATCACAATTCACAAATAATAATTATGAAAAGTTGAACGTAGAAGGTTATTCAAAAGGTTATTTTTCTATGTTCAAGTGATTGTGCGAATAATTTTTTTTTGGGGGTAAGTAATGGTACAAATTTTTATAATGCCATAACAAATAAATAAGTCTCTAAATATTTCCATCGATGGACCCTACTTTCTCAATAGATTATTTGTTTGTTTACAAAGTATAAACAGCCTAAAAAAATAAATACTAAATCCTCCAAAAATTTGGACGTTACACTTTTTACGACGTAGTTATGTTAGATGTTTAATTTTTTTGTTGTGCTTTTTTTTAGAGGATAATCTGTAAGATGACATTTACTTCCTTTGTCCCAAAATCTTGGTTCTTTTTGAGAGTGAGTATCATTTTTCAATTGAATATATGTTACAATTTATAATCTTTTAGGTGATTTAAAAAACTTTGTATAAAAGACAAAATCCATATTTGATATAAAACATATTATAAATTAGAAGATATAACCAATCATTTTAAACATTCAAAAAAGGAAAGAGGACCAAGAATTTGAGGGATTTGGCTCACCTCCAGTATTGTATAGTCCAATATGCTCCAGTATATGACTGAGATTAAATCAACCCATCCACATTGATATCTACGGCTATACTTTTGACACGTGGACCAGCTTTTTTGCCATCCAAAAAGCCCTCTGTTTTGACCCCTCTGTGGCGACCCCTTTTGCTCCCCGCCAGTCTAATCCCTCCAAAACACACTTTCATTCCCACCGAAATGGTACCTGCACATACACACTTTCATTCCCTCCAAAAAGCTACACACTACCTTTCCGTCTTCCCATTAGATTGTTATGGAAAAACCAGAGCAAAGCAAAGTCCTTTTGACACTATTGTATTTCAACAAATTCAAGAAGAATCTCAGGTATGTATAGAAATAATTCCTGGTGTCATAAAAATAATTTTGTGTTTTGTTAACCTTTTTTTATATACATGAGATTTAGCTGTGCATCTCTTTTCAATTTACCCCAAACAATTATCCTCCTAAACTTGTTAAAGAATAGTACTTGCAGATTTATTCATTCAGAAATGCTATCAGTAATGACCAAAAACCCGATACTCTTCCTGACCTTACGTGTAAAGTAGAGTAATAATTACATTACAGACCAACATTTCCAATAGTTTTAAAACTAATAACAGTACCTTAGGTACAATTCCCCAGAATTTTTAGATATTCACAGTTAGGACTCTCTAGGTTATTCTATGTTTTCAATTTTTATTCCGCATTTATTTTTACACAGTTTACACAGTACCCCAGCCTAAAATTGGTATCAGAGCCTACAGTACTATTTGTTAATTCAAGTAGCCAGATTATCGATCATTATTATTGTTTAGTTTAATTCTTAATTTTGTTTAGTTCGATATTTACTTCTTGTTAATTTAGTTTTATGATTGAAGAACTTTTAAAAGCTATTAGTCCTAGTTTAAGCGAAATCAGATCTCAACAGTCTAGACAGTACATTCAGATTAAAACAGGTTTTCAGTTAATAGAACAGCTTAGTTGTGATTTAGACAAGAAAATCAGTTTGGAGATTAAAAGGAATATAATAACCAGAAATCAGTTTGAAGAGTTTTCGAAAAAATCTCTTGACCAAACTACCCAGATTTTAGAAAAAATTAGTAGATCTAAGCCTCACAAGCAATTAGAAAATTTAGATTACTTTAAGGATTTACATTCAGAAATACTTAAAAGAATAAATAAATTAGAAGAAAAACAGTTAGTTATACCAGATAAATTGCCTTGCAAGCAGGATATAATAGATTTAACCAGTAAATTAGATACTACTCAGCCAAAAGATATTGAAACAGAGATCAGAAATTTAGTTAAAGACCTCAGAGTTGAAGTAGACAGAATAAAACAAGGCACAGTTGAAATCAGAAGAGAAATTGACGAGAAACTCCAGAAGATGGAGATTCTTTTGGAAGAAGTAAAGAAGCTAGCAAATGGAGAATAATCGTGATAGTTTATTTTATAGAATAGCATTAGAAAACTCAGGAAAAATTCAACCTGATCCTATCGGATTGTCCAGTTTCAAACCAACAGGAAGAACAGACGAGACTGTCATTAAGCAAAATAATACTATCATAGAACTTTTAATCAGTCTAAGCCATAGATTAGCAGAGACCTCAGAAAAGATAGACCAGTTATCTACTAGAGTAGATAAACTCCAAGAAGGAAACGCTTTAGAAGCTTTAACCTCTAAAATAAACCAGATTAGTATCTCGTCCCCAACCGGGCACTTAGAACCCAAAAAATCCAGTAGATCTTTACAGAACAATACCCTTTATTATAATATATTTGGCACTCCAGATCCAAACAAAGGAAAGAGATTAGAAATCTCTCAACCTTCAGGAACTCAGTAATGGCATCTAGCAGTAAGACCAAGATTAGTGGAATTCCTTTATTCAATAGAGTATTTGGAAAACAGCCAGTAGAGGAAAATAGAATAGAAGGAATTATAGATCCAGAGATGCAGCTAGACAGATTCAGAAACCATAGCCTAGAGATATTAGATCCAGCAGTATTATATAAGTCACAGAATTTCTTTAATAAAGGAGTCAGAACTTATACCAGCTATCAAGAAAAACCAATCAGTGTGATAACTGAAGATCAGCTAGAAATCTTAGAAATGATTACTCAGGAAAGCTTTAATAAGCTCAAAAAGCTGAGATTAGGTCTTATGCATTTAGGATTAATTACCATAGGAATTAAAGGATTAGCTAGACAAGATTTAGGAACCAAAGTATTAGTTATGATTTTTGACAATAGATTTACAAACCAAGAGCAAGCCTTGATAGGAAGTATGGAATTAGATATGAATAATAACTGCCAGATTGTTTATTGCACACCAGATTTCCAGGTAACCCTGGATGAATTCTACCAGCACATAAGAATAGGTATTAAGGCAAGAGGGTATCATATGATCCCTGATGCACAAAACCTTTTAGCATGTGTAAGCTTTGTAGGAAAACTAAGTAATCACAGTAGCACCAAATATAAACTTAGAACAGATCAAGCTTTAAAAGCTTTGGGTACTAAAGGTATTCAAGTCATAGAAGCCAAAAAATGAGACTCTGAGATGTTATCAGGTCTTGAATGGAAAGTCACGAATTTAGTTCCCAAAACACAGCTTAAGCCCAGTAATAATAGTTTTTACACCAATAGCTCAGGAGAAGTTAATCTCAGATTCAGTAATTACACTTCAGCAGGAGGACATTTAGATGTAAGCAGTTCTATTCAGTCAGAAATAGAAACAGAACACATCTATATGGCATATGAACAGCCTCAGTTTACTTTAGATCAGTTATTCAAATTTAGTGAATCTGACATAATTAAGCTAAAGGAACTCCTAGAACCAGTTTATAGACCAGATTTAGATTATTATGATTACCAGATTTTGGAAGGATATTATACTCAAAAACTTGAGTATGAACATCCAGAAATAGATGATAGTTCTCAGAGACAATATTTAATACAAAATAATATATTTGTCTTAGAAGAAAAGTTTTTAGAATATGATACTAGTAGGGAAAACAATCTTTCAGTCGAAGATATGTTTTGCCACTCAGACCCTAGATCTAGATATTACCAACTACCAGTAGAAAACACAGAAAGTCATATGGTAGAAGTTAAAATGGAAACATATGACAGTACTCCACCGGTATTCCCAAATCAAGTATATGAAATGGGAAACATTCCACTTAGCAGGTCCAGAATTGAGCCATCAGCTCAAGAATTAGAATTCAGAACCTATGGAAAAAGGTTACCAGTAGATAGGGATATAACCCTTATGGCACAAGCAAGCACAGGATTAATGCTAGACATTGCAGCATTTGATCCTCAGTTTCATAAAGCAGTAATAGACAGATGGGAACAGGCCTTAGTTAGAAAACTTTTAGAAATGACCAATTGGCACTCTTCAGCAGAGATGTGGTCATATTGTGAATCATTTTTAGGAGACACAGCAAAAGGAATTGTGGAAGCCTATAAAAGAGACTTTGAAACCCAGTATGCGGCTTTAGTAGCCCAAGGACCAAATGTTTACAACTTCACCAGTTTAGTTAAAACCTTAATTATAGGAGCAGATCCTAATAGAGGAAATACCACGTACCAGAATGTAGCTATTAGACAGTTAGAACAACTTAAGTTACATAAGTGGAAATATATAGTCAGTTTTTGTAATGACTTTATAGCCCTCGCATCTCAAACAGGAAGAGCACTCGATTTAGAAATTAGTGATAAATTCTTTAGAAAACTTCCAGGTCCATTAGGAGAAGAAATATGGGAAAAATGGAAAGTTACTAATGGAGACGAAAACCAGCATTTAGGAATAGGCCCTAGAATTCAGTTTGTTTTTACAGTCTTAAGAGACAAGTGCACTACACTTGAAATCCAAAAGGGCATAAAGAAAAATAGGTTAAACTTCTGTAGCCAGGTCATATATACTCCACAACAGTATGGATATGGCAAAGAAAAAAGAAAGAAAAAGAAAAATAAATTTTATAAATATCAAAAGAAAGCCAGTAAATACCATAAGAAAATAGCACAGACAGGAAAATATAATTATAGATATCAGAAACATGGTTATTATCCTAGAAAGAGATATAGAAAAAGCCAGTCCTACAGTCAAGCACCCAGTAAACAACAATTCAGACCAAGAGCTAGAAAACACTTTAGGAAAAGAGTTCAGTCAACTCAGAATCGTAAATGTAAATGCTTTATATGTGATTCAGAAGATCACTTAGCCAATAAATGCCCTAATAAAGGGAAAAATCAGAGAAATGCAGAAAAAGCAAATCTTATGGCAGAACTAGAAGATTTTGATAATATAGAGTTTATAGAGATAAAGCTAGAAGAGAGTGATACTGAATCAATATACAGTTTGATCAGTACAGAACCAGAAGAGATAAATTTCTTAGAAGAAAGCGATAATAATAGTAGTAGTTCAGAAGATGAACTTCCCAGCTATTTACCAGAATATACTTTTATGATTAAAAGTAGTACAGAATGTATACACCAGTGGCAGCATAATATAGGTTAAGATAGTGAACCTTGCTCAGAATGCAAGGGTTATCCCTTTAGATTATTTAGAAGCATCTGTGAACATTGTAAGAAAAATGTTTGCAAATTCTGTCTCAAGAAAAACTATCAGATAGATAGAGATTTGATAGATTTAAGTGGTAGCATACAGCAACCCGTTTTGAACCAGAATTCAAAGTTAGCACTCCAGGAAGCCAAGCTAGAAGCAGCCACAGTCAGGTTAGATTTAGATAGAACCAAATTTCAGTTTGAAAAACAGGTAGATGAACTAAAAAAGAAAATAGAAATTTTATCCATAGAAATAGAAACCTATAGAATCGAAAACAGCAGATTAAGAAATCAGTTAAGTGAGAAAAACCAGCCCCTAAAAACAGTTGAAGAATCTGAAACTATAGAAGACTACTGCAATATTGTTGAATCGGTCAACAGAATAGGCGAAAATAGTCTCATAGAAATAAATTGCGAGATCTTATTACCAGCTCAAGGAAAGAATCCAGGAAAAATCATAGAAACCAAAGCCATGATAGATACAGGAGCCAGCAAGAGTCACATTAGCCGTGACCTTATCCCAGTTGAATACTTTACTAAACCAGGTTATATAGCTCGCGCAGACCTCATGAATAATACCAGTATTATTTATGATACTTGTCTTATGAATAGCAGTATCAGGTTTACCAACAGACTTCAACAGCAGCATACCTACCCATGGTATGGATAGGCGACATTAATCATAGCTATAAGTTTATTTTAGGATTAAACTTTATAGATAGCATGAATGGCAGCATCACATTTAGCAAACACTTTGTGACGCTTCATAAACGAAGTTTACAGGTAGAAACATTTCATGCCCAGACTTTAGAATCAGAGTTGTCAGCTAAGCGTGGTGGAACCATAGACAAAACAGAAAAAATAGCAGAAGAAAATAGGATAGTAAAAGAAAAAATAGAAGAAGCATTAAGAAACATACCAGACACACACCTAGATTTATATGAAGAAACCATAGATGATACTGTCGAAACAGAATCCGAATGGTTAATGGAAGAACAGCTAGAAGAACAGTTAATCCAGATAGATCAAGATATAATAGACTTTTGTCGAATAGAACATTCTCTATCAGTTCTTGATCACAAAAAGAGAAAAAGAACAAATAAAGATCTGTTAGACGAATTAATCAGGTTAGCAGATGAAACCCAGATTTTAGGAGAAAATCCAATTAAACATTGGAATAAAACCAAGATCTTAGCACATCTAGAAATCATAAACCCAGATTTTAAGATCAGTACTCAGAAAATAGCATACAGTCCCTTAGATATAGAAGAATTTGAAAAACAGATTAAAGAACTACTAGATCTTAAGGTAATAACAGAAAGTACCAGTCCTCACAGAAGTGCAGCATTTATGGTAAGAAATCATGCAGAAGTTAAGAGAGGAAAAGCGCGAATGGTCATAAACTACAAGCGCCTTAATGATAATATTCAGATAGATAGTTACGATATACCCAGCAAGGAACAGCTTATTAATAGTATTCAAGATGCAGTAATTTTTAGTAAATTTGATTGTAAATCAGGATTTTGGCAAATTATGCTAGATCAATCCAGCAGACCATGGACAACATTCACATGTCCTCATGGATGTTATGAATGGATAGTCATGCCCTTTGGCTTAAAAACAGCCCCCAGCATTTTTCAAAGAAAAATGGATAGTATATTTAAAAATTACAATTCTTTCATTCTTGTTTATATTGATGATATTCTTGTTTTCAGTAAGACACAGGATGAACATTATAGGCATCTTAGAATTGTTTTTCAATTATTTTTAGATAATGGTTTAATCATTAGTAAAAAGAAAATGGAATTAAATAAAGAATATATAGAATATTTAGGAGTAAGAATAGGAAAAGGAAAAATTCAGTTGCAGCCACACATAGCACAAAAAATTTTAGAATTTCCAGATAAGATAGAAGACAGGAAAAAACTCCAGTCATTCTTAGGAACCCTAAATTATGCTAGACCTTATATAAGAGATCTTAGTAAGATTATAGGACCCTTGTATAGCAAAACTACCCCGACCGGTCAAAAATATTTCAACCAGCAAGATATTGATCTTGTCAGAAGAATTAAAGAAATTTGCAAAAATCTACCAGAGTTAGACTTACCATTAGAACCTGATTACATAGTAATAGAAGAAGATGCAAGTGAGAAAGGATGGGGAGCAATACTCCTCAGTAAACCTACCAAGTATTCAGCAAAATCAACAGAAAAGATTTGTAGATACTCTAGCGGAAAATACAAAGAAAAAGGAAATTTAGCCAGTATAGATTGTGAAATATTAGGAGTCATTAATGCCATTAATAGTTTCAAATTATGGTTATTCAAACCATTTACAGTTAGAACAGATTGTGAAGCAATTGTTAAATTCCATAAGCTTCTCAATGAGAAAAAGATTAGCACCCGTAGATGGCTTAACTTTGTAGATACAATAACAGGTAACGGATACACAATAGAATTCGAACATATTAAAGGAAAAGAAAACACTTTAGCAGATTACTTATCCAGAGAGATAAGAACTAATATTTCTGATTTTTCAGATGGCATCTTCCAGCAACATAACCAGTTCAACCAGAACAGATCAGAAGTTTTTAACTTTTGGGAGTGTAACTCTCAGAGTTTTCCCTGAACAATCCAGATCTAAATTCAGGTACCTCATCCATAATATCAGTGAGGAACAGAAGTGTCTTTTAGATAATCTTTGGGACTCTCACAAAGATGTTCCAAGATTCTTAGCTTGTTTAAATGCTTTAAATATTTTCTTTAATCAACAAAATGGGTCAAACCCAACCAAAAGATTTTCGTTTTATTGTGTAGCCATAGGCCGTGTTCCAGGAATTTATTCCTATTGGCCAGAAGTTTTAAAACAGATTGATGGAATCCCTTCCTCGACATGGAAAGGTTTTCATACTTTCACAGAAGCAAATCAATGGGCAAATCGCGCCATTGGAAATAATTTTTATATTTCAGAATCTTCTAGAAGATTAAATACTCAAGCAGCCCTTGAGATTGCAGGTTTTGAAAACAAACTTGTTTTCAACCAACCACCTTCTAACCAGCTATTTGCTCAGCAAATAAAATTTTGTGATCATTGCGAAACAATGACTAAAAATTTTAGACTTTTAAATAAGAAAAATCAAGATTTTGAGCAAATCAATCAACAGTTAATCAATAACCAGAGAAGACTTGAGGAAGAAATAACAACTCTCAAAAGGAAGTTGTTAGAATCAGAAAAGGAGCTCAAGAAGATCAGAAGCCCTTTTACCCCACTGGTAAAAGTGAGAAAGCAGTCTTCCCCACTGGAAGATGAAGAAAAGAGTGAGTGGAGTAAGGAATATGATCCTATAGAGCTTTTACAACCAAAAGCATTTACTTTTCTTTCAAAGCTTCCTCCAGATGTTATCAACAATATTCAGCATCTAGCCAGACAAGATAGAGCTCATTTCCAGGAATTCTTATTCTCAGAGCTAATCAAGATCAACCAGAATGAAGGATGTATTCCGGGTCTCACGATTTCCTGGAAAACCCTTTATTTACAAGAAAAAGATGTTGTTCCATGCCCAGAGATCAAACCAACTTGCATTCAAATACCTTTAGAACGGATGACCTGTACTTGTCAACTCATTTACAGCATTCCCATGGCCAACATAGACATGAAGAATTTCAAACCCTTTTATCTTAATTTCAAAGATAAAGTGGTAGAAATTACAGAAGCAACTCTTCTAGATTTTGGATATATTCAACAAATTATATTCCATGACCCAGAAGATACTAACAGATTTGGAAGAAAGATTGCAGCCTGTGTTCTTAATTCCATGGCAGAACAGGGTACAGCAGTAGAAGCGGTAGTGGAATCAAAACTTCCAGAATGGACGTCTACAGGACAACTCATTCCCGCTTACCACAACATTCACATCAACACCAATCCAGCCAATACAATCCTCAGACGCATTTATCACTGCGATAATGACGCCCCATGGATTTGCGAGGCAAATTCAATAAGAAAACAGATCAGACATTCCATTGCCTTTACCATAGCTGAAGGATTTCATTATGATAGTCTATATGACTACGGAAAGGCACCATTAATATGTGAAGATCTATTTCAAAAAATTAGATCTAATGATCACCTCCCAGAATTAAAATTCCATTTTGAAACAGGACATGATAAATTAGTCAGGTATTACTTAGAGCAGAAAGACCAGCAAAAAACCATGATAGCAAAGGAAGATCCATCCATTCCATCTGATAATGGAGAAGAAGAAGATTATGATTTCGATGATGAAGCCATTCATAATCTCAACAACACTATGGAAAGATAAGAAGAAAGGTATCCACCATGACAGACAGCAACCCTGTCATCACATGGGTCGATACTTTATGTAATTTGGAAGTATTTGCCGAAAGCAAAAGATTGACAGACAGCTACTTTCACTATTCCAACCACTCTTCACCAGCTGGACAGCTTTCACTATTCCAACTACTTCTCACCAGCCAGACATAATTAGTTCAGCTACTTTTGGTTACTAGTCTTTGTAATAATAGAAGGACGGTCTTCTTTTTCAAAAAGAAAGTTGAAAGATGTGATGATGCGGGCCAGAGTTCACGCGGCATCTACTATTCTCTTTGAAAAACCGGATCACTTTTCTTATTAGGTTGCCAGTCATGTAACTTTAGGATGGTCTATAAATAGAGTCGAGTCTTTCGATTGTAAAACACGACTCTCCTAGCACTTGAACACTTGCTACCTGTAAGCATTTGTTGCAATTGTAATTGGTCGAGTCAATCTTCAGCAATTGAGTCTTTGTAATCAGCAGTTTGCAATAATATTGTAAGTTTCTCTTCAGTTCTCTATTGTTCTTTAGGGACTCCCGAAAGGGAACACCCCTATGATTATAAACGACATATATACTGTATAAATTATATGCTTGTATTACCCAGAGATTTTAATCCAGTTTTCATATCATGATACCTTAAAATTTAAAATTTTTAAGGAGTAATGACTTCAGGCCTTTAAACCATAAAGCCTTCTTGAGTCTTGTACCCGTTTTGCCAAAGGTGGCGTTGAGGGAGTAGTATTCGGAGGTAGGTTAAGAAGGAAAATAAGAAATTTCTCTAAACAAAATTTTTGACACATAAGGAGAAAATGATAATGAAAAGAAAGATTAATCAATGGGTAATATGATATATAATTTTTACAGTATTCAAGTTGTTTTAAACAGTTCATCTGGATCATGTGGCGGTAAGTACCGAGTAGGATTTACAAATATTTGATCACAAACCTTTTACATACATGAACAAGAAAGAACTTATTTTAATTCATATTCATAGATTAAGAGAAGAAATACATTTCCAGAATTTCTTAATAGGTACACTTTTAAGAACACCCATATATATTCACAGACCTAGATATAGCACCACTCTTACCAGATTTATAAGAAAAGAACAGGATAAGCTTAAAGAATTAGAAAACCAGCTAGCAGAAGCAAAACTCCAGTATCACAGAGCGAGACCATTCCAGAATTAGAACTAAACCATAATAGTTTAAAGCTAAAGGTATAAAGTGTAATTAATTAGAATTGTCTCTACCAGAATCCCTACCAGTGTCTCTACTCATAGCAGAATTGTTATTCATTGCCATAATGAATGACATGCTGAGTATTGATGTTGAATTTGAATCAGAAGCTTCTGCATATGAATGGTATAATAGCTACGCCAAAGAAATTGGGTTTAGTATTCGAAGAGAATATTTGAACAAGGACAAGGTAACTGGTCAGATATGAGGCAGAAGATTTGTGTGTTTTAAAGAGGGTTTCCGGAGTAAAAAACAAGAACCATGCGTGAGGAAGCCTCAAAAAGAAACGAGGACCGGTTGTAATGCAAGAATGACTATTTCTTTGCAAGATGATGGAAAATATCGGATAATTGATTTTGAAGCTACTCATAATCATCCATCAGTAGATCTGTTGTTGTTTTATATATTGCCATCGCACCAGAAAATAAAATGAGACCCAAACAGTTGAAATTAATCTAGCTGATGATTCCGGGATAAAGCCAAAGCTAGCTTATGAAGCTAACTAGTCGACGCGTTGGAGGACGACCAAATCTTTGGTTATCTTCAGCAAGATCATAAAAATTACCTCCGAACCTTGAGAAAGAATGACTTAAAGCATGGGGAAGTAGGGAGCCTCCTGACTTGAAGAATGACTTAAATCCCTCTTTTTTCTTTAAGTTGCAAACAGATGAGGATGATCAAATCACTCATCTCTTGGGCTCATGCTAAAATGGTGGTGGACCCAGAAAGTATTGAGTTTTTGTTGTTTTTTTTCAGTTGTGTTTTGCTCTGTTTTTTCCCATAACAATCTAATTGGAGGGAGAGAAATTTATTTATGGTGGAGCCATGAACAAGTTTTTCTCAGATTTGTGTAATCACAGTCATTCGTTTCTGCAATCAATGGTTGATATTGCTTTTTAATTTTGACCGGTCAAAATTGATTTTTAATTCAGACAGTCTAAAAACACTTTGGACGCACGCAGTTGGATTCCGTAAACCCATTTTCACAGTATTCTTCGTAAAAAGATATTCTCAATTGGAAGACGGTAAGGTAGCGTAGCTTTTTGGAGGGAATGAAAATGTGTATGTGCAGGTACCATTTTGGTGGGAATGAAAGTGTGTTTTGGCGGGATTAGACAGGCGGGGCACAAAGGGGTCAAAACAGAGGGCTTTTGGGGTGGCAAAAAAGCTGGTCCACGTGGCAAAAGTATAGCCGTAGATATCAATGTGGATGGACTGATTTAATCTCAGCCATACACTAGAGCATACTGGACTATACAATACCGGAGGTAAGCCAAGGAGGGAGTACAATATTTGCCTTCAAAGATGAATTTGAAGATTTCTCTTAATGAAAAGGATGAATTAAAAAGAATAAGCTTTTTTGAGAAAACGAAAAATAATATATAAAAAGAATAAGTTTGAGCATAGAGTAATATTGGACAGTAAAAAATTGTGCGTAAGAAAAGTAATCTTATATTGATAGTCGTCTATATATATGAAAATTGTAGATTTGGCAGAACAAATCCATTTGTGGGTGTCAAAACAACTTTGCCAAAATAAATTTTGACCTACAATGTTGTCAAAAGTCAAAAAATAACAATATTGTTGCACCGATTTTGTGCCATTTGCCACAATCTCAAATCATAATTATCGAATTAAATTGAGGCCCTGTTCTGTTAACGATTCTTAATTTTTTAAGTACTTATTTTCCTCCTTACCGGACAAGAATTGATAATAGCCTTTGTTGTCAAATTACTTTTCTGGTAAAAAATGAATTTAAACATTTTAAAATATTACAACTTATCAACAATATTGGCAGACTGACCAGACAATAATTTTTGGAAATTAATCTTATCACTTTCTTTTTTCTCTAACGACATTTTTTTTTCTTTTACATTATAAATCACCAGACACAAAATGGAGTGCCCATAGAGAAAAAGGTTTGTGGCAAAGAACTCACTAATTTTTCCGGGAAACAAAAAATAACTGAAGAAGTGGCAACTGAACAAAGAACCATCATGCGTCGTCCAAGTACTACAACCTTAGATCAGCTAAATCAGGCGGTCTCCGTGGCGATACCCCCGCCATCGTAAGCCCCCCTTCCCTCTCTCTTTCTATCTCTGCAATCCATTCATGTATATATAATGGATCAGAGAAGCAATGCAACGGCAGCCTCTTTGAGCGGAAACTGGAAAAGAACAAGTAAAACTTACTTAGCCCCAACAAAGCGGGCACAGAGCCTGAGCGGGTTTTCAGACCTTCCACATATCTTTCTCTATCCAACTTGCTCAACCACTCACCACGGTAACTTCGCTTCTTCTTAATTCAATTGGGTTTTGTTTCTTTTTAATGCTCTTGGTTTTGTTTCTTGTCAGTTCTTCTGGGTTTTGTTTCTTTTTGGGTTGGGCTCTGTTGCTTCAGATCTGATTTTGTGAGGACCACTTAGTAGTTGGGTTTTGAATTTTTAGCAGAAAAAGTGTGTTTGTTGTTTGGATAATTCTACTTGCACACATCTCAAATTTGGTGACTTCCGCTACACATTTTGACGATCGAAATCGTTCAATTTGTAGGTCTTGGCACGGACATTTTCCATGCCGATGATCGGGTTGATCAGAAATTTGTAGCAATCTTAATATTTTACATTTTCCTTGTTATTATTCAACTAATTTTGTGAGGACCACTTTGCTGATGTAGTAAGTGGGTTTTGAATTTTTAGCAGAAAAAGTGTGTTTGTTGTTTGGATAATTCTACTTCACATCTCAAATACACTTCTCCAAATAGGGTGAGTTCCACTACACATTTTGACTATCGAAAGCGTTCATTTTGTAGGTCTTGGCACGAACATTATCTGTGCCCATAATCAGGTCGATCGGACATTTGTAGCAATCTTAGTATTTTACATTTTCCTTAAGAAAAATGGATCGTTAAAGTTCTTCATGTTATTATTCAATTGGTTTGAATCAACACTTACCGATATCCAATCAATATGACTTTTTGCATGAATGATTTAAGCATCTAGAGCTACAAAAATGAATGGCTCAGATTGTCAAAATAGGTTGTGGGACCTCATATTATTGGTGATGTGTTTGGAAGGTGTGTACGTAGCAAAGCTCATGTTGTTTTGTTTGTTTTATTCTTTTGGAGAGATGAGTGTGTTCTTTTTGGGTTTAGGACTTCGACATAAGCGTGTTTGTGTTGGGTGTGTGTGTTTGGAGTAAAATGTTTGTTTGTGATGTGGGTTTTTGATTTTTTGGAGAAAAAAGTCCGTTTGTGATTTGGGTTTTTGATTGTTTTGGAGAAGTATGTGATTTTGGGCTGTTGTGTGTTCTTATTTATAGATGGATCGGTATCAGAGGGTAGAGAAGCCGAGGGCAGAGATGCCAATTAACGAGAATGAGATTCGTATAACCACTCAGGGAAGGATGAGGAACTACATTACTTATGCTACCACTTTGCTCCAGGTCTCTCTCTCTCTCTCTCTCTCTCTCTCTCTCTCTCTCTCTCTCTCTCTCTCTCTCTCTCTCCATATTTATAAACGAATTGTGTGCATGGGTTGATTTGTGTTTCTTGAGAGCTTCTGTATTTTGTGCTGTTTTTGATGGTTTATATCTACACATGGTCACATGTTTAACTATTTCTTATGACAGTTCCTACATATTCTGTCCTTGTGCAAGCACCTGCCTTTTGATTGGCTGAACATGATTAACAAGAACAAATATCAGCTTTTCTTCTGTTTGATTTGGAAGAGAATGATGAAAATTCCAATCCAAGATATAAGTGTGTGAGCAACTTTTGCGTTTAAAGTTGTCTTTCTTTTTCCTGTGAAAAACCCAAGAAAACACAAGATACTTAAACTCATGAGATAGTTATCTACGAGTTGAACTTCACATTTATCTCAGTTTCTCAATGACTTACTTCTAAGCAAGTTTTTAGGTGTGAAATATGTAGGTTTATTTAGGTAGATTAAAACAACTTTTTCTTTAGGCTTTTAAAAATGAAGAATGTAAAAATGTCCCTCCAAATGTTTAATCCTAATCACACATGCGCAACAATAAAGATCCTTTTGGAAGAGAGAAGAAGGTAAAATCTCTTAAAGATTTCAGTTGCCAATCAGCGAATGTATGGGCACAGGGGGTGATTTTTGGTGTGATAAATATTTTGATTGTATGATTAGGAATGATCACAGCTTGGTAATTACTACTTGGACAGGAGTTGTATCTGATCAATTGGATCTAGATAAGGTAATTGCTAATTGTGACTTAGAGGTAGACTGTTAGTATCTAAGTTACGTAAAAGAATGTAGTTGATTTCTGGTGAGGCACTAGTTTTCTTCACCTTTCTAGAAGAGGTGGTTCGTTGTTTCGTGTTGGTACGCTGCATCTGATCGAGCTTTTGGAGCTCTATACTTATGGAGCTGCTAGAGTTTCACTTAATGCTATTTATGCTTCTTTGATATGCACTTGAAAAATAATAATACAGCACTTCAATTAACTTTTTGACATTTTCAACATTTACCCTTTCGTACATCACAAGCACTTGTCCAGAAAAAGAAGATATTTTGCATGTACCACGAACCAGGAAGGTTAATAGTTGGTCTCTCAGCCTTGATGTGGCAAACTCAATTCCCTTGCGTTGCTTAGTCAAAAAGCAAGCAGGGTGGGGTGGAAGGTGGGGTTTGGGATCTTGCTACAAATTAGGATATACTATGCCCTTGTGTCTGATTCATGTAGTCTTTCAAATCTTAATCGTTATCTATCTTACCTGCTTTGTGTTTTCGTAGGAGAAAGGATCTAATGAAATTGCTCTAAAGGCCATGGGCAGAGCTATCAACAAAACTGTGATGATTGCAGAACTGATTAAGGTGCTGAACTCATCAGTGCCAATTCATGTGTC
The DNA here is from genome assembly GCF_030253575.1 of Rhododendron vialii. Classification (NCBI taxonomy): domain Eukaryota; kingdom Viridiplantae; phylum Streptophyta; class Magnoliopsida; order Ericales; family Ericaceae; genus Rhododendron; species Rhododendron vialii. Next base: position 25,487,202 of record NC_080567.1, on the reverse strand, counting down.
CTTTTAAATTTGCAATATTCCAGTCCAACTTCCCAAATTTTTTTGTTGCATTCTTCTGCTTATACATGCTCTTAAGACTCAGTTTCTGTATCAGATAAGGATTGCTGATCTCCATCAGAATACATCAATTGGTTCAACGGATATAACTGATATGTGGGAACCGCTAGAAGAAGGCCTCCTCCCGTAAGAAGCGAAACATCTTCTTGTTCTCTTGAACTAATTCATTGCGTATTTCAAGGTTATCAAATTGATGGACTTCTTACTTTGCAGCCTGGAAACTACTCGCCATGTGTCGGTGATAACAATTACGTTGGCAAAGAAGGAGCTGGATACGTCTTCTGCGGGGTAAATTTTACTCAGATTCCTTTTGTAAATTGGTTGCTTCATGTGGTTGTTCTTGAGAATTCTATGAGATAAGTATGTATGCTGTTGACTCGAGGCTTAAGACTGCCTTTTTGCTTTTGGGTAAATCAGCCAAAAAGAAAAATAAAGAGCCCACTAGGTTCGGTTCATGTGGTAATGGCATATATGGTGGCTTTGTTTGCCAGAATAGTAAGCTTTGGTAATTTGGTAAGGCATATCATCTCGAGCCAAATTGCCTATTTTGCCTTTGTGCTTAAAAAGGCAATAGCCCCAGCTCTAAGCCTCTAACAAAATGCAGCTTATGTTATTCAGGTTTGTGATAGAAAATTATTATTTTTAACTACTGGGAGCTGTTAGCGTGGGCTTGCATAGTAGGTTGGGGATATATGTGTGTGGCCGTGGAAGGTTTGAGATATATGTGTATATATGTATATGGCCGGTTCCATGGACACAACAATTAACATAACATTTAACAAAAGTTTTGCGTGGGTTTCATTTTGGAGTCCCACGCAAACGATCGGAACCGTTCGATTTGTTTAGAACACGTTTTTAAGAGTTCCTGTAAAAAATCAACTCATTCGGTTATCGGCAAGCGCTTGATCGGTATTTGCCCCTAAATTTGACAGGATAGAAACTGAATGAATTGATCAAGCCGATCAAGCCCTTGCCAATATCCGAATGAGTTGGACTTTTAGAAAAAAGGGAACTATTGAAAATATGTTTTAAACAAATTGAACGGCTTCGATTATTTATGTGGGACTTCGATTATTCTTGTGATGTTGTGTTATTCGTTGTGTCCATGGTACCTATATATATATGTATATATATATGGGTATGTTTGTTTGTCTGTGCGTGTGTACGTATACATTTATCTTCTTGTTACAACTCTTTGTGGCAAGCTGCTTTAGTTTGCTTTTGCTTGCCCACGAATGGAGCAATGGACATGTTAACTCACTTTACCATTCCACATTAATTGTTGTAAATGAATCAGAGACTGTTCGAATGGGATTAATGAGGTCCTAAGGAATGTGTTTTTCAGTAGATCATCCTATCTTCAAGACCAAGCCCAGCTTGAGGTGTACAGAAGCTTGCCCAAGCCCATTGGAGGCCAACTTCTGGTTCGGGGTATTTCAGGCCTCCCTCGGCACAATTTTCGTTTCGTAACTGCCACTAACTGGGAATATGCTCGGTTTGCCTGGAAAGACTTAACGATTTCTTGTCCTGAAAAAACAAAAGAAGAATGAAATAAACAAAAAATACGTTTTTGTTTTTCCCCTTTTTAGCGTTTCGAGTTTGCATATCTCCAACTGGAGAGCTTAGCTGATACAATGCTACATCATAGCACCCAATTTTAGAATCAGTGGTTCGATCTATGATTTATCATTCATGGATCTTAATAAGATCCTTTCCATTTAGTAGCACCTTATGATGACATAGCCTTAAAGCCTTAAAATGAAGGGCAAGGTTCAAACGAGGAAAGGCTTAGAGAGGATACCTAGGCACCCAGAGACAAGGACGGCCGTACTAAGTGATGAAATGCTTCGGGGAGCTGAAAAGCAGCATAAATTCGGAGATTCATTCTGGTTTTCCTTTTTTCCGAGTAGAGTAGGAAGAAGAAGATCAACTTCCAATTCAAGGCCTCCATGCCCAACACAAGCACTTTGAACACTGCTCTTAGCTTTGATTTGCTAATGGTATATTATCTTCTAACTAAAATGCAGGTATCAACCACCTATTCCAGCTGATCAAGTAAAACCATGGAATGAATATGATTATGAAGGAGGTAAAGCAGTGTTATATAATTGCTTATATTTTATTTCATTCAGGCACTTTTATGATTAGTTCGCTTTGGTGTTTAATCAGAGGGCTCGCCTAATATCCGTGGGAGAGGACGTGGTGGTAGGGGAAGGGGTAGAGGTAGAGGTAGAGGTATATAACTCTGCTTTGTGTTCCTTATTTTGTGTCCTTGTTGTATTCCTTATGTTCTGCTTTGGAGGTAATATCTATGGTGTCTTAAGCAATTCTGTTCATTATTCACTTCTATCTGTGCCAGGCTGCCAGCTTTTCCGTACGCTACAATTGAAAGATGAAAACTACTATGAAATATTTTTATTAGGGATTATTAAATCTTTTAAAGCTTTGAATCAATTGATTTAATGTGTGCATCGCTTTTTCCTTTGTCCTTCCCCCTATTTTTGCCCTCTCAGTAGTGGTTATTCCTAACACAAAGCACCCCTTTTCCATTCATAGAGAAATCCAATTGTCAATTTATTTTTGATGAAATAAATGTTGAACAAACAATAGTCAATATGATTCTTTGAAAGAAAGATCATGAGGTTATAATCAACTCTATAAACTTTTGGTCATCCTACTCGAGGTTCAAAAAATTGTTCATTTTCAACATTTAGTTGTATATAGGGCGGGGTTTAACTAATGTTTCTTTCATTGATATAGACCATAACTTTTTGGAAGTTATAGGTACTCTAGGAGAATAAAAACTCCCAACAAGGCAACAACAATTTAAGTGAAAGAATTTTAAGAGATTGTATGGTGGTAGAATTTAATGAGTTAATTAATGGCTGGTGGGTTAGTTTATATTGTTAGGTAGACTATTGTATGAGACTGAACACTCTTTATGTTGGAGTACCAATCTTGCATCGGGATTAACTTTCATTCATCTTGGGATGGCGTCGACAGCTGTTTTGAAGCATTAACTACATGTAAGTTTAGTTTGAAGGGTTAGAGTAACGCCCAATCACCATAATTTTTGCTTTCCGCAAAACTAAAGGAAGTTCAACTTCAACACTATTTGAGGCTATCGAGTATCAGTGTTCAGATTATTTCAGACCTTTTTCCTTTTCTTTCTTCCATTTTGCCCCAAGATATTCACTTGGTGAAATTGATTCAAATCTTCATCGAGCTAGAATTTTATTTTTCAGTAGATGCAACTCTAGGTGAAACTTCATATGAGTTCAATGACCGGCACTGCACTTAATGGAGTACAGGTGGTAGGCTTGTTATGTGAACATTGCAGGCAGGAAAATAGTCATATGAGTGCGCCATAGTACCATAAAAGATGAGGAAATATTATAAACAAGAGCAACTAGCTTTTTGTTGTCAACCTGTGGCATTAAAAAATAGGTAAAGGCCCGTAAGATATTTGTACAATTGTACCATACCTCCCATTTTGCTTTCTTGAAGTTGAATAAGTTATCCCCCTTTCTCTTTGATGCCAGCAAGATTGCTGAATGCTTGAAGTTGTTCAAGCTAGAATGCGTATTCAAAATTGGCTATTCAAACTAGTTCATTGGCTAAAACTCTGCTCACGTACCTTGAATTAGCGGGTTTGAACTTGAGGGCAACCATGTTGAGCTAAGAATGCCACAATTTCTGTTTCCAATCCTTTTCCCCCTTTTTTTGCTAAGCCTATCCTTCTCTTCTTGACCCCCTTTAAGGGGGAACTAATTTGGATGAATATGTTGACTTAAAAAAAATTTCGCTAAAGATTGGAGAATGTTTGTTTCAGAAGCATTTCTATTTGTTAATCTTCAGTACCCTTTACCAGGCTATATTTCTGCTTTGTGGTTAATATTTCCTTTTCTCGCCGAAATACTTCGACTCTTATTATACAGTGTAACTGTTACGATCTTTCTTCCATAGGTAGTATGAACAATGGGGTGGTAGAGTACAATGGAGACGGTGGGTGGGACGGTGGACGTGGATACGGTGGACGAGGTCGGGGTCAGAGTCGTGGGAGAGGTCGTGGTTACCGTGGTCGTGGAAGAGGATATGGTGGGGGGGACATGCAACAAGACTTCGGTGGTTACAACGGCTATGGTGGATCAGGGGCACTGCCTGCTCAAACCCGGTGTAAGTAAATATACACCTACATTATTGTTTATCCCAGTGGTATATTTTCCTATTTGGTTGAAAAACTTGAGGCATAATTAATCAAAAAAATCTCTGAAAATAGACGTGGGAATCCTGTTATGGGTGGTCTTCCACAAATTCCATCATTCTTGACTTTAGAATAGATTAGATGACAGTGATGACATGCTTCCTGCACCGATTATAACCGTTAGAGCATCGAGATGCTTCAAATGTCAAGAAGTTGAAGGTTTTGTTAGGTAATAAGTACCCCAACACTCTTTGAACACCAAACCACCTATCAAGTTCGTTCTCTCTCTCTCTCTCTCTCTTCAAATTTAACATATGCGTAATATACTTCCAATACGAAATCATACAACAAAGAGTAAGTTGGTATTCAAACAGAAAACGCTATTGGAGAAAACTATAAAGGTAGCAAAAGACTTTCTAATAGAACAACAAAGCTCGAGGAGTCTGTTGTATTGCCCATTAAATCTCTTCAAAATGTAAAGTAAGGTGGCAAAGTACACTTTTTGATTCTACATTATGAGCTATGTATTGGAGATGCTCCTACAAACCTTGTACTAGTTTTGAGGAAGAAGTTTGATACCTTGAGTAAATATTGAAATTGGATACGTGTCGTAGTTACCTATTATCCTCTTGGGTCGGTTATATTTTTGTTTTGTTTGTATGCTATATTAGCCTGCAGGAGGGCTGAATTCTCACTTTTTTGCTTCCTTTCACTGTTCCTTGAAAAAATGTCATCTCTCCAACTTGCTAATGTTAGGATACATGGATTTTTGCAGGGCGTGGGCGGGGCCGTGGACTTGGTTGGGGCAGGGGCCGTGGACGTGGGCGTGGTCGGGAGTTCAGATCAGATGGCCCAGTTCCGGCAGCTGCTTGAGTGGCTGTGAGGTACAGATTTTGGCTTATATCTATGGTTCTGGATGCCTGCTCTGCTGATTATGTCTTGTTCTGAAGATAAAGAGGGGGGGAAATGGAGAAAAATAGTGTATTTCTTTGATTGTAGCGTAGGGACTTTGGTTATAGCGAACTGCTGCGGTTGGCATGTGGCAGCCATGTTTTTGTAGCTTCAAGGTAGGGTAGTTTTCCTTTAAGGCTGACAAAAACGAAGTTGTACAATTTCCTCTGATTTTGGTCGAAATAATAGAGCAGTACATTCTTCTATTCTTGTTTCTAATCTCACAGTTTCGCTTTTTGGAATCAGTAGGTTTCACAAAACTGCTCATGTTACGGTTGATCGTGTTAAATTGTTCTGCGTGTTTGGAATCAGTAGTTTCGCTTTTTGACCCCTAAACTTTTTCAATGAGCAGGTGATAGATCTCTCGATACAATAAAGGGCTCAACTATGAGCCACAATTATGTAAAATCTTAATGGTGAAGAAACTCAAAAGGTATGAAAAGCAGGACTCTGCAAAATCAAAAGGTAAGCAAAGTTATAGGGGAACTTTTTCTTTTTTGGTAGGTAAGTAATGAAGGATTGCCAAACTTTGAAATTCACTGGAGGCATGTATGAACCTAAAAATCAACAAGCTTCATTGGTTCATTTAGCGATCGCTACGTCAATCCAGATTAAAACCTGTTAAAATTCTTTGATTTCTTTTGCACTGACCATATTATCATAATATCAAGTTGATAAAAGGGCGCCTCAACCACCGAATTCAATGTCGGTAAATTAAGACTAGCTTAGGTAAAATGCATGAGATCGAGAGGATTTGGGTGAAGAATGTTGTAGAATTCTTCATATTACATGCTCAATTTCTAAGTAATATTTCGCACAAATAAAGGGCCACTGCCACGCCAACAAATCAGAAAGGTCCCTGAAGTCAAGTCTGTGTTCTTATTATGAATGAGAAACCTAAGATTTTTGAAACTGATTTCCCCACTAAGTAAATTTCGAAAACCGGATGAACAGGACAGAACCGGATGTTTTTTTTTTATTTAAAAACTGAACCGGTTCGGTTTCAATTAATTCAGAAAAATCATTCCGGTTTGATTTCCGATTTTGGGATTTTACAGACCAGACCGAATCAAACCGGACCGGATGTCTACATTTAGATAAAAATTACAAGCCATGGGGCCCGAACTCAAGACCCCAACGTTTATACCCCCTCAGCTTACCACTGTACCATCCATCTAATTGATATAATACGGTATAATATTTATATTTATTACAAACTTAAATGATATTCATATATAACCACAACAAACCCTATAGCCATAACCACCTCAGTTTTCGTTTTGTTTGAAATCCCCAAACTTAGATCTGGTATGAGATGGAGCTCGGTGCTGGCGTTGATTGTTGATGCCGACGAGATGCTGCGTTCTCTCTGGCTCTCTCTCTATCTCTCTCTTGAAACTGAATAAACCGGAAAAACAGGACGGAAACCCGACTGAATTATTTTGACCGGTTCCGATTTTTATTAAATCCCAAATTGAATAACTGGTTCAGTCCCAAAAATTGGTGAAAACTGAACCGAACTGGACCAAATCACCCCTACTAGTTGTCATAAATTATTTGGAAGATGTACAATACTTCTTTACTTACGCGCTTGGCCAAATGATTTTTGATGCATTTTTTATATCACAATTTTCATTTGCAAAATCACAAGGCTCACTCGCGGTGAAGAAATCTATTAATCTATGAATTAAATCACACTTTCAACTGGGAAATAAAATAGAGGGAGATAGCTTTTACTGGTAAGCTATTTTTATGGATTCCACACTTATGAGATAGCTCAAGCAACTATACATGATAGTTTTGTGCATAAGACGTTTCCATTATCTTCACTTGTCATTTGGTAGGGGTATTTAGTGATGGCAATTGACCAACTTACCCCACCGACCTAAAAGTACTTTTGAAAATGACCAGAGAAAAATAAAAATGTTTTCTCAGTGGTGGATCAGTCTAGTCCTCTATGTTTTGTTATTCAAGTGGTCACTTAAAGAGAAAAAGTTCCTTAAATTCATCTGTTGTAGGTCCCGCTCTGCTTTCTTTTTAAATTTTTTTAAAAAAAAGAAGAAGGTAATTTCAAATTTAAATATAACGAAAATAAAAAATATTTTTTTTGATTTTTTTTGTACCGTTTAAAAGATCTCAATGAGATCTATCAAACAAGATCCATATTGATAGTAAAATTATTTACGTAAACATATAATTTTTGAGCTTGAAATTATTATTATTTTTCTAAAACTTTATTTTCTAAGAAAATGGAACACCCTCGTAGTTATTTTTAGACTTTTTTCGGTCCACTTTTCTTCTATTTAAAATTGAAAAAGCAAAAAGGCAAAGCAAAAGTAGACGTCCCAAGACTCAGGTCAAGTCTTTGATCATACCCACCGAATTTTCCAGACAAGGGAACTGTTCTCCATTGAATTTGATGGGCGGAATGAGAAGGGCTATGATACTTTTCGTTTTTCTCGTGTCTCTTTACATTAACGACTTGTCGTCTAATCTGTAAGAGTTTTGTCTTTCATATTTGTGAGAGTTCTCTTTTTTTTTTTATGAGAGTTTTAGTTTCGTCTTTAGGCAAATATTACATCTACAGATCGGGTTCTTTTAGATGATGTTGCTTCTCAACGACATCCATGCCAACAGTGCTCTACTAATCCCGTATGATTTATTTGCTGGAGCAACTCATGGTGGCCGGCTTGTCAAATCTATAGCTTTGGAAGTTCATTGGCGCGTTCATACTTGGTTGAAATTCGTCTGATCGTCTGGGTATTTATATATTGTCTTTTTTCTTGGCTAGCACTTTATCTCTTTTAGCGATTGCTAGGAAATATGAAATTTCTGCAGAATGTGCGTCAGGCGATGCCTGGATTGGGGTGAAAGATATCAACCGCCTTGTTCTTTTCTCATTTTGTATCAATTAGACGGTTAATTTAGCTTTGTTCAAGATATTTGTAATGAATTTTGTATTATAAGTGCAGTTAGGCTTTCATTAATACAATTTCTCATGTTAGTCAATTTTTTTTTTTTTGCATATTTGGGGGCATAGTTCCACGGCTTAGCGTCCCTTGAGCTCAATCAGAAATGAGTGGAGAGCTCATCTAGGCTCATATACTAGATTCGAAGGTTACAACTAACCAATGTGGAACAAACTCTAACACTTCTCTGCATGTTCGATCCTTGACCTGCATGTGTAAAGGTAAACAAAAGATTCATAACATAGGGATCACAACGAATGATGAAATAAGGTGCGCTTAAGGCACAAACAACTGGTTAATCAATTAATAGAATCTTGTTGAAAGTTAGCTCTCATACCATGTTAAAACATCTAACTTAATACTAATTGACAATGCATAAGTGAAGAGGCCGCCTAGTATCATATAATATAAGTTCTAAGAATTACCGAGGTTAGGACTATCTCTACTCACTATTATTGTAACCCATTGATTAGGGATCACTTGGGAACTGTTATTATTGTATCTATAAATACACTAATATTCTCACAAAAGGCACAAAAAAGAAAAAAAAATTATGGTACACTTTTAACCATAGTTTTCTCACATAGAATTTACCTGACCTTTTAGATGTTCCTCTTCCCTTCTTTGTCGTTATGGGATTAATGTTGTTATCCTCCCAGGAGTAACTTAGAAAATGAGGCCACAGAAAAATGAAGAATTTGTGAAATATGGAGGTACGAGGGAAGCAACATATCAAAAACAATTAAGCAATTAGAGAAATGCTAAAATGGCTTAGAAATCTCAATCCTTTTTGTCGATTTTGTGCTCTTGTATCAGTGAATGCTAGTGGGATATCCCAAGTCAAGTCTTCGTATGCTATCGACACAAAAGTCATGTTCGTTTTGGGTCTCAAGTCACAACTTTTTTTCTTTGCGCACAGTCCTCAACAAATTTTTTCTATAATTATTACTTTCATTTTTCTATCTATCTATCCCCACTCATTATCCCAAAAAACATTCCCAAGTCCCAAACATGGTCAAAGAGTTTGATTTAGCAAACAGAACTTGTACACCAAAAATATGAACTGCATCTATAAATACCTCTCCTTTCACTGAAAGCTCCCCACTCCACAACTGCCTATCATAGCTTTTTCTTGTTAAAAACAAGAAAAAATAAACCCAACAATGACGTCCTTTCCAGCAAAGACACTTCCCAACCAGTTCCTTTCATTCCAAATCTTGTTTCTCTTCGTCGTCGTCCTTCCATTGGTCTTTCCCCTGGATTCCACTGCTTTTTCTTCTTCTGCAATTGGGAAAGAAGTTGGAGAAGAAGGAATGCAAGCAATGGTGCTCTTGGCGTGGAAAGCTAGCCTTGACAACCAAAGCCAATCTCTCCTGTCATCGTGGATGCTCGGAAGCAACCACTGCAAATGGATTGGAATTGGTTGCAAAAAGGCTGGCGGAGTCATCACTCATATCGACCTTAAGAGTTATAGTTTGAATGGTAAACTTTCGAATCTAAATTTCTCATCCCTCCCTCATCTTCTCAGCTTTGATCTTCATAACAACTCACTTTATGGAACCATTCCCTCCCGCATTGGTAGCCTTTCAAGACTCACCTATCTTAGCTTGTCCGCCAACCGTCTCACTGGCTCAATTCCTGCTTCTATAGGGAACTTGGTCAACTTAAGAACTCTTTACCTTTATAAAAATCATCTTTCCGGGTCCATCCCAGAAGAAGTTGGAATGCTAAGGTATCTCGTTGATCTCCAACTCTCAACAAACAATCTCACAAGTACAATCCCTGCTTCTCTATGGAACTTGGTCAACTTAACAACTCTTTACCTTCACGAGAATCATCTTTCTGGAGCGATCCCTAAGGAAGTTGGGATGCTAAGGTCTCTCATTAATCTCGCACTCTATAGGAACAATCTTAGAGGCACAATCCCTGCTTCTATGGGTAACTTGGTCAACTTAACAATACTTTACCTTTACCAGAATCATTTGTCTGGATCCATCCCTAAGGAAGTTGGGATGCTAAGGTCCCTTGTTGGTCTCGATTTCTCATCAAATAGTCTCACGGGTTCAATTCCTGCTTCTTTAGGGAACTTGGTCAACTTAAGAACTCTTCACCTTTTTAAAAATCATCTTTCCGGGTCCATCCCAGAAGAAGTTGGGATGTTAAGGTCCCTCGTTGATCTCCAACTCTCAACAAACAATCTCACAAGTACAATCCCTGCTTCTCTATGGAACTTGGTCAACTTAACAACTCTTTACCTTCACGAGAATCATCTTTCCGGGTCCATCCCTGAAGAAGTTGGGATGCTAAGGTCTCTCGTTGATCTCCAACTCTCAACAAACAATCTCACAAGTACAATCCCTGCTTCTCTACGGAACTTGGTCAACTTAACAACTCTTTACCTTCACGAGAATCATCTTTTTGGAGCGATCCCTAAGGAAGTTGGGATGCTAAGGTCTCTCGTTAATCTCGCACTCTATAGGAACAATCTTAGAGGCACAATCCCTGCTTCTATGGGTAACTTGGTCAACTTAACAATACTTTACCTTTACCAGAATCATTTGTCTGGATCCATCCCTAAGGAAGTTGGGATGCTAAGGTCCCTTGTTGGTCTCGATTTCTCATCAAATAGTCTCACGGGTTCAATTCCTACTTCTCTAGGGAACTTGGTCAACTTAAGAACTCTTCACCTTTCTAAAAATCATCTTTCCGGGTCCATCCCAGAAGAAGTTGGGATGTTAAGGTCCCTCGTTGGTCTCCAACTCTCAACAAACAATCTCACAAGTACAATCCCTGCTTCTCTATGGAACTTGGTCAACTTAACAACTCTTTACCTTCACGAGAATCATCTTTCCGGGTCCATCCCTGAGGAAGTTGGGATGCTAAGGTCCCTCGTTGATCTCCAATTCTCAACAAACAATCTCACGGGTTCAATTCCTGCTTCTATAGGGAACTTGGTCAACTTAAAAACTCTTTCCCTTTTTGAAAATCAACTTTCTGGCTCAATCCCCGAAGAATTTGGGATGCTAAGGTCCCTTGTTGATCTCAAACTCTCGCAAAATCATCTTTTTGGCTCGATCCCTGAAGAAGTTGGGATGCTAAGGTCCCTCGTTGATCTCGATCTCTCTAGGAACAATCTAAGTGGCACAATCCCTGCTTCTATAGGGAACTTGGTCAACTTAAGAGCTCTTTACCTTTACAAAAATCATCTTTTCGGCTCAATTCCTGAAGAAGTTGGGATGCTAAGGTCCCTCGTTGATCTCATACTCTCAACAAACAATCTCATAGGGACAATCCCTGCTTCTCTATGGAACTTGGTCAACTTAACAACTCTTTACCTTCACGAGAATCGGCTTTCCGGGTCCATCCCCAAGGAGGTTGGAATGCTAAGGTCACTCGTTGATCTCCAACTCTCAACGAACAATCTCACAGGTACAATCCCTGCATCAATAAGTAAGTTGGTCAACTTAAGAACTCTTCATATTTACGAGAATCGTCTTTCTGGATCAATACTTGAGGAAGTTTGGATGCTAAGGTCCCTCATTGATCTCCAACTCAAATCGAACAGCTTCACAGGTACAATCCCTTCTTCCATAGGGAACTTGGTCGACTTAGCCACTATTTTACTTTCTGAAAATCATCTTTTCGGCTCGATCCCCGAAGAAGTTGGGATGCTAAGGTCTCTCATTGTTCTCGATTTTTCAGCAAATAGTCTCACAGGTTCAATCCCTGCTTCTATGGGGAATTTGAAATTCCTTGAGATTCTATCCTTGAGTGATAACCAACTTACTGGACCTATTCCCCCACAATTGAACAATCTTAAACTTTTGACCATGTTTCAAGTATCTGATAATATGCTCACTGGTCAATTACCAGAAAACCTATGCTTGGGTGGATCACTCAAAAACTTGTCAGCCAACAACAACAATTTCATTGGACTCATCCCCAAAAGCTTGAAAAATTGTAGTAGCTTATACAGGCTAAGGCTTGACGGAAACCAATTTTCGGGAAACATATCAGAAGATTTTGGAATATACCCGAATTTGTATTATATTGATCTGAGCGACAACAATTTCTATGGCGAACTATCTCCGAGATGGGGAAAATGTAACAATTTAAAAAGCCTCAAAATGTCCAACAATAATATTTCTGGAGGCATACCGTCTGCATTGGTGGACGCAGCTCAACTATCTCGAATTCATCTCTCTTCAAATCATCTAGTTGGAGAGATCCCAAAGCATTTCGGTAGTTTGGTTTCATTGTACGACCTTAAGTTGAATGATAACCAACTGTCAGGTAATATTCCTCGAGAACTTGGTCGCCTTGCCAACTTAGAGATTCTAAATTTGGCAGGAAACAAACTAACTGGCTCAATCCCTCAAGAGTTAGAGGACTGCATGAAGCTATTGAACTTGAGTTTGAGCAATAATAAACTTGGGGAACACATTCCTTTTGGACTAGGTCAACTCCATGGACTTGAAAGTCTTGATCTAGGCGATAACTTGTTAATCGGTAAGATACCACAACAGATTGGAGCATTGCAAAGGTTAGAAATGCTAAATCTCTCCCACAATGAGCTCTCTGGATCCATACCATCTTCTTTTGAAAATATGTTTGCTCTTTCATCAGTTGATGTATCCGACAATCATCTAGAGGGTCCTCTTCCTCATATTAGAGCTTTCCAAGAGGCTCCATTTGAGGCACTTAGAGGTAATGAAGGTTTATGTGGTAATACTACTAGATTGAAGGCCTGCCAGCTTGACAGAGTTCCAAGAAAGAAGGAAAAGAAGTTGGTGATCCTAATTGTACTTCCTACTTTTGGATTTCTAGTTCTTTCCCTCATGGTTCTCGGACTTTGCTTGTCTTTTAGTAAGAAAATGAAGAGCACAACAAATGAGCCAAGACAAGTATATAATGAAGATTTGTTTTCAATATGGAGTTATGATGGGAAAATGGTGTATGAAAACATCATTGAAGCGACTGAGAACTTCAGTGCCAACTATTGCATTGGGGAAGGAGGATGTGGTACTGTTTTTAGAGCTGCCTTGCCAAATGGTCAAGTAGTTGCGGTGAAGAAACTTCACGCGTCAACTGATGGTGACTCGGTTAATCAAAAAGGCTTTACGAGTGAAATCAGTACCTTAACAGAGATAAGGCACCGCAACATCATAAAGCTTTATGGCTTTTGTTCACATCCAAGACACTCTTTTTTGGTTTACGAGTTCTTGCAAGGTGGAAGCTTGCGAGAGGTACTAGCCTTGAAGGAAGAAGCAGTAGAGTTTGATTGGAACAAAAGACTTGATGTTGTTAAAGGTTTGGCAGATGCTCTGTCTTATATGCACCATGATTGTTCGCCTCCAATCATCCATCGCGACATATCAAGCAAAAATATTTTGTTTGATTCTGAGTACGTTGCTCACATCTCTGATTTCGGGACAGCTAGATTTATGAAACCTGACTCCGCCAATTGGACTTCATTTGCGGGAACCTTTGGATACACTGCTCCTGGTATGTATATCCATTGCAAGTTTTTCTTCTTGCGCTTTTTTTTAATCTCCAAGTCAACCTTAACATGGAAGTTTTATTTTACTTCTAAACCAATCAAGAATATACCAAGTTTTTGAGCCGCTTATATATTGCTCTATATTCATAGGACAGTGAATTTATGTAATGCATAAAGGTTTGAAGTTTTTGAGCCGCTTTTCTTGTTTTCTCGTATGGGAGTGAGCAAGGTACTAATTTGATAACTGGAATTGACAGGAAGCATATTTTATGGTTTACCCCACTCTCTCATACTTTAGTCTTGTTAATTAACGATTACTCACTATTCGAAATCATGTACCGCCTTTATGATTTTCTTATTCCCAATCAGGTTTCTATATATGTTAATTATAAAGTTTCGGCAATGGGATTCATGTGGCTTATGTTATTTCCACCTTCATGAACTCTACACAAAATTGGAAGTGATTCTGTGCATAAATTTGCAATTTCACCAATGCCTGACATGTAGCATGAGCATAGTTCTCCCCTTCCTCCCATCAAACACCCTTTTTAGTCAAATATTTTCTTCCCCTGGGCATTTTTTTTTGCAGAACTTGCATATTCAATGGAAGTGAATGAGAAGTGCGACATTTATAGTTTTGGGGTATTGACACTAGAAGTGATTATCGGGGAGCATCCAGGTGATCTCATCTCGTCTCTAGCATCATCTTTGTCGTCGTCGTCATCATCAAAAACTGGACATGGGATTTTATTCGAGGATGTGTTGGACCAACGCTTGCTGCCTCCTACAAATCAAGTGGCAGAACAAATAGTGGTTGCAGCAAAAGTAGCATTTGCATGTTTGAATGCTAGACCACTTTCTCGACCAACCATGCAGCAAGTTGCTAGGATGATGTCAAATCCAAGGCCATCTCTCCAAAATCAGTTACACATGATTACATTGGGAGAACTCGTTGGTGCCAACAGCTTCACTTCTTGAGTTTCCTTGGACTTGAGCTCTTGTGAGTTTTTGCTATGACTGCACAATTTCACTTTTCTTTTGTCTGCTTTCTGCGATCTTTTTTGCTTTGTTGATATTGAATAGACATGATATAATGTAAAATAGACTATGTTCATAGAAAAAATAATTGTCATGGAGATGAAAAGAAATACAAGTTCTTTGTGGTTCTAAAATCAACTATTACGGTCAAATAGCCAATTATTTTGGGGTGAAGATTTAAATGATTTGAAATGAAGGGGTGATTTTTTCCCCAGTATATACAGTAAATCAATATACCAAAGAAATACAGTGTAGAGTTTGAAATCAAAACGTCTGTTAGCATCCGCTTAACCCCAAAATAACCTTCCATTCCATTTCCTATTTGACTTTCACCCAGGCACTAAAATTAAGGGGTAATTCAATCTGTCAATATGATAAAGCCTTACATTAGTGGATGTATCCTAAACAATCAACTGGATTTGAGAGGCTCCATTTGAGTCACTCAGAGGTAATAAAGGTTGATATGGTTAAAAAATGGTAATACTAGATTTTACTTTTTACTTCCTGTTTTGGGATTTCCTGCCTCTTTCATTGGTGTTTTTCAGTTTTTTTTTTCTTTCCCTTTGTGTGTGTAGCTTTTTGTAAGAAACTGGTGAACACAGAGAGTGAGCCAAGTCCAATTAACAGTGATAATTTGTTTGCAATGTGAAGCTATTACGGAAAATAGTGTATGAAAACATCATTGATGGAACTTGAAACATCGGTGCCAAACACTGTATTGGGGAGGGGGGAGTACTGTCTATAGAGTTGCCCTACATAATGGTCACATAGTTGCTGCGAAGAAACTTCATGTGTCATCGGATGGAGTCTTTTAGGATTTGCTAGTGAGATCGGTGCATTAACAAAGATACAACCTGAAAATATTATAAAGCTTTACGGATTTTGTTCACATGTGATGCAAGGCACTCGTTTTGAATGGAGGAAGCTTGGGACATATTCTCAGCTTGGAGGAAGAAGCAGTAGAGTCGTTATATTGGATTAAGAGAATGGATGCTGTTGAAGGTGTGGCAAATGTTGTCTTACGTGCACCGCAATCGTTTTCTTCCAATCACTCTTCGAGACTTGTCAAGCAAGAATTTTTTGATAGATTCAAAGTACGTAGCTCACATCTTTGATTGTGGCACCGCGAAAGTCATGAAGAGTGACTCATCTAATTGGACTTTATTTGCCGGGACTTTTGGATACGCTGCTCCACGTACACTTTTGCTGCCTCTATTTTTGAACTCCCTATCTCATTCAGTGTTAATCTTAACTAAACAATAATGCATATGGTAAGCTTCAAATCTCTATACGGCACTGTATTTACCGGACCTTCACAATCGAACTAGGCATAGCCATGACGTCTCTTGAACAGTGATCATTCCTGATGAGGAGTATTGCTCATTTTGTCATGTGGCAATGAGCAAAGTATTGTTAGGGAATTGAACTCCCTATCTCATTCAGTGTTAATCTTCTTAGCTTGGTGTATTTAGAAGTATGGTTCACAGGCTTTTGGATCTCATGACTGAATCTCATGTCAAGTTCTGGACCTCTATCTCATGGCTTTGTACGTCCAGTTGCAAAGTCCAAGTTCTGGATTTCATGGTGTCGTCCATTGTTGAAAACCAGATTACTCTTTTGGATCTCACTTTTGGATCTTAAAGTGAAGACCAATATCGAGAACCAGTTTTTACATTGCTCTGTTTTATTTCACTTTCTCTCTCATCTTTAAACATGGGTCCATGCCATATGTCTTTGATTTCCATAAACCAGTTTTTACATTGCTCTGTTTTATTATTTCTCACTCTCAATTTGAAAAATACCGGCATAATTTGAATTACCCGTGTACTTGATTTGAAAATATATAAGTGGGGATTTTGCAGTAACTTAGTTGCAAATATCCTTTTTGGGCTTTTTCAAATATATGTTTCTTGGTTATGGTGATTATGTGCTAATATATTTCCTTCATAGATTTGTCACATGCTTTATTCACTTTGTAGCTCAAAAGAGATCAAGACATTAATTCTGCTGACCGTTGAGCCATATAAGAGAAAGCATGGAGTAAATGAGATGAACGTTGGTCATTTACAGTAGAAGACTTTGTGGGTTTTTACTCTCGGTTATTTACAGGACAAGTCTTCATCAGAGAGGAAGCCAGATTGATTGAGAAGAAAGAGCCTTCAAAGGATTCAATCGTTCAAACACTCAAAGAATTCAAGTCTGATATATACACTGTAGTTTTATCCTCTTCAGAGAGAGCTTTCACTGTAGAATTTTATACTCTCATTTGTTTGAGCCTACACTTGTAAATCACCCTTCCTTAGAGGGATTGATCATCACCACACTTATCCTACACTTATCCTACCTTGTGAGAGAGAGAACCCAATCCACTGTGTTGCCAGTTAGGATTTGAGTTTCTTGCTTGATTTGAGAAGTGTACGCTCACTAGGTGTGAGTGTGCCAAGAGTTTGAGGAACTGGTCTGTGTGTATCAGTTGGGATTGTGAAATCAGGTCTGCGTGTATCACTGAGTTTGTGAAGTGTCATGGTCTGTGTGTACCAGAAGAAGTATTGTAAAGGGGTGTTGCCTCCTGTAAAATCCAACCCCGTTGTAAGTTTTGAGAACATAGTGGATGCCGGTGATTGTTCAAGGGAAACAATCACTGAAGAGTGGACTAAGCAATTAGCCGAACCACTATAAAAATCCTCAGTCTCTTCTCGTATTTATTTTTTAGTACTTTCATTATTTTGATTATCTGTTTGATTTGCTAATCAAGCTTCTTGGAAAAGAAAAAATTGTCTTATTACAGGAATCGAATCTGTTCACCTCTCTAGGTTTTATCATGTCTAATTTGCTAGTTGCTACCTAGAATTGATCCCACCCTCTCTTTCTCTAATGTATCCCAATCTCTCATACATAAGTTATTGTCAAAAAGATAAAAAGTTGAAAGTTTGAGTTAATGATCTCATCAACTAAAATGCTCTTAGATATTCTTAATTACTAAATTAAATTCTAATGTTGGATTGAAAGGCCGCCTGTAAAAAAACCAGTAAAAAGGAAACAAAGGACCGATGTATGGACACCAAAGAAACTCAATGTTTGGATTGAAATTGTCAAGCAGAACTAAAAAATAAACTCAATGTTTGGGTGTCAAATGGGCGGGTTTGGGCCAAAATGGGTAAGTTGTAAGTGTGTTAGGTCTTTAATAGGTCATTGATCCATTTAGACTCATTAATTATGAGTCTAATTATCCATACCCAACCCAACCCATTTACCTAAAAGCACACCCGACCCGCCCATTAACCCAATTACATACTATATAAAAATGACTAAAATACATATGTACACTAAAATGACCATATTACCCCTGTAAATTTAAAGAACTAAAATACCATGTACACTAAAATTACCATACTATCCCTCACCCCTGTACACTTAATTACCATATTGGTCGCTCTTAATTACCGAATCGTAGCGTATCCAAGTGGCTTATTTTTTGTCTTTATTCAAATATTTTTCGCATTTGTTAGTTTTTTGTTAAATTTTTGAGGATTATTGCTTTGTCATGACGAGAAGAATCTAAAAAGTAAAAAATTACGATCAAAATTAATATTTTTTTAAATAAAGACAAAAAAATTGGCTTATTTTTGTCTTCATTCAAAAAATTTAGGTTTCGCTCATAATTTTTTACTTTTAGATTCCTTCTGTCATGTCGAAGCAATAATCCACAAAAAATTAATGAAAAACAAAAAATGCGAAAAAAATTAAATAAGGACAAAAAACCAGCCACGAACAAGCCAACTTTTCATTAATAAGTTGAAAATTTTCTATTCGATCAGAATCAAAACTAGCCCATTGCGAGATGTATATATCTTCTTCTTTTTTATTCAATTTTTTTTTCGTATTTGATAGTTTTGCGTCAAACTTTTGTGACTTAGTGATTGGTCTCGTCTAGAAAAATCAAAAAAGTAAAAAATTATGATCGAAACTCATAAATTTTTTCAAAAAGACAATAATAAGTAATTTTTTTTTTGTCTTATTGACTTATTTTTATCTTTATTCAAAAAATTGTAAGTTTCGATCAATTTTTTAAACTTTTCCAATTCCTCTCGTCGAAACGAATCAAAAAGTCACAAAAGTTTGACGCAAAACAAAAAAATGCAAAAAAATTTGAATAAGGATAAAAAAAATGTCACTTAACTTTTTAATCCAAACCCTATGCGTGACTACCATGAGAAAAACTTATTCACAGCAGAACGCAATTTCATCAGTCCATTCGCACAATCGATGGATGAGATGTGTTTTTAATTTTGACTAGTCAAAATAATTATTACCGGTCACATTTGGTTTTTAATTCGGACCGTTCAAAATATTTTTGGACACGTGTAATTTAGCACAGAAGAATTGAGAGAGAGAGAGAGAGAGAGAGAGAGAGAGAGAGAGAGAGAGAGAGAGAGAGAGAGAGAGAGAGAGAGAGAGAGAGACCTGGTACCTTCATTCACAATGAAATTTGGTACCTTCATTCCCAGTGAAGTTCGGTAAAGAGATGAGAATTTTTGGTGGGTTACTTTTATGACCCATTGGGTCATTTAATTTGACCCAATTGATATCCAATTAAGACCCAACTAATAATGGGTTAGTTGGGTTTCGACCCATTAATTCTTACCCAACTAATAAATGGGTTGGGTTGGGCGTATTTTTTAGTTGATAGATCTGGGTTTGTTAATGGATCTGAGTTCAAATTGCCACTCCTAAGCTGCAGAAGTATTAAAAATGACAATAAAACACCCCGGCAGTATTTAGTACTAAAATTAATTGGATGTTGCATGGTTTCAATCAAATCTTCAGTAAATAGTAATAAAATCAATAATAACACAAATCATCTTAATTAGTGATTCTAAGTCTAGATGCATGTTTCGACTGGAATTCAAGCTACCTACAAATCGTCTTAAGAAGTTGTTCGCACCATTTAGTTTTAGCGCGGTTTATTTTGAATTCCACGACTTTACTACTCCCTCCGTCCCAAATTGGATGTCAATTTTTGATATCCGTGTCAAAATCAACTCATTATATCTTTTGATATATATCTCAAAAAATAAGCAATATGGATCTTGTTTGATTGTTCTCGATTAGTTCTATTGTACAAAGTTTTCAAACTCATAAAAAACATTATAGATTAAAAGATAAGCGATGAAAAATAACACGGGTTTAAAAAATTGCCATTCTTTTTGGGACGGAGGGACACTCCACTTTATTTTCAAAGAAAGGGAAAAAAAAGATCATAAGAAAATTTTGGTTTGAATACGATTTTCCATCAGGTTGTTCCAAACACTGTTATTAGGCACTACCGAATTACCTAACAAGTAGGCAATTGCTTTCCAAGAAAGTGTATGTACACATAACAAATAGAGTAGTGCTACACATACCGACCACCACCATCCCGAAATAGTACCGACGGCCTTGTCCGGCCCACTCTGGCCACCAGACGACTGATTTGAGCTGTCCAAAAATTCTATAAAAAAAAAAAACCGAGGGGGCCCATGCGGGAATCAACGGCATTTGATGCATGTAGGGTGCTCGATCCAAACACCCCATTTTCGCATATATATGTACACATGTGTTTGGATCGAGCACCCTATACGCATCGAATGCCGTTGATTCCTGCGTGGGCCCTCTCGGATTTTTTTTTTATAGAATTTTTGGATGGCTCGGATCGGCCGTCCGGTGGCCAAAGTGGGCCTGGCGAGACTGTCGGTACGATTTCGGGATGGTGGTGGTCGGTACCAATATCTTTACAGTAACAAATACTTGTATGGAGAAGTACAAAAATCTGCTGATACAAGCACAAGGATAACAAGGCACAGGCTATACTATCTCTGTCCAGTCCATAGAATCCTGTTATTACTGTGACCTCTGACACTAACGGTTGAGAATACAAATAATAAAGTTGTCCCTCTCTAACAGTTTAAGCTTTTAGATGAGTTGGTGGTTAACAATCTCATATGGTATTAGAGCATACAATAAGTCCTGTGTTCAAACCTCACCGCCTACCCAATGATTAGAACTTATACGTGCATGTTTAGCCTCCTTATGGAGGAGAGTCTGGCTATACGTGAGGGCATGTTACGAAGGATAGCTACACGTGAGGGGGTGTGTTAAGAATATAAATAATAAAGTTGTCCATGTCGATCTCTCTAATAGCTTAAGCTTGTAGATGAGTTGGTGGTTAAGAATCTCATTCTAATAAATATAAACTTCTGTAGTGGATTTCGGGTTCCTTGCTGATTTTAAGGATAGAACTTTACACCAAAAGAGAATGTGGACATTAGTTTAAGAAAGTGCTGGTGGATTTCACTGATATTGCAAAAGCTGAACATCCTCTCATGCATGATGCTCCATTCTTGCCTTCTTGGCATAATTAATGAGCAATATGAACTCCCAAGTCAAGTCTTTGCATCAGACAATTACTGACATGGTACCAGAGGACAACGTTTGAGAAATTTGGGAGTAGATGAGAACATGTTAACTGGTCATTTACCAGAAAACCTGACTCTACCAATTGGACTTCATTTGTAGGAACCTTTGGATACACTGCTCCTGGTATGTATCTCTATTGCAAGTTTTTATTCGCCCCTTTTTATTATCTTCAAGCCAACCTTAACATGGCAGTTTTATTTTAGTTTTTAAACAGTCAAGAATATAGCAAGTTTTTGAGCAGCTTATATATTGCTCTACGTGCAGAAACACTGAATTTACAAAATGTATATAGGCTTCAAGTCTCTTGAACTATGAACATTAATGATGAGGCTTTACTCGTTTTCTCGTATGGGAGTGAGCAAGGTAATAACTTGATAACTAGAACTGACAGGTCCCTTATTTTTTTGATTTATCCCACTCTGTCATACTTTAGTCGTGTTAGTGCGTAATTGGAAACATGTACCTCCTTTATGACTTTCTTATTCCCAATCAGGTTTCTATCTTGTAAAGTTTTGCCAATGGCATTCACGTGGCTTATGTTATTTCCTCCTTCATGAACTCTACACAAAACTAGAAGTGATTGTCTGCACAAATTTGAAACTTAACCAATGCCTTAAATAGCAAGAGCATGGTTCTTTCTTCCTCCCATCAAGCCCCTTTTTTTATCAATTATTTTCTTCTGTTGGGAATTTTTTTTTGGCAAAACTTGCCTATACAATGGAAGTGAATGAGAAGTGAGACGTTTACAGTTTTGGGGTGCTGACACTGGAAGTGATTATGGGGGAGCATCCGGTTGATATTATCTCGTCTCTAGCATCATCTTCGTTGTCCTCATCCTCATTATCAATTGGAAATAGGATTTTATTGAAGGATGTGTTACACAAACGCCTCCCGCCTTCTACAAATGGAGTGGCAGAACAAGTGGTGGTTGCTGCAAAAGTAGCATTTGAATGTCTGAATGCTAGACCACTATGTTGACCAACCATGCAACATGTTGCCAGGAGGATGTCAAACCCAAGGCCATCTCTGCAAAATCAGTTACACTTGATTACATTGGGAGATCTCGTTGACACCATCTGTTCTGTAAAATCCTAACTTTTGAAATTTTAGTCGTGTGGTCCGAATAGGAACTGACACTTTAATTTAATTCGAATAATAAGGACAGGCTAAGTGAAGTGTATCGTGGTATAAAAACAAAATGTGAATTTCAATTTATTTCATAAAAACTATGGGACAATTATGTTACATCTGATACACGATACAAATCACGTGACGTTGAAATCTTACGTTTAATATCGGACACCGCTGTGATATTCCTCATATATTTATTAGTCTATGTTGAAATTTTGGGATTTTTCGGAGACTAGAATTCAAACGCCTTCGGACAGAGTTCGCGTTAACAGAACGCGAAGTATGACGTACGCGTGTCAATAAGAGAAGGTAATAGTTATCATTAGGAGTAATTAGCAACTTAAAAGACAAACAAAGCTAAAGAATAAAAAGGGAATGGTAAATAGAGAGAGAGAGAGGGCTTCCTGTACCAATACTCCCATCTGAGATCACCGCTCGCCGTTCCGACCAACGTTGCTGGAAAATTCCATGATTCTCTCCTGGTAATCTTTGAACTCATTCCCTAATTTATGTAGCCAGGAAAATTATTACACATGATTATTGGAGTAATTAGTTCACACAAAACAAGCACACACGCACAGTGCACGACGGGTCGGAAAGTGGTGGCCATGGCTGCAGGCCACCCCGATTAGTCCTCCTTATTCCTCTACCCTATCTCTTTCTCTTCTTGCGTTCACTGCACCCTAACTCCTGGAATTGTCACACAAGCGAAACCTCCTTTTGGCAAAGAGTTTGGTTTCGGAACTCTCCGCCATTAACTGATTCAAGTAGATTATTTGTAGATGTTACTACTACTGTTATAAGCCCTAAATTTAAGAGATTGAAATAGGAATTTGATTAAGCTAATTAAAGGCCCAACTAAAATCCTACGTGCCTATCCTAACAGATTGTAGGAATTCTATCTTAAACTTGTGCGTTTTTGTACCCATGGCTTCAGAGGAAATAATAGGTTAAGCATACATTACTTTCATATTAGAACTGTAAAAACTAGACCATATGCCAACCCGACAGACTAATTGAGGAAATTAAGATCAAGTACTACAACAAGTTGAATTGTGGCAAGTAGTAATTCGTAATACATTTTGTATAGGTTCCAGAGCATTGGACTAGCTCAGTGTGCGACAAGTTAGACGCAATCTTTTTGGTGAGTTGCGCATACCTTAGTTACATGTATTTTCTGAAATTTTGGAATGAGATGCCATTGCTTGATTTTGTTGGAAAATATGGAATTTGAACGTCCTACTTGGTTTAATTGATGTTAATGCATGCGATGGCTGGTTTATAAATCTTTTGAGTTTCAGATAAATTAGACCATGGCAATATGTTTTGGTAACTTGAATTTTACCCGTTGCTAGTACATGCTCGTGATAATATGATTAATTTGAATGTTGTCCCGAGCGCTAGGGGACGGGTAAAGATACTAGTGGCGTGAAGTAATAAGGTAGGAGATGCAGCCAGACATCACCGGGTAATGATATCTTACCACTCTTCAATGGGGTCGCTCCCCAACCGACTGGCAAAAATACCATTGAATGCTATTATTGCTCAAAGTGCAAAAGTTGAAAGAGAAATAAAATGAAAAGGGTCCTTCTCTTGGACCGAAGAAATGAGCTTTAGAACAAAAATGCATGTACTGGATGGTCAATGAAATATTTGAATTGTTGCTTTGAATGTGGGGTATTTCCATGGTCAAACTTGTAACTTTGGTATACGTTTCTCACCCGAGCTTCGGCTTATGAAAACCTTTTCCAATTTTTCAGGTTAAGGTAGATAGCAAGTTGTGGCTGAACAAGGTATTAGAATAACAGTGGAGAATCGTGTATTGTCTAATGGTTTGTAATTATTATACTTGTACACCTAGAAGCTCTGGGATTATGTTATTTATTCTACGCTTCCGCATACTTTTGCTTATATGGTTTAAAATGACAATGATGCTAGAAATCCCTAAACTAGAATATGAGCAGGCCTTCGGCGGCTTAACACCCGCTTGGCCGGTCACGCCTTACAAGGTAGGTTTTGGGTTGTGACAGAAGTGGTATCAGAGCATTAGTTTACTAATTTTCTTAAAACCCAGAGCTATTGGAGTCGTCTACACAATAGTTTCACTAACTTATGTGTCATATGTGCTTTATTTGCTCTACCTTTAAGTTAATCTCATGTTCAGAAAATTTTATGGTCAGTGAACGTTATTAAGTGAAATGACCCTTAAGGGAGGTATTGCATATGATTCACTCGATAATGGCAAATTCTGACTGATCTCTGGAAATGTTAAGTTACTCTATGATGCTAACTAACTTGTAGATGGAGAGCCGACAAAAAATAACCTAGAATACTTTTGGCACTATGCCTTGATTCGCCAACGATCCCAGACTTGGCTCCATATGCTGAAGAAGGCTCTTGCGAATATGGATGATGTGAACCATTAAAAAGTAATCATAACTTACATAGAAAGGAAGGAATAGACTACGGATAATTATAAGGCGTGGGTCTTAGAAAACACTCAGAGTTGAGATGTTATTTTATATCCAACACAAGATATGAGATAGAACATTAAACTGTTACGTGGGCCGAAGTTTGAAACTAATCGATCAGAGTTCTCAACGGAAGCGTAGGTATTGAGTGTACCTCTCCCAAGAATCTAGAGCTACAAGATCACAATCATTATAGATGAAGCCTATTCGCTTTGCTCATTGTGTCAACTGTCAACATTATTAGTAAGTCCTCTTGACATAAGATATTTTTGTTCGATCTTTTTTATGACATACAATATTTCTCTTGATTGATGAATCTCATTTGTTTCATTGGCTTCACCTCCTCCTTTGGGTTCTTGTGATCAAACATGAATTTGGTGGGCACAAGTCTTTGCCCTCTTGATTTGTGCAACTTACCAATACTGTGGTGCACTGATAACAACTACGGGAAGAATCGAAGGACAGAGCTATGTCTCAAGTCAAGTCTTTGCCCTCTTGATTTGTGCAACTTACCAATACTGTGGTGCACTGACGACGACGACGGGAAGAATCACAGAGCTATGTGCAAGGGTGGGGTGCCAGCGGCCATGGCACCAGGTAGCTTTCAGATAACATGATTCATACATGTATTTGATACATAGACTAGTCTACCTTGTGATGGAACGGACAAACGGCAGTTTGATGTGATCTTTTCATTGTGAAGAACTTAATATTTCAGTAATCAGAGCAATATTGTAAAAGTATAACACTTAGTACTACTTAGCCAGTAGCCAATAAGAAATTACCGTTAGTCAAGCTAGATTTATTAGCTTGGCTGGTGGAGTCAAGTCTATATCACAACATAACCTTGAAGAAATGGAAACAATTGTATTTCTCTTCCTTAGTAAAAACCTTACCCAAACCTTTACCTATTCTCGCCAATCTCCGATGCTCCCCGAGCTTCTTCAAGATCTAGTAGATGCACCATGGACTTCACGCCTGATCTCCGGATTCAACCGGCTCCGAATCAATCTCCAAAAGATTCGGCCTCAGCAGCAAATGGCATAAAAAACCACAAACAATGAATAGATGAATGATATGATGTGAACGTGATCTAAAGAACCGGAAAGGCGTTGAAAGATTGCGAGAACTAAACAAGAACGGGGGTTACAATGCAAACTGTAATCTCCCTCACAAAAGTGTCATGCCCCGCCCCTTTATTTCTTTACTAAAAACCAAAATCTCTCTCGCCTCCACAGAGAACAAAAAAAACAGAGTGCAAGCCTTTCTTTTGCTCTTTAATAAAAAAACAAAACTCTTTACGGGGGGTAATGGCCTCCCTGCTATCCAGCCCCTTTTTTATACCCTATATATATCCCCTTAAACGAAAGTCTTTAAACGACGCATAAAAGGAAAACCAATTTTCGGACCCTTTTAAAGAAAATTGATTTAGGATTACATATATAGGGAAAACGAATTTTCAGAGAGATTTTATACGAAAGACAAACGTGTAGAGATAAGATTTCTAATCTTGGAAAAAATATGCATGATGTGCTGTGTAATGCTTTTATCTCTCACGCAATTGGATCGATTTTGCCGCGGTCAACTTGGCGTGGATAAAGGGAGGAGCATCAAGCAAGAAACTACCCCATAAGAACCTACCCATTACAATCAAACGGAGTCGATATAACAAAGATACCAATGAAGGTTTTGTACAACCCCGGAAAATGTCAAAATATCTAACATCTCCGGCTCAATACCACCTGGAATAGGCCAATTGTCAAATCTCAAGACCTTGGAGCTGAACCAAAATCAAATAGGTGGCCCCATCCCGAAGGACATAGGATTGCTCATTTCTCT
This sequence comes from Rhododendron vialii, assembly GCF_030253575.1. NCBI lineage: Eukaryota > Viridiplantae > Streptophyta > Magnoliopsida > Ericales > Ericaceae > Rhododendron > Rhododendron vialii. The sequence goes on along the minus strand of NC_080567.1, from coordinate 25,460,586 downwards.
TATTGAGCTCACTATACATTCAAACAATCTCTCTGGTCCAATTGCTACTTCTATTGGGAACTTGTTGAACTTAACCACTCTTTTCCTTCACCGCAATCATCTTTCCGGGTCAATCCCCAAAGAAGTAGGGATGCTAAGGTCTCTCATTTATCTCAGACTCACAAGAAATGTACAATCTCACAGGTAGACTCACAAGAAATGTACAATCTCACAGGTACAATCCCTGCTTCTATAGGGAACCCAAAATTCTTTGTGTCTTTGACTATATTTGATAACCAACTTACTGGATCTATTCCCCCACAATTTGAAAATCTTACATTTTTGGGAGCTTTTTACGCAAGTGGTAACATGATCACTGGTCCTTTACCGGACCTATGCATACTTGGATCACTTCAAAACTTTACAGCCACACATAACAATTTCAATGGACTCATCTCCAAAAGCTTGAAAAATTGTACTCCCTCCGTCCCCTTTTTAGAGTCCATTTTGTAAAGTTAATAGGTAAAAGTTGGTGCATTTTCTATTTTGCCCCTAAAAGTAGATTCCATTTTGAAAAGTTAGTGAGTAAAAGTGTAATGATGATGTCTCTATAGAGGGTAAATAGGAAAAGTGGAGGTAAAAGTTGATGTGAAAGGTGTACTGATGATGTCTTTTTAATAAGTTAGAGTTACAAAGCAGGACACTTAAAAAGGGACGGAGGGAGTAACAGCTTATACACGGTAAGGCTTGAGGGAAACCAACTTTCGGGAAACATATCAGAAGATTTTGGAATATACCCGAATTTGGATTATATTGATTTGAGTGACAACAATTTCTACGGCAAACTCTCACCAAGATGGGGAAAGCGTAAAAATTTAACAAGTCTCAAAATGTCCAACAATAATATTTCTGGAGGGATACCCCCTGCATTGGCAGAGGCAACTCAACTTTCTAGACTTGATCTCTCTTCAAATCATTTAGTGGGAGAGATCCCAACAAAATTCGGTAGTTTGGTTTCTTTGTTCGACCTTAAGTTGAATGACAACCAACTATCAGGTAATATTCCTCCAGAACTCGGCCGCCTTCCAAACTTAGTGACTCTAAATTTGGCAACTAACAAATTAAGTGGCTCAATCCCTCGAGAGCTAGGGGATTGTATGCGGCTATTGAACTTGAGTTTGAGCAATAAAGGACTTGGGAAAAACATTCCTTTGGAACTAGGTCAACTCCATGGCCTTGAAAGTCTAGATTTGGGTGAGAACTTGTTGTCAGGTAAAATACCCGATCAGTTTGGAGCACTACAAAGGTTGAAAATGCTAAATCTCTCCCACAATGAGCTTGATGGTTTCTTACCATCTTTTTTTGATTGTATGTTGGCTCTTTCATCGGTTGATATATCTAACAATCAACTGGAGGGCCCTCTTCCTCATATTCTTTCAAGAGGCTCCATTTGAGTCACTCCGAGGTAATAAATGTTTATGTGGTAATGCAACTGCTTTGAAGGCCTGCCAACTTCATGGGGTTCCTAGAAAGAAGGAAAAGAATTTGGTGTTACTGATTTCTCTTCTCTCTTCTGGTTTTGGGATTTCAAGTTCTTTCCCTCATGGTTCTCGGACTTTGCTTGTCTTTTCGAAAGAAAATCAAGAGCACACAAATGAGCCAAGCCAATTAAATAATGGAAATTTGTTTGCAATATGGAGTTATGATGGCAAGATGGTGTACGATAACATCGTTGAAGTGACGAAGAACTTTAGTGTCAAATATTGCATTGGGGAAGGAGGATGTGGTACTGTTTATAGAGCTACCATGCCAAATGGTCAATTAGTTGTCGTGAAGAAACTTCACGCATTATCTAATGGTGACTCATATAACCAAAAGGGCTTTAAGAGTGAGACCAATACATTAACAGAGATAAGGCACCACAACATCGTAAAGCTTTACGGATTTTGTTCGCATCCAAGACACTCGTTTTTGGTTTATGAGTTCTTGCAAGGTGGAAGCTTGGCAAATGTACTTGCCTCGAAAAAAGAAGCAAAAAATTTAGATTAGAACAAAAGAGTGGATGTTATTAAGGGTTTGGCAGATGCTCTATCTTATATGCACCACGATTGTTTGCCTCCAATCATCCATCGCGACATATCGAGCAAGAATTTTTTGTTTGATTCACAGTACGTGGCTCACATCTTTGATTTCGGGACGGCCAGATTTATGAAGCCAGACTCTTCAAATTGGACTTCATTTGTAGGAACCTTCGGATATGCTGGTCCTGGTATATTTCTATATTGCACTTCTTTTTTCTCCTTTTTATAAATTTCCAAGTCATCCGTAAAATGTTTATAACTCCTTTCCGACTAGCAAAGCCATCCTTAAAATGTTTATAACTCCTTTCCGACTAGCAAAAAAAACATCCTCCTTCATGAAGGGTATAACTATTAGCTTTTTTATTGTAGAGTTGAACAAACTAGCTAGAAGTTTGAATATAGGAGAAGGTTCTACTCACACCATATTTCACACAATTTTTGACACTACATCTCAATCCTCTCTCTCTCTCTCTCTCTCTCTCTTTTTATTTTAAATTTTATAATGTTTATAACTTTTTTAGTACATGTATATTTTTTACAAAATTTATATTTTGAAACTTACTTGTGAGTGGAACCCTCCCTTGAATATATGCGTAAATGCGAAACTTAATTAGCCAATGCCTGAAATGCGGCATGAGCACGGTTCTCATTTCTCCCGTCCCATCATACCCTTTTGGCAAGCATTTATTTCTATCTCTTGGACTTTGTTAAATTGTGTATTTGGTGTTGGAATCAATTGTTTCTCATTGAAAAATAAAGTCAGGATACAACCACACATATATAGGAAAATGACACAACCTATTAGGAAAGAATAAATATGAAAAGAGAATGATTATACGCAATCCCAAGATTATGGAATTGAGATCTTGATTGATTGTTTCATTGTGCGGTGCTAATTGATAGTTGCCCTCTTTTGCATAGTGTCCGCTAATACTCCCCCTCAAGGTGGAGCATGGAGGGACAAAATGCCCAACTTGGACCGTAGATGACCGAACTGGTCGACCCCCAATGCCTTGGTGAAAATGTCTGCTATATATCTGTTCAGTAGAGGCAACGTGACTAAGGTGAAGGAGCCCTTGTTGTACCCTTTCCTGAACGAGGTGGCAGTCGATTTCAATGTGTTTGGAGCGCTCATGGAAAACTGAATATCGGGCAATGTGCAAAGCAGCCTGATTGTCGCAATATAAGGTGATGGGTGATGAGAGGGAAACTGCTAAATCACGGAGTAAAGTGTGAAGCCACAAGAGCTCGCAAGTGGTCGAAGCCATGGCCTGATATTCAGCTTCGGCGGAGGATTGGGAAATGACACTCTGCTTTTTAGTGCGCCAAGAGACGGGGGTGCCACCAAGAGTAATAAAATAACCCGTAGTCGAGTGACGAGTCATAGGACAACTGGCCCAGTCGGAGTCAGTGTATCCAGTGAGAGTGAGATCAGAACCGGTAGGAAAGAGGAGGCCATGGGAAACGGAACCTTTGAGGTAGAGTAGAAGAAGAGTGGCAGCATCAAGGTGAGGGACCCGTGGGGTGTGCATGAATTGGCTAAGCATATTAACAGCGAAAGTGCTATCCGGCCGCAAAATGGTGAGGTAGATCAGGTGGCCAACAAGACGGAGGTAGGAACTCGGATCCGAGAGGGGTTCACCAAAATCGGCTGTGAGTTTGAGATGCTGCTCCATCGAGGAAGAGGCCGGGCGGCAACTGGATTGACTGGCATCATCGAGGATGTCAAGAATGTATTTGCGCTGATTAATAAAAATTCCTGTTGCAGAGCGGGCGACTTCGATGCCCAGAAAATACTTAAGCTGTCACGCCCTCGATTTTCAACATAAATTAACAATACCATTTGAAATACAAAGTCCTCCCAATCGTACGAACAATACCCCAAAATACAATACAGTGTACAATTCCACAAACTGGTCTACAAATAGCATCTTCTAAGATAGGAATTTCATAACAAAGCGGTTTGTTTTACAAGAATCATAAAGTACTCTCCAAAATAGCTTTACTCGATAACGTCTGCATGCACTCCAAATATTCCATGACCATGACCTGCAATGAACCTGAAATGGTAGGTTGAGCAAACACGCGCCCAGTAGAGAATTCTATGCGCAAACTATATGTAAATTTGATGAATCATGCGCCGTGAATGAGTGAATATTGACAGATTGGCCTATAGTACAAGTGACTACCTACAAGCGGCAAGCTACAGTCGAAGGGTCCTAGACTTCATATAAAGGTCACTAACCATTTGGTTTTTTAACTAAGTACATTAGCAAACTCACGTCGTTCCACATTTGTCTATAATCAATTCATAAACATCTTATTATTATACCTACGGTACTACAATCTTTCTCGTGTCCACATTGATATTAGTCAAATCCTTTTATTGCAAAATCTTTCCTTTTAATCAGATATTTCCCTTCGATAATCACTAGGGTCACCTCGGGTCTAGTTCCCTCGAGCGCAGGGTCACCCCGAGTCTTTTCCCTCAATAACAATAATCAGTGGGGTCACCTCGGGTCTAGTTCCCTCGAGCGTAGGGTCACCCCGAGTCTTTTCCCTCAATAACAATAATCATGGGGTCACCTCGGGTCTAGTTCCCTCGAGCGTAGGGTCACCCCGAGTCTTTTCCCTCAATAATGATCACTTGGGTCACTTCCCACGTCTTTCATAATCAATTTTATCATCAATCATCCCAGGTGTCCATATCATTTCCTAAACATAATGCTACGTCCTACACAACACCTTAACCCATAACGTCTCTGTGACATTTTACCCACAATGCTCACCATGTCTTACACGTCGTTCTAACCCGTGAGTAACTCTATAACCTTCCACCCACTAGTATCGACATTCAAACGTAAAAAGACAAACGCCATTTGAAACTAATTGTTTAACGAATCAAGAGGACAGATGGTCCTGCTAGACATCCTTACATTTACCCATAATACTCACTACGGCGCCCATATAGTCTACGGTACTCCTAACCAACTTAACGGTATGTTTTCCATTTACAAGGAAACTAACGATGCTTAACGATTGTTCAATGAGTGGAAAAGTTCAGTGAATCATTGGAATGCAAATAGCCAAGTGATCAAAGAATCTTAGAGACTCAAATAACTGTTTTAGGCCGTTTTACGGAAGTACCGGAAGTGAACGAGGTTCGAATAATAATAACAGAAGCAGAATAAATCAAGTTGTGCCAAAAGACTCAGAAGACTGTGTAGCACATTGGAAGGCCGGGCGATTAAATATCTTGCCCTACGACAAAACAATATGCCGCACGAATCAATCAATATGTCGGACAAACAAAAATGCCGTACGGCCATTCGAATAGTTGGTTTGCTGTACGATAATATAATATGCCGTACGACGGAATGGAAAATGCCATTCGGCCCTTTGAGAATCCTGATGAGCAGAACAATTTCACCATATGCCTCCCTTTTTCTTTTGAAATCCAAGAAGCTCTACCGGTAGGAGAGGAGTCCTACCGGTACAAAATAAATCCAGAGAAGCCACCAAATTTCATCGCCAGAAAACACCGAAGTTCTACCGGTAGGAAAGTGGCTCTACCGGTAGGAAATGAGGTCAGAAGAGACACGACTTGAACACAAAGATTTCTACCGGTAGGGAGGGAGTTATACCGGTAGGAGGCCATTTCTACCGGTAGGGAAGAGGTTCTACCGGTAGGAACCTGGAAATTTCGAACGACTTTTCTCAATTCAACAGATTCTCGGAAAATGCCAATAAATGATCTTAATAACAATAATAAGCACGATCTGACCGCATAAACATCGTATTCACGCATAACTTGTGCAAGAAATCCCTACTTCGAGTTTGGAGAGCAAGATCCCCAAGATTAATCAAGCTTTGACTCCAAGATCTTCAATCTCAACCTTGAACAGCTCCCTCAAAGCAAGACCCACGAATTTTTAAGCTTGAATCGCGTTTAGAATACAAATTGGAGGTTGGATTATAAAGGTTCCAAGTGATTTTGGTGGGTTTTTGGTTGAGAAATGGAGAGAGTGAGAGAGAGCCGAATAGAGAGAGAGAGAGAGAGAGAGAGAGAGAGAGAGAGAGAGAGAGCCGGCTGAGATGAGAAAAAAAAAGAATGAGAGAGTAAAGTCTCGCCTGGAACAATTAAGAGAGTGAGATGGGAGAATAATTTCCTACACTCACACCTAACACACACACATGCACCTGTCACCTAATTACCCTTATATATTCTCACTAGTTCGCGTTTAATTCCAAAATAAACATCTACGACATTCTCTCACGTGTAGCCCGTATTCTAACATTTTATAAGACTCCGGAAAAATTAAAAATAAAAAAAAATAAAAAAATACAGATCTCTACATAAGCTTGCCAAGATCTTTTAACTGAAACTGACTTAACAGGAACCCCTGTAAGCGACGGATAGAAGCCAAATCGTTGCCTGTAATAAGTAAATCGTCAACATATACGAGAACAACGAGAATATTAGAACCAGTTTGCCGAGTAAAGGAGTGGTCAGCTTGAGATTGTTTAAACCCAGCAGAAAGAAGGACGGTAGACAGTTTTGAATACCAATTGTGGGATGCCTGTTTGAGCCCATAGAGTGACTTTTGTAATTGACAGACACACGTCTCCCCCTGTCGGCCATATCCCGGAGGAAGGGACATGTAAACATCTTCGTCGAGGTCACCATGTAAAAAAGCATTGTTAACATCTAACTGGTGTAAGGGCCAGTTGCGAGCAGTCGCAATAGCGAGTACACAACGGACGGTGACCAACTGTGCAACAAGAGCGAAAGTGTCATGATAGTCCAACCCCTTGACTTGAGTATAACCTTTGGCTACCAAGCATGCTTTGTAACGTTCTACGGATCCATCTGCTTTTAATTTAGTTTTAAAAACCCATTTACAACCAATCGGTTTTTTGCCAGGAAGAAGAGGGGTAAGAACCTAGGTGTTATTGCTTTCAAGGGCATGGAGTTCGTGAGAAATGGCATCGCGCCAGTGTGTTTGCTTGATGGCTTGACTATAGGAAGATGGGTCATGCAAATGCGATAAAGCCGAAGGAAAAGCAAAGTGAGATGGGGAAATATGTGAGTAGGAAATAAAATCACTTAACGAATAGACCATACCTAGAGATTGTGGTGGAGTAGTGGTAGAGGTAGCGGTGGCAAAGGGAAGTGTAGGACAAAGGTTGTCCCGAAGATAACCCAGAGGGCGATGAGCTCGGGATGGTCTAAAGGGAACAGTTGAGGAGGAGGGTTACAAGGAGTTGGCGTGGAGGTCGGATGGGATGGAGTGGGTAGGGGGCCAACGAGGGGTTGGACTGAGGGGCTGGGGACGGGTTAGGGGAGCTGGATGTGGAGACCCGTATTTAATTTAATTAGTTTTAATGTTTATAAATTAGGAAAATGAGAAAAGTAGCATTTATGTGATTTGGGGTTAAAGTGAAGGAATTGATTGTGGAGGGGTACAATGTGTAATTTACATATATGTGAGTATATATAGGAGGGTGAGAGAGTAGGAGATCATTTTCTCCTCTCATGCCTCTCTCCCGCCTCTCTCCTTCTCTCTTGCTCTCTCTCCAAATTTCACTCAAAACCTACCAAAACAACCTTCAATCCTTCACCCTCTACGCATATTGTGGTCCGTATTTCGCCGGTTGGAGCTCGGTGGAGTCGAATCACTCTCGGTTTTGATTTCGAAAAGCTAGGGCTCGTAATTTCTTGGGTTTCATTTTTTGGCCTCGAGGTAGGGATTCTACCTCTCAATATATGTAATAGTAGTGTTTTCCTTGCCTTGAATCGTGTGCTTGATTGGTATAGTTGTTGTTGTGGTTGAAATCCTCGAAATCTATTGTAAATCTGCTTGAAAGCCATCTGTATCGATACGGCCCTTAATTTGTATCGATACAACACTCTCTGGACTGCTTTGAAGCTCACTCGTATCGATACTTATTAAGCTCGTATCGATACGGAGAGCTTAGTGACAAATTTTGCTGTTTTACTCCAAACCCTATTGTTTTGACCCCCGATCATTTCGAACTTGTTCTTAACATCACCAAATCACTCCATAACATCGTTAATCATATTCATTGAGTTCGTTGTGTATCTTTACATCCCTTGCCACTGTTCGGTAAACTTTGACGTCGATTATCACATGAGCTTCGATTGAAATGAAATGACATGTTATGAGAAGATGAGAAGTTTGAACCCTTGTCGACACAACGATGAACATTTAGGACCTATCGACGGGTAGGTGCCTAGCAGGGGATATCGGGGTCCCATAATTAGCCCAGCAGAAGCTAATGCTCATGTTGAATACTCAAGGCCCAACTTTCTAGGTGGGCACTTGGCAGGGGGGATCGGGGTCCCATAATTAGCCCGGCAGGAGCTTCGGCTCATGACACACGATGCGAAATGACATTGGACACACAGAAAGTTGAAACGGTTAAAGGTTGAGGTGTATACCAAACTTCGTATCGAGTACGTGGGATTGTTAAGCCTTGGCTATTGTCTGTTATGCGGTCTAAATCCCGTTCTTGCCTTGTGATCATTCTTGCACTTCTCTTGCATATAATGTTTGAATAGAATTTCCTACTGGGCTAGTATAGCTCAAGCCTATTATCAATTTTAGGTACTAGCACAGGGCAGCAGCGTGCATGGTTGAAATGCTTGGATGTGGAATCACCTTTGACAGCTAACGATTGAGGAGTTACTTAGTCATATTTGTAAACTTCTTTTGGAAGATGTATTTGTAACTCTAATTGTAAATCTTTTGACTATGGAATATTGTAACCCTTAACTCTTGGATATTCGATTCTTATGTTAATTTGGGCCTTAGAGCCAAAGATGTAATATTTTGGGAACTATTGATTGATGGAAGCGTGAGTAGGGAAAATGGGAAAGCTACGTCATTTTGGGTATCATACGAATTATCGTGAGGTTTTATTTATGGAAATCATTTATGTTTATGTTGAAAATCAAGGGCGTGACACTAAAGGTGGGTGTATTGGAAATAGGAAGAGTGGGTAGTAGGGGTGGATTAGGAGGAGTGGTTAGTTGGGGTGGACCAGGAGAGGTGAGAAGTTCGAGTGGGTAGAGCTCAGTGAGACTATGGGATGGGTTTGCGGGGGGTGGAATATAATGGGGGCTAGTGGTGTGGAAGGGAAAAATATTCTCAAAAAAGGTGACGTCCCGAGAGATAAAAAATGTGTTCGTGTCGAGATTAAAAAGGCGGTATCCGCTGTGGCAGGGAGGATATCCCAAAAACACACAAGGGACACCGCGGGGTTGAAATTTGTCGCGGTTGACATGGGATTTCTGAGCATAGTAGAGACATCCAAAAACAAGTAAGATTTTGTGATTTGGGGCTCGGTGATAAAGGTGTTCAAATGGTGAGACATTTTTAAAAATTTTGTGGGAGTGCGATTAATAAGATAAACCGCTGTTAAGACACACTCACCCCAAAATTTGATGGGAAGATGGGCTTGGAAATGTAAGCAGTGTGCCACATTTAATAGGTGACGATGCTTACGTTCAGCAACGCCATTCTGTTGAGGGGTATCAACACAAGTGAGTTCTTGTAAAATTCCATTATCATGAAATAATTTTTGAATGGGACGAGATAGAAATTCGGAGCCGTTATCAGAACGGAAAAATTTAACTCCGGCATTGAATTGTGTTCTGACCATGTTGAGAAAAAATTCGATTTTGGAAAAAGCATCTGATTTGTAACGCAATAAATACACCCAAGTAGTACGTGTGCAATCATCAACAATTGTAAGAAAATAACGTGCCCCACATGTAGCCACCCCAAATGTCAATAAATATTCGATCAAATGGAACAACACTTTTATTGAGAATAATTTCAAAAGGTAATCTAGTATGTTTCCCACGCAAACAGGTGTCACAAGGACAAGCATTATTAGTAGGGTTTTTAACAAGAGAAAGAGGTAAACTAACAGGTGCGGGATGACCTAATCTTTGGTGCCATAGGGTGGAGTCATCGGTTGGAGCTGTGAGGGCAGTGGAAGGTGGTGTGCGGAGGTAGTACAAGCCATTGCGTGCCTCACCCGCTCTAATCACAGTCTTCGACTTCAGGTCCTAAAATAGGCAGAAAGTAGGAAAAAAGAAAACAATGCACTTAAGGTCATGGCATAGTTTTTGTACAGATAATAAATTGAAACAAAAACTAGGGACATGCGATACATCAAAAAGAGTAATGGAAGGGGTGACAGTTATAGTTCCTGTATGAGAGACAACATGAATAGAGCCAGAGGCGGACCGGATTGGCAAAATTTGATTGGTAACTGTATATGAGTTACAAAGGAATAGATGGGGCGTCATGTGAGAGGAAGCCCCACTATCAATAATCCAATCATGTGAAATAAAATTGGTATTACCGGAAAAAAAATGCAGATGAATGTTCGTAAAAATCATGTGCTTGGGATGCTTCTGTGGGGCTCAAGTGGGGATTGAAATTCATGACAGACGATTGTGCTGCATAATTGGACTGGTTAGATGGTGGACGCGAGGGTCAGTTGAAGAACTAATCGGGGTACCCAATGAGTTGACCCCGTCTGGTTGCAATGTGTACAGTAGGCATTGGGATCTTTGCTTCCCCGAGTGTGTGGTTCCTGCTGGATGTCCCCTCGTGGAGGATAAACCCCACAACGGCTATCTCCCCGTGGCTGATTGGAACGAGTTATAGGTAGTTGCCAAGGGAATTGTTGTTGTCGGATTGGAGGGCCTGCATAGGGAGGCTGTCGTGCTTGAGGAGAGTTGAAGTTTTTGGGTTGGTTTTGTTGGTAGGGCCACTAGTCATGAGAGTTCTGCCGTTGGTTATTGTTAGAGATGGACCGAGACGGCTGAGGCCCAAACCTTTAACTCATCATCGCGGAGTCCGCCTGGATTGGTTGAGTAGTCGTTGGAGGCATCTTGGTTTGTTCTTCCGAGATCAATACGCCGTAGACCTTCCCAATGTCGGGGGGCGGGTCCATGGCAAGGATATGAGTGCGAAGGACATGGTAGGGTTCATTGAGGCCCATTAAGAGTTGATAGACTCGTTCGTTTGACACCCTTGTTTGCCATGCAGCAGTGGTGTTGCATGTGCAGGCTGGAAGGGGAGTGATTGATTGCATCAAGTTGGTCCCAAAGAGTTTTGAACTTGTTGTAATAGTTGGTAATGTCAAGATTAACTTGTTGGAGATTGGTAATCTCCTTCTTAATTTTGAAGATGGTGGCGTTGTTGCCTTGGGTAAATCTGGACTCAAGATAACGCCATAGCTCATACGGTGTGCGGCAACTTGTTAGGCTTGGAGTGATGGTGTTGTTGATGCTGTTCAATAACCATGAGAGGACCATTATAGAAACTCGTTTCCACAGAGGTTGAATATCGGGATCTGCGGGATAGGGTAGGGTGTTATCAATGAAACCCAATTTATTTTTGGCACAAAGGGCCATCGTGATTGAACGGCTCCAGGACCCATAGTTGGTATGGGTTAGGGCAATATCAACAAGAGGTGTGTGGGGGTGATCGGCTGAATGAAGAAAGTAAGGAGAGGAGATATCAGAAATAAGTTTCTGAACCTTTTCTTGTGCCTCAACCATGTCGGTAAAGATGACTTTGAGGCTGAAGCTATCGAGTTCTTCCAGTTCTATGGTGGTTTTAATTTCGTGGGTAAGGCAGAGTAAGAGAACGTAGACCACACTTTGATACCTTGTTAAATTGTGTGTTTGGTGTTGGAATCAATTGTTTCTCATTAAAAAATAAAGTCAGGATACAACCACACATATATAGGAAAATGACACAACCTATTAGGAAAGAATAAATATGAAAAGAGAATGATTAAACGCAATCCCGAGAATATGGAATTGAGATCCTGATTGATTGTTTCATTGTGCGGTGCTAATTGATAGTTGCCTCTTTTGCATAGTGTCCTTTTTGCACAGAACTAACATATACAATGGAAGTGAATGAGAAGTGCGACGTGTACAGTTTTGGGTTGCTAACACTGGAAGTGATTATGGGGAAGCATCCGGGCGATCTCATCTCATCTCTATCATCATCATCATCATCTGCGTTGTCATCATCTAATGGATAGGCGATTTTGTTGAAGGACGTGTTGGATCAACGCCTCCTGCATCCTAAAGATCAAGTGGCAGAACAGGTAGTGGTTGCTGCGAAATTAGCATCTGCGTGCTTGAATGCTAGTCCAGTGTCTCGATCAACCATGCAACAAGTTGCTAGGAAGCTGTCAAGTCCAAGGCAATCTTTGCAAATTGAGTTCCACCTGATTACATTAGGAGATCTTCTTGGTACCAAGTGCTTCACTTCTTGAGTTTCCTTGAACTTCAGCTCTTGTTGATATTTTTAAACGCCGGTTTTTATTTTTATTTGTATTTTGACGACTTTTCAATTTCACCCTTGTTTAGTGTGCTTTCTACGATCTTTTGTGCTTTGTTGATGTAGAATATCAAGATATGATGTAAAATAGACTTTCATTCAATAAAGGGTAAATTTCACTGATCTCCGCTGAGATTTCTGAAGAAAAAGGAGACCTCCCTTGTAGTTTCTGAAAATGCACTGAACTCATATAAGAAGCTCCCCAAACTACTTTCATAGCCTCCTCTTTAGTTATATGCCAATAATTACTCAAAAAAGAAACGAAGGGTGAATGAACAAAAAGAGTCATCGGTAATTTTTGGTTAGTTTGAAGATAGAAAAGGGGGTGAATGTACAATGTATGCCTCTTCCTTGCAGACTCTTCCTATGCTTCTCTTGTTAAGGATGAAAGAATCCTTTACCAATCCAAAGTTTGTAAGAAGGTGAAAATGATCCAATGTACACTCATGAAGATGGTCTTCGATGTCTTTGAGCTACTACAGGAATCCAACCACCATTTAATCCTCTTGAAACGCCGCAACAGTTCCACAGTTGACCTGGATCTCTATCAAGTGTGCCTTCTTCTGCTTCAATCCCTTCATTTTCGTAATCTGCGACATCCCACAATCACAACGAGCATACTGTAATCCAAGTGTCTCTAGAAATGCTAGAGTGAAAGGCTTCCTGTAAGCACAAAAATACAGAGCAAATGAAGTAATGTCACGCAGATGTTGAAGCAAGACATCAGAATGTACATCAAAACTTAACCAGAAGGTTTAAAATTCGACAAGGAAATAGGCTATGGGGTTCTTAACATTGCATGATTGTATCCAATTCAGTTTCTCTTTGTTTTTTCTTGGAACAAGTTGGTTGCAGCCAACTCTTAATAGAAAACTATATTTCTTTCCCACGGGCAACACTGTGTTTGTCAAAGTGATTTATTAGTTTGATTTGATTAAAAAAATAATAATCGCATTTGTTAGTTTTGCGTCAAAATTTTATGAAAATTGCTCATCACCTATGTTTCACAAATCTAAGGCAAGAGTACAAGCGGGCTGTTAGCGACAATAATTGTAAAGCAACAATCACATTGTTAGAATATGCTTCTGACGGTTTTGGTGTCGCGATTTTCTACTTGATAAAAGTAAAACAAGAACAATAGTAAAAAAAAAAAAATGAAGAAGAAGCAGGGCACTTCAACGAATTGCTGTCCTGATTTTCTTTAGGACCCAAACATTTATCCGACACGAAGAATTTTTCAGTCCTGGGTGGATACCACGTGGTGTCTGCTCAGTACATCCGGGCCGTTCATTGCGGTTTTTGACGGTTCGGATTTAGAGAGAGAAAAAAGACAGAGAGAGTGGTAGGGTGAGGAGATAGAGGGTTTCAATATGTGTCGTCCAAAAGTGCATTGGACGGTCCAGATGTGCCGAGCGGGCACCACATAGGATATATACACCCAGCACCGAAAAATTTCTCGACACAAAGAGTTGCATCAAGTCTGAAACAGGCCCCGACTTTCTTAATGTGTAACATTATTGAGAAAGCAAAATTAATTTCCAGAGAACAAAATACAGGACCCCAAGTGATATTATTATTAATTTTTTTTGGAAAGGATCGATGTCATGGATATTAAAAAAGATTTGAAGATCAAAATACAGAGATACAATACACAGAGAAACATAGAGGGGCATGTACCCGACTCCATCAAATAACTCCGTAAACAATCCCGGAAAAATAACTAGTGAAGTTGGTTGCTCACTTCCTCCTCTCCCCCGTGGTGACCAGGGTTCGAGTCCCAAGAGGGGGAGGGCTTTGGGGGCCAGGGCTATGGATAGCCTCTGGATCCTCCTGTGCTAACCTAACACCCCACTAACTATACAATATGGCCAAAAAAAAATAAAAATAGATGCGATTGTCTACACGGCAGTGAATGTTGGTAAACTGTTAGGGGTAAGTTGCCATTTCTGGCCATTACTACCCCACAACAAACTATCTAGGACACATCCACCGAAAAGGCCAATTGCTACATCTTACAGAACAGCCATTCAACCAAACAGCTGCCGCCGCCTCCGCACATGACGAGGAAGAAGAAACAACCGCTGACGAAGACTGCCGGCGACCTGCATGCACGACCACGGCAAAAGCTGGAAAACCACTCCGAAATCCCAAAATGCAGCCGAAAGCAAGCAAATTTATTATCACACCACCGTCACCCACCAGATGTGGAAAAACCAGACTGGTACAGACACCGGACAGGGGAGACCCCTTGAAAGGTTCAGAATTGAAGGATCAATAATGTTGAAGATTCCAGTTCTTCCCAACTGCCGTGTAGTATGAGTTGTGGAAACACTTTCTTGACTAAGACCTTTCTTGCACAATGGTGTTTTGGATCCCGTTGTGGACTTACGGAAGACCCACTAACGCGTAAAATCGGAAGGGACAGGAACGTGTAAAATTGGATGGGACAAGGAACAGGATAGATTAGGACTAGACAGGGAGCCTCTCCCCGTTGGAGGGGCACCAACTCTTCTCATGCCCTTCCTTAGTGCGGATTATAGCCATCGTATCCTTTTGATTATCGATTCTTCCGCGAGGAGGACACGTTGCTTTTTGCTACGAAAACTAAAGCATCGGGTATTTGAGTAGTTACAAGCTCTTCAAATGAGTAGTTCCATCAGTATTGTTCTGTTTCTGTTAGATTACCTCCTTAATTAAGATACAGTGACTTCTGGCGTTATATATTCATATAGTACGACATAAGAATGACAACTTTCAGACATTTTTCTTCCTATGTGCATTTAAAGTTACTGCTGTACAAATTTGATCATGCCAACCTTAAATAAAACCACAGCCCGAATAGCAAAGTTGTCTATTATTTTGATTTCCACTGGGAAAAATTATAAAGCCTAAGGCCCTAAACTCGCTTCCAATGTCTTGGATGGGAAGCATCTAGTTTTAACTATTAACAGTCTTCTGAATCAGACAAATTCTCAAGGTAGTTTTGGTTTGCCCATTTGTGGATAAATATCGTGTCGTAGCTTCATTCCACGAATGAAACTCTTGATAGGACTGAATAAATGGTTTTCCTACCTGCAGTTGTCAAAAAACAGTTTGGTTCAAGTCCAAACCTCTTCCCTTCCGCACCTCTTTTCCGATCGAATTTCGATGATCCGAGCTGCTCAATGTGATCAGAACGTGATTTTAAGGCACAATCAAGAAATCGGCAAAAAATATGATCGGAAAGAGCTTCATTCGAACAGTTTTTGTTTGTATTTTATTGAACGGTTCAAT
Organism: Rhododendron vialii; assembly: GCF_030253575.1. Lineage (NCBI taxonomy): Eukaryota > Viridiplantae > Streptophyta > Magnoliopsida > Ericales > Ericaceae > Rhododendron > Rhododendron vialii. The sequence goes on along the minus strand of NC_080567.1, from coordinate 25,444,853 downwards.
AAAAAAACTGCTCAAATCAAGCCCTTCCCAGTGTTTTTTTTGCCAATTTCTCACGTGTACAATTAAAATCACATTCTGAACATATTGAGCGGCTCAGATCATCGAAATTCGATTGGGAAAGGGGAGGTGTGGACGGGTGTGGACGGGAAGAGGTGTGGATAGGAACCGGACTATGTCAAAAAATGTCACCAATGGTTGGTGAGTAATTTAGTTTTACAACAATAACAGTGATGCATCTCCTTACCACAACTTGGAGTACGCATTGTTCTCTTGCTAGAGGTGTACTATTATCTATGGTGCCAAGGAGGGGAACTTGTGAATGCCTATTTAAAAATGCATTATCACGAGTAAAATAGTGAAAGGGTCTGTATTGTCCCCCAAATCTGAATTCTTTGCGAGGGGTTTGGAACTCTCATTAACCCGACCCGATTCTGATCCAGTCTTCAGGTTGTGCACAGATTCCTCCATGTTGATAGACTGACAAAAGTGGAGACTGAAAATTCATTCATAAATTTCAGGACATGGGAATATGGGCACAAAAACGCCAAACTTCCATTTACACCCTGTGATAAGATCGTGGCTCATCCTTCGTGTTCTCTCCCTTGAAGTGATTTGCCTAGGCCAGATCATTATGAGTCATTTTTTAGCTGTTTTACCTAGCTGGGTTGGGCATCAAGAACCAGATTGATGGGTGACTTGTCTGGTTGTCAGGGTCCAAATATGCCAAGGGATTGATAACTGCACGATCGAACTATGGCTAGGCAAGGGAAGAGTGGCATGGACCCTTTCTAAGGGGATTGAATCAAGTTCAAGTGCCTGATTTGGTAGCTTGAGCTGTGCGACTGATCTTGCCCGCCTTATCCCTCCCTAGAAATCTTCAAAAGAAGACCGTAGATGCGGTCAAAATCGTCAAACCTAAGGTTGGGAAGACCTTTTGACTAAGCACTCATGGTCTGACACGTGGCAAAGGCTTACAAGATTAGGGGTTGCCCAGCTGACCTTTAACTCAGAATAGGACCCGTTGACCGACGAACCCAAAGGAGACACCCGGCAGGGGTCCCGCGGAATGTTCCCGGGAGCGGATCCCGCCCAGGGGAAGCCGCATAATCACGCTAGAAAAGCACTGGGGGAACATCTAAGGTTCATGCAACATTTACAGAATACAACCTAAAGTTCGTCAGCCCTCATCTTGCGGCATTTTTCAGTTATGTTAGAACACCAAGCTCTCTCTCTCTCTCTCTCTCTCTCACACACACTTGACTTCATCATTGTCATCAATATATCTCAATTCGACCTATCATTAACATTTTGTAATTTTCTTTACGTTTTTGCCGGAGTGCAAATTTTTGTTTGTCTCTACGCGTCTCACAATTAATTTTAAAAACTTTCTTCAGTCAGTTATATCATTAGCTTTTCATTGTCTACGAATCTTGTCAACCCATCTCTTTTTTTGTAACCTCGTATGACATGTTATTTAGCCTTTGAAATTTCTCGGGTTGGACCTTAAAGGCAATGTTCTAATCGTCATTTTTCAGGGCTCTGTCTGAAAAGCAGAACGATGATCAGGGGCTGTCCAAGAGACAATCCGTCTGGGGAAAAATACCCTCATGTATATATTTTGGACACGGACACCTCCTAACCTTTAAAAACGCCCACAAACACCCCCTCATGTATTACCGTTACCCAAGTGAACCCATTCCGTTGGATTACCATTTGTTTCAACGGCACATGCCAGTATTTTTGGCATTTTTGAGACAAAAATACCCTTGAACGGATCTATATCTCTCTCAACCCTTCACTTATGCTCATTTGTCATCTTCACCTTCCCCCAACCCCGCTCTTCTCTCTCTCTCTCTCTCTCTCTCTCTCTCTCTCCACCTTCCCCCGACCCCGCTCTTCTCTCTCTCTCTCTCTCTCTCTCTCTCTCTCTCTCTCTCTCTCTCTCTCCCCCTCTCCCTCTCCCTCTCCCTCTCTCTCTCTTCCCCCAACCCCGCTCTTCTCTCTTTCTCTCCCCCCCCTCCCTCCCTCTCTCTCTCTCTCTCCACCTTCCCCCAACCCCGCTCTTCTCTCTCTCTCTCCCTCCCTCCCTCTCTCTCTCTCTCCACCTTCCCCCAACCCCGCTCTTCTCGCTCTCTCTCTCTCCCTCCCTCTCTCTCTCTCTCTCCACCTTCCCCCAACCCCGCTCTTCTTGCTCTCTCTCTCTCTCACTCTCTCTCTCTCTCTCTCCTTCCTTACGACTACCATGGAAGCTGCCAACAGCAGCACCAAGGGCATTGGCAACCTCACAGACATAAGACCTAGTTTCACTCTCTCATTCGCACACTTTGAACATCCTCGCTTCTAATTCCTAGGGTTTTCATTTTCAGCAACACTCCCATGTCTTTCGAATGGAGATTGCCGCTGTTTTTATAGCCCTATCCAGGCCCCACTCTGTTCCATCTCCACCCTAAATCCTAACTTTTCTTTTAAAAAAGAAGGAAAAAAAAAGTAGTAGTTTAGTCACGTGGTTTGAATAGGAACCCGACACACTGTATGAGTTATACAACGTTGGGATTTTACCTTAAAAATCCGACACCGCCACAATGACCCTTAAATTATTATTAGTCTGTGTTGAATTTTTGGAATTTTTTTCGGAGACTAAAATCCAAACACGTTTGGTCTAGTTCGCGTTAACGGGACATGAAATTTAATTTGCTGAGTCATGGGGATAGTAACAGGTGTCTTATTTTCATGTTGTACTTCCATGTTCCACCGAAGTACATATATATATACTAGTAAAAAAGCACGTGTGATGCACTTGAAAGCTTGGCCAAATAATATCATAGAATCTCAGTATTATTGTTTTCCTATTACTACCTTTTAGTCTAGACAATGAAAATTTTCTCATTCAACCTTGGTGTGAGAAGACACCTCTTTGATAGTGCCACAGGTGTAACGGTGTGAGGTTTTCATATTTTTCTAATCTAATAATTCTCAGTTTCCTATCCAATTAACCTTTCCATCTAACAATTGTCTGCTCCAATTAAATAAGATGCTAATGGAATTAAAAACTTTTGAGCTATAAGTCAGATTCGGAAATCTACACATGTAACAAACTGTGTGTAAGAAACTATGGAGTAATTAATTAACCCAATGTATAAACAGATTCGGGAGAAAGTAAGTAGATAGGCAAACAACTCAAACAACTGCTAATTTTTTCCTAAGTAACGTGCAACCAGATTAGAACACGAGTAGTAAACGGAAAATATAACTCACAAATGCCGACACCAAAGAATACGAAGTAGATCGAGTCCAATGATGAATCACAGTGTCCTTAAAGCAGATTTTGCCCTCGCCAAGGTGCTCCCAATTCTGGACGTCCGCTTCCTAGGATGCAGTGATCTTTACGCATGCAAATTCAGCACTTTGATTGCGTGCCCACGAACTAAAACTGTGCAGAACTCTCTCCGACTCTATATGCAAAGTGTATGTGTGCTCTGTGGATTTTGGATGCATGAAATGGCCAGATACAATCTGTTTAAATAGGCAGACAAGTGACTATCCGAACAGGTACGACTTTGTTCACAAAGGGTCACGCTTGAACAGTTGCACTGGTTTGGAAACTGACTGTTGCAATGGTTCAAAACTCACATTGGTTTGGTTTGCTTCCGAAAAACCATGTGGAAACTAACTGTTGCAATGGTTCAAAATTCGCATTGGTTCAGTTTGCTTCCAAAAAATCATGCACTGGTTCAGTTTTGGAAGAGAAATGAGGAGGAGACAATTGTTCGAGTATTCCATTTCTTCATAGGCTTAGTTTTTCATTAATAAGTTTTTGGGCTTATTGCAATCACGTCCAAGAAAATGGAAAAATGAAATTGTAAAAAATGATCTCTCGCTTCTTTCTTGTTCGGGTTTTTAATATGAGAAATAAAACTGTACATTAGTGGTTAGAAATCGTTTTCAAACTATCAAACTATATGAAAAAAAGTTAGAGGATCGAATAGAAACGTACTTGGCCAATTTCAGGCGTCCGTTAATTAGCAATCGAGGCTTATAGGTTATATATCCTTAAAGCAATTTCATCCCCAAAACTGGTGCTCTTGGAATACTCGAACGATTGCTTCCCCGGGTTACTCAATTGTCAACGACCAGAAGTAGCACGCCAATCTATCTGAGTGTTTTTACTGTCAGGAATCCGAAATGTGGTATGCGGTTGTGAGCAAAAAATGTGAATGAAAAGGTAAGGCAGAGCCTATTTATAGGTAAGAAAGTGGAAGCAACTGTATGGAACGGACATGAAGGTTAATGACGAACTGATGCCATTGGAACAAACACAACTGATTGCATAACATCTTTACCGTTGGAAACAAAATGAAATTAAACTCAACAGGTCCAAACCTTTTTCTTTATTCCTTTTCCCAGAGTATCTCCGATGAGGTGCATCCTTTGGGAAGCCAGGGATCTATTGGAGTTGTTGTATATATTGTGTCGTTTGAGGAAGAGGTGTAGGGTGGGGTAGGAATTAATTGAAAGTGCTAGGGGTATTTGTGGAAAGCAAAAAGTAGAAAACATTTTCATACATTTAAAAGAAGTAGTATAGATGTATTGGGTAATTATTAAATTAGAGAACAAAACAAAAACGAGAGAGACTCCTGCCTAGTCTTTTTTTTGCCGAGGATCCACCGTCGGGCCGCCCGTTCCGTTTGTTTTCACCGAAGGATTTCTAAGCCCCTTTTGGTAATCCTTCTAACCCATTAATCTGTTTATCATTCTCACTCATTAATCTATTTTATGGTTAGTAATAGGACATATGTATCTATTTTTGACTGAGGAAATAGAACTGGAGCAAAACTCTTGCAACACTCGCACACGCACGCGTACAGCACCGAGGAACGGCGGCCATGGCTGCCGACCAACTCGATCGACACCACTTCGGCCACTCTCTCTCACCTTTTTATAGCATCTTTTTCTCCTCTCGCATACGCAGCACCCGAACCCCTAAAATTTTCACACAAGCGAAACCCCTATCGCGTTTAAGTAAATTATTTGCTGATTATTCACCGACTGATTATAAGCCTCAATTTAGGATAATGAATAGCAATTTGATTAAGCTAATCAAAGACTATGCTAAATTCCTACGCATCTACTTTAGTAAACTGTGGGAATTTTATTCCAAACTTGTGTATTTGGTACCCATATATAACTTCAGAAGGGATAATAGGTTTAGTATGTAATAATTTCATTCTAGAACTATAAAAAAAAAAAAAATAGTCCTTATGCCGACCCGATGGCCTAATGAAGAAATTAGAGTTGATTCCTAGATCATGCTCAAACAGTTGTGGCAAGTAGTAATTCATGATGCGTTTTGTATAGGTACTAGTGCCTTGGGCTAGCTCGGTGCCACGTCAAGTTAGACGCATCCTTTTTGGTGAGTTGCGCATACTTTGGTTATATGTATTTTTCTGAATTTTGGGATAAAATGCCATTGCTTGTTTTTGCTGAAAAATGTGGAATTCGATCCGCTTACTTGGTTTAATTGGTGACGGTGAATAAAATACATGTGATGGCCTGTTTATTAAATCTTTTGTGTTGTAGTTAATCTAGACCATGGCAATATGTTTTGGGAGCTTGAATTTTACTTCTTGTTAGTACATGCTTGTGATAATATGAATAATTTGAACGGTGTCTCGAGCGCTAGGGGACATGTAAAGAAACTAGTGGCATGAAGTAATAAGGTAGGAGATGCAGCCAGGCATCACCGGGTAACGATATCTTACAACTCTTCAATGGGGTCGCTCCGCAACCGACTGGCAAAAATACCGTTGAATGTTATTATCGCTCGAATGTGCAAAAGTGAAAGGGAAGAAGAAAAGTGTCCATCTTTTGGACCAAAAAATTGAATTTATGGATCGAAATGCTTGTTATTGGAAAATTTGATGAGAATACTTGAAATGTTGCTTGGTTCTTGGATTGTTTTATTAAGTAAGGTATTTTCATAGTCAAACTTGTAATTTTGGTATACGTTTCTCACCCGAGCTTCGGCTTATGAAAACCTTTTCTAATTTTCCAGGTTATTGTAGATAGCAAGTTGAGGGCTGGTTGCGTTTTTTTTGGTTAGCTCTTGTAAATAGCACGTCTGTAAAAAGGAGCAGAAACGTTGTGTAGTTTTGAGACAAGTGGTATTGTAAATTAAGCTTAGCTATGTTGTATAGACACTCTGGAGTTGTATGAATAGTCGCTTCCGCTGTTTTTCTTTTTATGTTATTTAGTGTGCTCTGAATGGGAAAAGTGTTGGAGGCCTTGGTGATTCCGTCACTGGTCGGTCACGTGACCCGTATTGGAGTTGGGACGTTGTCACGCCCTCGTTTTTCAACATAAATAACAATACCATTTTGAATACAAATCCTCACAATAGTACATACAATACCCCCAAAAATACATTACAGTTTCCAAATTCACAAGTATGTCCACCCGATACAGTATTCCAAAAAAAAAATAGAGAAAACAATACAATGCAATTTGTTTTACGAAAGATAGACAAGTACTTCCAAAAATAACTTTAGTCTGTGATATTTGCACGCACTCCAAACTCTCCATGACTGCGCCCCTGTGATGTACCTGAAATTGATAGGTTGAGCTACACTAACCCAGTAGAAAAATCTATACGCAAGTTATAGGAAAATATGATGAGTTATGCATCTAGAGTGAGTAACGACAGATAAGCCCAAGTACACAAGACTGTCAACAGCAGGACCCTATGATCAGGGATTCTAGACGACCTATGTGAAGGATCTATCTACTCACACGTCAACAAGACCCATCAATATTCCTGCATCATTCCAAGTAAATCAACAACAGCTTTAGTACCGTTTCATTACATCTCATACAATTTCACAATCTTTTACATTTTCCCATTTCATCACCAAATCCCATTCCTCATTATCATCAGTCATCAGAATCTCTTTTCATCAACTTCATAAACCAATTTCGTGTCATGTGTCTGAGCCTAAGCTCCTGCCAGGTACTTACTCGAAAACGAGCCCTGAAAACATACAATATGAGTATTTAGCTCCTGCCAGGCATTTACTCATTTAAGAGCCCTGAAAGCAAATGATATGAGCATTTAGCTCCTGCCGGGCTAAATATGGGACCCCGTTATCCCCTGCCAGACATCCACCCGTCGATGGGCCCCGAGTGTTCTCGTTGTGTCTGATTGTTATTCACATTTCAATTCGCGTTTCCAAGTTGCAAGCACCAAATCATCCAGTCATTTCTCAATTTAATCAAACAAGTACTTCTCTACCAATTACGCACGTCACAATATTTCTTATAGTCTACGATGTTCACAGACTCTTTTACGCTACTATAGCCTTTACGACGATACTCCAATTATGCTAACGAAAAATCAATGGCACAGACACGTTCAACGAATCGTACGATACGATCTTTCAAACTTAGGAATGATTTTCAGATATTCTGATTTTCAGCAGAGCAGTCCATGTTCAAAAATTTATTAAAAATAGCATACTCAATATTTTTTAATGATTCCAACACCAAAACATCTCCAACTTACCCATCTTTAAAACCTATAAGGACCCATCACCAATAGGGTCGCTCAACCATAACAAACGATGAAAAATGCAGCTCTGTACGCTGCCTAAATTTCCAGATTGCAGTCCAATCTTCTAAAAATCACTATAAATCGAGTTCTTAATATTTTTGAGTGATTCCAATCTCAATAGTTGCAAGATTGAACGAAGCTTATAAGTCACAAAGGAACCCTTGTCAAATCTGCACTCCAAGGGCGGTTAAACAGGGGTTTACCGAGGCTACACGAATCTGTCACGCAGCATGACAGATTGACACGCCTCCATTCAAACAATCATAACTTTCCGTGTCCTAAGAGTTTTAAGACGATTCCGGTGGCAAATGAAAGCTAACTTCAAGACCTTCGAACCGATACAAAGTTTGCATAAAACAGACATCGGACGAGGAAGTTATGACCATCCGAAGTGGGCTGAAACCCAGAAAACGAGACAGATTACAGACCAGTATGCTAAAAATCACCATAAATTCAATTCTCAACGGTTTCGAGTGATTCCAGCGGCATTAGAACGGGCTTTAAGCCTACTCTATTTCATACGAAGGAACCAAAATTCAAATCTAAGTTTAAGAAGGCGTAAAACCCCAAAAACGCAGGCCCTGTTCTGCTGATTTTCGGAAATGGAAGGAACAAGCTTAAACAACGAAGCAAGATACGATCTAGGTACATAAACACCGTATAAATGCATAACAAGAGTAAGAAAATCCCTACCTCATGGGTTTCGAGCAAAACCCGACCCTTTGACCAAGTCAACCGAGCTCCCACGTTGTCCAATCATGATTTTTCTTGGATGGATAGGAAGCCCGAACTCCGTATAACGACTTTAATTCTTGGGCTTTGTTCGGAATCACGCTCTAAGTAAATGAAATCGAGGAGAGAAGTGGAGGGAGGGTTTCGAAGGGAGAGGGCCGAGAGAATAGGGAGAAAGAAAGAAAAAAAAAGTGAAAGGGAAAATGGGGTTTTCCCCTGTACGTCCATATACATATATATACACTTATCACACTTTCACTCTTGCACTTGCAATTATATCACGTTGATCCCCTAATTTTATAACCATGCCATTATTCGAATTTTCACAATTTACGCCATTACTCAATAATTTTAATATTTAAAAAAAAAACGGCTCTAAAATACGGGTCTCTACAGACGTGACATAAACCCGGAGGAGTCACTTGATTATAATGATAGGGATTGCAATTGCATCCTAGATTCCCTATCCGTGATGGCAACCGCAACAATGACGACGGCGGAGCTGTATTTGAATGGGAGCAGCGATTGCGACGGGGAGGTGTTAGAGAGGACGTAGCCGGCTGCGGTGGTGGTCGTATCGAAGCGGCAAACGACGGGTGCATCCATGATGGAATAGTTGGTGCCGTTGATGAGGAGGGCTGCTGTAAAATCCTGACTTTCAAAATTCTAGTCACGTGGTCCAAATAGAAACTCGACACTCTAATTTAATTCTAATAGTAAGTGTCACGACCTAAAACATACCTTGGAAGTCGTGACCGGCCAAGCGGGTGTTAAGCCGTCGAAGGCCTGCTCAAATTCTAGTTTAGGGATTCCCACATCATTGTCATTTTAAACCATATAAGCAAAGTATATATGCAAAAGCGTAGAATAAATAACATAATCCCAGAGCTTCTAAGTGTACAAGTATAATAAATACAAACCATTAGACACCACTTGATTTTCCACGGTTATTCTAACACTTCAATCGGCCCACGTACAACTTGCTATCTACCTTAACCTTGAAAGATTGGAAAAGATTTTTATAAGCAAAAGCTCGGGTGAAAAACGTATACCAAAGTTACAAGTTTGACCATGGAAATACCTCACATTATAAAACAGTTCAAAGCAACAATTCAAATATTTCATTGACCATCCAGTACATGCATTTTTGTCCGTAAGCTCATTTCTTCAGTCCAAGAGATGGACCCTTTTCATTTCATTTCTCTTTCAACTTTTGCACTTTTAAGCGATAATAGCATTCAACGGTATTTTTGCCAGTCGATTGGAGAGCGACCCCATTGAAAAGTAGTAAGATATCATTACCCGGTGATGCCTGGTTGCATCGATCTCCTACCTTATTACTTCATGCCACTAGTATCTTTACCCGTCCCCTAGCGCTCGGGACACTGTTCGAATGAATCATATTATCACAAGCATGTACCAGTAACAATTCCAGTTTCCAAAACATATTGCCATGGTCTAGTATTTAACCGTAAGACATAAGATTTATAAACAAGCCATCGCAAGTATTTCTATTTAACAACAATAATTAAACCAAGAAAGAAGCTCAAATCCCACTTCTTCTTTTTTTTTTTTTGCATAGTCAAGCAATGGCATTTTATTCCAAAAATTTAGAAAAGACATGTAACTAAGGTATGCGCAACTCTCCTTAATGTTGCGTCTAGCTAACTTGTCGTGAGATTAAACTTTTCTGAAAAGCTTACACCTAACATAAAAATATGGACAGTTACTCACAAATTTACTCATATTTTTAATCTAATTAAAGTTAGATTAGTATCGTCATTAGTACTCAGATCGAAGCATAATTCCTGTCACTCAACTTAGAGAGTAAAACTCATAAATTGCGGGCTGTTTTTATAGTTCTAATATGGAAGTAATAGTATGTAATTAACCTAAGTCAATCAACAACAAACGGAAATTTCAAATTAGGCTTTTAAGATCCTACTTTTAGGGCTAATTCCATTACGGCGACGAGTCTCGAATTCGAACTCTTTGCCGAAATGAGTTCTCGCTTGCATGAAAATTCCAGGGGTTAGGGTGCGGCGAACGCAAGAAGAGAAATAGATACGGTGGAGGGGTGAGAGGGAGTGGCCGGAGTGGTGTCGAGTTGGACGGCAACCATGGCTGCCGTTTCTCGGCGAGGTGTGTCATGTGTGTGAATGTCCTGTACATATGTGGATTGTATGTGATTGCCTCAATTCTACTTTCTTTGATATAAGTACTATACATATTATAATATCGATTGCAAATAAATTAGTGAGTGAGAGAGATTACCAAAAAAGACAGTAGATTTTCCCCCATGAAATTGACCAGAACGGCAAGCGGTGGTCTCAGATGGGAGTCTAAGTACAGGAAGCGGTGGTCTCTCTTTACCATTTCCTTTTTATTCTTTAGCTTTGTTTGTCTTTTATGTTGCTAATTACTCCTAATGGTAATATATATATAGCAGTGGAGATATAGGTGAACAGGTAAAAAAAGTACACCTATTACCTTCTCTTATTGACATGTAATACTTCGCATTCCGTTAACGCGAACTCTGTCCGAACACGTCCGAATTCTAGTCTCCAAAAATTCTTATAATTTCAACATAAACAAATAAAAATACGAGGATCATCGTAGCGGTGTTTGATTTTTAAGGAAAAATCCTAACATAGAATAACTCTTACCATGTATCAGATGTAACTCAATTGTCCCTTAGTATTTAGAAAATTAAATCAAAATTCACACATTCATTCGGATCACAATACACTTCGCGTAGCCTCGACACTCTAATTTAATTCTAATAGTAAGTTAGGCTACACGAAGTGTATCGTGATCCGAATGAATGTGTGAATTCTGATTTAATTTTGTAAATACTATGGGGCAATGGAGTTACATCTTATACACGGCACGAGTTACGCGACGTTGAAATCTTTTCTTTAAAACCGGACACCACCATGATAATCCCCATACTTCTATTAGTTTATGTTGAATTTTTGAGATTTTTCGGAGACCAAAGTCTGAACGCGTACGGATCAAACTTGCGCTAGTGGAACACATAATACGTTGTGTTAATAGGGGAAGGAAACAGGTGTAATCACTTTAACCTGTTTCACCATTCACCGTTTCATATAGCAAACAAAAGGGAATAATTAAAGCCCTATTTTACTATACAAAGCAAAGGAAGAGATTAGGAACCAAAATAAAAAGAGAATAGAACTTCTGTACTGGTCCTCCACACTGACGGACACGCCGTTCGCTGGAAGACTCCATTGCGGAGCTTCCTTTTCCCTCTCTTCTGGTAATCTCACATTCCCACTCTCTGAATTTATATTAAAATACGTATTTCACGTATCTATATTAGAAAGAGGAGTGAAAAATACAAGACAGCCAAATCACACAATACACGCACACCACCACAAGCCACCCTGTGCTTCTTCCTCTCACCTCTACACCGTATCTCTTTCTCTTCATGTGTTCGCCGCACCCGAACCCCTAATATTTTCACACAAGCAAAACTTCTTCCGGCCAAGAGTTCGAATTCAAGACTTGCCGCCGTAATGAAATCAACCCTAAAAATAGGATCTTAAAAGCCTAATTTGAAATTCTTGATTGTTATTGACTGATTTTAGAGTAACGTTCAGGGAATATTGGAAAAATTAAGGTATCCACGTGGATTTCTAAAATTTACGTGAAAGAAATAGAATATCTAAAATTAGTAGAGAAATTAGACTTTTAGTGCACTGATTGACCCTAAATAATATTGTGTAAAGGAGTGTTTTGACTTTTAAAATAAATGACACTACCCCAGTTATGGATATTACTACCTAAAGTAACTAGTTAAATTCCGGATATAGGAATCTTAGCTAACATCAGAACATTACGTGTTTAGGTGCAAGTACTGGGAAGTGAGGTGACGCGTTTAAAGTGACTGCTACTTCTTTTTGGTGAGTTGCGCATACCTTAGTTATATGTATTTTCTGAAATTTTGGAATGAGATGTCATTGCTTGATTTTGAGTTTCAGTTAAATAAGACCATGGCCATATGTTTTGTAAACTTGAATTTTACTGGTTGCTAGTACATGCTCGTGATAATATGATTCATTCGAACGGTGTCCTGAGCGCTAGGGGACGGGTAAAGATACTAGTGGCGTAAAGTAATAAGGTAGGAGATGCAGCCAGGCATCATCGGGTAATGATATCTTACCACTTTTCAATGGGGTTGCTCCCCAACCGACTGGCAAAAATACCGTTGAATGCTATTATCTCTCAAAAGTGCAAAAGTTGAAAGAGAAATGAAATGAAAAAGGTCCATCTCTTGGACCAAAGAAATGAGCTTACGGATTAAAATGCATGTCTTGGATGTTCAATGAATATTTGGATTGTTGCTTTGAACTATTTTTATAATGTGAGGTATTTCCATGGTTAAACTTGTAACTTCGGTATACGTTTCTCACCCGAGCTTTGGCTTATGAAAACCTTTTCCAATTTTTCAGGTTAAGGTAGATAGCAAGTTGTGGACTGAATGTGGTGCTAGAATAATCGTGGAGAATTATGTGTAGTCTAATGGTTTGTAATTATTATACTTGTACACTTAGAAGCTTTGGGATTATGTTATTTATTCTACGCTTCAGCATACTTTGCTTATATGGTTTAAAATGACAGTGATGCGAGAAGTCCCTAAACTAGAATATGAGCAGGCCTTCGGCGGCTTAACACCCGCTTGGCCGGTCACGACTTCCAAGGTAGGTTTTGTCACGCCCTCGATTTTTAACATAAATAACTAAACCATTTCAATAAATGATCCTCGCATAATATAGACAATACTCAAAAGAGAGTTTCCAAATAACCACATACAAACTAAATCCCCAAGTTTAAAAATTTACAACATTGGCACTACGGCCCAAATTTCATTGTTAGTTAAAGATAGTAAATTTAGAGGTTACATAATATCTGAAATTAAAAGACTTCAAATGAATTTACAATTTCATCTTTCCAAGAGATCATACAAAGACGATGAAATTACTTCTCAGGCACCGTGGCTTTCAAAAGAGATGAGAACAAGTATGCACACCATGCACTCCGCGTCAAAATCCTTGAGGTGTAGGTTGAGCTACACTAGCCAAGTAGGAAAATCTCTACAAACTTTATATGCAAATGAGAAGTTTTGAACATAGAAGAATGAAGTCTGAGACAACGAAAGAGAATGCAACTAATGCAACTTCATGGAGGGAACTCAAGACTCGAGGGGCACTTCACTTGTCATTAATCAATCAATTAGCCATCTTCTATGTGTCCTCATTGACCAAACTCCATCTCGCACGCTTCTACATTAAAGGACTTACATTATGGGTCTTGAGAACTCTGTACATCTCCCAGAAATCTCCAACATGAGACCAAGTAGATCATTCTCCACTGACTCATCAATAGTAAACTTAAGAAACTTTCCGGGTCTTAGGGCCCCATATACCCATAATACGTTCCAAGTACTCATGACCCCATACATCCATTTCACATTCCGGGTCTTAGGGCCCCATATACCCATTGTACATTCCGGGAGATCATGACCCCGTACATCCGTTTCACATCATTTGTATCATTTTTCATCCTATGTATTTCCAAGACTAATTTCAAGAATGTTGAAGAGAGAGAGAGCTATCGATATTAAGTAGGTGGTTCACCTATGAACTTGCATTTCAGTTTTATTCCCTGACTCATTATCTCAACTCGCTCCTTGTATTGCATGGCATCAATTGTCAAGTACCGAACCCAATAATAATCCCATGACGCACCACCCGCTAAGTTCTAAACGAGAATCTATAGAACGAATGCCAAAGGAACATAAGATGATCAATCAAGACGAAGCATGAAGATACGAGTTACCCTATTCTCTTTCGGACCACCAAGCAAACCCCTATCGACCACCCAAGCGCCCACGCCATACCTTTTAGCTTACGATATTTAATAACGACTCCATGGTAAGTCCACCAATCACTACGTCACGCCATAGCGGTTAATAAGTCTATATCATTCATTGAAACATGCCACAACATCTATTTCAATCGACAAAGAGCATAAATAATGTACGAGTATCCTAATTATTTAATTCTACACATTTCTAAGCTACGATGAGGGCCCAAAGTGATCGATTGGTCAATGAATCTTTCGAGGTACGAACAATCAAGTTTGGAAGTGATTTGAAGCTATTCAAAAGGTATTTGAAGTGTTCGGGGTTCAAACGGGCACGAGAAGAAACAAATGAACCAAATCTGTCCGGAACAGAAAAGGGGTATGATACCCTTGATTAAGGTATCAATACCTGGTCAGAGTCTAGTCCATAGAAGAGTGGGGTATCGATACCCCTTTTGAGGGTATCAATACCACGGAGTTTTTCTGCAGATTTTCAGCTTTTCAACAACGAAATCCTAACAACAAATGACGAACCAAGGCATGATCAAGGCACATAATCAACCAATAAACACATAAAAAGAGTAAGAAATCCCTACCTCAAGTGGTTTGAACGAGACCTAAGCGATTGATCGAAGTCTAAGCGATTTCTAGACTTCAAAAGCTCTGAAATCGACCAAGAACTTCCCTCCAAGCTTGACCCATGAAATTTTGAGCTTGAGAACGCGATTGGAGGCCGAAGGGTGTTTGATCTTTGAGGTTCTTGAGGTCTTGGAGGAGTTTTTGAGTGAGAGGATGAGAGAGAGGAATTTTTCGGTGGAGAGAGGGAGAGAGGGACAGTAGAGAGAGAGAGAGAAAGGATGAAAGATTATAATCCCCTACACACACACCTACCCTATATATACTCTTATATCCTATAATCACACACCCACTCCCTCAAGTTTCAATTCCCTCATTTCAATCCCTAATTCAAATAACCATCAAATAAACCATATTCTCCTAATTAGCCAATTAATAAACATTTTAAATAATTAAAATTTTACGGGTCTCTACAGGTTTTGGGTCATGACAGCTGCCAACAATGACAATTCGTAGTTCGGGTTCCACACACCTCCGTCAATCGGCACTTGCAACATCTGTACACCTCCACCTCCGTTGTCGATGGGTCTTGGTGTGTTGAAATCTTTTGTCGCAACCACACAAGAACAAAATGGTTTTGATAAGATTTTTCAGGTCTGTGATTCTCGGACAAAACTCGAGCACAGACCGAAAAGAATGGGTGGGGACGGTGGGGGAGTGGAGGGGGTCGAGCTAATGTGGGGTTCGCAGGAGATGAGGCTGGTCGAAGTTTGGAATTGCCCAGAAATGGAGGTGTGTGGAGAGAGAGAGAGAGAGAGAGAGAGAGAGAGAGAGAGAGAGAGAGAGAGAGAGAGAGAGAGAGAGAGAGAGAGAGAGAGAGAGAGAGATAATGTGTGGGTTTGGACAGAGAATGTGTAGGTTTGGACAATTTTCTGATTGAAATGAGGACTCTTGGTGCGTGTTATTATAACAAGGGTAAAATTGTTATTTCAGCCATTCTGTTAACAGAGTTTATTATTTTTGAGTTTCAAGTAGATGATGGGATGTCTGTGGGCGTTTTTAAAGGTTAGGGGATGTTTGTCTCCAAAATGTATAGATTTTGGGGGTATCCATATAATTTTACCAAAAAAACAGGGGTAAACCGAATAGGACACATGACCCGGCATAAAGGTTCGTGAACCGGACCGGCATGGAGGCCCTAAGTAACAACCAACTTAAATACGTACTATATATAAATGATGAAATTAAATAGGTATCCTAAATAGAAGACTTATTTAGGTGCTCATCCGTAGGAGTTTGAATACTTATGTTCACATCCTCAAAATGTATTTTTGGCCCATTATACCCCTAGTGTGTGTGTATATATATATATAGCTATTTATTTATAAATATTTTATACCCATTATTATGTTCCCAGGATTATCGGGATTGGGTAATCCCAATTGAAGCAAATCTTTAGCCTATTTTCACGTTTCTCTCACCCATAAAACTCTCTCTCTCTCTCTCTCTCTCTCTGGAACCAAATTTTATGCCCACCGCTTCTATCTCCTCCCTTCAAACAGCCTTTCTCACTCTTTCTCTCTCTCTCCATGGACGACAAAACCAACCGAGATTGCATCTATCGGTGATGGTTTGGTTGCTGAAGAAGAACAAAATCAGCGGTGGTATTGGATGAATCAGAGAACACGGTGGTCGTGAGCCAAGACGACGCCTACGACTAGAAATTGTCGCCAAATATTCCGGTGACATCCAATCTGTTTTTTCATTCCTTCGAGCGAAGTCCGTTCTTCTGTTTCTCATCCCGATTACCCGACCTATTTTTTGGCACCAAATTTAACCGTGTAAAGTTCTACTCATCCAAAAATCTTGGTGGGGTTTACTCTCTGTTTTTTTATGTTTATTCCTTACCTAAATTCCTTGTGCTATATGTTATTTTTCATAATCTGTATGGAAGATCACTCGGTCATATTTTTTAAATTTCATCATGACTTTAAAAGTTTATTATGCGATACAAGTTATTAAATTTTTTTGGTTTGTTTGAGTTTAATGGTAGATTGGTACAATTTTTTTGTCGACAGTGCATATAAAAAGGGATTGTTTGAGTTTCAATGCAACATTCTTTTATTCTGAATGGGTAGTTATGGTTTTAACAAATTTTTCATGTTTGTAAGCTATTGATCATGTTCGGGATAGCTTAGTTTTTAAATTGATCTTGTTTGTTGTAATGTACGTAGGTAACAAACTTATCATGTTTGTCGAAATGTTCACATATTGTCGTGTTTTTTATTTGATCATGCGCGCTTTGTTCATCTATCTCGATCGAAATCTACACTTCTCAAAACTTGCCATATTTTCCGACTTTGTCATGTTTTTTAATTGATCTTGTTTTGTTCATTTACATCGATTAGGTTTTGATCATTTTTTTACACATTCGTTTTTGTAAGAGTCATGTTTTTTTTTTAGATTTTAGCGGAATGAAAATATGAGAGAGAAGATTAGAAGAGAGAAAAAATTCAAAAGATTAGGTAAGAGAAATGTTTGAAAAAGGAGACAGAATTGAGAAAATTAGAAAAGATTAAAAAAAAAAAGAGAAAGATTTGAAAAATTAGGAGAAAGAAAAGATAGTTTAGGATTTAATTAAATTTGAGGATGAAAAGATAAGTATTTAAACACATTAAGATGAGCACACCTAAATAAGTAGGGTAAAAATGATGGCTAATTAAGTTTCCCCGGGAAATTCCACACAAATCTCAGAAACCCTAAAAATCTATTTTCAGATAATTCCCTTGGAGAGAAATGATGAGAGAGATGGGGGAAGGTGGGGCGTTCGCAGGGAAAGCAAGATTGACGGAATTAGTGAAGAAATTCGAGATGGTCGCCGGCACCACAGCCACCACCAGCACCAGAAGCAAGAGAGTATCCACCGTTTCACAGAAGAAGGAAGAATGCGACGATCGAGTTCCTTCCATATAAGTTCGCACAACAACGGAAAGTTTAACGGCCGCCGCCTGGTTCTTACTTAAGGCAGGAGGACCACCAGAGCACGGAGTAACCCTAAGTCCCGTTTTCACCGAAGAACCCGTCGTTTTGCGTGGTTATTCTGGCTGCGCAGCAGTGGGCTCCAACATATACTTGATGGGCGCTCACGATCCACTCCCCTACCACGAATACACGCCTGAGCAACTGAGCGACGTGTATTGGATCGACACCTCTCATCCCGAACTAGGGTGGAACAAGTTAGACAGTTCCCTGAATCATCCCAGGACCTCTGCGCACGTCGTTTTCGACGGAAAACGTCTATACGCTATGGGGTGTTGTTTCTCTGACGATACTCGTAGACCTTATCCGTACGACGCAGAATTGAAGCCCGAGGTTTACGTCGTGTCCTACGGCGGCGGCGACGGTGGTGGTTCTTGGCACGTGTTGAAAGATCCTCCGATCGGATCAGACAGAGCTGTAGATGTGCCTGGTAGAATGGACGGGCACGCGGTCCTCGACCTTGAAGACGACGGTGGCAAGAAGAAGCGGAGGATTGTCGTAATGCATTCTTTTGGTTACGAACAACTGTATTCGTACGATGTTGATGCTGATTCTTGGGATGTTTACCACCACCACTTCCAGCCGTGGACTTACGCGTCCGCGTTTGTAGACGGGATCCTTTACTATATGGACCACGACCATCTCGGGGTTATGTTTGGCCTGGATCTCAACAAGCCAAACAACCAGCCTAAGAGAGTGGTTTTAAAAAAGAATTTTAAGGAGAACAAGAATCGCCGCTGGATACCCCAAGATATCCCTGGCCCCCCTCCCTATAATATGCCGCCTCCGCCGGAGCCATTTTTAGTCTCACTGGGAAGCTGAAAGTTGGCTGCTCTCTGGATAGAAGAAGGAAGTGGTGTGCCTGACCATATCAGTGTTTATTGCTCCATAATCAAGATGTCTCAGGAGCTAGACTGCAACGGCAGAGTTAACTTCGTGGCCAATCCTCTTTCTTCCTCTAGCTACCATATCCGGGCCTGCACTATCTTTAACTGTCTTGCAGTGTAAGTGCAATCAATTAGAGAGCAATTTCGTTCACCCTCGCTTTGGGTATGCTCTCACTTTTCTAATCAAAACTGTTCAGTTTTTCTAGATTCATTTTCAATAGAAACATTAAACTAAACGCCCATACAAAATGAGCACTCAGGAAAAAAAGGCCATATGCAGATAATGAAGAACCATAAGACTGAATTACCTGGGATGCCAGAATACCCTGACAAATTCAATTCAATCGAATATCGATAAGTGCTTCATCTATGAGTTTATTTACTTTCTTGCATAGTCTCCTAACAAATGAATTTAGACAACATAAACAGTTGTGATCATGATAGTGAAACACGGAATGAGCATACTCTCGCGAGGGTGAACAAAATTGCTCTCAATTAACTACTCCATTAACTTAAGAGAATAAGTTTCTTGTTCTCTTTTCCTTGTAGTAGTATCTCCTTTGTTTGTGTGTTTTAGATTAGTAAACATTCTCTTGCATGTGTTGTTTTGTATCTCATATTGTTTTCTATTTTAATGGCTAGTTTTCCACCTGAAACAAGGCAGGGGACACTAGAGAATGCCACCGCAGTTGCAGCCCAGCGGAAGCAATGAGCGTAGGGTTTGTTGCCTTCCTCGTTTTTATGGAATGTTAGCTTTTTACATCCCTCTCTCCTCGTACATTAGATTGTTCTTTTTGGATTACTACCTTGCCTCCTTTTTTGCCTTTGAGGAACTGTACCTCAGTGCACTTGCTTGGTTTTTAGGAACATGTTGTCTCCTCAAGACGCAAGGAAATTTTGGAGATTTTTTTTAGCCTTTATTTTGGGAAATGTTTCCCTTCTGTGTGTTATTACTTGTTACGCTGTTTGTGACTAATTGTCACTCCTTTTAGTGCTTGGTGTCGGACATTCTTATGGTGAAATCAATGGGGATATGACGGTACCTTAGCATTCCGCCGCATTGTGTGCTGGGACTATTAGTTTTCTTGTTTTTGGAAGTTAAAGTAGAGGCTCCATTGGTGGTTGTTAAACACATTTTTGGAAGTTAAAGTAGTGGCTCCACTGGTGGTTGTTAAACCCAATTTCCTAGTTGGATGTTAAACGTAGTTTCTGGCAACGGGCATTTCAGAATACTTGTTATTTGTCTCCCTATAAGCGTTTTAAGATATAGCTTTCTTGTTTTTGTAATAAACCAGCCAGGCTAGTTGGATGTCAAACGCAACTGATGGTTTGTCTTTTTCTTCTATTTCGCAGATGGGATGATGCAGATGCATACTTGACCAAGCCCCAACTTGTAGTTGATATATATGATCTCCTGTCAGCAATCAAGAACTCTTCTTCTAGTGTTAAGTTTGTATGCTCTTTCCCTGCCCTAGTTATTCTTCTTCTGATGGTTGCACTAGTGAATTTGTGCACTCTAATATGTTGATAGACCAGCTACTACAAATAGCTTGTTGGGTGTCACAACCCAAAACCGATCCTGGAAGTCGTGACCGGTCAAGCGTGTGTTCAGCCGCCGAAGGCCTGCTCATAATCTAGTTTAGAGATTTCTAACATCATCGTCTTTTTAAACCATAGAATTCCAAGTGTGCGGAAGCGTAGAATAAATAAGATAATCCCAAAACTTCTAAGGGTACAAGTATAATAAATACAAACCATTAGACACCACTTGATTCTCCATAGTTATTCTTGAAACCCATTCAGTCCACAACTTGCTATCTACCTTAACCTGAAAAATTGGAAAAGGTTTTTCATAAGCCGAAACTCGGGTGAGAAACGTATATCAAAGTTACAAGTTTGACCATGGAAATACCTTACTCAGTAAAACAATTCAAGAACCAAGCAACATTTCAAGTATTCTCATCAAATTTTCCAGTAACATGCATTTTAATCCATAAATTCATTTCTTTAGTCCAAAAGATGGACCCTTTTCTTCTTCCCTTTCACTTTTGCACATTCAAGCGATAATAACATTCAACGGTATTTTTGCCAGTCGGTTGGGGAGCGACCCCATTGGAGAGTGGTAAGATATCATTACCCAATGATGCCTGGCTGCATCTCCTACCTTATTACTTCACGCCACTAGTATCTTTACCCGTCCCCTAGCACTCGGGACACCGTTCGAATGAATCATATTATCATAAGCATATACCAGTAACAATTCCAGTTTCCAAAACATATTGCCATGATCTAGTCTTTAACCGTAACACGCAAGATTTATAAACAAGCCCTCGCAAGTATTTCTATTTAACAATAGTAATTAAACCAAGTAAGAAGCTCAAATCCCACATTTTTTGCATATTCAAGCAATGGCATTTTATTCCAAAAATTTAGAAAAGACATGTAACTAAGGTATGCGCAACTCACCTTTAAAAAGTGCTTAATTCATCACGTATGCAAGATACTTTATTGAATTGGTACCTACTCCATTGAACTGGTACCTAAGTAGAAATGCACTGATTATCACTAACCCATAAATATTGCTCAGTAATTTGTCTAAATTAGTACACCCTTGGAGGACCCGTAACAATACTAGCTTTTGAGGTCGGAGTATGACCTTTTAGGACCTCAATTGAGGGTAACCAAAATCACCATATCGGCAAAAGAAGTTTATGAAGGTTAGGGGACTGAACAAACACAATTTGAGGAGTTGGGCGATTATAGAATTCCAATTGGCTACACTACATCTTTTTCCACAACTCAGAGGCTAATAGTATAGATATTTCAAGACCCAAATTGAACAATCAAATCACTGGGTTTGGTTCGGGAGTTCGTAGGTGCTATTCCAGTAAGCAGCCGAGAAGTTCAATTGAAGTTTCTAAGACTCTCATTTGGGGTTTAATTCATTGTTAGTCTGAACCCCAGCGACAAGTCCCTATTCTGAAAATAATAATTCTAATTTTGAGACGCAAATGGTTATGGGTTACACTACAGATACATTTATTTTTCCCTACTCTTATGTAAACTAGGGACTGAGAAATGAAGTTTACCGTGAGAAAGAGGAGAGAGATTCTGATGAAATATGAACGGAAAGACAGTCGACAGTCAGCATGAGAGGTTGGACGAACAGGAGTTGTGCTGCTGCTGCTTCTTTCCCTTTCTGTTTTCCCTTTTTTTTTCTTTAGTTCCCATAAATACCCTAGAATATATCATAGTTATCACAAATTAGAAGCTTGTGCTGAATAACCACCCACACATTCAATTTGAATCACATGAGACACGTGGCATTGTGCATCAAATTGTCACGACTTCTATCCGATCGCGTCCAAATTCCAGTCTGTGGAAATTCTCATAAATTCAACATAGACTAATTAAAATATGAGGACTATCGTGTTGGTGTCCGATTTTTAAGGAAAAATCTCGACTTCGGGTAACTCGTACCATGTGACAAATGTAACTCAATTGTCCCCTAGTATTTACAAAATTAAATCAGAAATCACACACTCAGTCGAATAAGGACACACTTCGCATAGCCCAACTTACTATTAGAATTAAGTTAGAGTGTCGAGTTTCTATTCAGGTCACATGACTAAAATTTTAGAAGTCAGGATTTTACATTGGGCCTCAGTTATGATGGGAGAGCACAGGGGCAGACACCATCGGGCTCACGACAGCAGCTGTTTCAGCCCAAGTTCCAAGCCAAGGTTTAGCCCAACAACTCAGTCCAGCTCAGTAGTAGTCCAGTCAACCCAACAGCTGTTAATTATGCTAAATTAAGTAGTTAAGTGGTTGTTTATAATAATGGCCGAGATTAGTTAGTTTGTTGCGTGAGATTAGCTAGTTATGGTATAAATAGTGAGAGGAGCTGAGAAGGAAGACAGAGAATGAGAATCCAGTAAAAATTTGGGACGAGTGTTCCCTTTTCTGTAACCGTTTCCTCTCCAATCAATACAATCCACCATTTTCACTCTATTGTTCTTGCTTCCTGTACCAAATTCAATCTAGTTATCGTTTCATTGGTATTAGAGCTCCAGTTCCTTGGACCTCCCATGGCTGAAACTCACGCACAGGAGCAGAAAAGGATTTGAGGATGCAATTCGCCAGCTTCGCGAAACCACTGAGTTGTTATTCATGAAAGATGACAAGCAATCGAGTTCCATATACCAACTAAAGGAGATGGTGTTAGCCCTCACCGTCAGAATGGACCAGAGCTCCGACAAAAGGAAATCCACCTCGGCTGCAGAATTGATCGAGTCCTTGAAAACTTTACAAAAATCCCCAATCAGTGCATCCAATTCGGTGCAAACATGATATGCGCGAATCGATTTTCCTCATTTCTCAGGTGAGGACCCGACTGGTTGGATTTACAAGTGTGAACGTTTCTTTGAATTTAACCATATAGATGAGGATAGCAAAATTAAACTAGCTGTGATGCATCTGGATGATAGGGCCATCTCATGGTTCCAATGGTTTGAGAAAAGCCAGAGTACTTTGTCATGGTCAGAGTTTACTTATGGAATTCAAATGCGTTTTGGTATAAATGCTTTTGAGGATCCTATAGGAGAACTGTCTAAATTAAAGCAAGTGACCTCTGTCAAGGCGTACCATGAAAAGTTTGAGGAGTTGGCCAATAAAACTAAGGGACTCACTGAGGAGTTCTTTATTAGCTGTTTTCTAATCGGCCTCAAGGATGAGATTAAAGCTGGTGTGCGGATGTTTCAACCTACAACCATCACCCAAGCTATTGGGTTGGCTAGACTGCAAGAAGAAAGTATTGAAGCTATAGCCCGTCGCTCTAGAATTTTGCCTTCCCCTATGTTACACCCCATCTTTTCTAATTCCTAATAATTATATTTCTATTGTAAAAAAAAAAAAAAAAGAAGAGAATTTTATGGTTTGGATCTTAATTAATATTTTGTCTCTCTCCACATAGTATAACTGTTGTCGGGGGTATAAGTCTAAATAGTTTTAGTATTTGGTGTTGTACCGTATTAAATACTTTTATCAGGTAGTTGCCTATTATTTAGGGGAGAACGTGGGTAAGAGGAAGTCATTATATTAGACTAGGGTTGTTTATTTTGAGAGAGAGAAGTCGCAGCAGCCAAGGGTTTTGTCTGGTTCGGAGATAGCCTCAAGTAAGTGGTTCTTCTTCTCTTCATATCTATTTCTTTTTCCCTTCTTTTTCACCTTCCCATGCTGGGGCTGAAATTGTGAACGTGGGTGTGGAGTGAAATTATTGGTTGTGTTGGGTTTGTGGCAAGGCGAGAGGGAAATGGACGAACACGGTGTCGGGTTGTGCGTGGTGAATTGTTAAGGTAGTTAAATGTTCATTGCTATGTTGGCAAGTAATTCCCTTCCTATAATATTATTCAAGTTGTGGTTTTGTGTATAATAGTGGGTTGCTGTGGTGGATTAAGAGGTGGGTTATGATTGAAGAAAGTGCAAAACTAGAATTACGAGCAGAAAGTTAGTCATGGTGTGTACATGGAAAAATGATTGAATTACTTAGACTTGGGAATTAGAGTTTTGGGTTTGCTAGTTTGGTGACTTGGGTAATTAGTCTAGGTTAGTTAAACACCTTTTTAGGCAGTCAGTCCTACATTGGTAATACTTGATATACAATTGGTGATAATACTGCTAAATGATTCTTTGTTCAGGTTATGATCGTTTTGCGTTGTTCGATTGCATTTTTTTTGGACCCAGGTGAGTGGTTAAGCATGTTACGTATTTTCGAACTTCCCCGTGTCCCTTAAATTATTGTTTAGAAGATTTTATGATTGGAATTGGAAACCCGTAACTATTTTATTTGGTTACTTAAATCGGCATGCGGTAAAACATTTGGTGAAATCTTTTATTGTTTGAATAAATCTTTTTGGTGAGAACTTTGTGGATATTGTTGGGAACATATTTTGGAAAGTCCAGGGAAATTAATCCTCTGTGTGCGGGTGACTCTGGCCATTAGAGAAGAGACTGGGTTAGGCCGGTGACTCTAATGCTCAACGGCTTTCTTTTGCCGGATCATTCTTAGGGAAAAGTTCCACGGGCTGCCTACTCGTGGTGACTCTAAGTTTTGATATTGGATCCAATTATGAGATATTTATTCACTGGCACTTGGTACTATTGATTTTGGATGTGGTTCCCCATTGTTGTTGGAGGTTGTATTGTGATCACCGTTAAGACTTATTGGATGAATCATTAATTGGATTAATGGATTATTTTGTTGTTCACCGCATATGCCAAATTTATGTTGACATGGTAAATTATTTTGATCCATATTTTGGAACTGTATTTAATATACATGCTTTGCTACTCACTGAGCTCGTCAGCTGACGGATTTATTCCAACTTCTTTTCAGGCAAGTTGGGGAATTAAGCAAAGACTTTGGTGGCATTTCGGGGATTTCTTGTATTGATCTCCTTAGGGTGTCTCATCATATTTATATTTTATTAATCGCTTCCGCATTTGAAATATTTTGTCAGACATCTAGATTCTTTTATTACGGTTGGATCACTGGATTTTATTGGTTCATGGGATGTTTGTGCCCCATTCTTTTATGGAATTTATTGGTTGGGAATGTTCTAAATAAAAAAAAAATGGTTGGCTGTTTGGTGGATCTTTGCTTGGGAGTTTTTATTAAATTTCTTTTTAGGCTACATGTTCTACGAGCTTTGGTCTTGTGGTTCATGGCCGGTCACTTCTCAATTTGGGGTGTGACACCCTAAACCAGCCATCAGTGGATGGCCCCTTTCTCCTGCCCCCTCCAGTTCTACACTACCTAAACCTTCTTTCCTTGGTGGAACCAAACCTGAGACCAAACCACATATCACACCCACCACCAACCTAAATGCCCAACCAAACAACCCCACTCATTCAGCCCGACATAACCCTACCTTTCCCATTAAGTGACTAACCTCGAGGGAAATGGAATTGAGAAGAGAAAAAGGCCTATGTTACGATTGTGATGAGAAGTATGTCAGGGAGCACAAGTGTCAAAGCAGCAGTTGTACCTACTTGTGGGGGATGACAATGACCCATCTATAGCTCAACCATGGGGGGAAGTGGAGGAGGACCCATCATTAGGGACTGATATGCAAATTTCAATGCATGCTCTCTCTGAGAGTAATTCTTTCAGGACAATGAGGGTAGCTGGAAGAGTTAAGGGCAGGGCTATAACCATTTTGATAGACTCTGGTAGCACCCACAATTTTGTGGAGCCCGGAGTGGCCAAGAGTTCAGGCTGTTGGGTGGAGCCAACCTCAGTATTGCTAGTCACTGTGGCAGATGGCACAAAGCTGAGCAGCAAAGGAGTGTGCACAGCTTTCACATGGGAGATGCAAGGAGAAATTTTCACTACTGAGGTGTGAGTCTTGGCTATAGGGGGTGTGACATGGTGTTAGGAGTGCAATGGCTATCCACTTTGGGCCTTATACTCTAGGATTTCAAGAACCTCCAAATGCAGTTCCAAATTGCAGACCAACCTTTCCTACTCAAGGGCAACACCAGATGTAAAGTGGAACATGTGGGCTCAAAACAAGTGGGCAAGACTTTACAACAAACCAACCAGGGTTATGTTTTTCAACTGTACAGCCTCACAGCATCAATAGAAGAACCAGAGGTACACCCTGACATGGCTGCTATCCTACATGATTTTGAAGATGTGTTTATGAAACCAAAGTCCCTACCACCCCAAAGGGACATTGATCACAGAATTCCCCTCCAACAGGGCAGTGAACCTGTACATGTGAGACCATATAGATACCCATACATTCAGAAGAATGAAATTGAGAAGATAGTGAAAGAGATGTTGGACTCTGGCATTGTGAGACCAAGTGTTAGCCCATTTTCTTCACCGGTTCTCCTAGTCAAGAAAAAGGATCACATTTGGAGAATGTGTGTAGACTACAGGGAGTTGAACAAACTAACCATAAAAGACAAGTTCCCCATCCCCATCATTGACGAGCTCTTGGATGAACTTCATGGAGCTAAGGTGTTTTCAAAACTGGACCTCAGAGCTGGTTACCATCAGATTAGAGTGCACCCTAGGGACGTGGCCAAAACTGCTTTCAGAACTCATGAGGGCCATTATGAGTTTCTAGTCATGCCATTTGGGCTTACCAATGCTCCATCTACTTTCCAAAGCTTAATGAATTCGTTTTCAAACCTTATCTCAGAAAGTTTGAGCTTGTCTTTTTTGATGACATTTTGATCTATAGCACTATTGGGAGGACCACCTGACTCACCTACAATCAGTCCTTCAGCTATTAAGGGCCAACCAATTGTATGTCAAAAAGTCTAAATGTGCCTTTGGACAGCAAACCATGGAATACTTAGCTCACATAATCTCAAGGGAAGGTGTTTCTGCAGATCCAGTCAAGCTAAAGGCCATGCAAAATTGGCCTACCCCTACAACCATCAAGTCACTACGAGGTTTCCTAGGCTTAACATGTAGAGACCCGTATTTTAGGCCTATATTTTTTTTTTATATATATAATTGTACGGCTTGTCGAGATAAACGGTGTGGATATATGGAATGACGTATTTGCAAAAGGATATAAAGGTAAATGGATGAGAGGTGCATGTGTGAGTGTGTGGTGTGAGGACATGGGATTATTTCCCCCACCTCTATTATTTCCAGGGAACATTTTTTTCCCCTTCTCATTTTTGCTCTCGGTTGTCTCTCTCTCTAATTCTCTCGCCTCTCTCTCCGGCTCTCATCTCTCTCTCCCGACCTCTCCACCAAAGCCCACCAAATTGGTGCAAAACCCATACAAACCCACCTCCATTTTGACTTCTATACGCGACCCCAGCCTTGAATCTCGTGGGTCTTGCTCGGAGGAGGAGTATTCAGTTGTTTTTCGAAGTTTGGAGAGCTAGGGCTTCCTCAACTTGCGTGGGTTTCGCTTCTCGACTCGAGGTAGGGAATTCTACCTCTCTTTATATGTTTTGTGAGTGATTTGGTACATGAATCGTGCTTGTAATGTCGTATTTAAGTTTGGATTGAAAATTCGTAGTTGCTGTCAGAATTGTCTGTTTTTCCTGAATTCCTACCGGTAGGCCCGTCCTTTCTACCGGTAGAACGTCGTTACTTTACCAGAAAATCGATTCCCTACCGGTAGGAGCTTTTTCCCTACCGGTAGAATGATTGAGAAATTTCGTCAACCAGCTCAAACGTATAGCAGCAGCTCAAAAGCTGCTCAACGTACCTTTCTTCTACCGGTAGGAATTCCTTACCTACCGGTAGGTCAAGCACGAATTTGAATGTTGACCTTTCTGTTTTCAAGTTCTACCGGTAAGAATTGTTCACCTACCGGTAGGTTGCGTGAATTGGAGTTTCTATCGATAGGACTTGTTCACCTACCGGTAGGTCTGGGTAGAATTGGAGTTTCTACCGGTAGAACTTGCTTGCCTACCGGTAGGAGATTAGGAGTTTCACCTGCTTTTGCGTGAATTGGAGTTTCTACCGGTAGGACTTGTTCACCTACCGGTAGGTCTGGGTAGAATTGGAGTTTCTACCGGTAGGACTTGCTTATCGGTAAGCGTGAATTGGAGTTTCTACCGGTAGGACTTGTTCACCTACCGGTAGGTCTGGGTAGAATTGGAGTTTCTACCGGTAGGACTTGCTTGCCTACCGGTAGGAGATTAGGAGTTTCACCTGCTTTCACCTGCTTATTTGAGCTGCTGCAGTATCTTTCAGCTGCTTTCCTATATCTTCCAACTTACATGTCGAAGCCTCTCATCGACTCTAATGAGCTTGTTTGTGTATTCTTCCAAGTGTTTTGGTGAGTATTACTCGTTTCTCACTTAGAGTGGCATTCAATGGACTAGAGTGAACATGTCTAGGGATTCGACGAGTAGTAGTGCAATCCGTTCTCTCTCTCGACTCGTAAAATTCTTAGATTCCTTTAGTACATGCTTTTACGGACTCCGAGTATAGAAACTAGATAATCGGGCATCGTAGAGTCTAGTCGTGGATTAATATGTGGCTTGTAAAGCTACGGGAAATGTACTTAGAGGTACGGTGAGGACGTGTGAGATTATGGTGTACTTGAAGGAAAAGGGCGTGTATTAATTAATTAGTCAGAGTCTTGACATGGATGACAGTTAGGAGCGGTTTGAGATGTAATCAACGTGGTGGATTGGTAGATTGTTTAAAATGCTTGAAGTGAAAATCGATGGGAGAAAGAATTGTTTGAGATGATAAAACAACTTGTGTCCTCTCGACTCGTCAAGCCTTTTAATCCTTTGACACTCTCTCTATGAGGCTCAAGTGTAGAAACTAACGGATAAAGTATGGTAGGATTATATGTACGGGCTTAGTATGCTATGTCAAACGTGAGTGGCTAAATTAATGAAAAGGCATGAACACGTATATTTGTGGAGTCACGTAATGATTAATTAAAATTCAGTGGTATAACCGTCAAAGGGATGATGAAATTGATTATGAAATGATGTCGATTATGAAAGGCGTGAAAGGTGACCCAAGTGGTCGTTATTGAGGGAAAAGACTCGGGGTGACCCTACGCTCGAGGGAACTAGACCCGAGGTGACCCAACTGATTCATATTATTGGAGGAAAAGACTCGGGGTGACCCTACGCTCGAGGGAACTAGACCCGAGGTGACCCCAACTGATTATTATTGTTAAGGGAAAAGACTCGGGGTGACCCTGCGCTCGAGGGAACTAGACCCGAGGTGACCCTAGTGATGATTGATGGGAAATACCGGATTAAAAGAAAGGAAAGGTTTTGCAATAAAGGGATTTAATGAGGATCAATGTGGACACGAGAAAGATTGTACAACCGTACGAAGAATGATAAGATGTTTTGATTTGATTATAGCCAAATGTGGAATGACGTGAGTTTAATAATGTAACTAGTTGAAGAAGTAAACGGCTAATGATATTGATGTGAAGTCTAGGACTCTTAGGCGTTAATTTGCAGCTTGTTGGTAGCCACTTGAACTATAGGTGTATCTGTACATGCTCATTCCTTCTCGGTGTATGATTCATTCAAACTACATATAGCTTGAGTTTAGAATTCTCTACTGGGCTAGTGTAGCTCAACCAAATCTTTCTTTTCAGGTTCTGATGCCGGGCAATAGATTGCATGCATTGTGTGCTTGACAGTAAAAGTCTTTTGGAAGCTGACATCACTGGTTATTTCGTCATCTTTGTGAAGATCTCATTTTGTTAAAGGTGGTTTTGTAACTAATTATTACTAAATTTTCTTTTGACTAAAGTTGTAATTATCTAAACTTAAGGACTTGTTTGTAAATTAAACAGGTGGGAAACTCATTTGGGTAACGTACATGATATGCGAGGTTTCTCTTTTATTGAAATGTATTACTTAATTATGTTGAAAATCGAGGGCGTGACATAACAGGTTACTACAGGAGGTTTGTACAAGGTTATGGGAAAATTTGTGCACCATTAACCCAGTTATTGAGGAAAGACTCCTTTGGATGGAATGAGGAAGTTGAAAGGGCTTTTCACACTCTAAAAACAACTATGGTCACTACCCCAGTCCTGGCCTTACATGACTATAACAAGAGTTTCATTCTCGAATGTGATGCTTCGGGGAAAGGTATTGGAGCAGTGTTAATGTAGGAGGGCCACCCCATAGCCTTCATTAGCAAGGCATTGGCCCCTAAGCACTTGGGGTTGTCCACCTATGAGAAGGAGTTAATGGCAGTAGTCTATGCTGTTAACAAGTGGAGTCACTACCTATTGGGAAGACATTTCATTATTAAGACTGACCATTTCAATCTCAAATACCTACTGGATCAAAAAATTTCAACCACAATGTAGCAAAAGTGGCTCACTAAGCTGCTTGGGTATGACTATGAGATCATGTTCAAAATTGGGCAGGAGAACAAAGTGGCTGATGCACTGTCAAGATATGGGAATAGCCAGGAACATAGTATCTTTGCTCTATCTATGGTTCAAATAGATTGGCTCAACAGTCTCAAACAAGGGTGGCAAACTGATCCAACCTTAAAGGCCATCATTGAAGAACTAACTAATGACCCAACTACTCATGCAGGGTACTCTTGGTCTCAAGGAGTGCTTACGTACAAGGGCAGATTGGTGGTGAGCTCTGATTCACAACTCAGGGCACTTATGCAGGTGGTCCATGCCACTCCTGTGGGAGGACATTTTGGTACTGAGAGGACCTATAGAAGAGCAAAATGGTCTTTTTATTGGAAAATGGATGAGGAAAGAGCTGTTCACCTTTGTGGCAAACTGTGACACATGTTAGAGAAATAAGACTGAGACAGTAGCATCTCCTGGGTTGCTACAACCTCTTCCCATACCTGACAGAGTTTGGTCTGACATATCCATGGATTTTGTAGAAGGGTTGCCAAGTTCCCAAGGCAAAACCGTCATATTTGTGGTGGTGGACAGATTGTCGAAGTATGCTCACTTCATTGCCTTATCCCATCCCTACACAGCAATGGTGGTAGCACAGTCCTTCATGGACACAGTTTTCAAATTGCATGGGATGCCCAAATCCATTGTTTCTGACAGGGATCCAGTGTTTACAAGTGGGTTTTGGAATGAACTCTTCAGGTTGCAAGGCACGAGGTTGAACATTAGTACTTCTTATCACCCCCAAACGGATGGCCAAACTGAGGTGGTCAATAGATGCCTCGAGGTTTACCTAAGGTGCATGACAGGAGAAAGGCCTAGGGCCTGGGTTCAATGGCTTCCCCTAGCAGAATGGTGGTTCAACACAAATTACCACTCTGTTAGACAGCTAACTCCATACCAGGTGGTGTATGGTCAAGTGCCACCCTCTCACATTCACTACATTCTAGGGGCTTCAAATGTGGCAGCAGTGGACCAGTGGGGGAGTGATAGGGAAGTCACACTTAAATTATTGAAGGAACACTTATCCCAAGCTCAGAACCGTATGAAGCAGCATGCTGACCAACACAGATCTGAGAGGCAGTTTGAAGTTGGGGACTGGGTTTTATTACGCTTGCAGCCCTATAAGCAGATCTCTTTGCAATGCAGGTCAAGCATGAAGTTGTCTCCAAGATTTTATGGGCCTTTCCAGGTGGTAAAAAGGATTGGGCAGGTGGCTTACCAATTGGACCTACCCATTCACTCCAAATTACATCCTGTCTTCCATGTATCCCTTCTCAAGAAGAAGTTGGGATCTCATGTTGTTCCCCAACCAACCCTCCCCCCTGTGAGTGATGATGGGATTGTTGAACCACAATCAGTGACCGTTTTGGACAGACGTTTGGTGAAGTACAAGGGAAAACCTGCTACTCAATTTTTGGTACAATGGTCCAACTCCTTTCCGGAGGATGCAACATGGGAATTTTATCAGTAGCTCCAAGCTAAGTTTCCAACATTTCAACCTTGTGGACAAGGTTCTTCTCAAGGGGGAGGGAATGATTGACCAGCTACTACAAATAGCTTGTTGGGCCTCAGTTATGATGGGAGAGCACAGGGGCAGACGCCATTGGGCTCACGACAGCAGCTGTTTCAGCCCAAGTTCCAAGCCAGTCCAAGCCAAGGTTTAGCCCAACAACTCAGTCCAGCTCAGTAGCAGTCTAGTCAGCCCAACAGCTGTTAATTATGCTAAATTAAGTAGTTAAGTGGTTGTTTATAATAATGGCCGAGATTAGTTAGTTTGTTGCAGCTAGTTCTGGTATAAATAGTGAAAGGAGGTGAGAAGGAAGACAGAGAATGAGAATCCAGTAAAGATTTGGGACGAGCGTTCCCTTTTCTGTAACCGTTTCCTCTCCAATCAATACAATCCACCATTTTCTCTCTATTGTTCTTATTTTGTTCTTGCTTCCTGTACCAAATTCAATCCAGTTATCGTATCATATGTTGTGTAATCTCGAGTTGATATATGTTGACATGTCCTTGATGGGAATTATGAATGCTTAATGACTATTTGTATATGTAAGTCCTTACTAATCATGCAGATGTGGTGTTTTCCTTTTTTCTATTGTTCTCCTAAACACACCTAGTAATTTGAGTGGATACCTTGCTTGCGCATCACAAACTTATTTTCACAGCAACAAGTTAGTTACCCTTGCAGTATACCTTAAGCAATCTTAGTAATCTTTCTGTTTGAGCTTTTCGGATTGTTGGTTTCCTGTTTTGAGCGTTCTCTTGTTGCGAGCTTTTCCATGTTGGCTTTCTCTTGTTGATGGCTGTCAGAAGTACAATTAGCAATTCAATACATACAATATGTTTTGGATATGCTCGTAATTCAAACCCTAGATATGAATTAGGATATATGGAAGAGTCAAGGTGCATGAATCG
Source organism: Rhododendron vialii (assembly GCF_030253575.1). NCBI lineage: Eukaryota > Viridiplantae > Streptophyta > Magnoliopsida > Ericales > Ericaceae > Rhododendron > Rhododendron vialii. Next base: position 25,411,803 of record NC_080567.1, on the reverse strand, counting down.
TATAATTCACCCAATGAAATGTTGTATCAAGTAATCATACTCTTGACGGCTAATTCGGTTCGGGCTACACTATCAAGCTGACAGTGTTGGATATTTCATACCCTGCTCTCCAATTGTGGAAATCTTTGTTCTTTTTCCACATTTTTCGAGAATGATTGGTCATTTGCGAAATTATAGGAAAGGTTTGTGGTGGTTTTTATTCAAGAGATGAACGAGTAATTTTTTTTTTTGAGAGTTGAATGAGCCATTTCATAAGAATCATAATCCTCCATACAAATATCTCAAACACGGAGTAGTTAATAGTTCTCAAAATGCAATAATGATTGTTATCTTCTTAGAATAACCTTATCAAGCTAGTTGGCTGTTTGAGTATTCTTCTCTGGATATTTTCCACTTGTTGGCTGTTTAAACAAGTTAACTACCCTTGCAGCATACAGTGCATACCTTAAGCAATCTTGTTTTCCCTTCTTTTTATATAGCTGGACTATCACTTCTGTTTTGTTTTTTTTTTATTCAAAAGGAATTAGAGTCCATACAATGTTATGGGGTATTCAAACCAATTAGCATCATCTTCCATTTGCTTCAAAAACGGAGGATGATGAATTCTCTAGGATTACTTAACCATTGCAATTAACAGCAGATATATAAGGTAATGGGTCCACTCTAGGATTCACTTCTGCCTTCAACAGCACTAGGAGAGACTTGCAATCACAGATGGAGTAATATTGTTCATGACAATATTTTCCAAGACGGGCCATCATTAATCAATCAGAATCATCTGTTTCTATTTTAATGCCAATCAGATTCATGTCGTGAGCTATTTGGAGGTCATCTAGTAAAATCCAACATTCTGCTATAAGGTTCGATGCAATTCCTATTGTGGGTGGAAATGAGCCACCCAATTTTCCGTTTCCACCCAATTTTGAGCATCATTTCGAGTGATCCTATGGAGCCAGATCAAGCAACACACTTGAGGAAATAAAATGCGCCAACTCACCCCAAATTGAGTAAATAAGTTTAGATGAGAAGTTAGAGAAGAGTCAGAAGACCCAAGTGGTGAAATCTGGCGAGCAAATACTTAAGAAGACGAATACCAACTACCTCCCAGAATTCTTTAGCATGGATAGCTGTTTGATTCGGTACATCCACAACCAACCAAAAAAAAGAGTGCGGGTCGGGGGTTATACCACAGGAGGAAGACCAAATTCAAGACATCAAGCAGTCTTCGATTACTATATGTTTCACCCCTTGCCGTAACAAATCAAGACAACTTTTCCCTCCAAAAAATGGTTTGCATTTCCCCTTAAATTACTTGTAGCTCCTATTTATTGGGGAAAAAAACTTTGCGGAGAGGTCATTAGATTTGGTCTAATCACTATGCCAAATTTTAGTATTAGCGGCATGAGAAGACTGCCGTTAATAGTCCCAAAACCGCCGGTAATACTCAAAACCGCCGGTAATAGTTCAAAAACCGCCGGAAATAAACCGCCGGGAAAACAATTGTCGGAAAAACAAAAGCGGCATTAGAAAACCGCCGGTAATACTAAAAACGGCAGTAAAGAACCGCCGGTAATAATACCGCCGGCAATAAAATCGGTGGTTAATTTTTTTTTGCTTTCCCAGGAATCGAACCCGGAACCTCCGGATCCTATAGCGCGCGTGCTACCAACTGGGCTGACCCGCATATTGCGTCATGTAGGATAAATAATAATATTTATATTATACGGGTCGGTATTATTATAAACGGCGGTAATAAACCGCCGGTATTAAAAAAACCGTATATTCTATTATTTCCGGCGGTATTTTATAAAACCGCCGGTAAAAGTTTGTAAAAACGGCATTTTTAAAAATACCGCCGTTTTAGGTAGTTATTCCCGGCGGTTTTACTAATGCCGGTAAAAATAGCTTTTAACGGCAGTTTTTTTACCGCCGGTAATAATACCGTCGGTAAAAGCAATATTTGGCGTAGTGAATTGATCAGTTGGTGATAATTTTTTCTATAAAAAATTGGTCTAGGATCCACTATAGAGAACTTGTAACCCAGTTAGTCCACTTCTAATGTTTGTAATCCCTTTAGTCCACTAATATAGTTCAGTAAGGCCTTAAGTCCGCTTCTTTTAAAAAAGAAATTAAACCAAGACAAAAATGCCCTCCTATATAAGCTGTCATATAAAAAGAAACCCTAGACCAAAAATAAGTCTGGAGCACAGCCTCCTCTCTCTCTCTCTCTCTCTCTCTCTGCAGTCGGAGAAAAGTTGTGGACAGATGCCACAACGCGCTCGGCGCGGTCAAGGAGTTTGTTCATGGGCACAGCGACCTCACTGATGTCCTTGTCGCCCATGGTCGATCGGACCAGAGGCGGAAGACGAGTGGGAGGTTGGGGTTCTGCGCGAGGGTGGTGGCGTCGATGCTGAAGTTGAGGCGGTCGTTCCAAAAGCTATGGGACATGAGATGGTGGAGCTTTTGCTCCAGGAAGCATTCAGGTAAATTAAAAATACGTGGGTGTGGGGGCATGAATCACGATGGAGCAGTTCATCGTCCCATATTCCAAGAACACAAAGGATGACAATCAACTAGCACTCATCTTCTGATTTTTTAATGATAGTATGCGAGAATGCGGTGGAAATTAGAATAAGGATTTGGCCAGGTATCTATATGATCGGACACACGCGATTGGAAGGGGATGGAGAGAGATCAGGGGTAGGTGCTGCGACGGCTACCGGTGATGGATGCCCGGCGACGGATGCCCGGCGACGGCCACCAATGCAGGGGAGAAGAGAAGGGGCTAGGGGTTCATGGTTATATGTCTCAGATCTATCTTTGTTTTTTATAATGTACAGAGAACAGATTGAAACATATAAGATTATATGTGCATTTTTGTTAATGTATTAGCAAACATAAGGCAAGAAAGTAGATTGTGACATATAAGTTATATGTGCACTTTTTCAACATGCAAAAAACATATTTGGTATGGTACAAAATTCAGATATACACATAGAATATTATATGTGCTTGCGTTGTAAAAAAATACGTTTCAAATATCAATAGATAATCTTATATGTCCCAAATCTATCTTCGTTTTTGATAACATATAGATAGAGGACAAATTGAAATATATAAGATTATATGTGCACTTTTGTTGATGTAGTACCAAACATAAGACAATAACGCAGATTGAGACAGATAACCTTATATGTTAAGGGAAGGGAAGAGCTCAAAACAGGTTAAAAAAGAAGAGAAATTTTTGTCACATATATAAGGTTATATGTTAAGGGGTGGCGGGTTCAAGAAGGGAAGAGCTCAAAACATGAATAAAAAAAGAAAATAAAAATATTTATCACACATATAACGTTATATCTTGGCGTGGTGGTGGTGGTGGGTGTGGTGGTGGTTCCGTGGTTGCAATAAAATCGAAAAAAAATGGAAAAATACATTTTTTGTGTTTGCCAAACAAGGCCCTTGTTCTTTTACATAGGGTAGTTTTTATCATTGCAATTATTAGTAGACTAGAGGGGTTAAGAACTTTAGAAATGGACTAATGGGGTTAGAAATATGTTATAGTGGACCTCCCAAAAATTCTCTCTTTTTCTATCAGCAATCATTTGGTCATTGCATTTTATGGTCATATAATGTGTCATTAATGTATTGATTGACAAGTGACGCATGTTATATCACACGTCATATAATACCCAAAATTTGGTTGACATAGGCACCATAACATTAGTGGTGTGGTTTTACCTCGTGAAAACAATTACATTGTATGTGGACGAAAATGAGGATGGAGAAGACACAATGATTTACAAACCCCAAACAAGCCCTTAGAGAAAATGAGGAAAAAGTGGAGAAAACAATTAACAAGGAAATAGAGAAAACTTTAAGGAAAAATTCACTTGCCTAACATTTTAATTTGTCATTTTATCCACTCTTTCTTTGTCTCCCAGTCCGGTTTGGTACTGTTTCGGGTCTCCTTGGATCTGGTGTGGTTGTGGTGGTGGGTAAATAATTCCTTTGTTTTGTTCTTGTTCTGGTCTGGTTTGGCCTCATCGGCTTTTGGGCTTCTCCGGCAGTGGTGTGTGGCCAGAGGTGTTCATGAGTAGCCACTCCTTGGTGATTTTCCCCTCATCTGGATCTCTAGGGAACGTAATGACTCAGCAATGGCAACGTCCCTTCCTCGGCTTGGCGGATGTCTCCGCCTCACGGGTCAACCGCTCGGGCCTCTATCGTGTTCTTACGCTTATTGTAATCTAGGGTTTTGATTTTTGGTGATTTGATGCTTGTATTCTGAGTTTGTTCCCCGCTTGTGTGATTCCCTCTGTAAATCGATCCTCTGGATCCTTATTGATATTGGCAATGAACATTACCCTTCAAAAAAAAAAATCCACTCTTTCTTTCCAAACCAAACAACAAATGACCAAGTTATTTATCAGGGTTTGTTTGGAATCTAGGGAAAGGAAAGAAATACAAAGGGAAATCTAAAAATTATCCTCTCTCGTTTGGTTTGAGAGGGGAAAAAAAATGAAAAGGACAAAATAGAGTATTGGAATAACAAAAATTTTTCTCTAATTTTCTCACACTTTGCTTCTTTATTATTATTTTTTTCCTTTCTCTCATTTTTCACAAATTCCAAACAGGCCCTATAAAAAAAATTCTCTTCTCTTCCCTTTTTTTCCCAACTTCCAAACAAACCATCGGGTGCGATAGACGAACAGTCTGTCTCGTACCTATGAAAAAGAAAAGAAAAGAAAGGAAAAGAAAAGGAAAGCTTGAGAAAAGTTTATAGAAAAATTTGCTCTTCATAGGCCTTTGTTTGATTATTTCTTCTCAAACCAAATAGAGGAAGAGCAAAACTTTTCGTTTGCTCCCCCCCCCCCCCCACCAATGAGTACCAAACAAACCCAATGAGTATTTTAATCTGGAGTTTTATTTGTTTGGAGAGAGACAAAAGAGGGGTGTTGTTAGAAGCTCCCCTCAACTCGGGGGAAAATTATTCAATACTCAGGAGTATCACGTCGCATGTTTTATGTGGTGCTATAAGAAAAAATTATTCAATACTCAAGAGTATCACGTCGCATGTTTTATGTGGTGCCGTAAGAAAATTATTCAATACTCAAGAGTATCACGTCGCATGTTTTATGTGGTGCTGTAATAAATTATCGCTACCTCTCATCCCCCAACCGCCCAACAAGAGAGGATGATTATGTGTCACTCGTAAAATTTTTCGTTACATGATTGATTGGCATGGTACTCCAGGACTATTGAATAATTACTCACAAACTATTGAATAATTACTCACGAACGGGAGTTCTAACTTCCAGGTGTCAATGCTACGAAACCAATCAAATGGTACCAACCGGAGCCACCGACGGATGTCATTGATTTTCACATGGACCCACTTGTTTTTTTGTAAATTTTTTTTGAACGGCTCATATCAACTTTCTGGTGGCCGGAGTGGGCCCTGCGCGCCGTTGGTGGCTCCGGTCGGTGTGCCTCGTCGATTTCTTTATCTTTATCATCGATAATACTCAGAGTGAGGAGCAAAGCAATTATTAGTACTCCAAAATGGACATACTAATCTGCACACCCCTCGGCCTCTTCTCTCCGACTCCCCCTCTGTAGAGATCCGTATTTTCTTTAATTATTGAAATATTTATTAAAAGGCTAATTCGGAAAATGTGACTTATTGGTGATTAGTTAAATTGAGGCTTATATGGAAGAATAGAGAGTTGAGGGCGTGTTGGTATGATAAAAAGATATAGGAGTATATAAGGAGTGTGTGTGTGGTGTAGAGAATCATTTTTATCTCCCCAGCTCTCTCTCATCCGTTCTCTCTCTCTCTCTCTCTCTCTCTCTCTCTCTCTCTCTCACACACACAAAACTCCACTCCATTACACAAAATCATCAAGAATCAACCTCCCTCCAACCTTCCGATCGTGTCTTAGAGCTCGGAAATCCTTGGGTTGAGCTTGAATCGAAGATTTGAAGTTCAAGAAAGCTAGGACTTGTTCTAATCTCGGAGCTCTTGATTATCGTCTTGAGGTAGGGACTTCTTTACCTCTTTTATGTGTATATATGTTGACTTGGTGTAAGATTCATGCTTTGATCGTCCCCTTTTGGTGCTTTGAAAGTCTGTCGAAACTGCAGAAAATTGCCTCAGAACTGTGTGGTATCGATATCCAAACAAGGGGTATCGATACCCCTTCCTTTTCTGGAAATCTACAGCCAGGTATCGATACCCAAACATGAGGTATCGACACCCCTTCCCTCTCTGGACATTCTGCCCGTCTTCTGGTTTTCAGCCCAACTTCAAACGGTTATAACTTTCTCGTCTGACGTCCAATTCATGCAAACTTTATATCGATTCCAAGGTCTTGAAGTTAGCTTTTCATTGCCACTAAAATCACCTTAATACTATGAGTATACAAAAAGTTATGACCATTAGAGTTAGGGTGTGTCGGCTTTCCAACATCCGTTGGCTACCCTTGAGATCCTCGTTCTATCGTTTCGACTTCCTATGATTTGTGGATGATATTTGTGACCCATTGGCCTTCCGTTAGTGAGGAACGGCTGAGGAATTACTTAGTTAAAGCTTCATTTAAATGCTTTCTATTGATTGTTGGCACTTGTGAATGTTTATGGCACATTTGTGATAACGTGACATGTTGTATGAAGTCTCATCTATGAATGTGAACATGGAAGAGTCTTAACTTGCATATTGTGTGAGAAGGTAGTTGTTTGAGTCAGAAGCTGGTTTGGGGAGTCTCGTAACGTAATGGATGGTAATACGAAGACTTAGATGGGTCTCATAACGCAAGGGGTAGTAATATAGTGACTCGAGTCGTTTGGGATCACCGTGACGCAAGAAGTGGTAACATGGTAATCCTCGTAATATTATACGGTAATGGAAGGGGTGGAAATACCGATGGTGGGAGTTTGGAATAGTGAGTCGTGTTGAGTTGGTAAAGTGCATGTGTCTTGAGAATTGTGTGGCTTTTGTGATAAAGGCATATCCTTGAGCGATCGTAATGAGCGTCGATACACCTATGAGTTCGTTGTTACCTCTTGATTGAACTACATTTCCTTGTCATCTCATTTTGCACTCGGCTTCATATTTAAACATAGAATTGGTAAAAAAAAATTCCTACTGGACTAGTGTAGCTCAATCTAATGTTTCTTTTCAGGACCAAATGCTGGACAATAGATTGTATACATTCGTGTGCTTGGGCATTAAGACTTTTGGGAGCGAATTCATTAGTTACTTAAATATCTTTGTAATCGACTCACTTTTGATAAAGATGATGGATTTGTAACTATTCATGCTAGTATTTCTTTTTGACAAAACCGTTGTAATTTAACAACTTGTTATTACTCGTACTTAAGTTTATTTGGGGCCGGAGTGCCGAAGTTGTAACTCTATAAACTTGGGGAGTTGAATTATGAATTAAATAGGTGTGAACTTTCTTTTGGGGTATTATATATAAATGAGAGGATGTTTTATTAAAATTGTTTATTAATTTATATTGAAAATCGTGGGCATGGCACCCTCCTCTCCACCCACCTCTACACTCACCTCAACACCCTCATATCCACAAGCCCATCCAATCCCACACCCAAACCACACCAAACCAACAAAACCCTTAGGTTCTGTTTGGAACTCAGGGAAAAGAAAGGAAAATTAAAGAATTTTTCCTCCTATTGTTTGGTTGTAGAGAAAGAGAGAAGAAAATAAAGATTTTGAGTGTAGTGAATAGTAAATTTTCTCTCTAATTTTCCTCTCATTTTCCTTCTCTTTTATTTTCTTTTCCTTTCTTTTCCTTTCCCTAAGTTCCAAAACCCACAAAAACCCACATCCCAGAATTGCCCAAAACCCGCCACAAAAGCCTCCCCGAAGATCCAGACCCTAACCATCCTCGAACGCTCCCTCATCGGCGCAGCCGCCGGCGGCATCGCCGGCGCGTTCACCTACAAGGGGCGTCAGAAATCTACAGCAGCGCTTTAGACGCCGTCGGTAAGACCGTCCAGAGTGAAGGCATCCTGGGGTTTTATTCTGGTGTTTTTGCTGTTATCGTGGGGTCTACTGCCTCTTCTGCTGTGTACTTCGGTACTTGTGAGTTCGAAAATCCGTTTTGTCCAAATTACCCAATTACCCGTCCGTGTTGATCACTCCTACCGCTGGCGCCATGGGCAACATCATATCGTTGGCAATCATGGTGCCGAAGGAGTTGATCACGCAGCGAATGCAGGCCGGAGCGAAGGGTCGGTCTTGGGAGGTTTTGTTGAGGATTCTAGAGAGGGATGGGGTTTTAGGGTTGTATGCAGGGTACTCTGCTACATTATTGAGGAATTTGCCTGCTGGTGTGTTGAGTTATTCATCTTTTGAGTATGTGAAAACCGCGGTGTTGTTGAGGTTGACGAAGCAGGCCCATTTGGATCCTGTTCAAAGTGTTTGTTGTGGTGCCTTGGACGGGGTGATATCGGCATCTTTGACTACCCAGTTGGATGTTGTTAAGACTAGGTTGATGACTCAAGGTCATGGGGAGGCTGTGAATAAGGTGGCTGCTGCTATGGTTACTGGGGTTTCTGCTACCGTGAAGCAGATTTTGAAGGAAGAAGGGTGGGTGGGGTTGACCCGCGGTATGGGGCCGAGAGTGCTTTACAGTGCTTGCTTTTCCGCGATTGGATATTTCGTGTTTGAGACCACAAAACTCGTGATTTTGAATCAGTATATTAACCACAATGAAATTTCTGTGGCTCCAACTTGATTCAATTGGTATGATTGTGTTTTCAGGTGTAATGAATTTTTGTAATTTGCTGTCATTAGCTAGGATTCTGAGTTGATAATCGCCTACACTGGCTATGAGAATTCATTTTTTGTATTCAAACGCTCACTGTAAGGCAGTTCAATGGTAATTAAAATTTATAGTAGCCACCCGTTGTGCCCCATGGGTGTCCTTGCCTTGTCCCTCCATATCTCAGTTGTGTGCCTGGTGTTTCCCACCATGAAAGATATTATAGTTTAATGGACTTGCCACATGGCATGTCCATGCTGTTTGTTGTGTTAAAGATAATTGAGAAACATAGAAAACAAACATGAAAAGCAAAACAGCGATGCACTACAAAGAACAAAACCAATAGAATCAACGTGCAAGGGGAAGCCATTTACTGTCGCAATACAAATGGGGGAGACATGGAAACACAGAGTTATTGAGTGAGACAACGGGAGTCATATGATGGGAAGAATCAGAATTAAAAAATCATGTGGTAGGTGAGAAGTGAGATACCTGTGGTATAAGAACCATGTAAATTGTTGGCACCACTGAAGCTTGTGGATGATTCCTTGAGTGGTAGCCACGAATTGCTCAAACAAAGGAGGTGAAACACCCCCGGAGGCAAGAGCTAAAAAAGGGTGAGAAAGCTAATCTGATTCTGACCTCTAGAGGATGACACAGTAATCAAGGAAGAAGAACGGCATCCCTTTGACTGGAAAAGCTTCAGGCACGCATTCTTTCAATGTCCCTTTTGATGGTAAAAATTGCGCTCATCCATAGTAACTCGAGGCTTGGTCTTACCCGTGACACTAATAACATGAATTTGTTAGTCCGACATGGCGTCCAAGTGCAAATACAAATCTAAATTTGAAGCTGACACATATTTGAAGAAGATGCAAATGGAGGGAAGAAAATGACCATAAGGTAGTTGGCGACAAGATAATAACTTGCAGGGACAGCAGTGACAGCGCCTAGTGCAAAATGAACGAGCTATACGAATACCTGCTCTGGTACCATGCTATAACGCAAAAGAGAGAACCAAAAGTAACTGTCTACAGCAAAATGAGATTGGTCTTGTGTAAATACAAAGCCAACCAAACCATAAGTTACTCTAAGAAACATAAATCCAAACTATCCTCGCAGAACCAGATAAATGACAAGAACATAAACGTTAATCACAATACGTGCACAAACATAACGTCATACATTAGGGAAAGTCATAAGTGCAAAACGAACTCTTGTAGGGTACCAAACACCTAGGTCAGAGTTTCCACGTACATTTAAATAGTGTTAAGAATAAGTTTGGCTGATTCTTAAAAACTACTTAACCATGAACATGAGGTTTGAAACAATTGTCCTCGAACAGAGTGCTATAGTCAGAAAAGATTCAAAACTTGAATATTGGAGGATAACCAGACATAGAAACTAAGCTCGTAAGTTGCTCGTTGCTTCACTGGTTGGAGATAGCTTGCATTCCAGAATGCTACAAGCTTGCTTTCTCGGTCTTTGCGCAGTTTAGGAAGACTCTTTGGTGTGCTTAAAACTTCATATAGTAACTCAAATCTAGTAAACTCTGCTCGTTTTTTAGCTGACCGGTGAACTATGCTAATAATGAAATGGATGCATGATACAGGGAGGTGTGTCGAAATAGATCGAAGGACGCGCAACAAGGATAATCATAACAGACTTATGATTTCGTCCTCCCATTTTTAGCTATTTAAGATTCCGTCCTCCTCTTAGTTTTTATGCCATTTCTGCCCTTTTTTCATTGTTTACCTATTATATATATTATATATATAATATAGAGAGAGACTCGAATTTGGGGACGAAACCATAAAACTTTCCGTCCTCGCGAGAGTGCCGTTTCTTCTGGGTTGCAGTTCTGCGAAATCCTCGCGTCCTCGTCCCGAGATTGTCGTGATTGATATCAATCGACTTATCCATCCTAAACGGAAATAATCCATTCGAATTTGGGGCTGAAATTTTTTGGAAAACCCTTCTCTGTATAAACCCAAACCAGTCAAAGAACCAAATCCCGTTCGTCCTCCATTTTTTCAAATACCGTCGGCGCCCAACGGCGAATGCACTCCCCCGTCCTTTCCGAATGGGGTTTTTACCGGAAAACTTCGCGACGGAAAAAATCAATCAAGTCCTACGCGGTTGAAGAATCTGGCGGAGAAGAAGGTGACGAATCCGACATGGTCAGATTAAGTAAGTATATCCCTTAAACCCCCTTTTGTTCTTCGGTTGATTTGATTGGTTTTCCTAGTTGGAGCGAAGTTACGCTTATATAACTGATTGGTTTACGGCCATTGTGCTAAATTTGTTGTCGTTTTTCACGATAAGGCATCAATCAGTTGGGTAATTGGCTGGGTTCAGTAAGATTGAAGCCGATATACCCAAAAATAACCTACTATGATATCTTCTTTATCCTTTAGTGTGCGTGTTGCATTCCATGATTTCAATGTTAACATTAATGTATTGTTGTAATCGGCATGGTAATGTTACCGTGTATTGTCGTGGTAATTTAACCATTTAACCATGTAACGGTTTGATTATGTTATGTTATTTCCGGTTTTGATGGTAATTTACCCATGTTTTAAGAAACAATAGCAATGTGAAATATGACCATGTGTTGTCCGGTTTGCCAAATTGATCATTGAAGAAGTCAAACAAATATGTGGTAAACTTATCATATTAATCGTCAATATTCATCTTTAACAGAATCCATCCATTCGAATTTGGAGCTCAAAATTTTTTGACAAATGGGAAAAAATGCAAATATGTGGTCAACTGATCATGTTAAATTCATAAAACTGTTTGTCATGTTTTTTTTAAAATCGGCTCGAAGTTATAATAGGCATGGTAATGTAACATTGTAATCGTTATGGTTATTTAACCATGTAATACCATGGTAATTTAACCATCAAACTGTTTGATATATGCATTTCTGTCGTTTGGTTGGCCAACTTGGTGAATGAGTAAGGCATGCTAATATGGGGCCAAGTTATTATGTAACAATGGTCAACCGTGAAGTAAATTTGACAACCTGAATTCATTGTCAAGTGATGCTAGTAGCCAAGACCCGTCTACTTGAAACTAGCCAATAATTATTTATTAGAATTTCCTTAAACATGGTCACTTTATCATGCACACTTTTAGCAAGGTCAGCGTATCATGTCTGGTTGGACAAAGTAATCAATTATTGGAAAAAAAATATAGTCAAATTAAATTTTTTTTTTTCGAAATAATTGATGTTGCATGACTTAAGTTTGGCCAATACAAGTTTTGAGTGTAAAAATTTCATGTTTCATACATTATCCAGACTTGTTTGATCATGAAAGCTTCATGAACACTCTCCATATTTGCCTCCCTTTTAATGACCTAATGGAATGTCCAACATTATTTCAGGAGTTAAGCCTACTAATGTGGAAGGGGGAGCTAGGGTGAAACAAAAAGAAGTGGATTTAAATGATGCGGCAGTTGCCGATACGCCACCCTCAAAGTTAAAAGGTATAAGACCACAAGCAAATCATGATGTGGAAGGGTCCTCGAAGGTTCGCACAAGATTTGGGAGTGTAGCACGAGGGATTAAGGCAAAACATCCTCGACTGGTTGTGGAAGAGTCTGCGCCGAAAAGCACAAGATCTGGGAGTGTAGCGCAAGGAATTAAGGGCAAACATCCTCGTGCGAGGAAAGATCGAGATGTAAATGTGGGGGAAATACGTGAGACAGCGTATCGTGCAAGCCTAAATGGCATAAAGACATTAATTGAGGAGCTGAATTTGAGTGAGGATCACAAGAAAATCATGAAGAGAACTCCATTCTAGAAAATTTTCAAGTCCATTATTGATAACAAGTTGACATCCGCGCATTGTCGAAAAAGCGACAAAATGATTATCAAGATCATCAACGCATATGATCCTGACACTGGTGGGTTTACATTGGGAGGCAAGACTATTAGGATAACACGGGATGACATATTTAGTATATTTGGCATAACAGGGGACTCTGAAAAGGTCAGTTTCAAGTATGGATCTAGAGAAGGAGTTGAAATGGCGAGAAGAGGTTTTATCGAAGCAGAACGTTTATCGAGTTCATCGCTAAAGGAACTTGTGAAACAGTATGCGGTTAAAAACAACAAGGCCGGAAGGCAAGATTTTGTACGGCTACTGTGTGCCTACCTATTACATAGTCTTTTTTTCCCTGCCGGGACAACTGTGAAATGGGTATATTTGGAACGTGTTGAGGACTTGGAACGGTTACGAAACTATGATTGGTGTGGGGCGATTCTGGATGAACTAATGACATCAATAAGACAGCATCATGACGACCCAAGGGGGGTGTCAAGGTGTGTCGTGGTTCTTCTGGTAAGTAGTTTGCTATTTTAAACTACTTTTTGAAGTTGTGAACAAATATGATGCATTTACTATGTTTCTTCTAAAATTTGCAGTACTGGCTATGCGAGCACACCAATCTGGTGAAGCCCTTCAATACCGAAGAATCACTGGGTATAATTAAGTGGAGGACAATGGATTTGGTAAATGCGTTTAGGGAAATAGCACTCAATGAGCTTGAATCTGATCAAGTATGTGTTTTATTAAATGTACTTGGCAAAATCCCTTTTATTGGATGTTAGATTCGACGCTTGTTCAATTTTTTTGGTTGTTAGATTCGATGCTTGTTCAATCCTTGTTTTTTGAAAATGATCATGTTTGCAATCTTGTAGTCATTGAATCTTGGTACTTTAATCATAACTGTAACCTGCAGTGACATGTTTGATTTCCAATTCATCAGGTGGTTTCACAACAACAAAATGTTCATGATACCAATATGGTTTCTGGGAACGTAGACAATGGCGATGCTGGAATGTCGAGGGAAAAGATTGGAAATGAGGGGAGAAATGGTTCAGCAAAGTATGATAATGGGACTCAATGTAGTAAGCGTAAACATGCATTGGTGATCGAAAAAAAGGGGGATTCAGCGAGAATGATAAGGACTCAGGAAAGTGAGCACACGGTGGAGGATTTCTTGAAACAGGGCAGTTTGCACATGGAATATGGTGCTGAAATTGCATCACGAATCAGTTATATTCGGGACAGTGGTCCTAGTGTTGAATACATCGGTAATCCAACAGAACATGATCAGAATTCAAGGCTAATTGGTGAGCTCCGTGACCAAATAGCGAATATGAAGGACCATATGAAACAGATTGAGGAGATACATGCGAGAGAAATTGCAATTAAGGACAAGAAGATTGAAAGCTTGGATGAAAGTGTTTTGGTCCTACTGAGTGAAAATAGTAATCTATGGGATCAACTTACGGAGACAGCGGTACACGAAGTGACACAGAAATACAGACCCATGACACCGGAGGAGCAAGAGCGTTCTATGATTACCCGTCTGAAAGCGAGGATGAGGAAGGACACCGAAAAAGAAGAGTACGAGTATGGACAGAAACGTAAGAGACATACATCAGAATCGTCAAAAGTAGATGCAGAAGTCGACCCCAAAGGAGTGATCGATGTTGACAATTTTATCGCAGGGCCGGAAAAGGGACCTTTTAAGCCTAAACCGATTAGAAACCTTAGGACAAACGCAGTGCACCGTCTACTCTCGAGCGAGGAGAAAGCTAAGATTAAAAAAATGTGGGATGAAGCCTATACTAGGTAAAATTCAGCACCTGAGCTCTTATAATTTGGTATTTCATTCTATATGTTCTAAATATTCTAAAGAACAAATTGACCATGTCACTCCCTCGTTTGTATGCAGCACGATTATATGGTCAAGGACCGTTCTGGGATGTTCCGTGTTTGTTGAAGATATCCGTCAACTCATTGTTGATCCTGCGATATCAGGGAATGTAAGTGATTAATGGAATGTCAAGTTTATGAATTTTATTGCGTTTAGTCGTCGGTTTAATGATCTTCATTAGTTTCTGACTTGTCATGACATATAATGATAAAATTCAAATGCCATATGGTTTCATAGGTTATTGATGCATACGTGGAGATCCTATCAACTGAGCAAGGAGGTGTGGCAGATCAGATGCAGGGTGATTGCACACAAGTGAAGAACAAGACGGTTTATGTATTCACGTGCAATTTTTTGGTAAGATGCGACCTTGCTGAGTATTCACTGACACGTGATGAACTTTTAGATCACATTCATCTTGTGTTTATTTTACGTTAATGTCGGGTGCAGACAATGCTAGGGTGTAAGTGTCCTATAGAACGCAAAAAAATACTTGAAAGAATGATGCCACAAACGGCTTCTTACCGATACTTGATGTTTCCAATCCACTTTGGTTATCATTGGACATTACTTGTCCTCAACAATGAAGAGGGGAGCTGGAAGTTTTACAATTCTATGAGGGAGAGAACCGGGGTGGATGCCCACTGTAAGGCAGCGGAACAACTGATAATATGTTTTTCCATAACTTGTATGTCATGAAAAGTTTTTCCCTAACTTTTATCATTATACGTGTATGGTCAACATATCATGTTATATTCACCAACTGTTCACGATGGTTTTGTGTCAGAAAAATCAAGTGGAAAGTTATTGGAAAAGCACTAGAGATGGATTGCTAACCACCCAGGATTGCGAACCCACAGTGACAGTCCCCAACAGGAAGATAGTAGGTGAGCTTGGATGAAACTGATCTACATGACACACGATTTCTAAGAACGCTCAGCGTAATATGGTCAACTTATCATGTTAATTTTATTTTTTGGTTTCAGCCTCGATTGCGGTGTTATTGTGTGTTATATCATCCGGCAATACTATCAAAACGAAGAAATTGCGCCGATCCTAAGGAAAGCAGCATGTCATAAAATCCGGTCTGAAATAGTTAAAGCATTCCTAAGTGGTGCAGCCCATTTGTGGAGTTAGGATAGTAGTAGATGGTATTCCTGACGTCGTCTTTGCTAACTCTTTGAACATAGGATGATGTTAGTTGTTTATGGAACGTTTTTTGGGATAATTGGATGTTTAGTGTTTGTTTTAAGGATGATGTATTCATATTTTGCATGCACCAGGCATGATTGTGAATAAAGTTTTGGGTGGATGCTTTGCAATTGTTGGTACAACATGTCCAGGTGGTTTTCGGCGTTTGGTTCACTATTATTTTGATTGCCATTCAGAATGTATTCTTTTGATTGTGGTCATTTGGAATTGTTAAGTAAAATTGAGCACAGATTCGGGCAACTACACATGAATTATGTTTGCCTCAAGATACTTTTTGAATCATGTAAAAGTTGGCCAACAACTCATGGTTTGTTGATAATATTCTGCAAGGTTAGATCATGTTGAACGGTTCATGACAAACAGGACTATGGCCATTTTCTTTGCGGAATATACTGATCATGTTATATTGATACCCAACAAGGAAAAAGGAATAGGTATTGGCCAACTTGAAATCATTAAACCGGTTGTGTAAGATAACCAAACTTGTGTTGTAATAGTTCAAGTTGCATTGTATCATGGCCAGTTTATAACATAAAAACTTTAGAAAACATTTAGAGAATTGAGATTCGCCACATTATTTCATGAGACATGACATGATAAGTTGACCACCATTGCAAATCAAAATCGAATTGAAAAGTTGTTCCCAAATATCTTATTATTTTCCTGGTCATATTCTTCAGTGATCTATGTCATGAAACATGATTTTATTACCACGAAAACAGTGCCACTTTACTGAATCATAATTCGCAACCTTTTCGAATGAGATATGACATGATAAGTTGACCATAAATTATAATCAGATTCGAATTGATTAGTTGATAAAAAATTTCTTACTTGTTCTTTCCCTGGTCATATACTACGTTGATTTCATTGCAAGAAAACATGATTTTATTACCATGAAAACAGTGTCAGTTCAGAAGCATAAACAATCATATCAGGCCAAATAAATCTGCACCTTTGACATTAACATAAAACTCCTAAAACAATGTCTTGCTGCGTAAGGCGGAACATGAAACCACAACATAAATAAAACTTGCTTCCTACGAATAAACGAAAACCAACATATCCGGGTTAACCGCACGTATTATTTAATAAAAACTAAAAAAAACTTGTATGAGTTCCGTGCTAAAGGCACTTATTTAGAGTTCCCAAGTTCCTTCGCAACACTTTTGGCAAAGCTACATAGCATCTTTGCATGTTTGGCGATTGTGTTTCCCCATCTTGCCACACCTCCCACATCTAATAAAAGTTACGTTCTCCCCCCTTGAGGGAATTCGCTTATTCTTGGGTCGTCCGGGTGGCTTCTTGCAAAGTGGAGGAAGGAGAAAATCCTCAACAACCGGACGCTCGGGCATCCACACAGTTGGTATCGGGTGGATCGAGGTGGAGTAAGAGGCACCGAATGTTTGTGAAAAGTAATAGGGGTCCACATACTCGGTCATATCCTTCCCACTCGAAGAAAGCACGATAACAGTGTGGGCACATGGAAACCCAGTAAGTTGCCATTTTTGGCATGAGCAAATGCGCCTAATAATGTCAACTGTTACGTTAGGAAAAGAGTGCACCTCATAGACACCATCACCGGCTGCGCTGACTACCCATGTCCTCGACTCATTGAACGATGCCCTCATCCTCTTGTCCATTTCTGGGCAAATTTGGCACCCCCATTTGCTTGCTTCTTCTCTCCTCTCTGACATTAGGTTCATGATCTTCTTTCTCAGGTCATCAACAAGAATTGTGATCGGAAGGTGCCTCTCAGCCTCGATCCACGCATTGAATAATTCGGCAACATTGGATGTCATTTCGCCGTACCGTTGACCCCGGAAAAATGCATTGCTCCAATTTTCATGGCGTAAATTTGTTAGGAATTCTTCCACCTTACCATCATCATGACTCAAAAGCTTAGTCATATTTTGGTGGAAAATCTCCCGTGTAGGAGCATACGCACATCGAACAAACTCACTCACCACCCTCTCTTTATAAGCTCTGGTTGTTCCTTTCAAATGATCTCTCAAATTCCTCTTCAAGTGGAGAAGACAATACTCATGACCGGACTCTGGAAATATGTCCCGCCTAGCCATAAGCAACCCCGTATGACGGTCCGATATGAAGGTGATATCCCTCCCAGGCGCAAGTATTGATCGTAAATGCTCCAAAAACCAACGCCAATTTTCGTAAGTTTCACCATCAACAATTGCAAAACAGATTGGAAAAATTCCTGCAATATATCACCAAAACAGAACATGATAACTACATTAATCACAACATTATAGGAGTAAAATCCACCATCATACAGATGAATACGACATGTTACACTAAATTAATCGCATATTTGAACTGTATATACCTTGGTTGCCGTTCTTCCCGGTGGCTGCCATTATTGTCCCCCTATACCTCCCTTTAAGATGGGCTGCAACAAGGAAAATTAGGGGCCGACACTGATTGAATCCTTGCACACATGCACCGAAAGCAACAAACAACCTTTTGAACCGTTTAGTTTCCTCGTCAATTTGCAATTCGATGTGGCTGCCCGGGTTTGTGCTTTTAGCTGCGCCAACATACCATTTCAAACACGAGAAAGATTTCACATAGTCACCGAACACGAGACTCCTGGCCTTCTCAATTCCCCACCATGCCTGGTGGTACGAGATATTTAGTCCATAATCTCTTTTGATTCCTTTAACAACATCAACAGGCTTTGTTTGGTGTTTGCCCCGAACATCATCGCCAACTAAGTCAGCAACCAACTCTGCGGTGGCATGCGGGTTTGTAAGCGTCCGTACGGCAAAACCACATGTGTGAGCTAGGTCCATATCTAAGATATGGAAAAACTCATTCCCCGGCATTATTCTGGCATGCACATGCCACATGCATTTTTTGACCGTTCGATATTTGCACTGGGCAGTAACACGAACCTTGTCATTTTTTGACAAAGTATATTCGAACCCCCGCTCGATAGCAAACTTTCGCAACACGTTTTTGAAATCCAAAGCGCCACCCTCAAACCTTTGACCAACCGTTGTAATACCATCTGACCAATCAGAAGATAGCAACTTCACTTTTTTGTGGGAACAGAACGACGGAATGACGTCGTCATCGTCGACAATCATGGTCTGCTTGCCCTTACCGGTATTAGATTTTGCAGTTGGGGTAGCTTGAACGGCCTCATCCATGAAAAACTTTGCACCATCTCTCACCGTGATCATAATATCATCGATACCAGCAAGCTCAGCATTTTGGAACATGGTTGTCAAATCGTCATCGTTGTAGAGACCCGTAAATTTCCTTATTTTAATTTTAATATTTTATAAAGGGATAAGTGATGGTTTAGTGTGGAATTTGTGGTTGCGGGTTAATGTGCAAGAGTATGAAAAATGTGGGTGTTAGTGTAATATAGTGCATGTGTGTATATGTGTGTGTGCCAGGAGAGAAAATTCATTTCTCTCCTCCCTCTCCATCTCTCGGTTCTCTCTCTCCTCTCCCGGCTCTCTTCATCTCTCTCACTCTCTCACCCAAAAACTCGCCTCTAAACTCAAAACCCAAAACTATCAACCTCAACTCCATTTTCTACTTGTGTAATCGGGCTCGTATCGCATTGGATAGAGCTCGGTTCGGTGTATTTAGCTCGGTTGGGATTCCGGAAGCTAGGGCTTGCAGAATCTCTTTGGTTTCGGCTTGGATACTCGAGGTAGGGAATTCTACCTCTCTTTATATGTTTTATGGGTGATTTGGTGCATGAATCGTGCTTGTAATGTCGTGTTTAAGTTTGGATTGAAAATTCGTAGTTGCTGTTAGAATTGTCTGTTTTTCCTAGATTCCTACCGGTAGGCCTGTCCTTTCTACCGGTAGAACGTTGTTACTTTACAAGAAAATCGATTCCCTACCGGTAGGAGCCTTTTCCCTACCGGTAGAACAATTGAGAAATTTCTTCGTAACCAGCTCAAACGTACAGCAGCAGCTCAAAAGCTGCTCAACGTATCGAACTTCTACCGGTAGGAATTCCATACCTACCGGTAGGTCAAGCACAAATTCGAATGTTGACCTTTCTGTTTCCAAGTTCTACCGGTAGGACTTGCTTGCCTACCGGTAGGTTGCGTGAATTGGAGTTTCTACCGGTAGGACTTGTTCACCTACCGGTAGGTCTAGGTTCTACCGAAATGTTGGCCTTTCTGTCTTCAAGTTCTACCGGTAGGACTTGCCTACCTACCGGTAGGAGACTAGGAGTTTGAGCTGCTTTCAGCTGCTTCCTTGAGCTGCTGCAGTATCTTTCAGCTGCTTTCCTATATCCTTCAACTCGCGTGTCGAAGCTTTTCATTGACTCTATTGGGTTCGTTTACGCATCATTTCTAGTGTTTGGAGAATAATACATATTTCATACCTAAAAACATGCCCGATGGACTTGAATGAACTTATTGAGTTAATTATCACGGAAACTAGGATCAACGGATTGACTTTAATGGATTACGAATATAATGTGATATGCTACCGCCTAATTTGAACTGAAAACCGCAGTGAGTAGTTGATGCGTGGGTCATGGGTTTAACTTGAAGTAAAAGGTTAGTAGATTGCTTAAAGGGGAATTAATGACGGTTTACGAACATGTGAAGAACACAATGATATAAAAGATAGCTATTCGATGTAACGTGAAGCACGTATTGTGAATGTTGATATCTTTGAAACCTGAAGCTGAGAATAAAACATGAGAATCAGATGTACGGGGTCTTAAGAACCCGGAATGAGAATCGGATGTACGGGGTCCCGAGAACCCGGAATGAGAATTGGATGTACGGGGTCATGATCACCCGGAATGTAAATTGGGTATACGGGGTCCTAATGCCCGGAATGTCTTTTGATTGATATCATAAGGTGACGATGTGAAAGATTTCTTGCGTGCCCATCAAGGATCCATAGGGAACTTATGAGATACTAAGCGGTTGTAACGTAACCATATGAGGTGGATGCGTGAAGATCGAAAGATGAGTAAAAATGAATTCGAAGGACAAAGATAGGTTAACTGTCAAGAGTGAAGTGTTCGTTTACGTTCTAAATTTCTAATATAGTACTTGTGTCTCATCCATGCTCCCTTTGTTATTCGAAAGTCTATGTTTCATCGACATCTTTCATCTCATTTGCATATAGAGTTTGCGTAGACTTTTCTACTGGGCTAGTGTAGCTCAAGCCTTATATTATTTTCAGGTGCTAACCCGGAACCATAGCTTGCATTGCTTGGCGTGCTTGGAGTGTGGACATTATTTTTGAAAGTTAACCGAAGGAGTTGCCTATTCATCTTTGTAAATTTATTTTGAAAGATGTATTTGTAACTAAAATTGTAATTCTTTTGACTCGAAATATTGTAACCACTAATTCTTTTTCGAACTTCGCTACTTATGATAATCTGGGGCCGTCGAGCCAATGTTGTAATATGTTGGAACATTATGGACTTGGAAGCTTAATTGAGGGAATGGGAACACAGTGATCTTTTGGGTACAGTACGGATATTTGTGAGTATTTTAGTATGAAAATCATTTATAATTATGTTAAAATTCGAGGGCGTGACAACTTGGTATCAAAGCGTCTAGGTTTGAATACTTTGAGACCGTGGGGAGACTTTAGTCTCATGGGTTCAAAATCATAGCAAAATTTTTACATGATATGTGTGCTTGCATTAAGGAGTCAGTACATTGGCATCACATTGCATTTACGATAATGTAGATTGTCAAAGCATGGTTGGCTTGTGTTGGGAAAGTCGGACGTTTAGTCACACGGTGGAGTCGTGGTTGTTATTGTTGATAGTTGTTGTCGTTGATTGTGTTATGTTTTCAATCCTTGTAGCGCGATGCCTCCGAGACGTGAGAATAACCTTGCTAGGGAGATTATAGCGGCACTCGCAGAGTCGAATCTTCTGAACCCAGCACTTAGGGCTAACACGAATGACCGTGCCATGGAAGCAATGAGGGCATTCCATCGTATGAAACCACCAGAGTTTGATGGGGAGAGTAGCGATCCTCTTGTGGCTGACCATTGGCTTGCACAAGTTCGTAAAATCTTTAACGCTCTTAGGATTACTGAAGATGACCTACGAGTGAGCATTGTGGCCATTCAACTTACTGGCGAGGCGAATGAGTGGTGGGAATCGGTTTTAGGAGCAAGAAGAGACGCTAGGAGAATGGCAAGGGCGGTTAATCGAATAAATGAACCTGATGCAGAGAACTTGACTTGGGCTGAGTTTGAAGAACTCTTCGAGAATCAATATTTTCCAGAAACGTATCGCGAGCAACTTAGAGAACAATTTGAGAAACTAGAACAAGGTAATATGACCGTCTCCGAATATGCTACGAAATTTCAGTCTCTGTCCCGTTTTGCTCCGGAATTAGTGGCATCAGAAGAAAGAAAGTGTAGGCGTTTTGAGAAGGGATTACACCCATCCATTAAGTTGTTGGTTGTGAGCCAGCGCATTGGAAGGTTTTCCGAGATTGTTGAATGTGCAAGGAGTGTTGAGAATCCAGTGGGTGCGCAGGGAGAACCAAAAGTGTGGGAAACTAAGCAACCGACCTCTAGTGCAAGTTTACCTTCGAGAAGTTCTGAGAGCCAAGGGAGAAAGCGACAGCGAGAACCACATCAATCATTGCATGTTCAACAGAGTTTGGGGCCGCCTACTTCTTCGGGAAGTCATGGAGCTTTTGTCAAACCGCAAATAGTGTGCCATCGGTGTGGTCAGTTAGGTCACTTTCGTGCTCAGTGTTCACAACAACAGAAGACATGTTTCATTTGCGGTGCACCTGATCATCTTGCGAGAAGATGCCCTCAAAAAGTAGGAGAGCATAGTGGGCCTAGTTCAGTGAGACCAGGGCAGAGTCTAGTTCGACATCACTCCCAATTCCAGTCTACTTCGGGTCAAGGGTCACGCGCTGAGCGAGGAGCGAGTTTTACCATTTCTCAAACTCCAGAGACACCAGATGTGTGGGGTAATTTCTCCTCTCTCGTTTAATCCTTTGCTAGGATTCTTTTAATTTGGGAACATATCATCTTTCCGTGGTTTGCATCTTTTCTTTTACTTGAATTTGAACACCAAGGATTCCTAGACCATTCTTATTTGTTGAGTAACACCTCCAGATAGTATTAGCCGAGACAATGAGTTGGTTGTTTCAGGTTATCGTTTTGTCTGTGATCTCAGTGTCTTACGTGAGGTGAGGTTTGGTCTTGTCTTGAGAAAAGATTGGCTATGCCAGTGATTGCTTGCTATATGTCGAGCGTGTCTTCATCCGAGTTTTTCTTTTCCCGCTCTTCTCTCTATGGTTTAGTTGAACCTTGATTGAAAATTGTATCTGGGCTTGCTATCCATGAAGTCGTTTGTTCATTAGCTTGAATAGATTTTGACATCTGCATCTATTACCACACGATCCTTTCAAGTGCTACTCTGTGCTACACGAATCCTTGTCATGAAGTACCATGTGGTGTACCTACTATTGATTTTGAAGTAACTATTGTTGAAATCTATGAGTACTTCTCGTCTATTATTCTCATTCTACCCCTTATGTTACGATTCATGGTATAAAATCTCGTTAGTCGAATTGAAATTCTATTGCTATGGTTACAAGTTTCTTAGTTTGCAGTAGCTATTCACTTGATCTCTGTTGTTACAGCCCCTATCTATTAAAGCTAAGTTAGTAGTGATGTCTTCAACGACATCGCATCCTTTTGTGTTGTCAAATTCAAATCTTGTTGTGATTGTGGCCTCTCTCGGGCGTTTAAAAAAAAAAAAAAAAAATCTGATATAGTCCTCAGCCTTGGAGGTATATAGTTTGTTCTATACTATTTCGTTCTAGATTATCAAGAGTTATGCACCTTTCGGTATTAGTCTAAGTATGGTTGCGCATCATTCGTTAGTTTTGGCGCTATCTTTTATATTGTGCTTATCATTGGTATCAGGATACTCGTTTGCCAAGGCGTATGTACTAGTTTCCTAGACTCGTGGACTAGTGGGGCAGATGAAGTTTCTTTTCCTAGATTCTTGGGTTTATTATGAGTTGGTGCATTGAGTTTGTGGCCGCTTTAAAGATTTTCCATATTCCATATTATACAAATTCATTGGTGCCATTAGATGCGGACTTGCCATTTTTGCCTACTTTAGCATTACAGTTTGTTGTGACTCCTCAACGTTGAAGTTACGAGATTTGAACTTACTTTTGCTTCATATCGGCTTGCTCATTTAGACTTTATCGATTGGTCTAAATTCCGTCATTGCAGCCTCTGGTCTATTTATTGAAAACTGCTACTCTATTCAAGTTCTTGTGTCTTAACACTCACTTATTGGAGACAAATTTTTTTTTTGGTGACCTATTGGTTGATATTGATTTATAGTTATTGTTCGATTCAAATTCACTTGTTGTAGTTGGTCTCTGTGATGTTCAGATTTGTAGCCTTCGTGGTAGTCCCTCGACTCTGAAAGTATAAAACTCATTCTATATTGCTCAATTTCACTCTGTTAGAAGTTTTGCTTATCCTTGGTATTGGACACATTGTCGATCTTGCATCAGTTCGTTTACTTAGTGAGCTGTCCTGTTGCTATGTGTTTGTCCTCAGTATTGAAATCTATCATTTGCAAGAGATTGTTCACCAACTCATTTGGCTTGTAGAGTAATGAGAAGGTTACGATCGGTTATTTCTATGTTCCTCGGTACGTTGAGTTGGTTGTTTAGCGAATTTAAAGATTTCATGTGTTCCTTGGATTCCGGATGCCTCGTCTCCATTCTTTGAGTCCTTGATCAGTGTTGTCTGAGTCTTGAAGCTCATTGTTTCGTTTGAGATAACCGAAGGATGATGTTGACCGTTGTTGATACCCCTTTGTCATTCGAAGTGGGAGGACGTATTTCGTAAATTATTGCCGCGTTGAGGTTAGTTTCGTTGAGGCAGAAAAAGGAGGAGCTTTTATAGTTTGAAGAATACGTTATGTATCGGATACGGTGCGTGTCTTTCGGATACCCAGGCGACAACCGACGAAATCCAGTTGGAAGAGGCGATTGATCACCGCCCATTCCAGATGGAAGTCTCGGGAAGTCAATTGGACTATCGGGTATTCTTGATGCATTTTAATACATAGGTATTGAAGAAGTATGAAACGAATCCGTTGCATGTGTTAGAGAGGTCCGAAGTTGAGTTAAAAGCCGACGTGTCCTAAGGTGAGAATCCGACACGTATCCTAGATTTGTGTAGCCAAGTTTTGAGAGGCAATACGATACGATTAATATGAGTTTACATGGGGAAAGGGGGACGAAGTTCGAAGGAGATATCCACCTTCGTTTTAGTTGATTGATGTGAGTATGACATAGCACTTTCATGATTATTGAACCGTTGTATATGTAAGTTGTTGTGATTTTGCGTATCAATATGATACTTGGTAGCGTTGGACCTGGTTTGGCAAATTTCGGGACGAAATTTCTTTAAGGAGGGTAGAATGTAGAGACCCGTAAATTTCCTTATTTTAATTTTAATATTTTATAAAGGGATAAGTGATGGTTTAGTGTGGAATTTGTGGTTGCGGGTTAATGTGCAAGAGTATGAAAAATGTGGGTGTTAGTGTAATATAGTGCATGTGTGTATATGTGTGTGTGCCAGGAGAGAAAATTCATTTCTCTCCTCCCTCTCCATCTCTCGGTTCTCTCTCTCCTCTCCCGGCTCTCTTCATCTCTCTCACTCTCTCACCCAAAAACTCGCCTCTAAACTCAAAACCCAAAACTATCAACCTCAACTCCATTTTCTACTTGTGTAATCGGGCTCGTATCGCATTGGATAGAGCTCGGTTCGGTGTATTTAGCTCGGTTGGGATTCCGGAAGCTAGGGCTTGCAGAATCTCTTTGGTTTCGGCTTGGATACTCGAGGTAGGGAATTCTACCTCTCTTTATATGTTTTATGGGTGATTTGGTGCATGAATCGTGCTTGTAATGTCGTGTTTAAGTTTGGATTGAAAATTCGTAGTTGCTGTTAGAATTGTCTGTTTTTCCTAGATTCCTACCGGTAGGCCTGTCCTTTCTACCGGTAGAACGTTGTTACTTTACAAGAAAATCGATTCCCTACCGGTAGGAGCCTTTTCCCTACCGGTAGAACAATTGAGAAATTTCTTCGTAACCAGCTCAAACGTACAGCAGCAGCTCAAAAGCTGCTCAACGTATCGAACTTCTACCGGTAGGAATTCCATACCTACCGGTAGGTCAAGCACAAATTCGAATGTTGACCTTTCTGTTTCCAAGTTCTACCGGTAGGACTTGCTTGCCTACCGGTAGGTTGCGTGAATTGGAGTTTCTACCGGTAGGACTTGTTCACCTACCGGTAGGTCTAGGTTCTACCGAAATGTTGGCCTTTCTGTCTTCAAGTTCTACCGGTAGGACTTGCCTACCTACCGGTAGGAGACTAGGAGTTTGAGCTGCTTTCAGCTGCTTCCTTGAGCTGCTGCAGTATCTTTCAGCTGCTTTCCTATATCCTTCAACTCGCGTGTCGAAGCTTTTCATTGACTCTATTGGGTTCGTTTACGCATCATTTCTAGTGTTTGGAGAATAATACATATTTCATACCTAAAAACATGCCCGATGGACTTGAATGAACTTATTGAGTTAATTATCACGGAAACTAGGATCAACGGATTGACTTTAATGGATTACGAATATAATGTGATATGCTACCGCCTAATTTGAACTGAAAACCGCAGTGAGTAGTTGATGCGTGGGTCATGGGTTTAACTTGAAGTAAAAGGTTAGTAGATTGCTTAAAGGGGAATTAATGACGGTTTACGAACATGTGAAGAACACAATGATATAAAAGATAGCTATTCGATGTAACGTGAAGCACGTATTGTGAATGTTGATATCTTTGAAACCTGAAGCTGAGAATAAAACATGAGAATCAGATGTACGGGGTCTTAAGAACCCGGAATGAGAATCGGATGTACGGGGTCCCGAGAACCCGGAATGAGAATTGGATGTACGGGGTCATGATCACCCGGAATGTAAATTGGGTATACGGGGTCCTAATGCCCGGAATGTCTTTTGATTGATATCATAAGGTGACGATGTGAAAGATTTCTTGCGTGCCCATCAAGGATCCATAGGGAACTTATGAGATACTAAGCGGTTGTAACGTAACCATATGAGGTGGATGCGTGAAGATCGAAAGATGAGTAAAAATGAATTCGAAGGACAAAGATAGGTTAACTGTCAAGAGTGAAGTGTTCGTTTACGTTCTAAATTTCTAATATAGTACTTGTGTCTCATCCATGCTCCCTTTGTTATTCGAAAGTCTATGTTTCATCGACATCTTTCATCTCATTTGCATATAGAGTTTGCGTAGACTTTTCTACTGGGCTAGTGTAGCTCAAGCCTTATATTATTTTCAGGTGCTAACCCGGAACCATAGCTTGCATTGCTTGGCGTGCTTGGAGTGTGGACATTATTTTTGAAAGTTAACCGAAGGAGTTGCCTATTCATCTTTGTAAATTTATTTTGAAAGATGTATTTGTAACTAAAATTGTAATTCTTTTGACTCGAAATATTGTAACCACTAATTCTTTTTCGAACTTCGCTACTTATGATAATCTGGGGCCGTCGAGCCAATGTTGTAATATGTTGGAACATTATGGACTTGGAAGCTTAATTGAGGGAATGGGAACACAGTGATCTTTTGGGTACAGTACGGATATTTGTGAGTATTTTAGTATGAAAATCATTTATAATTATGTTAAAATTCGAGGGCGTGACAATCGTTGTCCAATATTATATGATCTGTATCGTTGAGAGAGTAGTTCAATATGACAGAATCCGGGTCAAGATCGGACCACCGGGCACATATTTTATTGATGACAGTGCTGAAATCATGCCCTGGATTCATCCGAATGGCTGCAAACTTGCCATCATGTTGACACATCATGATTAATTCACTTGCCATGTCAGTCCTACATGGAATACAAATTGTCAGTTAAACCACATTTGTACATAGTGTTAGAATGGAAAAACAGACAAACTCATTTTACGGTAATGTAACCATAAAATGAAATGATAATTTAACCATCTAATCACGATACGATTTGAGTAACTACTTTTTTCTTGTGGTAATTTAGCCATGAATTTTTCATTTCCGGTTGGCCAACCTGAACAATAACAAAAAAAATTGTAAATTTGTGGTCAATTGATCATGTGATATTCCTAAAATCATTATGGTAATTTAACCATGTAACAGATTGATTGTGTAATGTTATTTCTTGTTTTAATGGTAATTTAACCATGTATTTTGAAACAAGAACAATGGGAAATATGATTTTTTGTCGTTCAGTTGGCCAACTTCATCAATGAATAAGGCGTAAAAATGTAAAACCAAGTGAGTCTGCTAAGCCTACACCAAAGATACATGGTGACTTTTAAGCAATATATGGATTGAGCAACCAAACCCGTTTCATGGTAAATGATGCAAACAAGTAACCATGAAAAAACAAAAAACAATGGGGTTTGCTTAGACTACAAAACAAGGCAAATAATACAACAAATTGCCATGAAACTAACACCAAAAACACTACAATTTCATGAACAATGGTCAGGAGCGTACCTTGTTGCAGAAAAGATGATGAAGAAGGATGAGGATGAGTATGAATAAGGACGTGGGAGTTAAATATGGAGTAAAACCGTCATCTACCATTCGAAATTAAAGGAACTGAGAAATTAAAGGGATTTGTGGGAAGTTTGAAAGTTTGAAATTAGGGATCTCTTCCTTCCCCCTATTCAATCTCTAGTTTATTTGAAACAATATTTAGCTGTAACTGAAGGGATTGGAATTCATCCATCCCTCTCTCTCTCTCTCTCTCTCTCTCTCTCTCTCTCTCTTCATCCGTCCCCCCAGTCTCTCTCTCTCTCTCTCTCTCTCTCTCTCTCTCTCTCTCTCTCTCTCTCTCTCTCTCATATGTTTAATATCCTAATATCTATATATCAATATATAAAATAGAATCAATATAATAAAATAGAATAAAGGGTAATAGAGGTAATTGACATATTACAAGGATGAAATCATAAGCATGAAAAAAGGGAAGGATGGATTCTTACATAATATGAAAAAATAGGATGGATATTTAAATATTCCTTCTTTTTGACCCAACAAAAATTAAAAGGAAGCTAAATCTACTAGAGATTTAGGAAACTAATTACTCTAGAATACTTATTTTCCTAATTTGAAGATTTCTAACAAAATATTGAAATCAAATATACTACTTCCTAATCGATATGATATTTTCATTCTGCACCATTCTCCTTGGCTTGAAGAAACTTGTCCTCGAGTTTATATAGTTGGATTCGCCGAATCTTGTCTGCATCAATTTTGTATTTCAAATTGATTTTTCCCAACCGAAACTGTAAACAAGAGTGAGAAATGTGAAGAAATAATTTTCATAAATAAAACAAATCTACCTTCCTTCTGTATTGAAACATAAGGACTCTTGCATGTAGTGTTTTTCATAAACTCCCAAAACGGATCAACAAATCCATTACTCTGGTCAACTTCATCATCTGAGGCCAAAAGGGGGTGTTCCGGTTTCTCCGAAAAGGAAATTTTTGAAAAACAAGGCAATTTCAAGCTAAAAAATTATGTGTTTACGCAAATAATTTTTCTAGTAATATGGATCTTGTTTGATAAATCTCATTAAGATATTTTAAACGGTGCAAAAAAAATTGAAAAAATATTTTTTATTTTCATTATATTTGAGTTTGAAATTACCTTCGTTTGAAAAAAAATACTTTTTTTTAAAAGTGGAACACCACCTAACTCAAGCATGTATCAACATCAGATGCCAACTCTTTTGTCCAAAAACTGCATCACCTGAATAACCCAAACCACCCTGAAAGTACGAGTCTGACTGATGCCATTGCCAACAGTACCCTTAGGTCCATTCTGTCCCAAAAGTTGAACTTTCTAAAAGCACAGATGAAAACTATGCATCCCTCGCATGTGATCAAAATGAAATAATAACCCCCAGTTGTCACATTGAATTACAGACGGATAAAAACAACCCCAACTGTACCAAGACACCATAATTTCCTACTTCATTGTATCAAAAAGAATAAAATATATGTATCAATTTATAAGACAAGTAACTTTCTACTTCGTTTCTAGTCTATTACTCTTTCTTCCCCTTAAAGCTCACTTTCACAGTGATCATAGACAGAACCTTCAATCGCCATCTCAGAAATAAGTAATGTAAGCATCAAATAAATGTCTCTGTCTTCATAACGAGGTATATGGTTTTCTTTAAAAACGAACGTGTGGTTTCTTATCCCAATCCAACTGCATCCAATCACCTTCTTTTCAGTGCTCTCTTTCAAGGCCTTCCTCACTCGAACCATGCTCTCCCATTTCCCCCTCATCTCATAGGCCCGATCAAGTACAAGATAGGGTAGAGATGAATGTGGATCATACTCTATCAACCTCTCCGCTACTCTTTCGGTGAAATTTAAATCTCCATCAGCCCCAATACCTTGAAGAATGGATGCCCAAATTACAGGACTGGGCTCCCGAGGCATTGCCTCTACAATATCCATGGCTTCTTTGAGTTTACCTGCTCGAATCATCATATTCACTACACAATGATAATGCTCGATCATCCCTTGGTACTACTCCATATGCCTTCTCCATTGAGAAAAGGACTCTCATTCCTTCTTCTAAAAAGCCCCCATAGCTGCATGCCAATAGAACCCCAACAAGAGTAATTCGATCCGGCTTTGGACCTATTCTAAGTAGTTCCTGGAAGAGGTCAAGGGTTTCAGCTACTCTCCCATTCGGTGTCAAACCTAAAATAATTGTGTTCCAAGATATCAAATCTTTTTGGATCGATTTCAGCAAAAATATTTATGGAATTGTCAATAAATCCGTATTTGGCATACATTTCTACAAGTGAACTCCCAACCACCGCATCAGATTCCATACCTAATTTGAAAACCAAGGAATGGAGTTGACTCCCCTGCTCTGCTGGAAGAAGAGAAGAAGCAGAGCTCAGAACACTGCTGAGCATGAATTTAGTCGGGCTGAGGTGATCTCTCATTATAAGGACAAAAAGTTGAAAAGCATCCTCTCCAAAACCATGCCTTGCGTAGCTCGGAATCATAGAATTACAAACGGCAGAATCCAGTACAATGGTTTCTTCAAAGAGCTGGATTGAATCCTCCAATCTGTTGCATTTGGAAAATAGGTCAATGGCAGCACTTGATACAATGGTGTTAGAAAGAAAGTAAGAAACCCGAGCTTGATGCAGAAAGTGTTGGGATTATTTCCCCTAAATCAATCCCACCCGCAAACGGAAGCGTAATCAAAAATTAAATACGCAATAAACAAGGCACAACAAGAACAACCAATATACGTGGTTCCCCAAACTCGGGTACGTCCACGGGAGAGAGAAAACAATTTCCACTATCACCAAGGTTTACAAAGGGCTTACAAAGAGATCCAACAATCTCTCAAATACCATATTCAACAACCTACAATCAAAGTGGAAAGATCTTACCCAAAACTCTCCAACACAACTGAAACAGAGGGCACCAACCGGAACAAATCAGCCCACAAAAAGGAACACAAAGGCTGTTGCAAATTGCTTGAACAAAGAGAGGAAAGTCGCTGCCTTGATCTCTTCCTTGGCACCGTCACAACACAAACACACACAGTGCACTCCACGTTTTTCCCTGTTTCACAGTAGCACACACAGCACCAAACCCTTTTCTCTCTTTTTGATCTTTTTCTCTCACACATTCTGGAGCCATCCACCGAAAAAACAAAAAAAACCTTTTTGTTCCCAATAAAAACCTAGTAATATTGGGCTTCCAAAAACAAAACACTTGGGCCAAAATATTGGGCCTATTTTCATGGGCAAAAAATCCAACAATCATCCCCTTCCTCATGAAAAATATGCCCCTCACTCGGAACCTCGCACCCCCTCATCCGGGTGCCTTGCACCCCCTCACTCGGGTGCCTATCCGAAGACATCGGCAACCAAATTGGTTGTAAAAGTGACCCTTTTTCTTGCACTTTTTCCTTCATCAACTCTTTCAAAACTTATCACTTGAAACACTTCTTTTTCGGTGTTGCTTGCCACACATATCGACTCATTTTCTTGCACCTTTACACGCCACACTTGCGCAACTCGACGCTTCTCTTTTCCGCTAGCTTGGTGTCCGAAACTTGTATGCCTCCTCTCAACACGACCTTGAAGCTTGTACAAGTTTCTTACCCTCTTGCCTTGCAACCTTCTCATTCTTGAAAACCTCAAGATCCATTCCTTGACGTAAAGCTACAACCCTTTGCGTCCAACATTCGTAAGGAAATCAAATTTTTCTTCAAACGCGGATGTTACAAAAATTCTTGTTTTCTTTCCAATCGATGGAGTATCGACGGGAAATCGTTTCGTAAGCTTGCTGGAATGTGGGTGTGAAAAGTGGAATTTGGTTCCTTGCCGTATTTCAGGACTTCTTTGGAAATAAACAATGAAGTGGATGAAATATGAAAGAAGATTAACAAAATGGACTTTATTAACCCTCAAAGTAGAAGAACAATCAATCAAGATGATTGAGTGAACAATTACAAGTTAACTTTATTCCTAGAAAATAAAAGATAAAGGCCTGATTGGCGTTGTTTGTGTGTCCGTAAACCGTCTTGCACTTTGATTATAAATAGAGATCCCTTCACTTTTGAATTCAAATCTTCCCTCCAAAGTAGCAGTTGGAACTCCTTCAAATTCTGGCGAAGTAACTTCTTCAACTGCCGATCATGCCCACGTCTGGAAAACTGTTTCGTTAATTGTGGTTAACATCCTCTTTAATCGTGGAATCATGGGACTTAATTCCCTTTGACATCTATCACCTGATCGACGGACCAAAGGAACATAAAAATACGCCACGTGTTGGCCAATTGACAGACAAGACTTTTCATAGTTTCATCATCGATTCAATTCCATCCTAAATAATTAAGGTGAGTCCATCCTATTCTTTTATTTACCCATATTTACCCTTGCCACATGTCGCCCGATCGACGGGTAAAAGGAAATCTCAGTTACGGTACAAACAGTGGAATATGTCGAACTCCAATCAATGTCACAAACCTTCCATCGGCCATACAAAAACGTACCGAACCCATGCCAACAACCTTGTTCACCGTGTTGTTCGCCATCCTAACGGTACTTTTCTCACAAGCCTCATACAAACAAAAATAGTTCCGATTTGAACACATATGGAACGAACATCCGGAATCCATAACCCAACCAAAATGCTTTGTACCTTCGGAAGTCACCGCAAGCAAATCACCATCATTTTCGGTGGAGCTCTCAACCACCGCCGCTTCGGATTTTCCTTTCTCTTGCTCTATCTTGGCTTTGAGCTTTGGGCAAAATTTCATTATATGTCCTTCTTCATTACAAAAGTAGCACTTTCTTTTATCAACACCCCGCGACTCACCACCTCGCGAGGATGAGCACCCCCTTGGCTTAGACCCATTTCGCCTTTCGGTCGTCCGCCCTCTAGCTTGACTACCAGAAGATGCAACCATGGCACGATCCTCTGACATCCTCTCGCTCTCCTTCCTTCGCATCGACTCCTGGGATAGAAGTGTAGCAATAACCTCATCAAGTCCAAGAGTGTCTTTCCCAAACAACAATGTAGTCTGGAGATGCTCATACGATATCGGCAAGGAAACCAACAAAATGATCGCCTTATCTTACTCCTCAATCTTTGCGCCAATGGCTTCCAACTCTGTTATTAGCCGATTGAACTCATCCAAGTGCTCATTAATATTTCCTCCCTCGGACATACTTAACGCATACAATTGCTTCTTTAACGACAACCTATTCGTCAAAGATTTAGACTTGTACCTACTCTCCAACTTTGCCCAAAGTTCCGCCGGATCCGTTTCATTGATAACTTCTCGGAGAGTGCTATTTCCAAGATACAATTGAATGGTGCTATTTGCAAGCTCTCTCATCTCCTCCCATTTATCTTTCTTCATTTCTTCGGGCTTTTCGGATTTCGGCTTGAGTGCTTTCACTAAACCTTCTCTCACCAAAATATTCCTCACCTTTTGTTGCCAAAAAGTAAAATCATTGTGCCCATTGAAAAGCTCAACTGCGATACCCGGTGCTTTTTCCTGCCATAACTTGCGTATTAATTTTTCCCTTAGCCTTAGCTCTGATACCACTTTGTTGGGATTATTTCCCCTAAATCAATCCCACCAGCAAACGGAAGCGTAATCAAAAATTAAATACGCAATAAACAAGGCACAACGAGAACAACCAATACACGTGGTTCCCCAAACTTGGGTACGTCCATGGAAGAGAGAAAACAATTTCCACTATCACCAAGGTTTACAAAGAGATCCAACAATCTCTCAAATACCCTATTCAACAACCTACAATCAAAGTGGAAAGATCTTACCCAAAACTCTCCAACACAACTAAAACAGAGGGCACCAACCGGAACAAATCAGCCCACAAAAAGGAGCACAGAGGCTGTTGCAAATTGATTGAACAAAGAGAGGAAAGTCGCTGCCTTGATCTCTTCCTTAGCACCGTCACAACACAAACACACACAGTGCACTCCACGTTTTTCCCTGTTTCACAGTAGCACACACAGCACCAAACCCTTTTCTCTCTTTTTGATCTTTTTCTCTCACACGTTCTGGAGCCATCCACCGAAAAAACGAAAAAAAAACCTTTTTGTTCCCAATAAAAACCTAGTAATATTGGGCTTCCAAAAACAAAACACTTGGGCCAAAATATTGGGCCTATTTTCATGGGAAAAAAACCAACAGAAAGCAAGTATTTGCTTACCCTTTTTCAAATCTCGCAAGTTGGTACAAACACTAGTCACTATCGATACTGTAAACTTGTCAGGTGAATATCCAATAGATACCATCAAACAGAACTGATGCAACGCCATTTCCCCGTGCCCACATTTCCAACATCCCGAAATCAACAAATTCCAAGACACAACATACACCTCCTCCAATGTTAGAAACACTGCAAAGGCATAATCCACAAGCCCGAGCGTCCCGTACATGTTAATCAAGGAATTCCCAACTACCACATTTGACAACAAATCCACCCCACTTCACATCATGCTACCATGAATCTGCTTGCCATAACAAGCACTCGTCACGCACGATGTCATAATCGAGAATGTGAATTCATTAGGCCTCATACCCTCATTCTGCATCCCCCTAAAAAGTTCCAATGCACTATCAAAAAACCCATTTGAAGCATATCCTGAAATAACCGAGTTCCAACTCACAATATCTCTTTTGGGCAATTTCTCAAACACATTACGTGCACCTTCGAGGTTACCAGAGTCGACATAGACCCTCGAGCAAATGTTCCAAGAAATGGTGTTCTTGTTGGCTATGTCATCAAATGCTTGCAAAGCATCACTAAAGGTTTCGACTTTGGAGTACAGATCGATGCAGCGGTTACCCAGAAAAGTGTGGCGGTTGAAACCGACTTTAATCAACTGGGCATGGGTTGATTTGGAAAAAAATCAAAGATTTCAGTGAGAGGCTGTGGTCTATGAGGTTGGAGTAAAAGGAGAGTGACTTTGTGTGAAGCCCATGAGATTTAATAAGAAAAGGGTACATACAAATGCTATACTACCATCATCACAGATAAGAGCTTTTTGCTGCAAGCTCAAAGCTTTGCGTAAGGCAACTATATATAGCGTATCACCCAAAACGAAAATTCAAGAACTTCTACAATTGCATTGGAGGGGTTACGTGATGTCCAACACCCCTCAACGTCGCACATTATTGGAAAAAAAATTCAATGCCGGGTGGGTATCACGTGGTGTCCGCTCTGCACATTCGAGCAGGCCATTGCGGTTTTAGATGGCTCGAATTTGGAGAGATAAAAAAGAGAGAGAAAGTGTTTGGGTGAGAGGAGAGAGAATATTTCATTTCAAGCCGTCAAAAAGTGTATTAGACAACCCGAATGTACTGAGTAGATACGACGTGGGATATACCCACTTGGCACTGCAAATTTTGGACAACAAGAAACATATATTTCCTTCCTTCGTCCAATTTTAAATGTACCCTATAAGAATTCTTGCATTTACAAACTCTTCAAAAAAAAATTATTTGTTTACACCAAATTAAATGAATACTTTAATTTGGTGTAAAAAATAATATATAGAAATATATTTTTTGGGATTTGAAAAGGATGAATTCTCATTGGAAACATTTAAAGTGAGACGGGGGAGTACAATAGGAAAGGAACATAGTTTGCGGTCAAGAAGTACTAATTTTGCGGCTACTAGAGAGGGCATCATTGACGAACACGCTTTCCTCGTAAAATGGAACTAGGAGCAATTTCTTGCAGCTAAGAACAATTTATCGCGTGCATGAACAATTATTAGCGGCCAACAGAAATTTTCCGCGGCCAGGGAACAAAAGAGCAAACATGAGAAATTTTATCGTGTGCGTGAGAAATTGTTAGCTGCCAACAGCAATTTTTCGCGGCCAGGTTTTAGAATGCGGGGTTTCGTCATAAACTTAAAAAAGTACGCTTATAGTTCAGCATCCACTGTTGTCCTCCCATGGCATTGAGAGACTCGAAAGTCGAAACACAACCACACACTCTCTCTCTCTCTCTCACATGCACTCTCTCTCTCTAGACTCAAAACACAACCTCTCTCTCTCCAATACCATCAAAACCTGGACTTCAACCCCGCAGAATACTCCGAACAAATTTGTTAGTCACAATGCAGAATACTCCGAACAAATTCCGCACTCAACTCATGATGTTCTAAAGAAATGAAAGCCATTAACTCCTCTGTTTCTACGTAGTAGTATTTTTTAACTTTTCGTATCTCTACTGCATTTATAGATTGATTGATAGATTAGTCTCTTGTTCATAAGTCTTTTAAGCCAAACACCTCTTATGATGAGCCCACACAGTGGAGAAATAAAAAAAAAAAAAAAACACTCTAATATGGAAGGGGGGGGGAACACTACTCTGGATGTGGAAGATTTTTTTGCTACTTCAATGAATTATTGGAGTTCTTCATTTCATTTTGTTTAATTAAAGCAGTGAAGCTAGGCAGCTAGCTAGCAGTGGAATAACACTTAGGCCCCGTTTGATAACTTGATAACAGTGATAGATAGATGAGATTCGTAAGGAGATGAGATTAGAATTGAGATTGGTAATGAGAAGAGATTGATAATAAGTATGTTTGTTTGAGATGAGATAAGATGATAGGATTATTAATATCATGTTTGTTTGAGATGAGATTAGATGATGTGATTGATAGAAGAAATTGGTAATGAGAAGAGATTGGAATTGGATAACGAATACCAAGTCCCAAGGGGTATTGCTAATACCCCCTATGGAGCTCACTACTCATCACAACGAAGTAATAATCCTGTTATCAAACAGGAGGTTTGGGAAGCCCTTGGAATTGGTAGTACAATCCTAAGGCATAATCCGGCTATCAGACGGGGCCTTTTAGTGCTCAACTTACACCTCCCCACTATTGTCCCCTTTGCTTAACTATTGCACTTCCTTATGCCCACACTCGAAAGTCAAGTCATTGCATTAAACACAAGTGTTTGGGTAACAGTCATAGTAACCTATGTGGTATGGTACACAAACAGGTCCACCCCTGTGCATCTATAACCTGACAGATATTTTATCCTTGTCATTAAAACAATTTATCACACTTCATGTTTGTTTACACCCATTTTTAGCTAAAATTCAAAAAATCAATTCGTGGTTAGAAGAAGGCCTTGAATGACTGGGCCAATTTGAACGCCATTGATCGAGTTGAGTTTTCAAAGGCCTGGGCCAAATTATGCCTAAGATTTCGTTATCACAAGCCCAAGCCCAAGATTGGCCGAAGACTTGGGTTGACCCACTAGATCTGAGTGTTTTATCCAGGCCTAGGCCAGTTCTTAGAAATAATAAGGCCTTCTAAGTGGACCTAAATCAGTTAAAGCCCAAGTTTTCTTTCCAAACTTGGACTCGCATGGCTTACAAAGAGAAGAGGCCTATGATGCTTCTCAAGTTCAGGCCCAAGTAATAGATGGGCCTACTTCTTAAAGAAAACGTCACCTATGGCCTTCACTTGGTAGGGAAAAGGTCTCAAGCTGCTCACAAGCAGCTCAAATGCCTAGAATGTTCTTGTTGGGCAGATCTAGGTAAGCTGCTTATGGTCTGAGTCTTTACTATCCTTTAGCATGAAGCAAGGCTTGGGACACGTGGCAACCATGCATGGAAACATCCCAAGCAGCTCACAAGCAGCTTAGGCCTGGACAAGCAGCTCAAAGGCCTCTATATAACATCACATAAGCTGCTTACAAGCAGCTCAACCAGGCCTGCGTTTTTGGCCTTGGTGGGCCCAAATATCCCTTTTTTATAAACATCCATGCTCACAAGCAGCTTAAAGGCCTCAAGCTACTCACAAGCAGCTCAAAGGCCTAGAATGTTCTTGTTTGGCAGATCTAAGTAAGTTGCTTATAAGCAGCTCAAGGTCTAAACTGGTGGGACCCCATTCTTCAGCATGATGCAAGGCCAGGGACAGGTGGCGTACATGCAGCCCTTGGAGCTGTTGGTGAATGACTCATGCAGACTTAAGCAAGCTGCACACAAGCAGCTCACTCAGGTCTGGTTAATCTTTTGTTTCTCGATTCTTCTTTCATAAGGAATCAAGATTAGAGGATTTAAGGGCCCACAAGAGATAGAGGACCAATAAAATGGTAGGAAGGCCTGGAGAAGTATTGGTCTTCAGCAGTGGTGGGCCCAGAAGATGTCCAATCAAGCAGTAGCTTGAGTGTTGAAGCAGCTCAAAGGCCTGGATGCTGAAATTCCTTTTGCTCTTTTACAAAGTTTTATGCAGAAAATGAGGATTTTTCAGGCTTTGGCCATTTTCTTGGAGTGAAGAGCACATTTTGGTCAAAGAACAACCCCTCATTGGAGCATTTCGAAGCTGCTCAAGCCTAAGCCTCTGCTAGAAGGCCACATGGCAGCCATGCATGAAGGCCTGTGGAAGCAGCTCAAGGCCTGGAAGCATTGCTTATAAATACCAGAATTGAAGGCCTTGGCAATGGTCCCCGACCATCAAGCCCCCGGCTTATGCACCTACATTTTCATTTCTTTCGAGCATTACTTCAATTATCTTTACTTTCCCGCAAAGTATTTTATCTTTCAGTCCAATCTAGCCCAGCCTAGATTTTATTTCCTTTCATTTCATTATACCTAAACTTCGTTAAACCGTTAATGAATTTCATTTACCTTATCGTTCAGTCCTGTTTTCTTTTTCTTTCCATTTTTTACACCGATTAGGAAATACTAAGTCCTTATCCCAACAAGGCAAACCACAAACCACATACGGCCTCACCCCTTAGGTCGTACGCAATCGCTCAATACGAAGTCAGATCTGAGGCATTCAGGCCACGAATTTGGACTGCAATCCAGTCCTGGCATGAGGCATCCAGGGCTTGATACGAATTTGGACTGCAATCCAGTCCTGGCACGCCCGCATCAGGCCTAGAACTGCACTACTCGCTGTTCCTAAGCCAATTTTTACATTTTCGGAAGAAACAATGTTACCAGTCTTCACTGAAAGCCCCAACTGTACCTTTTTCTCCCTATGCCAAGACTCTGTCGTAAGCATGACTTTAAGAGGGTTTTTTTTCATCACACTCAAAGTGAAAAACGCCTTTTTTAAGATATCGTTTTCAGAGGATACCATTTCAAATTGGGAAATGCTAAAAATGCCTAGAAAGACCAATGTCCCAATATTCTATTCTGCTAGAGGTTGGGCACACGTATCAGTTTTTACAATTACATCGATCTACATGCAATGCGCGAGCCCAAAAAATGGGCTAGTTCCAGGAGGAAGCTCATTCGCAATTAAAAGAAAAATATGCTCGGAAGGAGTTAAATTTGTTTGAGAGAGAGAGAGAGAGAGAGAGAGAGAGAGAGTTACAGCGAAAGGTAATGCATTAGAACAAATCCTTATGCAGTTGAAATGGGAAAAAACAGAAGTGAACATTTGATGATGAAGAATTTGTGGTGGGTAGTGTGTAGATGTCGCGGGGATGTTTCTTTCATGGTGGGGATAGAAATGAGCAAGCAGCTAGGAGTACCTTTCTGAAGTTGGAATTTGTCTTTTTTGGCCTTACGGTTATGGAGTTACGATTAGTATTTTTAAAGCAACTAATGGAATTTGGTTTGGGCAATTTTGGAAGTGGAAAAATCAACACAATGACACAAAAAAATGACATCAAACTTGTGCTCCTCCTTTCTATATTAGAATAGAAAAATAGATATTTGTCGGTAAATGCTGGTGGGATGTCTCGACTCTCAATATAACTCACTACGCAGTGAGAGGGGGAAGGGCAACGGGTCACGTCCCACGTCGAGTCTTCGCATTCGGCAAGGCACTAGCAATACTCTCTTTCCAGTACATATATAGAATCCTGTTATTACAGTGACCTCTAACACTGACAAAGATCGATAAACTTTTGTAGTGGATTTTGGGTTCCTTAGTAATTCTAAGGATAGAACTTTACACCCGAAAAGAACATCGACATTAGCTTAGGAAAGTGGTGGTGGATTTCGCTGATGTTGCAAGCTACTGAACAGTCTTTCATGATGCTCCATTCTTGCCATAATGAGCAACGTAGAAGACTAATGCAGGAAGGGGTAAAGTTGGTCGCGATTTAGAACATGCTTGCCTTCTTTTCACTGCGCAAGAAAGGAATCAAGAATTCATGCAACGTGGAGGTGTGATTGAAGGAAAACAAGGAAAGAAAAAAGACTTTTAATCGTGCTTGGATTAAAGATTTGTCGAGGGAAAAGAAAATGCTATGGATTTGCCTTCACAAATTCAAGGTGCGTTTCACACACAGCCTAAATGAAC
Organism: Rhododendron vialii; assembly: GCF_030253575.1. Taxonomy (NCBI): domain Eukaryota; kingdom Viridiplantae; phylum Streptophyta; class Magnoliopsida; order Ericales; family Ericaceae; genus Rhododendron; species Rhododendron vialii. Next base: position 25,371,161 of record NC_080567.1, on the reverse strand, counting down.
TGTTATTTTCTCATGGAAATCTATGGCCAAACTCCCAAGTCAAGTCTTTGCCCTCTTGATTTGTGGAACTTACCTATACTGTGGTGCACTGATAAGGATGACGGGAAGAATCGAAGGACAGAGCTGTGACCCAAGTCTTTGCCCTCTTGATTTGTGCCACTTACCAATACTATGGTGCACTGATAACAACTACGGGAAGAATCGAAGACAGAGCTGTGTCCCAAGTCAAGTCTTTGCCCTCTTGATTTGTGCAACTTACCAAGACTTTGGTGCACTGATGACGACAACGGGAAGAATCGAAGGACAAAGCTGTGTGCAAGGGTGGCGTGCCAGAGGCCATGGCAGCAGGTAGCTTTCAGATAACATGACCCATACACGTATTTGATACATAGACTAGTCTACCTTGTGATGGGACGCACAAACGGCAGTTTGATGTGATCTTTTCATTGTGAAGAACTGTAAAATCCTGACTTTTAAAATTCTAGTCACGTGATCCGAATAGGAACTTGACACTCTAATTTAATTCTAATAGTAAGTTAGGCTACGCGAAGTGTATCATAATCCGAATGAATGTGTGAATTTTGGTCTAATTTTGTAAATACTATGGGGCAATGGAGTTACATCTTATACACGGCACGAGTTATGCAACGTTGGAATCTTTCCTTTAAAACCGGACACCGCCATGATAATCCCCATACTTTTATTAGTCTATGTTGAATTTTTGAGATTTTTCGGAGACCAAAATCTGAACGCGTACGGATTGAACTCGCGCTAGCGGAACACGTAATGCGTTGTGTCAATAGGGGAAAGAAACAGGTGTCATACTTTAACCTGTTTCACCTTCCACCGTTCACATATCAGACTAAAGGGAATAAAGCCCTATTATATTATGCAAAGCAGAGGAAGTGATTAGGAACCAAAATAAAAAAAAAAGAATAGAACTTCTGTTCTGTACTAGTCCTCCACTATCACGGACGAGCCGTTCGCCGGAAGACTCCATTGCCGAGCTTCCTTTTCCCTCTCTTCTGGTAATTTCACCTTCCCACTCTGTGAATTTATATTAAAATAGGTATTTCACGTATCTATATTGGAAAGTAGAGTGAAAAATACAAGACACCTAAATCACACATAATACACACACGCCACCACAAATTGGCAGCCCCCGCTGCCAGCTACCCTGTGTTACTTCCTCTCACCTCTCCACTGTATCTCTTTCTCTTCGCACGTTCGCCGCACCCGAACCCTTAATATTTTCACACAAGCAAAACTCCTTTCCGGCAAAGAGTTCGGCTTCGGAACTCGCCACCGTAAATTAGTTTAATTCGATTGTTTACAGGTATTATTTCGATTGTCTTTAACTCCAATTCACGAGATTAATATAGGAATTGATTAGGTTAATTAAAGGATTACACCAATTCTTCGTACACAATTCTTGCCGATCCATCGACCTAATGAGTAAATTTAAATCAGTTGCCAAGTTAAGTTCAACAGACTGTAACAATAGTAATTCGTGATACATTTTGTATAGGTACCTGTGTCTTGGGCTAATTCGAGGCCACGTCAAGTTAGACGCATCCTTTTTGGTGAGTTGCGCATACCTTAGTTACATGTATTTTCTGAATTTTTGGAATGAAATGCCATTGCTTGATTTTACTGGAAAATATGGAATTTGAGAATCTTACTTGGTTGAAATTGATGATGATAAATGGGAAATACATGCGATGGCTTGTTTATAAATCTTATGTGTTAATGGATAAATCTAGACCATGGCAATATGTTTTAAGACTTGAATTTTACTTGTTGCTAGTACATGTTTGTGATAGTGTGCATAATTCATTCGAACGGTGTTCCGAGCGCTAGGGGACGGGCAAAGATACTAGTGGCATGAAGTAATAAGGTAGGAGATGCTGCCAGGCATCACCGGGTATTGATATCATACCACTCTTCAATGGGGTCGCTCCCCAACCGACTGGCAAAAATACCGTTGAATGATATTATCACTCAAAAGTGCAAAAGTTGAAAGAAAAATGAAATGAAAAAGTCCATCTCTTGGACCAAAGAAATGAGCTTGCGGACTAAAATGCATGTACTGTATGTTAAACGAAATATTTGGATTGTTGCTTTGAACTGTTTTATAATATGGGGTATTTTCATGGTCAAACTTGTAACTTTGGTATACGTTTCTCACCCAAGCTTCGGCTTATGAAAACCTTTTCCAATTTTTCAGGTTAAGATAGACATCAAGTTGTGGACTGAATGGGGTGCTAGAACAACCGTGGAGAATTATGTGTAGCCTAATGGTTTGTAACTATTATACTTGTACACTTAGAAGCTCTGGGATTATGTTATTTATTCTACGCTTCCGCATACCTTGCTTATATGGTTTAAAATGACAATGATGTGAGAAATCCCTAAACTAGACTACGAGCAGACCTTCGGCGGCTTAACACCCACTTGGCCGGTCACGACTTCCAAGATAGGTTTTGGGTCATGACAAGAACTTAATATTTCCTAGTACTGCTTAGCCAGTAGCCAACAAGAAATTACCGTTAGGCAAGTCTATATCACAACATAACCTTGAAGAAATGGAAACAATTGTATTTCTCTTTCTGAGTGTTGAAAGCAATTGAACTGAATGCTCATGTTCATTTCCAGTTCAAACAATAAATAAGGGACCTTAACAGTCCCAGGATAATCCGGCAATTGTTTACCTTCTCTATAAATAGTTCTCCATTCACTTAGAAGCCGTTCATTCCCTCAACCCATAACTGCCTTTCATAGCTTCATAGTACCGAACCAAGAATGACACCCTTAGCAGCAAAGACACTACTTCCCAACCTGTTCGTTTCATGCCAAGGTTTTTTTGTCTTTTTCGTCATCCTCTCATCGGTCTTTCCTTTCAATTCCACTGGTCTTTCTTCTCCTGCAACTGGAAAAGATGTTGGAGAAGAAGGAATACAAGCAGCGGCGCTCTTGGCGTGGAAAGCTAACCTTGACAACCAAAGTCAATCCCTCTTGTCCTCATGGGTTGTCGGAAGCAACCACTGCAATTGGATTGGAATTGGTTGTAAAAGGGCTGGCAGAGTCATCACTCATATTGACCTTAATAGTCATGGTTTGAGAGGTACACTATCGAATCTAAATTTCTCATCTCTCCCTCATCTTCTCAGCTTTAATCTTACAAACAACTCACTTTATGGGACCATCCCCTCCAGCATTGGTAGCCTTTCAAGTCTCACCAATCTTAGCTTGTCCGCCAACCATCTTTCCGGCTCAATACCACCTGGAATAGGCCAATTGTCAAATCTCAAGATCTTGGAGCTGAACCAAAATCAAATAGGTGGCCCCATCCCCAAGGAGATAGGATCGCTCATTTCTCTTATTGAGCTCACTTTACATTCAAACAATCTCTCTGGTCCAATTCCTACTTCTATAGGGAACTTGTTGAACTTAACCACTCTTTTCCTTCACCGCAATCGTCTTCCCGGGTCGATCCCCAAAGAAGTAGGGATGCTGAGGTCTCTCATTTATCTCAGACTCGCAATAAACAATCTCACAGGTACAATCCCTGCTTCTATAGGGAACCTAAAATTCCTTGTGTCTTTGGCTGTATTTGATATACTTACTGGATCTATTCCCCCACAATTTGAAAATCTTACACTTTTGGGAGCTTTTTATGCAAGTGGTAACATGTTCACTGGTCATTTACCAGACCTATGCATACGTGGATCACTTCAAAACTTTACAGCCACACATAACAATTTCAATGGACTCATCCCCAAAAGCTTGAAAAATTGTAGCAGCTTATACAGGGTAAGGCTTGAGGGAAACCAACTTTCGGGAAACATATCAGAAGATCTTGGAATATACCCGAATTTGGATTATATTGATTTGAGCGACAACAATTTCTATGGCAAACTCTCTCCAAAATGGGGAAAGTGTAAAAATTTAAAAAGTCTCAAAATGTCCAACAATAATATTTCTGGAGGGATACCCCCTGCATTGGTAGAGGCAACCCAACTTTCTAGACTTGATTTCTCTTCAAATCATTTAGTGGGAGAGATCCCAACGAAATTCGGTAGTTTGGTTTCTTTGTTTGACCTTAAGTTGAATGACAACCAACTATCAGGTAATATTCCTCCAGAACTCGGCCTCCTTCCAAACTTAGTGACTCTAAATTTGGCAACTAACAAATTAAGTGGCTCAATCCCTCGAGAGCTAGGAGATTGTATGCGGCTATTGAACTTGAGTTTGAGCAATAATAGACTTGGGGAAAACATTCCTTTGGAACTAGGTCAACTCCATGGCCTTGAAAGTCTTGATTTGGGTGAGAACTTGTCACGCCCTCGATTTTCAACATAAATAATAAACACTTTTAATAAATAAAGTCCTCGCTGTAATACAAATAATACCCCAAAAGATCTTTTTGTTCACTGTTCTCAAATAAAATTCAAATATTACATTCCAACTCGAAGGCCCTAAATCATCAAAATACCAATATCCTAGGGAAATATTATTACAATTTACAAATACTATCTTTCCAAAAAAAATGCTCTTTCAGATCTTGTGCTATGAAATCCTTCTTGAATACCTTTTTAAAGGTTTGGTCACAAATGCACAACATGTACTCCATGTCAACTTCCTTGAATCGTACCTGAAAATAATAGGGTGAGCTACACTAGCCCAGTAGGGAAATCTATACGCAAGCTATATGAAAATGTGATGAATCATACACCTAGACTGAGTGATGGGACGAGATACCACAAAGAAACGTGAGTTTTCCACCACAAACGAGCATACTACAACCAGGGGATCATAATTTCATAAAGGTGTTCCTAACAGCTCATGCGTCAAACTAGAAGCATAAACCAACTCGAATTATCCTAATTAGACCACAACTTATCTTCAACCGTCACTTGTCCATCGCTACGCAATTACTCCATTTTGCCTCGATCCATACGAATATGTGATGATCATGCACCAACAGTGGTAGGTGAGCAACATTATATATGTACAACGAACCCCAAGACGCTAATAACAATGAGTATATCTATCAGCAGAACAACACAAACATATCATTGGATTTCCTTTTTTTTAACATAATTGATTTATCTTTCATTTCTCAAGTATTAACCACTCCATGCAACAAGAACTAGTTTCCTTGATTTGTACCGAACAAGAGGCTCAGTGAGGAAGAATAGTAATCCAAGATACGGTTCAAAGTCGAAAACGACAAGCCAAACATTAGATTAACAACTTTATCTCCCTTTTCATTTCTCAAGCAACACAGGTCATAAGTCTAGCTCAACCAATCAACAATGCGTGATATGTGATGCAAAGCAATGCACCGGGCAATGTTGGGCCCCGTAACCCCCGCCAAGGTCCCACCAAGAAGGTGAACCGGGCTCCGTCTATATTGACGTGAATTCCGGGCGGTGTTGGGCCCCGTAACCCTCGCCAAGGTCCCACCAATGAGGTGAACCAGGCTCCGTCCATATTGACGTGAATTCCGGGCGGTGTTGGGCCCCGTAACCCTCGCCAAGGTCCCACCAATGAGGTGAACCGGGCTCCGTCCATATTGACGTGAATTCCGGGCGGTGTTGGGCCCCGTAACCCTCGCCAAGGTCCCACCAATGAGGTGAACCGGGCTCCGTCCATATTGACGTGAATTCCGGGCGGTGTTGGGCCCCGTAACCCTCGCCAAGGTCCCACCAATGAGGTGAACCGGGCTCCGTCCATATTGACGTGAATTCCGGGCGGTGTTAGGCCCCGTAACCTTCGTCGACATCCGAAGTTGGATACGACTCCATCCATTGTCCATATGCTATGACATGCCACACCATGATACATACAAAGTTCGATGTCACACGTAGCCGTAACACTCGAATCATAGGTCCATAAACATCCTTCATTATGCACAATCCATCCATAATCAATCTCACACCCATTATCGAGTTAAAACGATTATACAACATCATTAAAAATTGCATACTCAATATTTTTCAATGATTCCAACGCCAAATTATCACCAACTTACTAATCTTTAAAACCCACAAGGACCCATAACCAATAGCATCATTTAACCATAACAAACAATAAAAAGAAAACGCAGCCCGATACCCTGCCCAGATTTTCAGATTTTCGTTCAATCTTCTAAAAGTTACTATAAATCGAGTTCTCAATATTTTTGAGTGATTCCAGTCCCAATAGTTGCGCGATTGAACGAAGCTTAAAAGTCACGAAGGAACCCTTGTCAAATCTGCCCTCAAAGGGTGGTTAAACAGGGGTTTTCCCAGGCTACACGAATCTGTCGCGCAGCATGACAGATTGACACACCTCCACTCAAACGAACATAACTTTCTGTGTACTAAGAGTTTTAAGACGATTCTAGTGGCAAATGAAAGCTGACTTCAAGACCTTCGAATCGATATAAAGTTTGCATGAAACGGACATCGGACGAGGAAGTTATGGCCATTCGAAGTGGGCTGACATCCAGAACACGAGACAGATTGCAGACCAGTTTTCTAAAAATCACCATCAATTCAATTCTCAACGGTTTCGTATGATTCCAGCGGCATTAGAACGGGCTCTAAGTCTACTCTATTTCATACGAAGGAACCAAAATTCAATCATGAGTTTAAGAAGGCGTAAAACCCCAAAAACAAAGACCCTGTTTCTGCAGAATTTCGGAAATGGAACAAACAACCTCAAACAACGAAACAAAGCACGATTTAGGTACATAAACACCGTATAAACGCATAACAAGAGTAAGAAATCCCTACCTCATGGGTTTTGAGCAAAACCCGAACCTTTGACCAAGTCAACCAAGCTCCCACGCGGTCCGATCATGATTTTTCTTGGATATTCGGAAAGCTCATGCGCCGTATAGCAACTTTAATTCTCGGGCCTTGTCCGGAATCACCCCCTAGGTAGATGAAATCGAAGAGAGAAGAGAGGAGGAAGTTTTTCGGAGGAGAGGAGGAGAGAGAGTGCCGAGAGAGTGAGAAAAGAGAAATGGGAGAAAGTAGTCTCCTGGGGAAATTGTAGAAGTGGGGAGCAATCCCCCGCTTCTCGCACCACACTCACACGTGCACCCTTCACACAATTACCCTTATATCCTCCCACGAACACATCACACCGAATATCCGCACTGTCTATCTTGACGGGGCTATACATTAACCAAAAAAAAAAAATATAGCCTAAAAAAAATAATACGGGTCTCTACAGAACTTGTTGTCAGGTAAAATACCCGAGCAGTTTGGAGCACTGCAAAAGTTAGAAACGCTAAATCTCTCCCACAATGAGCACGATGGTTTCTTACCATCTTCTTTAGATAGTATGTTGGCTCTTTCATCAGTTGATATATCTAACAATCAATTGAAGGGCCCTCTTCCTCATATCAGAGCCTTTCAAGATGCTCCATTTGAGACACTCCGAGGTAATAAAGGTTTATGTGGTAATGCAACTGGTTTGAAGGCTTGCCAACTTCATGGGGTTCCTAGAAAGAAGGAAAAGAATTTGGTGTTACTGATCTCTCTTCTGATTTTAGGATTTCTAGTTATTTCCCTCATGGTTCTCGGACTTTTCTTGTCTTTTAGAAAGAAAATCAAGAGCACAATAAATGAGCCAAGCCAAGTAAATAATGGAAATTTGTTTGCAATATGGAGTTATGATGGAAAAATGGTGTACGATAACATCGTTGAAGTGACGGGGAACTTTAGTGTCAAATATTGCATTGGGAAAGGAGGATGTGGCACTATTTATAGAGCTGCCATGCCAAATGGTCAATTAGTTGCCGTGAAGAAACTTCACACATTATCTAATGGTGACTCATTTAACCAAAAAGGCTTTACGAGTGAGATCAATACATTAACAGAGATAAGGCACCTCAACATCGTAAAGCTTTATGGATTTTGTTCACATCCAAGACACTCGTTTTTGGTTTATGAGTTCTTGGGCAAACGTACTGGCCTTGAAAAAAGAAGCGGAAAATTTAGATTGGAACAAAAGAGTGGATGTTGTTAAGGGTTTGGCAGATGCTCTATCTTATATGCACCATGATTGTTCGCCTCCAATCATCCATCGCGACATATCGAGCAAGAATGTTTTGTTTGATTCACAGTACGTGGCTCACATCTCTGATTTCGGGACGGCCAGATTTATGAAGCCAGACTCTTCCAATTGGACTTCATTTGTAGGAACCTTCGGATATGCTGGTCCTGGTATATTTCTATATTGCACTTCTTTTTTCTCCATTTTATAAATTTCTAAGTCATTCTTAAAATGTTTACAACTCCTTTCCGGCTAGCAAAAAAAAAAATCCTCCTTCATGAAGGGTATAACTATTAGCGAATTTATCGTAGAGTTGAACAAACTAGCTAGAAGTTTGAATATAGGAGAAGGTTCCACTCACACCACATTTCACACAATTCTTGACACTACATCTCAATCCTCTCTCTCTCTCTCTCTCTCTCTCTCTCTCTCTCTCTCTCTCTTTTATTTTAAATTTTATAATGTTTATAACTTTTGTAGTACATGTATATTTTTTACAAAATTTATATTTTGAAACTTACTTGTGAGTGTAACCCTCTCCCTTGAATATATGCGTAAATGCGAAACTTAATTAGCCAATGCCTGAAATGTGGCATGAGCATGGTTCTCCTTTCTCCCGTCCCATCATACCCTTTTGGCAATCATTTATTTCTTTCTCTTGGACTTTTTTTTTTTTTTTTTGGCACAGAACTAGCATATACAATGGAAGTGAATGAGAAGTGCGACGTTTATAGTTTTGGGGTGCTAACACTGGAAGTGATTATGGGGAAGCATCCGGGCGATCTCATCTCATCTCTATCATCATCATCATCTGCGTTGTCATCAACTAATGGACAGGCGATTTTGTTGAAGGACGTGTTGGATCAATGCCTCCCGCATCCTAAAGATCAAGTGGCAGAACAGGTAGTGGTTGCTGCGAAATTAGCATTTGCGTGCTTGAATGCTAGTCCAGTGTCTCGACCAACCATGCGACAAGTTGCTAGGAAGCTGTCAAGTCCGAGGCAATCTTTGCAAATTGAGTTCCACCTGATTACATTAGGAGATCTTCTTGGTACCAAGTGCTTCACTTCTTGAGTTTCCTTGGACTTCAGCTCTTGTTGATATTTTTAAACGCCGGTTTTTATTTTTATTTGTATTTTGACGACTTTTCAATTTCACCCTTGTTTAGTGTGCTTTCTACAATCTGTTGTGCTTTGTTGATGTGGAATATCAAGATATGATGTAAAATAGACTTTCATTCAATAAAGGGTAAATTTCACTGATCTCCCCTGAGATTTCTGAAGAAAAAGGAGACCTCCCTTTTAGTTTCTGAAAATGCACTGATCTCATATAAGAAAAAGGAGACCTCCCAAACTACTTTCATATCCTCCTCTTTAGTTATATGCCAATAATTACTTAAGAAAGAAACGAAGGGTGAATGAACAAAAAGAGTTATCGGTAATTTTTGGTTAGTTTGAAGATAGAAAAGGGGGTGAATGTACATGCCTCTTCCTTGCAGACTCTTTTTGAAAAAACCAAACTTACACCTAGACCTTTTGCTTCTCTTGTTAAGGATGAAAGAATCCTTTACCAATCCAAAGTTTGTAAGAAGGTGAAAATGATCCGTTGTACGCTCACAAAGATGGTCTTCGATGTCTTTGAGCTACTGGAATCCAACCACCATTTCCTCCCCTTGAAACACCGCAATGGTTCCACCGTAGACCTGGATCTCTATCAAGTGTGCCTTCTTCTTCTTCAAACCCTTCATTTTCGTAATCTGCGATGTCCCACAATCACAATGAGCATACTGTAAACCAAGTGTCTCAAGAAATGCTAGAGTGAAAGGCTTCCTGTAAGCACAAAAATACAGAGCAAATGAAGTAATATCACACAGATGTTGAAGCACGACATCAGAATGTACATCAAAACTTAACCAGAAGGTTTAAAATTCGACAAGGAAATAGGATATGGGGCTCTTAACATTGCATGATTGCATCCAATTCAGTTTCTCTATGTTTTTTCTTGGAAATAAGTTGGTTGCAGCCTACTCTAAATAGGGAACCATATTTCCTACGGGCAACACTGTGTTTGTCAAAGTGACTTGTTAGTTTGTCTTGTTTTTATTCAAAAAAAAATTGCATTTGTTAGTTTTACGTCAAACTTTTATGGATTATTGATTCTTCTCGGCGAGAGGAATCAGAAAAGTTCTGAATAAAAATATAAATAAGTCAAAAAGTCTCAAATACAAAACATTTTAAATAAAGAAAAACCAATAAGTCGCTTTCACTTATTGGTCCAAAACCACTTGCCTTCATCACACACTCAACTTGTGTTCCACTCGAGTTTTCTTTACCCTTACCAAAAGCTTCGAACAAATTTCCCGTCTACACACAGCCTAAAACAACTGCTATTTTCGTATGGAATGGTGGGAGTAGTACAACGCTAGTGACTTTGCTGGGTGCAATGGTGGGGTGCCATGACATCCCGGCCGTAGCTTTCAGATTACCTTACAGCCACATCACATGTAAATTTCATCCAAGAACTTGTCTCTCTCTAGTGATGGGACCCACAAACGACATTTTGATTTAGTTTTTTTTTTTTTTTTGAGATAGATGTGAGTGTTTTCAAAAATTAGAGCAACTTCGTAAAAATACAACAGCCCTTACACTATAGAAAGCTAAATTTAATCTGTAGCTAGCCAATTAGAAATCCCCTGTCGGTCAAGCTGTAGGGTTCTTAGCGTGACTTGTAGCGGGAGAAGCCGACTCCATAGCCACGTCTGTGTATGATTATGTCACGACCCAAAACCGACCCTAGAAGTCGTGACCGGCCAAGCGGGTGTTAAGCCGCCAAAGGCCTGCTCATATTCTAGTTTAGGGATTTCTAACATCGGCATCAGTTTAAACAATAGAATTCAAGTATGCGGAAACGTAGAATAAATAAGATAATCCAGAGCTTCTAAGTGTACAAGTATAATAGTTACAAACCATTAGACAATACACGATTCTCCACGGTTATTCTAACACTTTCTTCAGCCACAACTTGCTATCTACCTTAACCTGAAAAATTGGAAAAAAGTTTTCATAAGCCGAAGCTCGGGTGAGAAACGTATACCAAAGTTACAAGTTTGACCATGGAAATACCTCACTTAGTAAAACAATTCAAGAGCAAAGCAACATTTCAAATATTCCCATCAAATTCTCCGGTACATGCATTTTTGTCCGTAAGCTTATTTCTTCGGTCCAAGAGATGGACCCTTATTATTTCATTTCTCTTTCCACTTTTGCACTTTTAAGCGATAATAGCATTCAACGGTATTTTTGCCAGTCGGTTGGGGAGCGACCCCATTGAAGAGTGGTAAGATATCATTACCCGGTGATGCCTGGCTGCGTCTCCTACGTTATTACTTCACGCCATTAGTATCTTTACCCGTCCCCTAGCGCTCGGGACACCGTTCGAATGAATCATATTATCACAAGCATGTACTAGCAACCAGTAAAATTCAAGTTTCCAAAACATATTGCCATGGTCTAATTTAACTTAAACTCAAAAGATTTATAAATCAACCATTGCATGCATTAACATCAATTAAACTAAATAAGAAGTTCAAATTCCATATTTTCCAGCAAAATCAAGCAATGGCATCCCATACCAAAATTTCAGAAAATACATGTAACTAAGGTATGCGCAACTCACCAAAAAGTAGCGTTTGACTTAGCACACGACAATTCATCCCACACAACTTGCACCTAAACACATAATATACTGGTATTAGCTAAGAATCCAACTCCAAAATTAATTAGGTTAGTGCTTAGATACCAAGGTGTTTCAATTTATTATTCTTATTGCTTCATGAATTTTAATTAAAGTCCATCAACAACAGTCAAGTACTTTAAATTAGTTTAGTAATTAGGCGATTTACAAACTAGTACATAAATTAGTTTAGTAATTAGGCGATTTACAAACTAGTACATAAATATGTCTACTGTTTCTTCCCTTTTTATACAAACACACATCCGTCTTATTCACGCACTCACGGCACATCACAGCAGCCTAACTTTTCCTTTACGGTTACCTTAAATCAAAACCGGATTGCAGCAGTGAGTCCCGAGTTTGAACTCTTTGCTGAGAAGAATAGCTTTGGTGTTTAAGTTCTTATTAAGTGGGTCGGGTACGAATGAGTGCTAATTATTAAAATATACACCATATATATATATATATATATATATATATATATATATATATATATATATATTTAAGATTACCTACTGAAATTAAAATATTGAAGCTAAAGGAGAAGTATACCAAGAAGGAGCGAGAGAAAAGTCTGGCAATGAAATTCTCCCGCGAGCGGTGGTGTCGGGGTTACGGTGTGAAAGCTACAGGTATCTCTCCTTCTTTGTTTTGTTCTATGAAATTAATTAATCCTAACTAGGAATATATATAACGGTGGGTTGAAGGATGAAATAAGAGAATAATTACACCTGTTATTTCCCTCGCACAAAATCGCAACACGTAGTGTCCCGCATCCGATCATCACAAATTCTGTCCGAATGCGTTCAGATTTCGGTTTTTGAAAAATCTTAGAAATTCAACATAGATTAATAAAAATATGTGGATTATCATGGCAGTGTCCGATTATAAAGGAAAGATTTCAATATCGCGTAATTCATAAAGTGTATCAAATGTAACCCAGTTGTCCCATAGTATTTACAAAATTAAATCAGAATTCACACATTCATTCGAATAACGATACACTTCGCATAGCCTAACTTACTATTAGAATTAAATTAGAGTGTCGAGTTCCTATTCAAAACACGTGACTAGAATTTTAAAAGTCAGGATTTTACAGATTACATAACCAAGAAGAAGCGGTTCAGTTTGTGTCTCCCCAAGTGCTGAAAGCTATTGAATTGAAGTCTCGCATACATTTCCAATTCAAAAAAAAAGGACCACGACCGTCTCTACGTCTGCGGTAACGTAAACAGTAGTGGTTGCAGGACCCTGGAAGTGTCAAGTCTGTGGGTGGCATGTAGTTGGAAATTGCTCTATCACTTAAGTTTCACAAATCTAAGGCAAGAGTCCAAGCGGGCTGTTAGCGACAATCACATTGTTAGAATATGCTTCGACGGTTTTGGTGTCGCAATTTTCTACTTGATAAAAGTAAAACAAGAACAACAGTAAAAACAAAAAAAAAACAAAAAAAGAAGAAGCAAGGCCACATATATACCCGTAGAAAGATCAGAAGTGGCCCATCAAAAAATGAAAGACCGGGCACTTCAACGAATTGCTGTCCTAATTTTCTTTAGGACCCAAACAATTATCCACACGAAGAATTTTTCAGTCCTGGGTGAATACCACGTCGTGCCCGTTCGGCACATCCGGACCGTCTATTGTGGTTTTGGACAGCTCGGATTTGGAGAGAGAAAAAATGAGAGAGAGAGAGAGAGAGAGAGAGAGAGAGAGAGAGAGAGAGTGGTGGGGTGAGAGGAGGGTTTCAATCTGAACCGTCTAAAAGTGCATTGGACAGCCCGGATATGCCGAGCGGGTGCCATGTGGGATATACCCACCCGGCACAGAAAAATTTCTCGACACGAAGAATTGCATCAAGTTTGAAAAAGGCCCCGACTTTCTTAATGTGTAACATTATTGAGAAAGCAAAATTAATTTCCAGAGAACACAATACAGGACCCCAAGTGATAAGATGATCGATGTCATGGATATTAAAAAAGATCTGAAAATCGAAATACAGAGATACAACACAGGGAGAAACACAGAGGGGCATGTACCCGACTCGATCAAATAACTCCGTAAACAATCCCGGAAAAATAACTAGTGAAGTTGGTTGCTTACTTCTTCCCCCAGTGGTGACCAGGGTTCAAGTTTCAAGGGGGTGGGGCTTTGGGGGCCAAGGCTATAAATAGCCTCTAGACCCCCCTATGATAACCGAACACCCCACTAACCCCCGCTAACTATACAGCATGGCCAAAAACCAGACTGGTATAGACTCCGAATAGGAGAGACCCCAAGTGATTGAAAGGTTCAGAATTCAAGCATCAATACTGTTGAAGATCCCAGTTCTTCCCAACTGCATGCCGTGTAGTAGGAGTTGACAGTGTTGTGGAAACACGTTCTTGACTAAGACGTTCTTTCTTGCACAAAGGTGTTTTCCTTTTTTTGGAATGACAACTTTCAATGCGGGACTTGTGAATTGAGAGTATTGGATCCCGTTGTGGACTTACGGAAGACCCACTAACGCGTAAAATTGGAAGGGACAGGAATGCGTAAAATTGGATGTGACGAGGAACAGGATGGATCAGGACTAGACAGGGAGCCTCCGTTGGAGGGGCACCAACTCTTCTCATGCCCTTCCTTTGCGGATTATAGCTATCGTATCCTTCTGATTATCGATTCTTCTGCGAGGAGGCCACGTTGCTTTTTGCTACGAAAACTAAAGCACCGGGTATTTGAGTAGTTACAAGCTCTTCAAATGAGTAGTTCCATTGGGTATTGTTCTGTTCCTGTTAGATTACTTTCTTAATTAAGATACAGTGGCTTCTGGCGTTGTACATTCGTGCGACATAAGAATGACTACTTCCAGACATTTTCTTCCAATGTACATTTAAAGTTGCTTCTTTTTAATTTTGATCATGCTGACCTTAAATAAAACCACAGCCCGATCGAATAGCAAAGTTGTGTATTAGTTTGTTTTCCACTGGGAAAAAGTATAAAGCCTAAACTCGCTTCCAATGTCTTGGACGGGAAGCATCTGTTTTTTACTATTACCATCACTTTTTTTCCCCCTTTGTCTAAGAAAGTGAGACCGATGAGTGGTTATTTTGCTCTGTGTTGGAATTAAGCTAAGAGCTTTTCAAGAGGCTCGATTTTGGGCATAATGAGCAATGTAAAAGACTGAAGAAAGCAAATCGTGATTTAGACTATTACTGTCTCCTTTCATTTAAGTGAGGCAATAGAGAATGAAGAACTTGTGCAATATGGAGAGCCATGAGGGAAGACAAATATAGGTACAATTAAGGCTGTGATTTCAAATGAAAGTCGTATGCGCGCCCACTCTTGAAAGTCAAGTGTCTGTGTAATACAGATAACCTATGGATGGTAACTAGACAGGTCTACAAGACTTGACCACCCTAAATAAATTAGGAAACACTCATAACAAGGAAACTTAGACTACTTAGAAAACACAAATAATGGTCTAGACAAAACAGGAAACAGAATAATAAAACCAAAAACTATGGTAACATGTTAAACGATTTTCACTCAAAGCCTCAACTGCATCAAATCTCTCCCAAGTCGAGACTCTGTCGCCACAGTTTTTGCATTACACTCCGAGTGAAAAAAAGGTCTTTTTACGATAGGAGTAACATTTTTAAGGATTTCATTTTCAGAAGATGTCATAATTTCAGATAGGGAAATGCTAAAAGTGCTTAGACATTTCCGTGCTCTGGTCAATTCTATCTCTGTCAGTTAACGCTAGTGGAATGTCTCAGTACAAATGATGCAGATTGGATTTTAGGAAAATAGTATTTTATTAGTATTTTATTTTACGGCTTTTAGTTTTAGTATTTTGATAGGAATTTTATAATTTAGGAGTGTTAACATAGAATTATTTAGTTTCTTAATTTAGGTTAATTCAGTTTTTTATTTTATGTTTTCTTGTTTTACAAGAAGTAGGGTTGCTTCCTAATATTTTTATTCCTTTTTAATTCTAGGGTAGCTACTACTATATAATAAGATTGTAGCCATTAGGGCAAGGGAGTTGTTTTTTGATGAATATTAATGAAAATTGAGATTATTTCTCATTATTGTGTGTTCGTAGAGGGAGCACTCTAGTTCATACTTATTCGTGATTGTCCTTGTTGCATGTTCTTTTATTTCGACACGCCTCCCTGCTTCAGTTGGTATCAGAGCCTGCGCTCGATTCCGGATCATGGTGCGACAAGGATTCCGTTATGGTCGTTATGCTGTTGTTGAAGATGTGTATGAACGAAGTAAAGCTGCACAAGAAGCATGAATGGAGGCGCAGTTCCAACAACTTGAGCAGCGTGTGATGGATGCGATTGGCGTTCTAACCGATCAGGTGGCTGCCATGGCTGTTGGGGGGAACCCACCTCGCCGTCATCCTGTTCAACCTCGGTTTCCGAAAGAGGACTAGGTGTCGGATGATATTTCTATCACCAAACCTTTGGCTGGTAACCATTAGTTGAGGGTGAGGACAAAAGTGGATGAAGCTACCATCGAGTGGCCATTCACATCAAATATTATTCTAGATCCAGTAGTGGATTGGAATAAGCCACCAATTTTTGACGAAAAACCAATGGAGAAAATTCCAAAAAAAGAAAATCAGAAAATATTACAAAAAGAAGAAGTTACAAAGTTGGCGTTGTTGGAAACTGAATTTATTGATCCGTTTTGGGAGTTTATTGAATACACTACATGCAAGTGTCCTTGTGTTTCAATCCGGGAGGAAGGTAGATTTGTTTTATTGATGGAAATTATTTTCTCACAATTTTCAGATTGTAGTTTACAGTTTGGGTTGGAAAAAATAAATTTGAAGTACAAGATTGATGCAGATAAGTTTTGGCGAATTCAACTATATAAACTCGAGGACGAGTTTCTTCAAGCCGGGGAGGATGATGCAGATTGGATTTTAGGAAAATATTATTTTATTAGTATTTTATTTTACGGCTTTAGTTTTAGTATTTTGATAGGAATCTTATAATTTAGGAGTGTTAACATAGAATTATTTGGTTTCTTAATTTAGGTTAATTCAATTTCTTATTTTATGTTTTCTTGTTTTACAAGAAGTAGGGTTGCTTCCTAATATTTTTATTCTTTTTTAATTCTAGGGTGGCTGCTATTGTATAATAAGATTGTAACCATTAGGGCAAGGGAGTTGTTTTTTGATGAATATTAATGAAAATTGAGATTATTTCTCATTATTGTGTGTTCGTAGACTTCTAGTTCATACTTATTCGTGATTGTCCTTGTTGCACGTTCTTCTATTTCGACACACCTCCCTGCATCAACAAACTAGGCCAGGGGGAGGGGGAATGGCAACAAGCTAGCTTTGTGTCCCAATTCAAGTCTTCGGATTAGACACTGACTGCTCAATTTTCCCTCCCCCTGGCAACAAGCTTCGTGTCTCAAGTCAAGTCTTTGGATTAGACGCTGAGTGCTCAATTTTCCCTCCCCCTGGCAACAAGCTTTGTGTCTCAAGTCTCGTCGTTGGATTAGACATTAAGTGCTCAATTTTTCCTCCCCCTGGCAACAAGCTTCGTGTCCCAATTCAAGTCTTCGGATTAGACACTGAGTGCTCAATTTTCCCTCCCCTGGGCAACAAGCTTTGTGTCTCAATTCTCGTCTTCGGATTAGACACTAAGTGCTCAATTTTCCCTCCCCTGGCAACAAGCTTCATGTCCCAAGTCAAGTCTTCGGATTAGGCACTGAGTGCTCATTTTTCCCTCCCCCAGGCAACAAGCTTTGTGTCTCAAGTCTCGTCTTCGGTCCCTCATGGCTCTCCATATTGTAAAAGTTCTTCATTCTCTATTGCCTCACTTAAATGAAAAGAGACAGTAATAGTCTAAATCACGACTTGCTTTCTTCAGTTTTTAGTCTTTCACGTGGAATATCTAAATATCCATCCTATTTTTTCATGCTATGTAAGAATCCATCCCTCCTTTTTTCATGCTTATGTTTTCATTCTTGCAATATATAAATTACCTTTATTACCCTTTATTATTTTTTGTAATATAGATATTGATATTAAACAAAACATATATGGGATGGGGGGGGGGGGGGGGGGGGGGGGGTGTGTGTGTCTATATTGATATTAAACAAAACATATATGTGGGGGGGGGGGGGGGGGGGGGGGGGGGGGGGGGGGGAGAGGATGACTTCCACGTTTGAATTACAATTCCTAAATTTACGGCTCAATCTTCTTTCAAAATTAAGATACAACAGGGTGGCTCAATCTTCTTTCAAACTTTCCATAATCTCACTGATTGCTCAGTTACGGTTTTGCACTGTATTTAAGTCCCATGTCTCTTCCATCTACTTCCTTGTCCTTCTTCATCCTCTTCCCTGTCCTTCATCCTCTTTTCCGCAACAGGTACACTCATGGCCATTGTCCAATTAATTGCAGTTATTTTGGTGTTAATTTCATGGTAGTAACCTATGGATGGTGACCAGACAGGTCTACAAGATTTGACCACCATAAACCCTAAATAAATTAGGAAACACTCGTAACAAGGAAATTTAGACTACTTAGAAAACACAAATAATGGCCTAGACAAAACAGGACACAGAATAACAAAAAGGGGAACACTACAATACATACCCCCTATTTGAGTGTGTATCATACGAACCACCAAAATGTTATGATTTATAGAGAAAATATTACAAATGGTATTGCTAAAATGGTCTTGCTATTGTCAGCTCACTTGGTGGACGATAAGCATACTAGAAGACAAAGAAAACACGTATTTCTGTGTATTTTTTACACCTTTTAATGCACAATTCACACAGTTACTATTATCATCCCATTAGGCTGATTTTAGAATTTTTCTTGTTAAAAAGTTATGATTTTAGTATAAAAGTTACGAATGCACCAAAATGTTATTAATCATAATGAAAATGTTATGAATCATATTGTTGAAAAGTTATGAGTTTTAGAACAAAAGTTACGAAACACACTAAAATATTATGAATAAACCATACAATAAGTGCATATGGTACATATTTTTAAGAGATTTATATTGTAGACTTTCCCTAATAAAAAACCCAAAACTATGGTAACATGTTAACACGATTTTCACTCAAAGCCCCAACTGCACCAAATCTCTCCCAAGTCGAGACTCTGTCGCAACAGTTTTTGCATTACACTCCGAGTGAAAAAAATATATCTTTTTACAATAGGAGTATCATTTTTAAGGATTTCATTTTCAGAAGATATCATGATTTCAGATAGGGAAATGCTAAAATACTAGTGCTTAGACATTTCAGTGCTCTAGTCAATTCTATCTCTGTCAGTTAACGCTAGTGGGATGTCTCAGTACAAACCAGGCCAGGGGGAGGGCGAATGGGAACAAGCTTCGTGTCCCAAGTCAAGTCTTTGGATTAAACACTGAGTGCTCAATTTTCCCTCCACCTGCTTCGTGTCTGAAGTCAAGTCTTCCAATTAGACACTGAGGCCCGTTCCGGTACTCAAAAAAAGCCATTATTTTTTTAAAATGCAATTTCAAGTTCGAAAATGAGAAGCTTATTGAAATCTAAAAATATGCACTATGGATCTTGTTTGAAAGATCTCATTGAGATCTTTTATACGATGTAAAAAAAATTGAAAAATTATTTTTCATTTACATTATTTTTGAATTTGAAAATATGAAATAAGCTGCTTATTTTTTAAGAAGATTTTTGGAACGGGGCCTGAGTGCTCAATTTTCCCTCCCCCGGGCAACAAGCTTTGTGTCAAGTCTCATCTTCAGATTAGACACTGAGTGCTCAATTTTCCCTCCCCCTGGCAACAAGCTTCGTGTCCCAAGTTAAGTCTTCGGATTAGACAGAGTGCTCAATTTTCCCTCCCCCGGGCAACAAGATTTGTGTCTCAAGTCTCGTCTTCAGATTAGACACTGGGCGCTCAATTTTCCCTCCCCCTAGCAACAAGCTTCGTGTCCCAAGTCTCGTCTTCAGATTAGACATTGAGTGCTCAATTCCCTCCGGGCAACAAGCTTCGTGTCCCAAGTCTGTCTTCGGATTAGACACTGGGTGCTCAATTTTCCCTCCCCCTGGCAACAAGCTTCGTGTCCCAAGTCTCGTCTTCGGATTGGACACTGAGTGCTCAATTTTCCCTCCCCCTGTCAACAAGCTTCGTGTCCCGAGTCAAGTCTTCGGATTAGACACTGAGTGCTCAATTTTCCCTCCCCTTGGCAATAAGTCTGAGGCTCTGTTTGTTTGGACGTGAAATATTTTACCCATTTTTTGTTGTTTGGCTATAAAAAGAAGGGAGAAAATATTTTCAAGGTAAAACATTTTACACCAACGGGATGAAATGGCCGTAAGTCATTTTTGCATTTCACCCCTGATGGTCCGACATTTCCCAAAATCACGTATTTCATTCCCTTCTCTCAAATCACATTAGATTCAA
Source organism: Rhododendron vialii (assembly GCF_030253575.1). NCBI lineage: Eukaryota > Viridiplantae > Streptophyta > Magnoliopsida > Ericales > Ericaceae > Rhododendron > Rhododendron vialii. The sequence goes on along the minus strand of NC_080567.1, from coordinate 25,350,967 downwards.
AACGAGAGAGGAGGAAGGGAGAGAGAAAGAGTTTACTTGATTAAAATATTTCAGAAATCTGCCATTATTTTGGAAAATATTTTTCATGTGCCGATCAAACACCGGAAAATAAAAGTTTAAAGTTTATTTTCTGAAAAATATTTTACATGAAAAACATTTTACATCGAAACAAGTGGAGCCTCATGAGTGCTCAATTTTGACTCCTTCCCCTTTAAACAATGGAAACAAAATGGAAAATAATTTGTAGCTACATTTGTTGGCACGTACAAGAAGTTGTCAACTGAATTTGATGGTCAGTTAATAATACGGAATTCATACACCGTAACCATGCATACAAGAGGAACCCCCCCAAAAAAAAGGAGCTATGAGAATGTTCAAACTAACCAAGAAATCCGTTTTGTGTGATTGGATGGCACATTATCTTTAGATTCATGTGAGTGGTTAAGCATGTTATAAACTTTCGAAACATCCCGTGTGTCCCTTAAATTATTCTTTCAGAAAATTCATCAAAGTTATTTTGAAACGCATAATTGTTTATATTTGGTTCTTGAAATAGGCATGCAGTAAACACTTGGCTATTGCTCTGAAATGTTCTTTTGCTCAAACTTCATAGATATAATTGGGAACATTTATTTTGGGAAGTCCAGGAAAATTAATCCTCCAGGTGTGGGTGACTCTGACCACTATGAACGAGACCTGGATGAGGTCGGGACCCTAATGCTCAACAAGTCAACAACTGACTTTCACCGGATTGTTCCGAGGAAAAAGCTCCACAAACTGTCTACTCGTGGTGACTCTAAGTTTCAATAATGGATCCAATTTTGAGTTATTTGTTACACTAGCACTCGGTATATTTGGTATTGGGTATCGTGTTGTAACCACCATTGAGATTCATTTTTTGTTGAATGGTTCGTTGGACTTTATTATTTCTTTTTACACAACGTGTTCCAGAAATTGTTTCAATACTGTAAATTATTGTGATTCCTATTTTATTAACTTAATCTCCGATACCTACTTTGCCATTCACTGAGTTTTAATCTGACAAATTTATTCCAACATTTTCATTCAGGTGAGTTGGGGGGTTAGGCCTCTACAGTACCTATCTTGGGAATTATTGTGTTGACCTCCATATAACACACTTATCATCAAATTTTTTGAATATTTGAAACATCAACTTTTATCCTTCAAAATGTACTTTTTATACATAAAAACAATAATGAGGGATTGTGTGCAAATAAGGCTTTGACTTATGAATTGCTTTTCGGAATATTTGATCTACAGTCCAAATAAGGCTTTGACTTATGTAGCATCTACAGAGACACGCGACGCAACTCCTACACTTAAACTTTAGGAAAATTAATGAAAAGACACATTTGGTGACACATTTTAAATAGTATTTGCGTGTTCTAGTATATGAGTAAAAAAAACAAAAAATAAGGCCTAATCGTTAATTTGTAACACCCTATATAGCTAAAATCTTATTTATCCTGACGTCATTCAAAATAGTAGGGGTATTGATCAACAAAAAGATTTCACTATTTGTGACGACCCGAAGTTTTTACATTGCCTTAAACAAATACATCTCCAATAATTACAAGTCCTCAAGAATAAATATACATGGTGGGCCTAAAAACCTCCAAATTAAATGATACATATTTCTAAAGCTAAATCTTTCGAATACTCCAACTCGGGTCCCCACTTACTTGCTCTGCACCTGAAAAATATAAAACACCCGGGTAATATATGCAATACGAGGGTAATAAACATGGCTATCATCAATAAGAATAAGCTCAATAAACGAGGATAACAAATCAAGTAGGATCACTCTGATTGTTTTCATTTATAGCCTCATACCCGGCTCATCTCGGTAATATGCCAAGCACCACCCAGGTCAAACTCCGTATTGGGCACATTGGCCCCATAAACAATCTGGACTCCCCATAGGGCAGTCCATCGTACATCTTTCATAACTCTGTGACCCGGTGGGCTTAAACATGTACCAATCTGATCCCTAGCTTTCAACCAAATATTGTCCATGTCACAATACAAGAAGTGACAATAACTGAATCAATGAGCTGAGACATCAAATGAGTACAAATATGAGAGAATCAAATAACACTCTTTGCAAAGAGATTTAGCTAGGAATGTATTGCACACTACCCGGTACCTTAAATCGCGTTCGCGGTCGTAGGATGCATAAGTATTGCCACCGTGAATTATATATTCAGAACTTCACTGTGATCAAACTCCATCGCACCATTCTATCCTAAGAGCACTCCAAATGATCAAAACCTTTTCTATTTTTTCTTCATCTCTGAGAACCCACTGCTCTCTTACACTTCTCTCACCAATTAGGTGAATATATTTACTAGCATCTCTTCTCAGCTCTCTCGGTGGAGCAACAACATCAAAGAGTAGAAAGTTATCTTGGCTTTTATTGGCTTGGACTCATGAAGCATGGGGTCTTATACTAAGCATGATGTGTCAATGGTGGATATTAGGTGTCAAAATGAAGGCCAAGGCAATTTACTTAGTCACCTCCTCTCCAGCCACACGTCCAAAACATGGTAATGTGGGACCATCTCTTGTTTTCTTTTCTTTTTTCTTTTTTTACGGCAAAAAGGACAATAAATTCCTAATTCAAAAATTAACGGATATTACACTATTTATGTGTGTCTTTATCATAGGACTTCCCAAAGTTTACATTGGAGGCTACTATTTGAGATAACGCCCCTGACTTGTTTTTGCAAGTGGCCGGAGAGTGGCCGGACAACTTTTTAGAGTGTTCTTGTAGTGTCCAAGAGGAGAATGTCGAAAAAAATTCGACATTTGGGATTTGAGTGTAGGACACACATCGGAGAGTGTCGGTATCCAACAACCAGTACTCCAGGGCAGAACTACCCTTTGCCTAACTTGGGCTATAGTCCAGTGCTTGATGATTTCCTAATCTTAAATTAATAGGTTGCCCCAAGCATAGGACGGAAACCGACACAGTACAATATCCAGTAAGTTTGGAATCAAATCCACAGAGACAGTGATGTGTGCTGACTAAAAACTCGGGTTGTTATTAATTTAACGGGCTCTTAGGTAGCCACCCCTTGACAATTGATTGAGATTAACTAAAACCTAGGAAAATATTTATTCTTTTTAAATAATTAAAAGGAGGTACGGTCGTAGGGTTCATAGTTCTTGTAACCAGTCCGGATTAACCTGCTTCATTCAGTGTTCTAAAAAACATTTAACTTTAGATTGAAAAAATACCCCGCAAGATGCGAAACCCTATGGTCACCGTTTATCCATGCGCAGCGGAGAATGAGTTTTGGACCTCCATTCCCCCGTTCACATGGGCTCCGATAATGCTCGGGTTCATCTACAGGAAGTATTTTTTCAAAATCATTTTTTTCTTTGTTTGAAAATAGGAGCAGTGCCCGAATTGACCACGGCTTGCTAATCACCTCGCAACCCTACCTATATGACTACTCACTAATTATTGTGCAAGAAACGAAAGAAATCTTAATTTGAAACATACTTCTATTACTTGATACGGAAAATAAACAAGAGATTCAAGCCAAACAAAAACAAACAAACAACTTTTATTAAGAATAAAAATTAAAACGAGTTACCTCAGTGCAAGTAATTAAACAAAGTTTCAAATAACTTGAAAGGAAAAAAAACTCAAAAGAAAACTCTCGGAACAAAAGTGGCTGCCGTTCTTCGTTGTGCGTGCGAATCCATGAAGATATTACAACGCCTTGTTCTCTGTAGCTCTCGGTAGCCCGTCCCCGTTGCCCAAAGATAGTGATGCCTTTTATATCAGTTGCCGATTGCCCCCATAAAGAAAACCTATTTTCTTTTCTTTTTATTCACTCCCAGCCGACTCCAATATTTCCCATCTTGGCCCACCATTTAGTTCCCATCTTGGCCCACCATTTAGTCAAAACAATTATGAATCACTGGGCCCATCTAATAAACAAGTCCAATTCTTCATTTTTCACTGGAACAATCCTCCGCCAAATTGACTTTCGAATCATTACTCCGATTGCAGTCCAGACCTTCCACTTGATTGAATTCAAACTGCTCAACGTCGAACACCGTTTAATATTTCAACTTTTCATATTTTTGTATCAAACTCTCTAAATACCTACAACACAACAATTAAGTATAAATTCCGAGTAACAATACTAAAAAGACTTAGCAAAGATAAATTAGAGGGCGCTTATATAAACATTTACGCGTCTATCACCCAGGTCTATTTCAAAACACACACAAAAAAAATATATAATTTATATGTAAAAATTCAATCTAAATAACTTTAGCCCAACCCATCATCCCATTCAGCCCATCCCGCCAATCAAAATTCAGCCTAGTCCCACCCACAATCCAGATGATTTCAGTCGGCAATGCGACGGCAAGCCTTCTAATCCATAAGTATTCTCTTATTATGTAGAGCATTAGTTGGTGTGCTTAGATTTGTACTTATGTTATTATAAATACGACACTGGTTAGTGTGCTTAGATTTTTATTGATTTAGTTGATGCAGAGCACTAAAGGGTGTGCTTAAATTTTTACTGATTTAGTTTATGCAGAGTACTGGTTGACATGTTTAAATTGGTTTAAAATATTTGTTCATACAATCTTACTCTTTTTGAGATTTGTTGAGGTCCAAGGGTTTTTACGGGAGCTTTTTTCATTCATATTCTACATGTTAAAGGCACCACTACATTAATTCTTAAGAAATAAATATTTGATGTCCTCACTCGTCACAATTTGGACATTCACAATATGCGAGGTCAAGGGTATTAGTAGTATATGCGGTGTATGGAATGGATTACAAGCACTACAACAAATTACACCATTCCAGACTAACGTTTTAGTCGCCAAAGGGTTTTCCCGACTAATAAATAATTTAGTCGGCAAATTAGTCAGAGAATGACAGTTGGCAAATGTAATTGCTGACTAAATAAGGTTTAGTCGGCTAATGCATGGTTTTAGCGACTAAAAAACTTGGTCGGGGTTTCTATTTTAGTCGGCAAAAGTTAACTTTTGCCGACTAAATATTTAGTCAGCAATAATAATTAACTTTTTTCGACTAAATATTTAGTTGGCAATAATAATTATTGTGACGTCAAATGTCATTACAAAAAAGTCAGGGGACCAAAGTGGAAAAATTACATTTCCATTTCTGAACTATAATGCCCTTCCCAATTCATTTGGCGGAATATGGCACTTCCAAGTCTTGAACTTGAGACCTCTGCCTTCAGCACACGCGCAACTAACCACTCTACCACTGTTGTACTTTGTATACTTTTTCAGTAATAAAAATATTTATACTATTTAGTTTTGTTTGTTTTACCTTTATTTTTAAAATTTACTTTATTTTTTTCTTTGATAAGCTTTTAAATTTACTTTTTTTTATCTTTTCTTTAAATTTACTTTCTTAAAAATAAAAAAAACTCATTACTGCAGTCCATAATCTTTTTTAGAATTTACACACACTAAAATAGAATTATTTCAATCACACATTCACAGACAGAACCTATTTCTTCAATGCACAAATTAGAACATTATCACCCAAGCCCCACTTTGAGGTCTTTTTTTCCCCGGTTAAAACCATCTTATCTTTTGTTTTTTATTAAATATGATTTAAACGATAATTCTTACCGAGATTATAGTTGATTGTTTTTTATTAGACAAATGATTGCATGAAAATACTATTTATTCTTATGAGTTCATGTCTCGATCTTTCTATAAAGGGGTTTTCTAAACCTAATCGAGCCGCAAATTTACGAAAATGAATTATTCACCGAGTGTAGCAAAATGAACAGTCTCGATCGTAATATTTTTCTTGTGGTCGCGTGGCTTCTGTAACAATGAGTGCAACATAAGACTTAGTTGACTATCATCAAGTAAATAAAAAAAAGCATAGATTGTAAACATAACTGCCGAATAATTTTTTGTAATACTCGATCTGAACCGTTAGGATTTCACGTCTTACCAATTATAGCATCGTCGCCAAAATCAAAGACCATTCGATATCAGCGACCACATAATCAAAAACATATTTAATGCGTTCGGAGACGTTTAAGTGTTATAGTGCAATAAAAGAGCCCCGCCTGAGGCCTTATTTGGCAATCCAAATCATCTTCTTTTTTTTTGTAATACAAATTAGATCATTCGTACCAAGAATGAAGTTAACTCTATTTGGATAGACATTTGATCAGACAATAAAATTCTTTTTAATTAACAATTTGTGTGCCGATAAACAACTTTCCTTAACCCAATCGAGCAAAAAATTTACGGAAATCTTATGATTAAGAAGGAAAAAAAATTGAACGGTTTCGATCGGGAAGGTTTCATCGTGTGATCGATGTCGTCGGAACAAATATTGATTTTCTTGAAATTTTGTTTAAAAGAGAGGAAAAATTGATATTCCCCAACCAAATGTAATTTTAGTCGGCAAATATTAATATTTCCTACTAAATTATTTAAATTATTTAGTTGAAAAATGTTTTTCATTTATTAATTTTTTAAATTTGCAAAAAAATAGATATTTGCCGACTAAATGTAATTTTAGTCGGCAAATATTAATATTCCCTACTAAATTATTTAGTCGGAAATTTTTTTTCATTCATTAATTTTTTAAATTTAGGAAAAAAATAGATATTCGCCGACTAAATGTATTTTAGTCGGCAAATATTAATATTCCCTACTAAATTATTTAGTCGGGCAATTTTTTTCGTTCTTTAATTTTTTAAATTTAGGAAAAAATTGATATTCGCCGACTAAATATAATGTTAGTCGGCAAATATTAATATTCTCTACTAAATGGTTTAGTCGGGAAATGTTCTTCATTTATTGGTTTTTAAATTCGGGGAAAAATTTGATATTCGCTGACCAAATTTATTTACTAGTCGGCAAACATTATTATTTCCCGACTAAAAATAATTTTAGTCGGCAATTGTTCAATAATTGTCGAACAACAAAAACGCCCTTGTACGCAATATCAAACAAAAACGGACGAATATGCATGCAAGTGTGACAAAACGGAAGGAGATAAGCATATCAATTTACACTATTCAAGGCTTATCATAATACAGTCAGTCTCAAATGAGGGGGTCCTCATTTTAGTTAAAATGCGGACCTCCTCATTTCTCCCATTTTTCGATTGAATTTTGATGATCCGAGCCGCTCAATGTATTCAGAACGTGATTTTAAGGGTACCAATGAGAAATCGGCAAAAAAAATGACCGGAAAGGGCTTCATCTGAGCAATTTTTGTTTGAACTGTTCGATAAAAAATAAACAAAAACTGTTCGGATGAAGCCCTTCCCGGTCATTTTTTTTGCTGATTTCTCGCGAGTACCCTTAAAATCACGTTCTAAACATATTGAGCGACTCGGATCATTGAAATTCGATTGGAAAAGGGAGGTCCACATTTTATTAAAATGAGATGGTCCTTACGGGAGACGGACTGTATCATAATGTTAGGCTATCAAGCATGGATATATATACTGATGATATGGGATACAGGTACGGAGATACGACGAAGTCTAAAAATGAGACACGACGAAGTCTAAAAATAAGAGATGGGTACAATTTTTACCTTTAATTTTAAGGATGGATACTGCAAGTGCCCCAATTTTGAGTATGAAAATTTTCTCATATTTTAGCGTTCTTTGTTGCAATGTTTTTCTTAAAGTTGTTGTTGACGACAATTTCTGACGATGCCATGGGCGGTTAGGATATATTAATTAGATTAAATAATTTTACAGAAACAAATAATGTTCTGTAACACAAAATCACCAAAATGGTGAGAAAAACCATTATATTTTCCTTATGCAAAAGACTGTATAGAAGTTTACTAGGTTACTCTTAATTGTGAAAATTTAAGTTCATGAGACACGTATAACATAATAAAGATATTCAAATCAATTATTTCCTCACACTACCGCTTTTCCCTCTAAGAAACAATCGCCAACGAAGACTGCAGGCGACCCTTCGCTGCAATGAACAAGGAAGCCTGGCGACCCGCACGACCACGGCGAAAGCTGGAAAACCACTTCAGAACACCAAAATGCAGCCCAAAGCAAGCAAACTTATTATCCCACCACCTTTTACCCACCAAATCTGGGAAAACCAGATTGGTACAGACACCGGACAGGGGAGACCCCAAGTGATTGAAAGGTTCAGAATTCAAGCATCAATATTGTTGAAGATCCCAGTTGTTCCCAACTGCCGTGTTGTAGGAGTTGACAGAGTTGTGGAAACACGTTCTTGAGTAAGACCTTCTTTCTTGCACAAAGGTGTTTTCCTTTTTTTGGAATGACAACTTTCAATGCGGGACTTGTGAATTGAGTGTATTGGATCCCATTGTGGACTTACGGAAGACCCACTAATGCGTAAAATTGGAAGGGACAGGAATGCATAAAACTGGATGGGACGAGGAACAGGATGGATCAGGACTAGACAGGGAAGACAAATATAGGTACAATTAAGGCTGTGATTTCAAATGAAAGTCGTACGCGCGCCCACTCTTGAAAGTCAAGTCTTTGCATCAAACGCAAGTGTTTGTGTAATACAAATAACCTATGGATGGTAACCAGACAGGTCTACAAGACCTGACCACCATAAACCCTAAATAAATTAGGAAACACTCGTAACAAGGAAACTTAGACTACTTAGAAAACACAAACAATGGCTTAGACAAAACAGGACACAGAATAACAGAAAGGGAAATACTACAATACACACCTTTAATTTGGGTGTGTATCATATGCACCCCCAAAATGTTATGATTTATAGAGAAAACGTTACAAATGGTATTGCTAAAGCGGTCTTGCTATTGTTAGCCCACTGGACTGACGATAAGCACACTAGAAGACCAAGAAAACACGTATTTTTGGGTATTTTTTTACACTTTTTAATACACATTTACACACTTACTATTGTCAACCCATTGGGCTAATTTTAGAATTTCCCTTGTTTAAAAAGTTACGATTTTAGTATAAAAGTTACGAATGCACCAAAATGTTATGAATCATAATGAAAATGTTATGAATCGTATTGTTGAAAAGTTATGAGTTCTAGAACAAAAGTTACGAAACACGCTAAAATATTATGACTGAACCATATAATAGATGCATATGATACACATTTTTAAGGGATTTATATTGTAGACTTTCCCTAATAAAAAACCAAAAACTATGGTAACATGTTAACGCGATTTTCACTCAAAGCCCCAACTGCACCAAATCTCTCCCAAGTCGAGACTCTGTCGCAACAGTATTTGCATTACACTCCGAGTGAAAAATATATATATATATCTTTTTACAATAGGTGTAACATTTTTAAGGATTTCATTTTCAGAAGATATCACGATTTCAGATAGGGAAATGCTAAAAGTGCTTAGACATTTCAGTGCTCTAGTCAATTCTATCTCTGTCAGATAACGCTAGTGGGATGTCTCAGTACAAATCAGGCCGGGGGGGGGGGGGGGGGGGGGGGGGTTGGGAATGGCAACAAACTTCGTGCCCATATAAATACTTCTCCATTCACTTAGAAGCTCTTCATTCCCAAAACCCACAACTTCCATTCATAGCTTCTTAGTACCGAACCAAGAATGACAGTCTTACCAGCAAATACACTTCCCAACCTGTTCGTTACATCCCAATGTCTTTTTGTCTTCTTCATCGTCCTCGCTTTTGTCTCTCCTTTTGATTCCACTGCTTTTTCTTCTTCTTCGCTTAAGAAAGAAGTTGGAGAAGAAGGATTGGAAGCAGCGGCTCTCTTGGCATGGAAAGCTAGCCTTGACAACCAAAGTCAATCTCTCCTGTCCTCATGGGTTGTCAGAAGCAACCACTGCAATTGGATTGGAATTGGTTGCAAAAAGGCTGGCAGAGTCATCACTCATATTGACCTTGAGAGTTATGGCTTAAGAGGTACACTTACGAATCTAAATTTCTCATCCCTCCCTCATCTTCTCAGCTTTAATCTTACAAACAACTCGGTTTATGGAACCATCCCCTCCCCCATTGGTAGCCTTTGGAGACTCACCCATCTGAGCTTGTCCGCCAACCGTCTCTCTGGCTCAATCCCTGCTTCTATAGGGAATTTGGTCAACTTAACCATACTGTACCTTTTCCAAAATCATCTGTCCGGGTCAATTCCTGAAGAAGTTGGGATGCTAAGGTCCCTCACTGATCTCGGACTCAGTGCAAACAATCTCACGGGTTCAATCCCTGCTTCTCTAGGGAATCTTGAATTCCTTGAGTCTTTGGATTTGTGCGGTAACCAACTTACTGGATCTATTCCCCCACACTTGAACAATCTAACAGTTTTGAGAGTTTATAGTGTGGATGATAACATGTTCACAGGTCATTTACCAGAAAACCTATGCTTGAGTGGATCACTTAAAATTTTAACGGCCTCATACAACAATTTCATCGGGCTCATGCCCAAAAGCTTGAAAAATTGTAGTAGCTTGCATAGGGTGAGGCTTGAGGGGAATCAATTTTCTGGAAACATATCGGAAAATTTTGGAGTATACCCAAACTTGGATTATATTGATTTGAGCGACAACAATTTCTATGGAGAGCTCTCTCAAAAATGGGGAAAATACCATAGGTTAACAAGTCTCAAAATGTCGAACAACAATATTTCTGGAGGGTTACCACCTGATTTGGTTTTGGCAACTCAACTATCTCGAATTGATCTCTCTTCAAATCATCTAGTTGGAGAGATCCCAAAGAAATTTGGAAGTTTGGTTTCATTGTTCTATCTTAAGTTGAGTAATAACCAACTATCAGGTTACATTCCTGTAGCACTGGGTCACCTTGGCAACTTAGAGACTCTAAATTTTGCAGCAAATAAACTAACTGGCTCAATCCCTCGAGAGTTAGGGGACTGCATGAAGCTATTAAACTTGAGTTTGAGCAATAATAGACTTGGGGAAAACATTCCTTTGGAACTAGGTCAACTCCATAGCCTTCAAAGTCTTGATTTGAGTGATAACTTGTTATTAGGTAAAATACCAGAGCAAATTGGAGCACTGCAAATGTTAGAAACGCTAAATCTCTCCCACAATGAGCTCTCCGGTTTGATACCATCTTCTTTTGATAACATATTAGCTCTTTCATCAGTGGATATATCCAACAATCTACTGGAGGGCCCTCTTCCTCATATCAGAGCCATTCAAGAGGCTCCATTTGAGTCACTCCGAGGTAATAAAGGTTTATGTGGTAATGCTACTGGTTTGAAGGCCTGCCAACTTCATGGGGTTCCTAGAAAGAAGGAAAAGAAAGTGGCATTACTAATTGTACTTCCTATTTTGGGGTTTCTACTTCTTTCTGTCACAGTTCTCGGATTTTTCTTATCTATTTGTAAGAAAATGAAGAGCACAACAAACGAGCCAATACAAGTAAATTCTCCAAATTTGTTTTCAATATGGAGTTATGATGGAAAAATGGTGTACGAAAACATCATTGAAGCAACTGAGAACTTCAATGCCAAATATTGCGTTGGGGAAGGAGGATGTGGTACTGTTTATAGAGCTGCCCTGCCAAATGGTCAAATAGTTGCTGTGAAGAAACTTCACTCATCATCTAATGGTGACTCGGTTAATCAAAAGAGCTTTACGAGTGAGATCAGTACATTAACAGCGATAAAGCACCATAACATCATAAAGCTTCACGGGTTCTGTTCACATCTAAGACACTCATTTTTGGTCTACGAGTTCTTGCAAGGTGGGAGCTTGCAAAAGGTACTGGCCTTGAAGGAGGAATTAGTAGAGCTGGATTGGAACAAAAGAGTGGATGTTGTTAAAGGTTTGGCAAATGCTATGTCTTATATGCACCACGATTGTTCGCCACCAATCATCCATCGAGACATATCAAGCAAAAATGTTTTGTTTGATTCTGAATATGTCCCTCACATCTCTGATTTTGGGGCTGCTAGATTTATAAAATCTGACTCGGCGAATTGGACTTCATTTGCAGGAACCTTTGGATATGCCGCTCCAGGTACTCATGTCTCTTGCAAGTTTTTCTTGTTCCTTTTCTTTTTTATCTCAAGTCACACTTTTACAAGGTAGCTTTATTTTAGCTTTTAACAATCAAGAATATAGCAAGGTTTTATTTAAGCGCTTATATATTGCACTAAATCATAGATTGAATTTATATATGCGTACTGTTTAAAGGCTAGAAGTCTAATGGATAATGAACACTTTTTTAAAGTATATATCTAATTTGATAACTGGAATTGGTATGACACTTTTTTTTCTGATTTATCCGACTCTCTCATACTTTAGCTAGTCTTTGTGGCTAATGATTACTCATTGTTCCATTATAGATCATGCAGAGACGGATCCAGAAATGTAGCCTAATGAGGACACCTTATTAATTATATACAATGGTGACAATTTATTTATTCTAGTCAACCACAATAAGATCGTACAAAATTAAGGCATGCACAATAGTTTATAATGCATCCATTCAATTAAAATATCTAATATTGTGTACAAAATCTCATACAAAAATTTTTGAGTATGTTTTACATGAACATCGACAAGTTTTAGAATGATCCAAATAGTTTTATTAATAACTTTATTTTAAGATATTTCCCCCAAACAGTAAAATACAAAAGAGAATCAAGAAAGAATAGCTTCAAATAGATAAATAATTCATAAACCAACAAGTACAAATGCAACATATGGTGAAATTGAAGCACAAAATTAACTCTATATGACTATATGTATATTTTCAAAATATATGCAAGTGGGCATATTTATGTAGTTGGACACTTTTATAATTATTCTAATATATACAAAAATGTAACAACATTATTATAGTTTCAACTGGGAGAACGTGCTCCATACAAATCCGTCCCCGAGAGTATGTATGATTTCTTATTCCCAATCAGGTTTGTATGTTGTAAAGCTTTGGCAATGGCATTCATGTGGCTTCTGTTATTTTCTCCTTCATGAACTCTTAAAAAAACTGGAAGCGAATGTACGCGTAAATTTGCAAACTTAACCATTGCCTAATAGGTAGCCTGAGCATGCTTCTCCCCTTCCTCCCTGACTTTCAAAGGCTTAAAGCGAAAATTAAAAATGAGGCCTTTTTGTTGGACTATTATAAGAGGTAAAAAAGTAAGAGGAGCCCCTGAAATTCAAAAAAAATTGGAGGCCTTAAGCAACCGCAACATAAGCTTTAACTTAGGGCCGGCTTTGCCTCTAATCAAACCCTTTTATTGTTCAATTATTTTCTTAGCTCATCTCTTTTTTTGTTTTGTTCGTGGTAGAACTCGCATATACAATGGAAGTGAACGAGAAGTGCGACGTTTACAGTTTTGGGGTGCTGACACTAGAAGTGATTATGGGCGAGCATCCCGGTGATCTCATCTCGTCTCTATCGTCATCTTCGTCGTCATCAAAAACTGGACATGGAATTTTATTCAAGGATGTGTTGGACCAGCGCCTGCCGCCTCCTACAAATCAAGTGGCAGAACAAGTAGTGGTTGCTGCAAAAGTAGCATTTGCATGTTTGAATGCTAGACCGCTTTCTCGGCCAACCATGCAGCAAGTTGCTAGGACGATGTCAAATCCAAGGCCATCTCTGCAAAATCAGTTACACATGATTACAGTAGGAGAACTCGTTGGTGCCAACTGCTTCACTTCTTGAGTTTCCTTGGACTTTGACTCTTACGGGTTTTTGCTATGACTGCAATTTCACTTTTCTTTTGTATGCTTTCTGCGATCTTTTTTGCTTTGTATATTGAATAAACATGATATGATGTAAAATAGACTCTGTTCGTTGAAAAAGTAATTGTCATGGAGATGAAAAGAAATACAACTTCGATGTGGTTCAAGAATCAACTATTGCGGTCAAATAGCCAATTATTTTGGGGAGAAGATTTAAATGAAATGAAATGAAGGGTGATTTTATTTCCCAGTATATACGGTAAGATTAATATACCGAAGAAATGCAATGTTAGAGTTTGAAATCAAAACGTCCGTTAGCATCCGCTTAACCCCAAAATAACCTTCCATTTCCTATCTGACTTTCTGTTAGAGGAAAATCTAGTTTCCTAATCAGTTGCCTAATTGATTGATTGAGGATCCGTGATTGTAGTATAGGAATATTGTATATTTATTCTTTCTTAGTTTATCTTCCTTCCTAGTTTAGCTTCTTTGTATATAAAGGGGTTTGTATCTTTGTAAAGAATTCATTCAGAAATAAACCAATATTCTCTCAATATTTTGTTCTCTTAAATTCAACATGGTATCAAAGCTAGGGTTCTATACCTAGCTATTTTTTCTTTTCACACCTTGGTTATTTTTTCTCCATCAATCCCTTTTTAACTTTCTGCAACAACCATTAAATCACCACTTTCGTATCATCCAATTATTTTATCAACAATTGATTGAACAATCGGTTCGATTCAAAACTGGATACAGTTTTTGATTTTTCTGAAGCCTTTCATCTTCTATACCAATCAACCATGGGAGACAACTCCTATGAAGGGCCTGACCTGTCAAGCCATTATTATTTTCATCACTCAAACACTTCGGCCACCAAGCTTTTCTCAGTTGCAACGGCTGTGCGATTTCATAAAGGCTTCAATCCAAACAACAAGTTCTCTGGTAACTCGTCCTTTTCATCTTCTACTTCCAATATTGAAGGATTATTTTGTAGATATTGCAAAAAGGATACACATACTATTGAAAGTTGCTATAAGTTGCATGGATTTCCAGTCGGACACCCACGGCATGATCCCAACTTTAAACAAAATATGATCCCAAGTTTAAACCACCAAGCAACCGTTCGGGACAACAAAATCAGCAATATGGTGCTCGATCCAATCCTACTGCTACACATGCCGCATCTCACACTACTGTGGCAATTGCGCCACGCTTAACCAAGGGTAATAATGATATTTATACAAATGTCACAGGTTTGTATAATCATCCCTCTATTAATTCTACCTCCTCAAATTGTTGGATTTTAGATAGTGGTGCTACGAACCATATTGCTTCTGATTCTTCTTTATTTTCTCACTCTCATCTACCCCACGCACCTTGTGTTAATTTACCCAATGGCTCTGCCGTACCTATTAACTCTACTGGCACACTCCTCTTCAACAAAGATGTTGTTTTAAAAGATGTTCTTCATGTGCCTTCCTTTCGATTAAATCTGTTGTCTGCCAGTAAAGTTACCCAATCCTTAAACTGTTGTGTGATCTTATTCCCAGATTTCTGTGTTTTGCAGGACTTGGCTATGGGGAAGATGATTGGATGGGGTAAGCAAAGTGGCGGCCTCTATTACATGTCACCAGATCATACCTCGCCAACTGCTTGCCATACTACCCATCCCGATTCTACTTGGCACCATCGCCTTGGCCACCCATCACCTACCTGTCTACATATCATCTCTAAGTCCAATTCTTCGATTTCTGTATCTTTTGACAATTTTTGTAATGTTTGTCTTTTGGCCAAACAAACTAGATTACCATTTCTGACAAGTTCTATTTCTTCTACCTTGCCTTTTCAATTAATCCATTGTGATATTCGGGGTCCACATAGACATCAAACACATTCTGGTGCTCGTTATTTTTTAACCATTGTGGATGATTTTACTCGTTGTACATGGTTATTTCTTATGTCTCATAAATTTGATGCTTCTTTTTTACTTAAATCATTTTTTACCTTCATTTACAACCAATTTAACGCACACATTAAAATCTTTCGGAGTGACAATGGTAGTGAATTTCTTTCTCTCCAATCATTTTTTATAACCAAAGGTGTTGAATTTCAGACCTCTTGCGTCTCCACTCCACAACAAAATGGAGTTGTGGAACGTAAGCATGGTCATATATTGCAAGTTGCTCGTGCTCTCCTTGTCCAATCTAATGTGTCCATTGATAAGTGTCAAAATATACATATTTTGGCCCTCCAATTTACATTTATTAGTCTTTTATATTTGTTAACTGATTTTTATTATGTGTTTTTATGTTTATAGGTTGCTCGAGCCCGTTGTCCAAGATTTTGGATAAAAAGAAGATTTTAAAGAAGTTTGGGATCGAAGTGCGAAGTGCATTGAAATTTTGGATGGTTAATTTAATATTAGACAAAGTCAAAGGGGCTTTGTGTAATTAAGGTATTCAATCCCTATATATACAATTTGACCTACCGGTGAAGAGGTCGTCAGCAGCTTTTGGGAGAAAAAAAAGAAAAGCACGGACGAAACGAAGAACAGGGCTGCGGCAATATTGTTTAGTATTCTTTCTTCCTTTTAAGTTTTTGATGTCTTGTTCAATTACTCGTACTCCGGTAACTAGTTTTAATTTCTATTTTTAATAAAAGTTTTTCGTTGGTTCTTGTTTAACTTAGATTTTCTGTTTATTTTTCATCTCGCACAATAGCAGCATGTTTCAAGTTAGGGTTTCTTTTATTTTATGCGCAATGATTAGTGAGTAGTCGTTCAGGTAGGGTCGCAGGGTGATTAGCACGCTGTGACTAGTTTGGGCACTGCTTCTATTTTCAAACAATGAAAAAGATGATTTTAGATTGGAAAAAAATACTTCCCGCGGACGAACCCAGGCATTGTCGGAGCCCATGTAAACGAGGGAATGGGGGTCCAAAACTCATTCTCCGCTGCGCATGGGTATACGGCGACCATAGGGTCTCATATCTTGCGGGGTATCTTTTTCAATCTAAAATTAAATGTTTTTAAGAACTCCAAACAGAGCAGGTTAATCCTGATTAGTTACAAGTGCTATCAACCCTACGATTTTACCTCCTTTTAAATTTTCTAAAAAAGGCACATTCAATTTTCTTGTTTTAGTTAATCTCTCAATCAAACCAGAAAAGGGTGGCTACCTAAGAGCCCGTTAAATTAGTTTAACCCGAGTTTTTAGTCAGCACACATCACCGTCTCTGTGGATTCGACTCTGGACTTACCGGATATTGTGCTACGTCGGTCTCCGCCCTACGCTTGGGGCAACCCGTTATTTTAGGACTAGGAATCGGTCAAGCACCCATTCGTTTTTGGGGTGAGTGTGTTACCACCGCAGTTTATTTAATCAATCGATTGCCTACTCGACTCCATTCTTCCCTTACACCTTTTGAGCGGTTGTATGGTCATCCACCCACTTATGACCACCTTCGTGTTTTTGGAAGTTTATGTTATGCTACTATTGTCAAACTTGTTTCTAAGTTTGCTCCTCATGCTAGGCGTTGCGTTTTTTTGGGCTATCCTACAAGCCAAAAAGGTTACAAATTGTTAGATTTAGATTTCCATAATATTTTTGTTAATAGGGATGTTCATTTTCATGAGCATATTTTTCCCTATAAAGGGACGTCTTCTCCTGAATTTCACCCCATTCCTACACCTGCACCCGACCTCAACTACACCACACCTTTACCCAATTCTACTACCCCACTTACCCACGATATACCAACTGATTACTCAACCAATTCAACTATCGATCAGTCTACCCCAATTACTCCACCCAACCCCACCGATTCACCAACCGATTCTTCAACCGATCAGTCTACCCACATTCCACCACCAATCCCTCAACCGATTCCTCTACCAGACCCACTACCTTCCATTACTACTTCCACATCACCTAATGCTCCTCATCACTCGACCCGACCTCGCGCCCGACCTGCGTGGCATGCCGACTATCAAATGTCTTTTGCCCATACTGCTTCCCCACAATCATCTATTCCGTCGCCATGTCCAACCCGAGGTACAAGGCACCCTCTTTCTAACTCTCTCTCTTATTCACGTATTTCTCCTGCCCATTATTCTTTTCTTGCTTCTATTTCTGGTCTTCGTGAGCCCACTAACTATGATCAGGCAACTCTTGACCCGAAATGGAGGGATGCTATGCAAGCTGAACTTGATGCCCTTGCTCGCAATAATACTTGGTCTCTTGTTCCTCTACCTGCTAGTCACAAACCCATTGGCTGCAAATGGGTCTACAAAATCAAATACAATTCTGACGGATCTATTGAAGGTTATAAGGCCCGCCTCGTTGCTAAAGGTTACACTCAAATTGAAGGAGTTGATTATTTGGAAACTTTCTCTTCCACTGCCAAATTGACCACTGTGCGCTGTCTTTTAGCGGTGGCTGCTTCCCGCAATTGGATCCTCCATCAGATGGATGTTCACGACGCCTTTTTGCAAGGTGATCTTGATGAGGTTGTCTATATGGACTTTCCCTCTGGTCTTCGCCAACAGGGGGAGACTATGGTATGTCGGCTCAATAAATCATTCTATGGTTTGAAGCAAGCTTCTCGTAACTGGTTTGCCAAATTTTCTTGTGCTATTCAAAAGGCAGGTTTTACTCAATCAAAGGCCGATTACTCTCTATTTACCAACTCTGAGAGCAACACATTTACGGCAGTACTTATTTATGTGGACGACATTATTGTCACCGGCAATAATGAACAGGCAATCAAGTCTCTCAAAGACTTTCTCTTACAAAAATTTCACATCAAAGATCTTGGCAATGTCAAATATTTTCTTGGCATTGAAGTCTCTCGGTCCAAAAAGGGAATTTTCATTTCTCAACGAAAATATGCATTGGATATTCTGAACGATGTGTGATTATTAAGATCTCATCCTAATTCTTTTCCAATGGAGGCGTATTTGAAACTGAATCCCGACGATGTCGATCCATTACATGATCCAACCAAATACAGAAGATTGGTTGGGAGATTGATTTACCTAACAATAACAAGGCCAGACTTAGTATACTCTGTGCAAATCCTAAGTCAATTTATGCAGAATCCTCGAAAACCACATTGGGAAACTGCTCTAAGAGTTTTGCATTTCATTAAAGGGAATCCTGGTCAAGGATTATTCTTTCCTTCATTCAATGATCCTACGTTAAAGGCTTATTGTGATTCAGATTGGGCGGGTTGTGAGACAACTCGACGTTCAATTTTAGGATTCTGCGTATTTCTGGGAAATTCTTTGCTTTCTTGGAAGTCAAAGAAACAAACCAATGTGGCTCGTTCTTCCGCTGAAGCCGAATATCGAGGCATGGCTGCAACATGTTTGGAAATTACATGGATACGACATATTTTGGAAGATCTTAAGTTCCACAAAGCAAGCCAGCATCCTTATTTTGTGACAACCAGGTAGCTCTCCACATTGCAAAAAATTCCATTTTTCTCGAACGCACGAAACATATAGAGATTGATTGCCACGTTGTTCGGGAAAAATTGCAAGCTGGAGTAATTACACCATCCTATGTTCAGTCAAGATCTCAACTTGCAGACATCTTCACCAAACCTTTGGGAAATGAACAATTTCAATATTTAAGTGGCAAGTTGGGACTTCATGATATTCACTCTCCAACTTGAGGGGGAGTGTTAGAGGAAAATCTGGTTTCCTAATCAGTTGCCTAATTGATTGATTGAGAATCCGTGATTGTAGTATAGGAATATTGTATATTTATTCTTTCCTAGGTTATCTTCTTTCCTAGTTTAACTTCTTTGTATATAAAGGGATTTGTATCTTTGTAAAGAATTCATTCAGAAATAAACCAATATTCTCTCAATATTTTGTTCTCCTAAATTCAACACTTTCACCCAGGCACTAAGATCCCTTCCAATTAGATGAGTCACTCTTTATGACTTTTGCGGTGCCGCAATCATAGATGTGAGCTACATACGTCGAATCGATCAAAACGTTCTTGCTTGACAAGTCTCGAAGAATGATTGGAGGAAAATGGTTGCAGTGCATGTAAAGACAACATTTGCCACACCTTCAACAACATTCATTCACTTGATCCAATACAACTCTACTGCTTCTTCCTGTTGGAGATTTTTCAAAATAAAAAAGATTGCGGGAGGTTATTTGTGAAAATGTGTGACACCTTTTTACATGGGGTATGACTTTATGTGAATAGTTATAACACCTATTAACTTAGGGTGTGATTATTAGAATGAGGTGTGATTGTTAGGAAGAGATGTGAATCATGGGGGTGCCTCCAAGAGGCATGATCCTTCCTAATTAATTGTTATCATGAAAGGGTGTCTACTAAAAGGCATGATCCTTTCTATTGATTAATTGTCTTCAAAAGACATACCCTTTCTAATGTGTGTTTACTAAAGACACAACCTTTCACATAAGGGTGCCTATAAGTCTATAAATAGGTCATTGGTTAAGTCATTTGACACACCAAAAAATATTCAGAACCCTCCCTCTCTCTTACTCGTTGTTTTCTATACTGTTGTTCCGTTATTCTACAAAAATGGAATTAACAGTCCTTGGTTTAATTGATTCTCTTAGGCTCGGTATTCTGTTTGTCCTTCGTTTGTGCGGACACAGGCAGAAGATCATTGATCGGGCTTCGTTTTATCCTCAGAACAGATTCGCCGTAACCCGGTGCACACCAATTGGTAGGGGCAAATACTGTTTTCGGAAAGCGACGTCATAACGTGACTCGAAGCGGTTTCCATCAGATTGTTCAAGTTGTAGAAGGCTCTAGATTTGAAAGTTCCAGTTTTTGCACCAACACTTCCTCCAAGCCGAGTATATGTCCCAAGCTTTCTCCATTCAATACAAGTGCCTCGCATGTGAACAAAATCCATAAAGCTTTAATATTTTCAGGTTGTAACTTTGTTAACATACCGATCTCACTAGCAAATCCTAAAAGATTAGCCAAGTCTCCATCCGATGATGCATGAAGTTTCTTCACAGCAACTACGTGACCATTATGTAGGGCAACTCTATAGACAGTACCTTATTCCCCCTCCCCAACACAGTGTTTGACACCGATGTTTCTAGTTGCTTCAATGATGTTTTCATACACAATTTTCCGTAATAGCTTCATATTGCAAACAAGTTATCACTGTTAATTGGAATTGGCTCACTCCCTGTGCTCACCAGTTTCTTACAAAAAGCTACACACACAAGAACAAAAAAACTGAAAAAAACCACTGAAATAAAAAGCTGAGTTACAGTAGTTTCAATTAATTTCTAATTTAATTCGAAAAGTAAAGACAAGTTGGATTTTGATTTGAATTTAATTAAACTAAAATTAAACTAGAAAGAAGATTAAACGAGTTGTAAACTGATTAGAGAAGGGACTAGGGTTTCCGATTCAGTCTCCCTCTGTAACGCAATTGTTTCAAAACCTAGGGTTCATATTCAACATTCAACCAGATCACCGTAGGGTAGCAATTCCTATCGATAATCCCCAAAAATATAATCAAGATTCGTACTCCGTATAGGCTATCTCAACACGGCATGGATCATCTCATTGGATTTAACCACGGCACGATCCGTCTCACGTCGTATAATCTATCTCAAAGCCTATCTCGAAACATTCAAAATCATTGCATGACTATGCTTGAAACCATGGATATAAACACATTTGAATATCAGAAAAAATATAAACTCTCATAAAAAGTTATGAATCGACCAAGTCATACAATCAAATCGAATATAAAACCATAGAAATCAAACAACTACGTACGCTATTTGGAGAGACCTCCTCATTGCCCTAGTCGAATAGTTTAGCCACTCATGGAGTGAGAACAAATAATCATGCAATAACAGAACTCTATTGACAACTTAAAAGCTTTCGAATAAATAACAAAGAAATAAAACCCAAGCTCCTGTTGTCGCTGGTTCAGCCGTGATTCGCAAACGTGGATGAAGCACCGTAGCTCCTTGCCCGTGCGTGAACCCAGTCTTCTTATCGCCGCCCCATTCTTCTGTTATGCGTGGGAGAAAAAGATAATCCAATGGCAGCCCCCGTTCTCTCTGTTTTTTCGTCAGAAAAAGATCTCCTGATGGTCACCACAGTTCTCTTGTTTCTGCTGTGGGAAAATATGATGTCCCTCAAACCCTTTCTTTTTCTTCTTTATATAGTGCTCCACTGAAGTCATAATGAGCCGAGATTTTGGCTTCCTGCCATTCATTCCAAATTCTAATTAGTGGGCCCACTTCACAATTCACCAATTTCCAGCCAATCATGATTGGGTCACAATGGGTTTTGACCCAAATAAGACCAGTCCATGCCATATAGTCATTGCCGCTTCGAGCTTTAATTAATTTGATGACCGGCTTTATTTTGACACGAAATAAAATTCAATTTTGCGCTTTAGCTCCAAATGTTATTCATCGGCGCAAAGAGTCTTGAAACATAATTAACAAGTGTCAAACTCCAAGTAGCGCGCTAAATGGACATAAAAAGCCTAAGTTAGGGGGCGTAAATAGACGTATTTACGCACCTATCACATCCCCCAACTTACACTTTGCTAGTCCCTAGCAAAGAAAGGAAAAACAAATAAAAGAAAGCAACTAACTAAGGGATAGATCTTTTAAACCCCCGGGTGGTCCCGGTAGGACGAGTGAAGTCTCGTGAGGGTTTTCAGTAGTGATCACTTACAAAACACCACGGATCCTTTCACTTAGAACCCAAAAATTGGTAATGCAACTCATCGATACACCAACACCAAGAATATAACATATGCAATAATAGTTCTAGACGCTATCAAAACATAGAAATAAATCATGGTACCCAAACTTAGCGTGTGTGAGCCAAGACCTCGACTACAAGTGAACCACAACCGAGCACCCTCTCCGGACCGAGCTTCGACTTCAATTCTCACCGTGTCATCCACTCAACAACAGAAAACACTCGAAGCAGGGTGTATGTAATAAACTCTCAAAGTGTACGGATGGAAGTTATGCAATAAAGAACCAAAGTATCCCGCACACTTAGACACGAAAAGAAAGCTTTTTAAAGTGGACACAAGACCTCATGAATGGAATGCCAAGTATTAAAGACTATATCTATCCATCGATCACAACCCATTGCCCCTAAGATCAAGTAGGGCTTTTATTCGGTAATATCGTTGGGTAAAGAAAAGTGCTTCAAATGTTAGGATAAATCATATAATCAGCTGATAGTTGAAGTTATGAAGAATTTGTTAATATCTTCTTGATTGACTATGATGAACTTTTGATGAATTTGGTAGGAGGGTTCTGCCAAATGCTCTTAGTATTAGTTTGGACATTAAAATCTTCTTGCTTTTGTAATATTTGTATGATGAAAAAAATTATTTTGACAGTTGGAGACATTCAAGAGACAACTAATGCAGTCGCGAAATGATGATAAGTCTCATCTGTAACATTTTTTCGATCATGGTGGTTGATAACTCTTACACTGAGTTTGTTTTCTACCTTGGTCTTTTATTAACGATGAGTGCTACTGGTGGACATCGCTCACACCTGGTATTTAATGGGTAAGTACACTGCTTGTTTTCATTCTTAAAAGGTGTGTCATTGCTTTGGGGGTGTTCATTGTTGTGTTGAGTTATTGAATAGTCGTTTAGTTCTTATTCTTGTGTTTTCTGATGACCTACATAGAGATTTGGTCTTCCAGCATGGAGTCCGCGTGGTAGACAAACAATGGAGAACTAATGTTGAACTCTGATGGGCGTACTAGGTATAAATCAAATCCCTGACTATATGGCATCGGAGCCTTATTGTTTGTTTCAGAGTCATCACCCTGAGATGGAGATATATGTTATTTTGGTACCGTATGGGATCAGAATGTGATTGTTTATTTCAGAGTTATAGCCCTAAGATGGCGCTGTGTGTTCTATTGGTTTGCAGATTTTTACCTGTAAATCTAATTGGTTGTGCTTCCTTTGAAAGACTCTCTATGTGGTGAAAGCTTCTTTGTGTACCTCTCTCATCCATGGAGTTGATTGCTAACTTCTTAGGTCAAGACCTACTCTCTTCCACGACCTAATTTGTTATGATACTTACTACATGTTAGAATGAAATTGAAGACAACTTTAGCTGGGTATTTTTTAAGTTCTTGGATTCTAGAATGAATTATACTATAAACATGTCGGGCGGAGGGTTGGCATAGTAATGGTGTGTTACGCCACCTAACTAGATTTAAGATCATAAGATTAGTTGTCTTTCAAAGAGATTATGGTATACATATAGGGATGTCTCTCAAGGATTTTTATTCTATTTCCTACCTTTGTTAGTGATAGCGTGTTTTTTAAATTCATTGAAGTTGTGGTAATACTTCTTATGCTATCTTGCGAATACAGGATGTCCCCTACGAAGAAGTGGTATTAATTCTTATTAATACTATTCTTGTATTTGTTATTTGTTGCTTAAAAAATGTAAGGAACTGCCTGATACGGTTAGGCAAGTTTCAAGTGCGCATGGGATTAAAAATTGTCTTTTGATAACTAGGGAAAGGGTTTAGATTATTTGACGCAACATTATTTCTTTTTGAAGAAAAAAATCTGGAATTCTTTTGTTCATGGGCATATGAATAAGGCTTGTGACATTTTGTCCTTTGGTGCAAGCAAGAATGTTCTATGCGTAGTATGGCTTATTCGAAGGATGCTTGCAACCGTATTCATCCTTCATGTCTGAAAACGAGGGAGCTATTCTTGGAAGACATGGCTCAGAGACTTGGTTTCTGCCTTTGATGATGAATGAAGGTGGTTGCGATAGAGATTTGTTCTATAATTTTGTGTTTTCGGAGATTAGTTTTGTTTTGGGTGTGTATCTTTTTCTGTAACAAGTTTTGTATGGGAAGATAGAAATCAAAACCTTAATTTTTGCATTTGATTAAAGTGATTGGAATCGATCAAGAGTTGTTTGCTTAGGCTTCTGAGCTGAGTTTTGCCCTTAAACAACATAGTTTTCTTATACCATTAATAAATTTCTAATGACAAATTAAACAAAATTAGAACACATAGCAAAAACTCAAATTTGATGCATTATAATGAGCACGCGATTCGTGCAACGCACGAATAGTGATACTAGTACATATATATGGACGTACAGGGAAAAGAAACCATTTTTCCCTTTTTCCACTTTTTTTTTTCTTCCTTTCTCTCTATTCTTTCGGCTCTCCCCCTCCGAAACTCTCCCTCCACTTCTCTCCTCGATTTCATCTACTTAGGGCGTGATTCCGAACAAAGTCCCAAGAATTAAAGTCGTTATACGGAGCACGGGCTTCCTATCCATCCAAGAAAAATTACGATCGGGCCTCATGGGAGCTCGGTTGACTTGGTCAAAGGGTCGGGTTTTGCTCAAAACCCATGAGGTAGGGATTTCTTACTCTTGTTATGCGTTTATACGGTATTTATGTACCTAGATCGTATCTTGCTTCGTTGTTTAAGCTTGTTCCTTCCATTTCCGAAAATCAGCAGAACAGGGCCTGTATTTTTGGGGTTTTAGGCCTTCATAAGCTCAGATTTGAATTTTGGTTCCTTCGTATGAAATAGAGTAGACTTAGAGCCCGTTCTAATGCCTTTGGAATCACCCAAAACCGTTGAGAATTGAATTTATGGTGATTTTTAGAATACTGGTCTGCAATCTGTCTCGTTTTCTGGGTTTCAGCCTACTTCGAACGGCTATAATTTCCTTGTCCGATATTTGTTTTATACAAACTTTATATCGGTTCGGAGGTCTTGAAGTCAGCTTTCATTTGCCACCGGAATCGTCTTAAAACTCTTAGTACAAAGAAAGTTATGTTCGTTTGAGTGGAGGTGTGTCAATCTGTCACACTGCGTGACAGATTCGTGTAGCCTGGGAAAACCCCTGTTTAACCACCCTTGGAGTGCAGATTTGACAAGGGTTCCTTTGTGACTTTTAAGCTTCGTTCAATCGCGCAACTATTGGGATTGGAATCACTCAAAAATATTAAGAACTCGATTTATAGTAATTTTTAGAAGATTGAACGAAAATCTGAAAATCTGGGCAGCGAATCGGGCTGCGTTTTTTTATTTATTGTTTGTTATGGTTAAATGACGCTATTGGTTATGGGTCCTTGTGGGTTTTAAAGATTAGTAAGTTGGTGATAATTTGGCGTTGGAATCATTGAAAAATATTGAGTATGCAATTTTTAATGATATTGCATAATCGTTTTAACTCAATAATGGGTGTGAGATTGATTATGGATGGATTGTGCATAATGAAGGATGTTTATGGACCTATGATTCGAGTGTTATGGGTATGTGTGACATCAAACTTTGTATGTATCGTGGTGTGGCATGTCATAGCATATGGACAATGGATGGAGTCGTATCCAACTTCGAATGTCGGTGAGGGTTACGGGGCCCAACACCGCCCGGAATTCACGTCAATATGAACGGAGCCCGGTTCACCTTCTTGGTGGGACCTTGGCGAGGGTTACAGGGCCCAACACCGCCCGGAAATCATGTCAATATGGACGGAGCCCAGTTCACCTTCTTGGTGGGACCTTGGCGAGGGTTACAGGGCCCAACACCGCTCGGATTTCACGTTAATATGGACGGAGCCCGGTTCACCTTCTTGGTGGGACCTTGGCGAGGGTTACGGGGCCCAACATTGCCCGGTGCATTGCTTTACATCATATGTCACGCATTGTTGATTGATTGAGCTAGACTTATGACCTGTGTTGCGTGAGAAATAAAAAGAGGGATAAAGTTGTGAATCTAATGTTTGGCTTGTCATTCGACTTTGAACTATATCTTGGATTACTATCCTTCCTCATTGAGCCTCTTGTTCGGTAATTTAATATAACATGTTTTCATGTATCTCATTTCAAGATTTCTCTACGAGCTAGTGAGCTCACCCCACCTTAACATTTTCGGGTACAAATCAAGGAAACTAGTTCTTGTTGCATGGAGTAGCTAATACTTGAGAAATAAAAGACAAATCAATTATGTTCAAAAGAAAGGAAATCCAATGATATGTTCGTGTTGTTCTGCCGATAGATATACTCATTGTCATTAGCATCTTGGGGTTCGTTGTACATATATAATGTTGCTCACGTACCACTGTTGGTGCATGATCATCACACATTCGTATAAATCGAGACAGAATGGAGTAATTGCGTAGCGATGGACAAATGACGGTTGAGGACAAGTTGTGGTCTAATTGAATTAATTCCAGTCGATTTTTGCTTCTAGTTTGACGTGTGAGCTATTAGGGTTATCTTTCTGAAATCATGATTCCCTGGTTGTAGTATGCTCGTTCGTGGTGGAAGACCCATATTTCTTTGTAGTTCTCGTCGTATTCACTCGCTCTAGGAGCATGATTCGTCGCAATTTCATATAGCTTGTGTATAGATTTCCTTGCTGGGCTAGTGTAGCTCATCCTATCATTTTCAGGTATGATGCAAGGATGTTGGCATGGAGTGCTTGTTGTGCATTTGTGACCAAACCTTTAAAAGGTATTCAAGAAGGATTTCATAGCACAAGATCTGAAAGAGCATTTTTAGGAAAGATATTATTTGTAAATTGTAATAATATTTCCGTAGGATACTGGTATTTTAATGACTTTGGGCCTACGAGTTGGAAATGTAATATTTGAATTTTATTTGAGAACAGTGAACAGAAAGGTAGGGTATTATTTATATTACAGCAAAGACTTTATTTATTAAAAATGTTTATTATTTATGTTGAAAATCGAGGGCGTGACAAAATGTAGGGTACTTTTTCCATGAAAGATCTTGGTCTTGTTTCCTATTTTCTTGGTATTTCAGTTCAATCTCATGATCATGGTTATTTCTTGTCCCAAAGCAAGTATGCTGGTAAGATTCTTGCTAAAGCTGGTATGGTTGAATGTAAACCATGTGCCACTCCTATTGCTCTTGAGTCTGTCTCCTCCACTACTGATTCCCCTCCCTTTGGTAATCCTTCTCTTTATCGTAGTATTATTGGTGCTCTACAGTACTTGACTATTACTAGACCAGAATTGGCCTATGCTGTTAATCAAGCCTGTCAGCATATGGCTTCTCCTACTACTGCTGATTTTACTACCGTCAAACGTCTTCTTCGTTATGTTCAAGGCACTATTGATCATGGTCTTAGTTTCACCCCTGGTTCCTTTAATTTGCAAGCCTTTTCTGATTTTGATTGGGCTGGCGATTCTATTGATCGACGATCTACTTCGAGGTATTGTATTTTTTGGGGAAACAATCTTATTTCCTGGTCGGCATAGAAGCAGCCCACCGTTTCTTGCTCTTCTACTGAAGCGGAGTACAGGGCCCTTGCTCATTCTATGACCGAACTGAGTTGGCTTCAAATGTTGCTCCGTGATCTGTCTGTGCGTCAGTCTTCTCAGCCCATTTTGTGGTGTGATAATCTTAGTGCCTTGGCCCTAGCCTCAAATCCTGTGTTTCACGCTCGTTCTAAGCATATTGAAATCGATTATCACTATATTTGTGAACAGGTTGCTGCTAGAAAGCTTGTTCTTCGTCATATTTCTTCTATGGATCAAGTTGCTGATGTGTTTACCAAACCCCTTTCTGTTTCTCGATTTCTTTATCTTAAGGACAAGCTCCTGGTTCGTTCCTCACCCAATCGCTTGTGGGGGAATGTTGGAGATATTAGGCCAATAACTCACTTACAACTGAAGACTACATCTGAGTCTGTGTGCAAGCCTTTTTAGCAACGACTTTTGACAAAGAGTAACTCATATGGTGTGGCTGTGAGTGTAGGTGATTAGCCCCTCTATCACAACTGAATTAGTTAGAAAGTAAAGGTGGTGGTTTGTGATTGTAAGTTGGTGTGTGAGCTATATGTAAAGGATTAGTTCTCTCTGTAATTGATTAACTGAATAGAATAAGAAATTCATATTTTCTGTCAATTTGAAAATCTATAAGTGGGGATTTTGCAGTACTTAGTTGCAAATATCCCTTTTGGGCTTTTTCAAATATTTGTTTCTTGGTTATTTCCTTCATAAATTTGTCACATGCTTTATTGAAGGACAAGTCTTCATCAGAGAGGTAGCCAGATTGATTGAGAAGAAAGAGCCTTCAAAGGATTCATTCGTTCAAACACTCAAAGAATTCAAGTCTGATATATACACTGTAGTTTTATCCTCTTCAGACTTCAAAGAGAGCTTTCACTGTAGAATTTTATACTCTCACTTGGTTGAGCCTACACTTGTAAATCACCCTTCCTTAGAGAGATTGATCATCACCACACTTATCCTACCTTGTGAGAGAGAGAACCCAATCCACTGTGTTGCCAGTTAGGATTTGAGTTTCTTGCTTGATTTAAGAAGTGTATGCTCACTAGGTGTGAGTGTGCCAAGAGTTTGAGGAACTGGTCTCTGTGTATCAGTTGGGATTGTGAAATCAGGTCTGCATGTACCTGAGTTATGGTCTGTGTGTACCACTGATTCTGTGAAGTGTCATGGTCAGTGTGTACCAGAAGAAGTATTGTGAAGGGGTGTTGGCGCCTGTAAAATCCAACCCTGTTGTAAGTTCTGAGAATATAGTTGATACCGGTGATTGTTCAAGGGAAACAATCACTGAAGAGTGGACTAAGCAAGTAGCCAAACCACTATAAAAATCCTCAGTCTCTTCTCGTACTTATTTTTTAGTACTTTCTTTATTTTGATTATCCGTTTGATTTGCTAATCAAGCTTCTTGGAAAAGAAAAAATTGTCTTATTACAGGAATCAAACCTATTCACCCCCTCTAGGTTTTATCATATCTAATTTGCTAGTTGCTACCTAGAATTGATCCCACCCTGTCTTTCTCTAATGTATCCCAATCTCTCATACATAAGTTATTGTCAAAAAGAGAAAAAGTTGAAAGTTTGAGTTAATGATCTCATCAAGTAAAATGCTCTTAGATATTCTTAATTGCTAAATTAAATTCTAATGCCGGATTAAAAGGCCGCCTGTAAAAAACCAGTAAAAAGGAAACAAAGGACCGATGTATAGACACCGAAGTATTAAAAATGACGATAAAACACCCCGGCAGGATTTAGTACTAAAATTTATTGGATGTTGCATGGTTTCAATCAAATCTTCAGTAATTAGTAATAAAATCAATAATAACACAAATCATCTTAATTAGTGATTCTAAGTCTAGATGCATGTTTCGACTGGAATTCAAGCTACCTACAAATCATCTTAAGAAGTTGTTCGCACCATTTAGTTTCAGCGCGCTTTATTTTGAATTCCACGACTTTATTACTACACTCCACTTTATTTTCAAAGAAAGGGAAAAAAAAATTATAGGAAAATTTTGGTTTGAATACAATTTTCCATCAGGTTGTTCCAAACACTGTTATTAGGCATTACCCAATTACCTAACAAGTAGGCAATTGCTTTCCAAGAAATTAAGTGTATGTACACATAACAAATACTCCTACTTGTATGGAGAAATAGAAAAATCTGCTGATATAAGCACAAGGATAACAAGGCACTGGCTATACTATCTCTGTCCAGTCCATAGAATCCTGTTATTACTGTGACCTCTGACACTAACGGTTGAGAATACAAATAATAAAATTGTCACTCTCTAACAGCTTAAGCTTTTAGATGAGTCGGTGGTTAACTATTAGGGCACGCAATAGATCCTTTGTTCAAACCTCACCGCCTACCCAATGACTAGAACTTATACGTGCATGTTTAGTCTGCTTATGGAGGAGAGTCCGGCTATACGTGAGAGGGCATGTTGTGGAGGAGAGCTTAACTACACGTGAGGGGGTGTATTGAGAATATAAATAATAAAGTTGTCCCTCTCTCTAATAGCTTAATTTTGTAGATGAGTTGGTGGTTAAGAATCTCATTCTAACAAATATAAACTTCTGTAGTGGGTTTCGAGTTCCTTGCTGATTTTAAGGATAGAACTTTACACCAAAAAATAATGTGGACATTAGTTTAAGAAAGTGCTGGTGGATTTCACTGATATTGCAAACTGAACATCCTCTCATGCATGATGCTCCATTCTTGCCTTCTTGGCATAATTAATGAGCAATATAGAAGACTAATGCAGGAAGGGGTAAGTTGGTCACGGTTTAGAACATACTAGCACGTCCGGATAAAACTTATTCATTAGATATAGTTATTTGGGTTTTCTTTTCCCTGCGCAAGAAAGGAAAGAAGAATTCATGCAATGTGGAGGTGTGTTTGAAGAAAAACACGAAGGAAAAAAAAAAACTTTTAGACTGTGCTTGGGTTAAAGATTTGTGGAGAGATTTGTCGATGGAATAGAAAATGTTATGGATTTGCATTCACAATTCAAGGTGCGTCATGATCAAAAAAATTCAAGGTGCATTCCACACACACAGCCTAAAGGAACTGTTGTTTTCCCATGGAAGTGTATGGCCAAACTCCCAAGTCAAGTCTTTGCATCAGGCAATTACTCCCATGGTACCAGAGGACAACGCGGGAGTAATCCAATGACAGAGTTGTGTGCAAGGGTGTGGTGCCAGGCTGCTAGCTGCCATGGTACCATGTAGCTTCAACGGCCAAGTCAAGTTTTTGCATCAAACAATTACTGCCATGGTACCAGAGGACAACGATGATGCGCGGGAGTAATCCAATGACAGATCTCTGTGCAAGGGTATGGTGCCTAGCTGCTAGCTGCCATGGTACCATGTAACTTCAAAGGCCAAGTCAAGTCTTTGCATCAGACAATTACTGCCATGGTACCAGAGGACAATGATGACGCGCGGGAGTAATCCAATGACAGCTGTGTGCAAGGGTGTGGTGCCAGGCTGCCAGCTGCCATGGTACCAGGTAGCTTCAAGTTTTCAACGGCCACGGCTAGAGCCGGTCTTGACTTTTTAAGAGCCTAAAGCGAAAATTAAAGATTGGACCTTTTTGATAAACCATTATAAAGGGTACAAAAATAGGAGGAGCTCCTAAAATTTTAAAAAAAAATTGGAGCCTAAAGCCCTCTTCGATTTTAGCACGAGGTCAGCTCTGGCCACGGCACGAGGTAGCTTTCATATAACATGACCCATACATATATATTTCATACAGAGACTAGTCTACCTTGTGATGGGACCCATAAACAGCATCTTTGATGTGTTTTTTCCTGTGGGTAGAAACTAGTAGTATTTCCGTGATTTAGAGCTCTAACTCAGTCAAGTTAGATTTATTAGCTTGACTGGTAGAGTCAAGTCTGTATCACAGAATACCCGTGAAGAAATGGTAAGACTTGTATTTCTCTTCCTGAATCATGAGTTTTGAAAACAATTGAAATGAATTCTCATGTTCATTTCCAGTTCAAACAATAAGTAAGGGACCACAACAGTACCACTAATATGCGGTAACATTATTTTTGGGTAAAAACGCGGTAACATTATTGAACAGTAGTGATTGAAGGACCCGAAAGTTCTCAGTCTATGGGTGAAATTTAGTTACGATTTTCCTTCTCCTCAATGCACAGCATAGTATTTATGTTCGGTCTGAAATTACTGAAGGAAAACAAGAACCCAGAAAACAAGCACAAAAGATAACAATGCATGCACACGCACAAGGGCTCTTTCGGCAAAGATGAGGCCGGCCAAATATGATCATAGAAGTGACTCTTTCCGCATCACGTAACATGTTTCTCATTCCATTTTTCCTTTTTCTTTTTTTATTAACTGTGAGATAGTACCATGTAACATGTTTCTCATTCTTTTTTTCTTCTTTCCCTAGTAATCCCTTCCACCCTACCCACGTGATGAAGGCCACCATTGCTAGTCCGTTCCAAAATCTTTTATCTTTTTCGGTATTCGTATCGTTCTTTAAACTCTTATATCTCTCAACTTATGATATTTTTCATAATTTTGAAAACTTTGTATTATTGATGTAATCGAAAACTATCAAATAAGATCCATATCGCATATTTTTGAAGATTCATATTGAAAGATATAAGAGTTTAAAGAACAACACGAATATCGAAAAAATCTAAAGATTTTGGAACGGAGGGAGTACATTAATTTGCTAGATAGTTGTCTGTCGGTTTGATGTGACAGCCCACTCTGTATCAACGTTTGCATTCATGGTCCTCCCTACATATGAAAACTTTTGCAGTATCCTAGTTTTGATCTGCATCTGTCGCCAATTATTGTATGCTCGAGGGTGGGAATGATATGAGAAGATTGTGCTAGGAGAAATAGTATGGTTTGATGTTTAATTGAATTAGTTTAAGTTTAGTGGGCTTCTTAAATGATAGAAACTGGATATTATACGGTAAATTGGGCTAGAGTCCGTTTTGAAGGTGTTTTTGGGTGTTTAGTCCAGTCCAATGTGTAATAGTGGTGAAGGTCCATTATTGTAACATTTATTAGGTCTACAGTCCATTTCTAGACCAAAATGCCCTGCTGCTTTTAAATTTTGTTCTCTGCTGCTTTTCAACCCAACGTGCCAACCGTTTCTAGATCTCGAGCAGCACGATCACGAGCTCGCTGGTGCTCCTCTCTCTCTCTCTCTCTCTCTCTCTCTCTCTTTCTCTCTCTCTCTCTCTTCCCGCGATCACAGCTCAGTTCTCTCTCTCTCTCTCTCTCTCTCTCTCTCTCTCTCTCTCTCTCTCTCTCTCTCTCTCTCTCTCTCTTCTCGCGATCACAACTTAGTTCTGGATCACGATCACTTTCACGATCACTTTCACAATCTCGATTCTGTATTGCGATCATGATCTCGTTTCCCTTTGTAACGATCTCTCCCAATCAAGATCACGATCTTTGTCTTCGAAGTTTTTTTCTGTTCGTGATCTCTGTAGTGATGTTTCTCTGTCGTTGTGTTCTTCTCTGTCTCAATATTTGTTTTGATTTTTATTGTGTTCTTCTATTTTTACGTTTATAGAGTTTATTTGCTGAGATAGCGTTAACTATTGCTTTATTCTGGTAATGAGATTATTTTTTGTTGAGATAACATCATCTATTTCTTTATTCTGGTAGATACAGAAATTATTGATGCTGAGATATGTGTATCATTTGCTGAGATACTGTTATCTGTTTCTATTTTTGTTTATTTACTAAGATAACATTATATCTATTTCTTTGTTCTGGTAGATACTGAGACTGTTTTTGTTGAGATAACATTATCTATTGCTTTGTTCTCATAGATAGACTACTTTTTTGAGATATATGTATCTATTGCTTTGTATCTGTTTGCAGACTGAACTGTTTTACGTCTTCTTCCTCCTCATTCTCTTCTTCTTCTTCTTCTTCTTCTTCTTCCAGTTGTTATTCCTCTTGAGATAGCGTTATCTCTTTTAATTTTTGTGAAATTTACTGGATGAAATGTATTGGTTGAGATACTGTTAAAACGGATGAGATAATAGTATCTCAACCAATTCAATTCACAAATAAACTTAGGGATAAAGCAAGAGATAGTAATATCACAATGTAAACACATGCGAAAACTCTATTTCACAATATTTAACATGTTTTCTGTCATTTTTCTTGTTAAAACAGATGAGATAATAGTATCTCAGCCAATTCAATTCACAAATAAACTAAGAGATAACTCTATCTGCCAGAAATATAGTGTATCAGCAAAAATGAACAAGAGATAACAGTATCTCAGATAAATAGTGTTGGTATCTCATAAACTTAATAGAGAAATAATGTTATCTCATCAAAATCATTTTCTGATTGTATTTTACAACAAGGGATAAAGCAAGAGATAGTAATATCACAATATAAACACATGCAAATACTTCATTACACAATATTTAACATGTTATCTGTTATTTTTTCTTGTTAAAACAGATGAGATAATAATATCTCAGCCAATTCAATTCACAAATAAAGTAAGAGATAACTCTATTTGCCAAAAATATAGTGTATCGACAAAAATAAAGCAAGAGATAACAGTATCTTAGCTAAATAGTGTTGGTATCTCACAAACTGAATAAAGAGATAATGTTATCTCATCGAAAATATTTTATGGCTGTATTTTACAACAAATGATAAGGACTGGAACCACTATGAAAAGTTAAATAGTGTTGGTATCTCACAAACTGGGTATTTTTGGAACGCGTGTCCATATAAGGACTGGAACCACTATGAAAAGTCTAGGTGGACTAATTGCACGTTGAAACCTGTAGTGTGTCCTTATCAACAAGGCTCCCTATCATTAAAAAATTTGTCTAGGGTCCACTATTGTAGTTGTCAAACTCATTTAGTCCATTTATCAAGTTTCTAACCTCCGTAGTCCACTATTAATATTTGGTACGGCCTATAGTCTACCTCGTTTAAAAAGGGAAATAGTATACGGCAGAAATACCCTCCCTTTGGAAAACCCTTATTTCCTGTTATCCCGGTATTCTCTCTCCCATTCAAAACAGCGCCAAGCTAGCCAATAATTTTAGCTCAAGCTAGCCAATAAGAAATTCCGTCAGTCAAGTTAGATTTATTAGCTTGACTTGTAGAGTCAAGTCTATAGCATTACATAACCTTGAAGAAATGGTAATATTTGGCGGGCAAGAAATCGAAGATATATAAAACAAAGCGGTTTCTGTTAAAAATGTCTAGGCATATAAACGAAAGCACCCTTTACAACCGTTAGATCACGTCCTGCTAAATTTTAGCCATTAGATCTTTCTTTTTTTCAAAGATACAAAGAATATTCTCCTCATAAATCTATCTCTATCTATCCTAATTTTTTAGGCAATGTAGTATTTCTATGTAAATGTTGCCTATAATGATCAAATAGAAAGATATCTCAAAATGATAATTGACGTTCTGTGGAGATTACGTTTATCGCATATAGAAGTCGGATAAAACAAATAATTTATTTAAGTTGCGACTATGTTACATTCCAATGTGCCTTTAGGCACGGGCATCCGTTAGTCCAAGATATTTTAATGCGGACGAGAATTCGTTGTCAAAAATTAAGAGTCTTTCTTCTTTCTAATTTGTTTTGGTGCTTGGAATTGGGTTTAGGCTCTCTTGATGGAGTATATTTTTTTGGACTTTTGTCCTTTGTTTTCTTTCGTACATGGGTTACCTTTTCGAAAAAATTATTAGTTACAGAAAAAGAACAACAATTGTATATTTCTCTTCCAAAGTGTGGAACATAGTTTTAAATATCGGCCGATACGGTACGTATCGGCCGGTTCGTACCGGAATTTTCGACTCCCGGTTCGGATATAGGCCGATATATCGGTGAGATTGAAATTCACAGGCGTATCGGCCGGTTCCCGATACGTATCGGTCTGTAACCGATTTTTGGACCGGTACGGCCGGTACGTATCGGTTCTGGAAAAAAAAAAAACAGAAAAAACCAAAAAACAGAGCTCCTTCCACACATATGTATATATTTGCTTCCACGTCATTCATGTACGTATTGGTACCCCCACGTCATTCATTCTGGCATTGAAGTTGTATTAGCAAAATTATGTTTGACTTAAAAGCTATGAGCTTGAAACTAGTTGTGCCTAGCGATTATGTAATGTAAAACCTCTATGGTGTGTTTATTTTAATGTCTTCATCTTATTTTTGCTATTTATGTCAATTATATCGAAACTTATAATGTTGCATTTTTCTCATATTTGTAAAATCTTATTGACTTGCGAGTTTTGATAAATTATCGGATATTTCACATGAAGAGAATGGGCTATTACATGTCTTAAATTAATTAAAATGTGATAATTTAAGCCAATGTTTGGGGCAAAAGTATATTTTTCAAGTTTTATACATGTTGCTGATGATTTTTAAAAATTCACGACCGCGACACCCGATTCCCGCGACGTATCACCGATATGTCCCGATACCGATATACCGCGACCGATACCGCGACGGCGACCGATACCGCGATTTAAAACTATGGTGTGGAAAGCAATTGAACTGAATGCTCATGTTCATTTTCAGTTTTAAAAAAGAGGGACCATAACTATCTCCATAATCCGTGGTAACATTATTGAACAATAATGATAGCAGGGTAAATTTATGTGCGATCGGATTCTGTCGGTAAATGCGACCTTAGAAAACTCAGAAGTGACTTTAACTTGGATTTCCTAAGTTTACTTGAAATAATTTCTTCCCACGCCGCGGTTCTTAACTGAACCATGTCACCAGCTCTTGCATTCTAAAATCTGGCAAAAGCGGGTACCCTACTCTGCATCAGCGCGCATACCTCTTTAGCTTGGCTTGTTGATGAAGAAAATTACGACCACAGTCGAGTTTCAGTTAGTCGTAATATTTCTGCATGACCTGAAAGTCTAGTTTACGGGGAGGCAATGAGTGGCGAAATGATGCGAAAGTTAGAGAGGCATCAAATCTATTTGAAACTTTTTCAGTTTCAAAATTCAAAAGATACTATAACTTGCACGACAGATTTGCAACAATCTTAACTTCACAGCCAATCGATTTTTTCACTGTCGACAAATATGGGATATGCAAACAAACTTGTACATCATAGGAGATGGTCTTGTATGAGAATATTCAAACCTGCAAAGAATTCTCGAAGTGATAGGTCAACTATATACTGCCGCTATTTATATACATTTTTTTTTTCAACGGTCAGGGGTGTCCGGGCTAACTTTCTGTTCCCCTCTTCGGTTCAGCCAAAGGCAGATCATTCACGCCGTGACTATGGGATTTACAAGAGATTTCTTAATTGCGGCCGGGCCTCAAGAAGTTGTCAAGTTTTGAACTTGAGATGTTTGGGTTTTCTTGCAATGGGATTCACAAGAGATTTCTAAATTGCGGCCGGGCCCCAAGAAGTTGTCAAGT
Organism: Rhododendron vialii; assembly: GCF_030253575.1. Lineage (NCBI taxonomy): Eukaryota > Viridiplantae > Streptophyta > Magnoliopsida > Ericales > Ericaceae > Rhododendron > Rhododendron vialii. Next base: position 25,313,506 of record NC_080567.1, on the reverse strand, counting down.
TTTGAACTTGGGATGTTTGGGTTTTCTTGCAATAGAGGATTATCATGCAATGATTTACTCTCTCTATAAACACTTGCCAATTCACTTAAAAGCTCTTCATTCCAACTGCCTCACGTAGCTTCTTCTTATCAAACCGAGAATGAAACTCTTACCCGCAAAGACACTTCCCAACCTGTTCGTTACATCCCAATGTCTTTTTGTCTTCTGCGTCGTCCTCGCTTTTGTCTCTCCTTTTGATTCCACTGCTTTTTCTTCTTCTTCAACTAAGAAAGAAGTTGGAGAAGAAGGAATGGAAGCAGCGGCTCTCTTGGCATGGAAAGCTAGCCTTGACACCCAAAGCCAATCTCTCCTCTCCTCATGGGTTTTCGGAAGCAACCACTGCAATTGGATTGGAATTGGTTGCAACAAGGCAGGCAGAGTCATCACTCATATTGATCTTGAGAGTTATGGCTTAAGAGGTACACTTTCGAATCTTAATTTCTCATCCCTCCCTCATCTTCTCCGCTTTGATCTTACAAACAACTCGGTTTATGGAACCATCCCCTCCCCCATTGGTAGCCTTTGGAGACTCACCCATCTTAGCCTGTCCGCCAACCGTCTCTCTGGCACAATTCCACCTGGAATAGGCCAATTGTCTAATCTGAAGACCTTGGAGCTGCACCAAAATCAAATAGGTGGCTCCATCCCCTACGAAATTGGATTGCTCCTTTCTCTTATTGAGCTCAATTTGAATTCAAACAATCTCACTAGTTCAATTCCTGCTTCTATGGGTAACTTGGTCAACTTAACCACTTTGCACCTTTACAAAAATCATCTGTCTGGGTCTATCCCTGAAGAAGTTGGGATGTTAAGGTCCCTCACTGAACTCGAACTCGATACGAACAATCTCACAGGTTCAATCCCTGTTTCAATAGGGAACTTGGCAGCCTTAACCACTCTGCAACTATACAGAAATCATCTTTCCGGCTCAATCCCTGAGGAAGTTGGGATGTTAATATCCCTCACTGATCTCGAACTCAATACGAACAATCTCACGGGTTCAATCCCTACTTCTATAGGAAACTTGGCCAACTTAATCACTCTTTACCTTCATAGAAACCAACTTTCCGGGTCAATCCCTGAAGAAGTAGGAATGCTAAGGTCTCTCATTGATCTCGCTCTTTGTGGGAACAATCTCACTGGCACTATCCCTGCTTCTATCGGGAACTTGGTCTACTTAACCGGTCTTTACCTTTACGAAAATCATTTGTCCGGGTCGATCCCAGAAGAAGTTGGGATGCTTAGGTCCCTCACTGATCTCGAAATCAATACGAACAATCTCATGGGTTCAATCCCCACTTCTATAGGGAACTTGACAACCTTAACCATTTTGCAACTACACCAAAATCATCTTTCCGGGTCAATCCCTAAAGAAGTTGGTATGGTAAAGTCCCTCACTGATCTCCATCTGTCACACAACAATCTCACTGGTTCAATCCCTACTTCTATAGGGAACTTGGTCAACTTAACCGGTCTTTACCTTAATGATAATCAGCTTTCTGGATCAATCCCCGATGAAGTTGGGATGCTAAGGTCTATGATTGATCTTGACCTCGCAACAAACAGTCTCACGGGTTCAATCCCTGCTTCTCTAGGGAATCTTGAATTCCTTGAGTATTTGCGTTTGTTTGAGAACCAACTTACTAGATCTATTCCCCCACACTTGAATAATCTAACAATTTTGAGGCTTTTTTAAGTGGATGATAACATGTTTACAGGCCATTTACCAGAAAACCTATGCTTGAGTGGATCACTGGAAAATTTTACAGCTCATACAACAATTTCAGCGGGTTCATACCGAAAAGCTTGAAAAATTGTAGTAGCTTACATAGGGTCAGGCTTGAGGGAAACCAATTTTCGGGAAACATATTAAAGGGTTTTGGAGTATACCCAAACTTGGATTATATTGATTTGAGTGACAATAATTTTTATGGAGAGCTCTCTCAACAATGGGGAAAGTGCCATAGGTTAACGAGTCTCAAAATGTCAAACAACAATATTTCTGGAGGGTTACCACCTGAATTCGTAGAGGCAACTCAACTGTCTCTAATTGATCTCTCTTCAAATCATCTAGTTGGAGAGATCCCAAAGAAATTTGGAAGTTTGGTTTCATTGTTCTATCTTAAGTTGAGTAATAACCAACTATCAGGTAACATTCCTGTAGAACTCGGTCACCTTGGAAACTTAGAGACTCTAAATTTAGCAGCAAATAAACTAATTGGCTCAATCCCTCGAGAGTTAGGGGACTGCATGAAGCTATTGAACTTGAGTTTGAGCAATAATAGACTTGGGGAAAACATTCCTTTGGAACTAGGTCAACTCCATGGCCTTGAAAGTATTGATTTGAGTGATAACTTGTTATTAGGAAAAAAAACCAGAGCAAATTGGAGCACTGCAAATGTTAGAAACGCTAAATCTCTCCCACAATGAGCTCTCTGATTTCATACCACCTTCTTTTGATAACATGATAGCTCTTTCATCAGTGGATATATCCAACAATCAATTGGAGGGCCCTCTTCCTCATATTAGAGCCTTTCAAGGGGCTCCATTTGAGTCACTCCGAGGTAATAAAGCTTTATGTGGTAACGCTATTGGTTTGAAGGCCTGCCAACTTCATGGGGTTCCTAGAAAGAAGGAAAAGAAAGTGGCGTTACTAATTGTACTTCCTATTTTGGGGTTTCTACTTCTTTCTCTCACGGTTCTCGGATTTTTCTTGTCTATTTGTAAGAAAATGAAGAGCACAACAAACGAGCCAATACAAGTAAATACTCCAAATTTGTTTTCAATATGGAGTTATGATGGAAAAATGGTGTACGAAAACATCATTGAAGCGACTGAGAACTTCAATGCCAAATATTGCATTGGGGAAAGAGGATGTGGTATTGTTTATAGAGCTGCCCTGCCAAATGGTCAAATAGTTGCTGTGAAGAAACTTTTCACTCCTCATCTGATGGTGACTCGATTAATCAAAAGAGCTTTGTGAGTGAGATCAGTACATTAACAACAATAAAGCACCACAACATCGTAAAGTTTCATGGGTTCTGTTCACATCCAAGACACTCGTTTTTGGTTTACGAGTTCTTGCAAGGTGGGAGCTTGCAAAGGGTACTGGCCTCGAAGGAAGAAGTAGTAGAGCTGGATTGGAACAAAAGAGTGGATGTTGTTAAAGCTTTGGCAAATGCTCTGTCTTATATGCACCACAATTGTTCGCCACCAATTATCCATCAAGACATATCAAGCAAAAATATTTTGTTTGATTCTGAATATGTCCCTCACATCTCTGATTTCGGGGTGGCTAGATTTATGAAATTTGACTCGGCGAATTGGACTTCATTTGCAGGAACCTTTGGATATGCCGCTCCTGGTACTCATGTCTCTTGCAAGTTTTTCTTGTTCCTTTTCTTTTTATCTCAAGGCACACTTTAACATGGTAGCTTATTTTAGCTTTTAACAATCAAGAATATAGCAAGTTCTTATTTGAGCGCTTATATATAAATTCAGCTTATATGTTGCACTAAATCATAGATTGAATTTATATATATATGCTTACTGCTTAAAGGCTAGAAGTCTAATGGATAATGAACACTTTTTAAAGTATATATCTAATTTGATAATTGGAATTGGTATGACACTTTTTTTCTGACTTATCCGACTCTCTCATACTTTAGTCTTTGTGTCTAATGATTACTCATTGTTCCATTATAGGTCACACAGGGAGGATCCAGAAATGTAGCCTAGTGAGGGCACCTTATTAATTATATAGAATGGTGACAATTTATTTTTTCTAGTCAACCATAATAAGATCATACAAAATTAAGGCATGCACAATAGTTTATAACGCATCCATTCAATTAAATTATCTAATATTCAGTACAAAATCTCAGACAAAATTTTTTGAGTATTTTTTACATGAACATCGAAAAGTTTTAGAATAATCCAGATAGTTTTATTAAAAACTTATTTTAAGATATTTCCCCCAAACGGTAAAATACAAAAGAGAATCAAGAAAAAAATAGCTCCAAATAGACAAATAATTCATAAACCAACAAGTACAAATGCAACATATGGTGAAATTGAAGCATAAAACTAATTCTATATGTATATTTTCGAAATATATGCAAGTGGGCATATTTATGCAATAGGACACTTTTATAATTATGCTAATATATACAAAAATGTAACAACATTATTTTAGTTTCGAGTGGGGGAACGTGCTCCATACAAATCCATCCTTGAGAGTATGTATGATTTCTGATTCCCAATCATGTTTGTATGTTGTAAAGCTTTGGCAATGGCATTCTTGTGGCTTCTGTTATTTTCTCCTTCATGAACTCTAAAAAAAATGGAAGCGAATGTACGCGTAAATTTGCAAACTTAACCATAGCCTAATAGGTAGCATAAGCATGCTTCTCCCCTTCCTCCCTGACTTTCAAAGGCTTAAAGCGAAAATTAAAAATGAGGCCTTTTTGTTGGACTACTATAAGAGGTAAAAAAGTAGGAAAAGCCCCTAAAATTCAAAAAAATTTGGAGGCCTTAAGCAGCAACAACACAAGCTTTAACTTAGGGTCAGCTCTACCTCTAATCAAACCCTTTGGTTGTTCAATTATTTTCTTAGCTCGTCACTTTTTTGTTTTGTTCTTGGCAGAACTCGCATATACAATGGAAGTGAATGAGAAGTGCGATGTTTACAGTTTTTGGGTGCTGACACTAGAAATGATTATCGGGGAGCATCCAAGGGATCTCATCTCATCTCTATCATCATCTTCGTCGTTGTCGTCGTCATCAAAAACTGAACATCGGATTTTATTGAAGGATGTGTTGGACCAACGCCTGCCGCCTCCTACCACTCAAGTGGCAAAACAAGTAGTGGTTGCCGCAAAAGTAGCATTTGAATGTTTGAATGCTAGACCGCTTTCTCGACCAACCATGCAGCAAGTTGCTAGGACGATGTCAAATCCAAGGCCATCTCTGCAAAATCAGTTACACATGATTACATTGGGAGAACTCGTTGGTGCCAACAGCTTCACTCGTTGAGTTTCCTTGGACTTAAGCTCTTGTGAGTTTTTGCTATGACTGTACAATTTCACTTTTCTTTTGTCTGCTTTCTGCGATCTTTTTTGCTTTGTTGATATTGAATAACAAGATATGGTACGTGTAAAATAGACTCTGTTCATTGGAAAAATAATTGTCACGTAGATGAAAAGAAATACAACTTTGATGTGGTTCAAGATTCAACTATAACGGTCAAATAGCCAATTATTTTGGGGTGAAGATTTAAATGAAATGAAATGAAGGGTGATTTTTTCCCCGGCCATATACGATAGAACAATATACCCGAGAAATACAGTGTTAGCGTTTGAAATCAAAACGTCCGTTAGCATCTGATTAACCCCAAAATAACCTTCCATTTCCTGTTTGACTTTCACCCAGGCACCAAGATCCCTCCCAAACTAAGCAGTGTTCTCCTAAAATTAAGGGATAATTCAATCTGTCAATATGATAAAGCCTTACGCCAGTGGATGTATCCTACAATCAACTGCTGCGGTTGGTATGTGGCAGCCATGCTTTTGTAGCTTCAAGGTAGAGAGTATTTTGGAAATAATTTTATAGGTTCCCCGTTCACCTTTAACTCAAACATTCTCACGACCACGATAATAAACATTTCGATCCCATTGCCATGGTCGGCCTAACAAAACATGACATGAGTCCATTCGCATCACATCACACCAAATCTTGTCCTCATATTGGCGTCCAATGGAGAATTCGACTAAACATCGCTTAGTCACCAATGTTCTTGCCTCATGATTCACCCAGCGCACATGATAAGGATTAGCAAGTTCTTCAGTTGAGAGATTCAAAAATGAAACCAAATTTGCAGACACATAATTACCTCCACTTCCCGAGTCCATGATGAAACTACATTCACATCCTCGAATGACTCCGTAAGTCTCAAAAATTCTCGTACGCTGTTTTAAAACCGATTCATCAAGCCAATCCAAATCATCAACCTTTCGTTTCTTTGAGTTCACTGTTAGGCTTGATGTGTGAAGTTGGGGGGCGTTGCGAGTAGTTAACAATTTCAGCTCTTCCAAATCATCATCCTCTTCAGGATATTCATCATAGATGGGAGGTTTAGACCAATCAATTTCAGTCTCCACATTTGCTGCCATCAAAATTTTGGAACACTCCTCATGGTCGACTTTCTTTCCAGCTTCATCCCCATTATGGACTGTGCTCAAACTTCGACTTATCATAAGCAACACTCCTTCATCCGCATAAGTAATTTCATTTTCCAGTTCCGTCTGCCCATCCCTCGAATCATGTTCATCATTTTCTTCAACCAGAGTAATAATCTTGCGGTTTGGACAATCGGAAGCGATGTGGCCGTACCCTTGGCACTTGAAACACTTGCGGGAGTTGGTATGAGATGAACTTGGATGGCTGCCTTCAGTTGTTTTCTCACCTTTAGGAGTTGGCTTCAATGCTTGAACTGGTTTGGATTCCAAGCCACTCCCTTGGTTGGAAATTACATCCTTAAGCAAGGGTTGTTGATTCTTTCCATGACCTTCTTTTCCTTGTCTCTCCACCTTGATTGCGAGTTTGACAACATCATTATATGTCCAATAGGGCTGCAATTGGACGACACGGACAATTTCAGTCCTTAACCCACCAAGATAGCGAGCTATAATTTGCTCCTCCGGTTCGACGATGTCGCATTTGATCATGAGATGTTCAAACTCCATTGTATACTCTTCTACGGACAAATCATGTTGCTGGAAGTTGTGAAGCTTAAGAAAAAGGCTAATTCTACCGTCAGCCCTTTGGGCTGACTATTACTTTTTACTTTTGTACGATTTGTGACAGGGTTTTGGCAGGTGGAAGACGTTTTGTGACAAGGTTTTGGCAGGTGGAAGGCTATTCTTTTCAAATGACAAAACTAACCTCCCTCGTTTTCCTTCCCTCCTTTTCCCCCAAAAATAACTTTCCTTTCCCTCCTCTTTCTTTTACTTTACTCTTTTCTTTCCATTTTAAGACTGCAATTTTTTTTTCTCTCTCTTCAACTCTGAACTCAGAAATCTCGACTACACCATTGGAGGAAAGAATTACAGAGGTAACACCCATTGTTCCCGTTTTCCATTCCTTCCCTCCCTCTCTATTTAAATCGAAAGCTTCTGCTTCACATATAAACTTCACAATGTAAACTTTACTAAACCCTGTTCTGTACGATTCTCTCGTGTTTTAGGTCATTTATTGCTCCACTGTTAGTACAAATCTTCTTCTGCTTAGATTTCCTTTGTGTTTAGTAGTATTATTTCAGTCCTGATTATTTCCTTCGTTTCCTGCAACCAAACGGAACGCAACATTCGTTGATTTTTGTTTTCCTACTTTTGTTTCGATTTCGGCTTGTAGAAGACAACGGTTGCTTGGTAGAATTCTCACGGCTTTTCCGTTTTTGATTGATTGATTCCGTTTGAAGAATCTACTCCTATATATCTCTGCCGGAATCTCTGTTGGAATCACACCTGCTGGTGACATGTAAGCTCCATTCTAGAAGCCCTAAAAAAATAAGGTACGTTTCACTCTGAAGTTATGGTTTCAACCAGGGGGTCTTAATCTTCACTTTGAATCATTCACAGATTTTAACCTAGTTTGTTTGTTCCTTATGACAAGTAGTTGTGGATATCTATTGGTGTTCCTGTATTTGGCTTGTGGGGTTTATTGAATGTTAAAGGAAACTTTTTGATGGATCGATGGGTAAACCAATTTTATATGTTTTTGTCTCCATAACATTCTGTTAAGAAATTTGAAGCCAAATAGGATTTAGCATTTTTTATTTTTTTCGGAAAGGCAAATGGTATTTAGAAAGGGTGCTTCAGTAAATGATATTTTAATGTTTCCTTTCTAAAAGTTCAATGTTCTTAACTTTATTAAACAAAAAATTTGGAAAGCACTCCAATTGATGCGAAGGATTAAGATTTGGATCTTTCGTGAGGTGGTTAGCCATTCCAACTTACAAGACCATGTAGGAGGGTTGTCATTTAAGCTAAATCTTGAAGCTTTACATTTATATTTACTGATATGTTTTTTGGGACATTATACTAGGTGTTGTAGGACCATGGATGAAAGTATCATTGATTTTGACTTGAATGAGCCTTCAAATGATGAAGTGGGGGTTATATCGTTCGAAAGAAATACATTCGAGTTGAATGAGTATCCCAAAGAAATTGATTGTTCAAGTGAAGATGACTTAGCTGGGCAAAAAAAGAGTGAAGATGACTTAGTGCAAAATGTGTTTGATCCTTTTCTTGGTCAGTGTTTTTTAAGTGAAGAAGAGGCTTATGTTTGCTTTCAAAACTATGCCCGTAGGAGTGGGTTTTCCATTCGGAAAGATCGCACAAACAAAAAAAATGGAGAAGTAAGACGACAAGATTTTGTTTGTCAATGTGAAGGGAAACCACGGTTGAAACTTGTGGACTCCTCCAAAGAACAACGAAATAAGAAATCTGTAAGGTGTGGATGCAAAGCTCGAATACGTATCACTTTAAAGAAATCATTTGATATTTTCCCTCAAGAATGGCAAATCACTGAGTTCATTACGGAGCATAACCATGAGTTGTTAAGTCCTACAGAAGTTCGGTTTCTTCCTGTCAATCGAAAGATTTCGGATGCTGATGAAAAGCGTATACTTTTGTTCAAAGAAGCTGGTCTTTCAGTCAAGGAAATGATGCGCCTTATGGAAGTTGAAAAAAAAGTCAAACATGGTTACCTTCCATTCCTTGAAAAAGATGTGCGGAACCTTTTAACTAAAATTGGGAAGAAGCATGAAGTTAACGATGCTATGGATCTTTTGCATCATTGTAAGGTTGCAAAAGAAGAAAATTCCAAGTTTCAATATGCTTTTACAGTTGATGAAGAAAGAAAGTTAGAACACATTTTTTGGTCTCATGCCCTTTCTTTCGATTGGTACCAAAAGTTTGGAGATGTTGTCGTGTTTGACACTACTTACAAGGTTAATGCCTATCAAATGCCTTTTGGCATTTTTGTGGGAATCAATAATCATGGAAAGACGATATTGTTCGGGTGTGCACTTCTTCGAAATGAGACAACAAGTGCTTTTCGGTGGTTGTTTAAGGTAATTTTTATTATATTTCTCATTATATATTTATTCTGAAAGTAATATTTGGATAAACTAATTATATTTTGTATTTTGTAGACTTTCACAGCTTTGATGAAGAAACAACCAAAAACTATACTAACTGATCAGGATCCATGGATTACTCAAGCAATTGCAAAAGAATTTCCAACCACAAAGCATAGCTTTTGCATATGGCATATTACTAGCAAATTTAGTGGTTGGTTTACGGCTGTTCTTCAAAGTCAATATCAAGATTGGTGTGCTGATTTTTACAAGTTATACCACTTGGACTCGCCTGAAGAGTTTGAACACCAGTGGTCTCACTTGATTGCCAAGTATAATATGCATACCAATAAGCATGTCATTGGTTTGAATGGGATCAAGCACTTTTGGGTACCAGCTTATCTCCGTGATAATTTTTTTGGTGGGATGACAACTACAGGAAGGTCAGAGAGCATCAATGCATTTATAAAGCGGTTTATTGGCTCTCACAGCAACTTGAGCCAATTTGTTAAACAAGTGAGTAATCCTTATTTTTTTGAACTCCTCCCTTAGTTTCTCTATATTGCAATAACTTTTTTTTTTTTTTGGGTAAATCAGCAATAACTTATTTGATCAAATATTTAGGCTGATCTTGCTATTGAAGATGTTCAACAACGAGAATTGCATGATACAATGTTAGAAAAATATAGAGGCTCTACTTTGAGAACAATGTCTCCATTGGAAGAGCAAGCTCGTGGTGTTCTCACACCATTTTGTTTTAAAAAGTTTCAAGAAGAGTTCGGAAGAGCAACTTTATATTCATTGCTTGGCGAAAATGGTAATGAGTTTATAGTAAAGTATCACGAGGAAACAACTACGAAAAAGCGTATCGTGTTTTGGGATGGTGAGATGGCAACATGTAGTTGCAAGCACTTCGAATTTTGGGGAATACTTTGTCGTCACATTTTGAGTGTGTTTCTTCATAAGGATTGCTATGCAATACCGTTCACATATTTACCAGTACGTTGGAGTCGTGAAGTGCCACAAAGTGAGGAAGCACCGCGAGTGCTAGAGGAGGAAACTTTATCGGATACACCAATTGATGATATTCATTGTCCTCCGATTTCAAAAACCAAAGGGCGTCCCAAGACAAAACGATTGAAAGGTGGAAAAGAAGCACGAAAGGTAACCAAGTCTTGTGGATTTTGCAAGAAAGTTGGCCATAATATTACGACATGTCCGGAGAAGGAAAATATTGGTTTTGTCAACGGTTCACAGAAAAAGAAAAAGAAAACTTCAAGTAGCGACATTGGCTTGAATCCAATCTTTTCTCTGAAATATTAGGTAATGTCCATAACCCTTTGGCTTTGGCTTGAGCTTAATTGTCTTGATTAGTTATGCAGATTTGATAAGATAAAAATGCATATTTGATTAAGGTAAAATTGTGCATCATGTTTTTATTTTTTCATGCAGGGTGGTACATATGGAAGTTGTTGGGATCTACATTTATTTTGTTTTTGAAGATCTCAGTTCAATTTGAAAGACTTTTGCACAAAATGATGGCAGGAACATGGCTATTTGGGGATTAACTTTATTTTGTTTCCATAGATCCCAACTTAAGTTGTAGATTTTTGCACAAATAGTAGTAATATGGGTAGTTGGGAAGTAATTTTGTAAAGAAAGGTAAACTGTTTATGCAGATTGATGGTTATTTTGGATACCCAACTAACTGTAAGTTGAATTTGATTATAATTTACATTTTATATTTGTATGTGCCTTGCTATTGATGTTGGAAATGTGAGATTTTTGTATGGATTTAAAGCCTTGAATAGTTTAGTATAAGATTTGGTGAATTTTATGCATTCTGTGATTAATTTTGAAAAAATCACTTTTCAGGGCAAAAAGAAGTCAATAAATACAAAGAAAAAGAAAGAATAAAAGTAAACCTCAAGGGGTTGGTTTAGTAGGTAGAGTCTGAGACTTAGGATTTGCTTCTTCCAAATGTATCAAGTTTGAAACCTCACAAGCGCTATTAATTTTTTTTGTGGTTAGTTCATACAGGGCGGTGGAATTAGGCCTCCATGATTAGTTGAAGTACGCATAAGATAATATGGACACTTGAGTGTTAAAAAAAAAAAAAAGCAAAAAGTAGCCGTGAATATTTAAAAAAAAAAAAAAAAGGTTGCCGTGGACTTGCAACAACAAAAAGTAAAGGTGAACAAATAAGGGCAAAGTTGGCATTTAGGTAAAATAAAAAGTAGATCTGACACTCAGGGAACAAAATGGGTTTTTGGTTGTTGTCCAACTTTCTTTCTTTTGTGACATGTGGATTTATATTATAAAATAATAGGTATTAATGTCAACCCAATGGGTTGATTATAGAAGGACCCTAAGAAAAATATCTTGTCGGTAGTTTTCCGGCAAAAACTTTCTCTTAAGTTCCTTTTTCATCTTTTCCCATGCCACAATTCACTTTCTTCCCTCACGAGCTCGCTGCCTCTTTAAATTCTCCCACCATAATGAAGCATATTTTTTTAACTTGATAGCCACAAGTTTTACCTTTTGGTGATCCGACACATCTTTGTACTCAAAAATTCGCTCGATAGTATGAAGCCAATCGAGGAATTCATCCGGCTGCATTCTTCCTTCGAACTCCGGCATATCTACTTTCACATTTAAACTCTCACGCTGCACTTCATAATTCTTGCGAGCAGGGTGATGAGAAAAATTTGCTTCACTGGATGAGGATTGATTAGGAGCACGATAGAATGGGTTAAAATCTTCCCCACCATCCTCAGAAGACTCTCCCTCGAAGTATTGGTGTGGACTCTCATGTTCAAAGGACTGTTTTTGCTGAAGTTGCTGCTGAAGTTCCTGCACCTGTTTTCTTAATTCGTCTAATTCGATGTCGCGGAGATCTCTTTCATGAACTGGAATACCCTTTCCCACCTTAGCTTGACGTCTACCACCAGCCATGAAATCCAAAGCTCTGATACCAAAAACTGACGGCGGATTTTTTAAAATGGGACGGAAGAAAAGTAAAAAAAGGATAATCGGGTAACGCTCACCACCCAAGTTAATTAGGAAACCAACGGGATACAGATATCACCACCCGAGGATTTAACTGGGGATACAGGACGTATGGATCGCTCACCACTCTAAGGAATCCACCTAAGATATACAGAAACGAAATAAGAAGATAAACTTCTCACAAGCCAAAGGCTATATTTTAATTCAACACACTCTCTAAAGATTTCATTCATAGGAAAGGATATAAATAGAACTTGTTGGAACATCCCTCCAACATAGGAAAAATAAACTTAGATTTCCAATACAAAAATTAAAAAGACTTGACCATAGACTAATTGGAAGATGTGTTTGACTCTAGAAACTTAAAAAACACTTAGAAACTTTAAAAGGACTTAACAAATTTTTAAGAAACTCAAAAGACATCTTGCTGGCAGACTTGATTTATTTTGGAATTCAAATTTTGGGAACTCCGGTGTCACTGAAAAGGGGTATGAAAAGCAGGACTCTGCAAAATCAAAAGGTGAAGCAAAGTTATGGGGGAACTTTTTCTTTTTGGTAGGTAAGTAATGAAGGATTGCCTAACTTTGAAATTCACTAGAGGCATCTATGAACCTAAAAAATCAACAAACTTCAATGGTTCATTTAGCATTCGCTACGCCAATCCAGATTAAAACCTGTCAAATTCTTTGATTTCTTTTGCACTGACCATATTGTAGAATTCTTCATATTACATGCTCAATTTCGAACTTAACAAATGAAAGGCCACTCCAGGCCAAGAAATTAGAAAGGTCCCTGAAGTCAAGTCTGTTCTAACGAATGAGCTACCTATGACTATATGACACACAAATATTTTGAAACTAAGGCCCCGTTTGTTTCGATGTAAAATGTTTTCCATATAAAATATTTTTTCAGAAAACAACTTCAAACTTTTATGTTTCGGTGTTTGGTTGGCACTTGAAAATATTTTCAGAAATCAACAAAATAGTGTAGAGAGAGAGGGTCTTAAACGGTGGAGAGATCTGAGAATATTGGGGTTAAACGTGAGTCATGACTGACGATCGAGAAAACTGAACAGTGAGAATTGCAGTAAAAGACATCGGGTTCATTTCGGAAAATAACTTACAGAAGATTTAAGGGTAAGTCATTTTCATCCAATTGATGAAAAATGTTTTACATGTAAAATATTTTTCTAATTTTTTACATAACCAAATACCAAAAAATAGGTAAAATATTTTACCGGAAAACATTTTATGCCCGAACAAACTGAGCCTAATTTCTCCACTAAGTGATCCGGCCGGAGGGTTGGTTCCCCCCAACATCCAGAGGAAGGAGTAATGTCTAACAGACCATGATTACAAGTTGCTCATTAAAATAGCAGCACTAGTTCTAGTTGTGATAAATTATTTGGAAGATGCATGATTTATCAAAATACGATATATCTTAAGTGCTCGGCCAACTGATTTTTGATCGATGCATTTGATACATCGCAATTTTCATTTGCATAATCACAAGGCTCATCCACTAACAAAATAAGTATTTATTTTTTTCCCACTCACGGTGAAGAAATCTCTATGAATTGAATCACACTTTCAACTAGCCTGTCCTTGAAACTGGGAAAATAAGAGAGGGAGGCAAGGCCAAATTTATACCCGTGGAAAGATCAGAAATGCAGCGGCCCATCACAAAAAGAAAGAAGAAAGAAAGAAAGGCCAGGACCGGGAGTGACTGTAACCTTGGGCCATAAAAACGCTTCACCGAATTGCTGTCCTCATTCTCTTTTGGACCCAAACAAATATCAGAACACGAACAAGTTGGAGACAGGCCCTGCCTTTCTTAATGTGTGACATTATTGTTTACCCAAACTACCTTATCTGTTAATGAATTGCTTCAAAGTCCGAAAATAGGTCCCGACTTTCTTAATTAATGTACGTGTAACAATATTGAGCAAGCAAACTTAATTTTCAGAGAACACAATACAGGACCCCAAAAACAAGTCTATGGTGTGAGTTTTCAGGGCATGCTAATATCCACAAATGATTGGAAGGTTCAGAATTCAAGCATCAATACTGTTGAAGATTCCAGTTCTTCCCAACTGCCGTGTATTATGAGTTGTGGAAACACGTTCTTGACTAAGACCTTGTTTGTGTCAAAAAATCAAAAAGAAGGTGGAGGCTTAAAAGTCATTTTAGCCATCCTTTTTTCTTACACAAAGGTAGAGGTGTCAAACGGGTCGTGCCGTGCTGGCACGGCCCATTTAACTCCTTGCTTCGTGCCGTACCGTGCCGGCCCATTTATAGTATTTACTCAAATCGTATCGTGCCGTGCCGTGCCGTTTGTCAATCGTGTCGTGCCGTGCCGTGCCGGTCCGTTTACTTAAATCGTGTCGTGTCGTGCCGTGCCGTTTGCCAAACGTGTCGTGTCGTGCCGGCCCGTTTTCTTAAATCGTGTCGTGTCGTGCCAACCCGTTTTCATAAATCGTGTCATGCCGTGCCGTTTTCAATCGCGTCGTGTCGTGCCGGCCCATTTTCTTAAATTGTGTCGTGCCGTGCCGTTTTCGATCGTGTCAAGACTTTCCGGCTCGTTTACTTAATCGGGCCGGGTTGGACCGTGCCGTTTTAAGTCGTGCCGTTTTAAATAAATTCCTTCAATGATGGATGATGATAATGTCTTGTACAAGTTGAACAATGAGAAATAATCCCAGGATACGGATTTTGTTTAGTCCTTGTCTTGGAATTTATTTGGGAAGCTTGTGTTGGTAATGCAAACATAATACTATGCATTAGTACATTACAACACCAAATTTTACATAGTGGTTTGTTTGTGTATGAAAGAACCTAGGGACCTGGGTTCAAGTCCTAGTCCAGGCTATCCAACCAACCCCTTTTTGTTTTTCTATTTTTTTCCCCCTTATTTCTACTATGTGTTTTTTTTCTTTTTTTTTTGTTGAGACTTTTTTTCTTATTTCTCGTTAGATTTGGAGTAAATAATATACAACTCTTGCATATTTCCTTTCATATTAAATTACTCTTGCACCATAAATATTTTGATAAGTTTATTTAATTTTACTCGTTAACTTGTAATGTTAAATTTACAAACCAAAGGTCCAAAGCCTATACAATAACAAAAACAAAACAAATAATTTTTACCAAATAAAAATTGATTTTTTAAAAACATGATTTTTTTAAGAAATTGTTTTTTTTTTAAATTAAATATCTTAGATGTTTAAAGGTAAACAAATATTTTTTACCAAATAGAAATTGTTTACTTTTTTTTTAAATTAAAAAAAGCCATTTGGCTTTTTTTTTTTTTTTTTTTTTTCCGTGCCCCGTGCCATGCCCTTTCGTGCCCGTGTCATGCTGTGTCGTGCACATGCCCGTGCCCGGCTAGAACCGTGCCAGGCCGTGCCATTCCTGTCCACTTTTCGTGCCCGTGCCCGTGTCGTGCCTGTCTACGACTGTGCCGTGCCGTGCCCGTGCTGTGCCGCCCACTTCCGTGCCCGTGTCGTGCCCCAGGCCCAATAAGACCGTGCCGTGTCGTGTCGTGTCAGGCCAAGACCGTGCTTGTGACATGCCGTGCCGCCCCGTGCTCGTGCCGTGCCCGTGCCGTGCCCGTGCCGGCACGGCCCATTTGACACCTCTACACAAAGGTGTTTTCCCTCACATAGTTATCATGTCGTATCGTGCTTTTTTTTTTTTTTGGAGTGACAACTTTCAATGCTGGACTTGTGAATTGAATGCTTTGGATCCCATTGTGGGCTTACGGAAGATCCACTAAGGCACAAAATTGGATGGGACAGAAACAGGATGGATCAGGACTAGACAGGAGTCTCTAAATTTTGTCATAGCCTTCCTTATTGCGGATTTTCCCTCAATTCCACCGCTTAATACAAAAGCAAAAAAACGCCTAAATTTGATTAGAAATATTGAACACGAACAACGAAAGGAGGAAAGTAAGTCTCGAATTAGAATGTACTTGTACTATTCTTTTTCCTTCATTATTAGTCATCGTATTCTTCCACGAGGAGGACACATTGCTTTTTGGTACGAAACCTAAAGCGCAGGGTATTTGAGTAGTTACAAACTCTTCAAATGAGTAGTAGTTCCATCAGTATCGTTCTGTTTCTGTTAGATTAATTACTTCCTTAATTCAGACATAGTCATTTCTGGCATATATACATCCACACGACACAAGAATGATTGGTTCAGGACATTTACTGGGTGCCTTCGTGCATTTCAAGTTACTCTCTGTATATATTTGATGATGGCGAAATTATATTGAACCACAGCCCGATTATGCATCCTAAACCCTTTACTAGAGTCATGTGAGCATTTTAAACTGGCATATATATTTCACTGTTTTGTTTTCTCATTGAGATTCCACATATTCTGAAGGACGTATTTTTCCAATATCCACTTAAAGCCCCCAGCTGCACCTTTCTCTCCCAAGCCAAGGACTCTGTCTAGCGCATTATAGTAACTGGTTTTTGCGTCACGCTCCGAGTGAGAATACCTCCTTAAAAAGTAATCATATTTTTTAGGATAGCATTCGTGGAATATTTCCTTTCAAATAGGGAAAATGCTGAAAACTCTGAGAAATATCAATGCTCTAGTCTATTCTATCTCTTTCAATAAACGCTAGTGGGGTGTCTCAGTATTACCCGGGGAGTGGGAGAATGGCAAACAAGTCGTGTCCCAAGTCAGGCGTGCGCGCTCATTCAGACACGAAGTGCTCAATTGGATTCCTTCCCCTTGACACATGGCAAAGGAAATGGAAAACAAATTGGTTGGAAGCTATCAAATCCAAGGACATCTCAGCAAAATCAGCTCCACATCATTAAAAACTGTTGGAAAAAACCTCCATCGACCTGCAACGGAAACATAATGAAATTAAACGCGCACAAAAAGAACACACAATAGTTACGTGGTTTGCCCTCAATACCTACTCCACGGGAGAGAGATATTCCACTATCTCTATTTTTGTCTCACATCTACTCTCTTCTCACCTCACGAATTTTCTCAATAGCTTTTGCTACTGCCACTGGCATCCAAAATAGCGACATAAAGTATATAGGCAAGTTACACATCGTAGACTTTATCAACATATATAACACTACCAGCCATGGTCGAATGTCTCCTTCTCCATATTGCCAATTTCCTTTCAACATTATCAATAACCGGTTTCCAAGTGCTTATCCTTCTTGGAAGAGATTCCTAAAGGCATACCAAAATATCTCATTGGAAGAGATCCCTTCAACCACTTCATTTGGCTGGCCAAAGTTTCCACACCTTGCTTCACCATACCAACACCACATAACTGACTCTTCGCAAAATTAATTTTTAACCCAGACAGAAATTGAAAACATCTCAATAGCCTCTTAATGTTTAATACAGTATCTCCTCAATATCATCATTGCAAAAAATAATTGTATCGTCTGCGAATTGCAAATGAGAAACAATCAATCCACTTCTGCCCACCTCCACCCCTTTGATTAATCCCATATCTCTAGCTCTCTCAAACATGACATGCATTAAGAGCCTCAACCACTACGTTAAAAAGAAAAGGGGATAAAGGGCCACCTTGCCTAAGCCCTCTGTGTGTCCTAAATTCATCAGTTGGGGATCCATTATTTAAGATAGACAATTGCACAGTTGAAATGCATTCTTTTATCCATGAACACCATTTACTACCACAACCAGACTTCCGAAGCATAACCATCAAAAAACCCCAACACTGTCATATGCTTTATGAAAGTCAATTTTAAGAACCACACCTTTCCTCCTTGATTTTTTCCACATATGAATTATCTCATTAGCAATCAAAACTCCATCAAGAATTTGGATAAAACTTATTCATTAGATATAGTTATGGATTTTCTTTTCCCTGTGTAAGAGAGGAAACAAGAATTCATGCAATGTGGAGGTCTGATTAAAGAAAAACACGGAAAAATAAAATAAGAACTTTTAGACTGTGCTTGGATTAAAGATTTGTGGAAGGAATATTTGTCGAGGGAAAAGAAAATGTTATGGATTTCCTTCACAAATTCAAGGTGCATTCCACACAGCCTAAATTAAGGAGCTGTTATTTTCAGATGGATATCTATGGCCAAATACTCCCAAGTCAAATCTTTGCATAAGACAATTTGTGCAACTTACCAATACTATGATGGTCCAATGATAACGACGACGGGAGGGATCCAAAGACGGAGCTGTGTGCAAGGGTGGGGGTGCCAACGGCCATGGCACCAGGTAGCTTTTCAGATAGCATGACCCATACATATCTATTTCATACAGAGACTAGTCTACCTTGTGATGGGACCCACAAATAGCATTTTGATGTGATTTTTTCATTGGGAAGAAATTTCTTCGTCTGTAATTAGAGCAATATTGTAAAAGTACAACAGTGCCGTTCAGTTGCATGGAAATGACGGAAAAATCAACTTTTCTGTAATTTTCTGTGTGTTTGAAAGTTGTAGGACCTACAACTTTAACTTTCCTACTGAAAAATACTTTCCTGCAAAATAGATCTTTGCAAAATGAATGGATTCTTGTTTTTCAGCAAGATTTCTTGTCAACAGAATACACGGAGGAAAATGAATTTTCATTTTTCTTTACTTCACCTCACTTCACTTTTTTTGGGAACCAATTTTCCACACAACATTCCCGACAACTCAACGGAGGTATATATACTATATTTTAGCTTTAGCTAGCCAATAAGATATTCCCGTCAGTGAAGTTAGATTTATTAGCTTGACTTATAGAGTCAAGACTATATCACAACATAACCTTGAAGAAATTAATGGTAACAGTTGTATGTCTCATCCCGAGTGTTGAAAGCAATTGAACTGAATGCTGCTCATGTTCATTTCTAGTTCAAACAATAAATAAGGGACCACAACTATGGGTGGCATTTAGTTACGATTTTTCTTCGATCACCTCAACGCACGGCATAGTATTTATGTTTGATCTGAAATTTCTGAAGTAAAACAAGAACCAAGAAAACAATCACAAAAGATAAAAACTGATATTTTTGCGCAATCCAATCGAGACTTCCACCAATCATGCAATGTGGAACTTACAAAACGTGAAATCTGTATTTTGAAGTTGTACGTATTTAGCAATTACAACTTGCATGCAGTCAAAGTAAAATGGCTTTAGGACAGCGAATACCCTCTCCAAATTTAGTCATAGCAAAGAAAAAAAAAAAGCAAGGCCAAATACGAGCATAGGAAGATAAGAAATGAATGTAACTAGGGCTATCAAACACTTCAACGAATTTCCTCTCCTCATTCCCTTTATGGTCCAAACAAAGAATAGATATATTTTCTGAAGAGAAAACTAGTAGAACTTCAACAGATCGGAGTGGTATGTAGCATTTGTTTAACAAACAAACTAACTAATCTCCTAATGAATTGCTTTCCGGAATATTTGATCTGCAGTCCAAATAAGGCTTTGACTTATGTAACATCGACAGAGACACGCAACGCAACTCCTGCACTTAAACTTTATGAAAATTAATGAAACGACACATTTGGGGACACATTTTAAATAGTATTTGCGTGGACTAGTATATGAGTAAAAAACAAAAAATAAAGCCTAATCGTAAATTTGTAACACCCTATATAGAGCTAAAATCTTATTTATCCTGACATCATTCAAAATAGTAGGAGTATTGATCAACAAAAAGGTTTCACCACTTATTTGTGTCTTTATAATAGGACTTGTCACGCCCTCGATTTTAAGCTAAAATAATAATATATTTTCCACCACAAAAGTCTTCCTCTCAAACTATATTTACCCTTAACTGTCATGCCAATCCAAATAAAGAATCAAAGTCTCTTCTTCTTCTCTCTAATTTTTTTTTTTTTTTACATAAAGTCTCCCAAACGTTTACAATTAAATGAGTTCCATAATGATCAAGGAGAGGAATTTACACATAGCTTTACATATATTCTAATCAAAAGGTACAACTTTCCATTGCGAGTAAAGTACACAACATGAATTAGACTAGATGATAAACACTTCCTTTATGATACCAATGAAGCTCTCAAGAGACGTCTCAATGTGCACTCCATGCAATCCAAGCTAAGTGCCATGGCGAGTACCTGAAAGGCACTACAACACGAAAGGCTTGTAGCGAGGATTTAGTTTCCTCGCTAAAACGCTGATTTCCTCGCAAAATGTATTTGCGAGGAAATTTTTCCTCGCCCGTTTTCCTCGCAAAAGCCTTGTCGCAAAAAGAATTTGCGAGGAAAAAAATTTCCTCGCTTATTCTAACCCAATTAGCGAGGAATTTTTTCCTCGCTATAGTTTTTCCTCACTAGACTAATACAATGTTTACAGAATAGGCGAGGAAATTTTTCCTCGCTAGACTAATTTTTTCCTCGCCAATTATAGTTTAGGCGAGGAAATTTTTCCTCGCTAAAACTCTTGAAACTAAAAATAGATAGTTCTCCAGCTCATTTGCTTCCGCGCGAATTCGAACCGTGGCCTCCTGTATGGAGGCATTCACTCCATCCATCACACCAACTTCATTTTCAGTTCAAACCTTTGCCTTTTTTATATATAAACCTTTTGTACATCCTTTCACCTCTCTAAATTTGCTTCTTTAAACATTTCTCTCTAATTTTAGTCCCTTTGTAGTGTTTCTTTAAACTTGTTTTTTAAATCATTAACATTATTCGCTTTTATTGAATTTTTTTATAATTTAATGTTTTGTTATATATCTTTAATAAATCTTTATAACTTTCTAAATTTGTTTATTTTATACTTCGTTTTAATTCTCTCTAAGTTTAGTAACCTTTTGTAGTGCCTAAATTAGTTTGAGCCCTTTAAATTTCTGCAAATACGATATTTTTTTTTAGTGGGTTAATCTGTTCTTACTGTGTATATGCGCCCATAACAATTTTAACTCAACTACAATATTATAATAGTAATAATTTGTTATGTTTCTTTTTAAATGGGGTTAACCTTACATATTTTGAAAATAGATTAGTGATATTTTGAAAATACATTTCGCAATTATTAAATACTTTATCTTTTGTTTAGCTTTTCATTAATTTTTTTTGTATGAATTAATAATCAGTTATCTCTACGAAAAGCAATCCATATATCCCATGCATTCTTTTTCTGAAAAGCACATCATTCATCCACAAATTTATAATCCCTATGTTCAATCCTTTTTTTGGACTTATAACAGTCAAAAGAACAATACGATAGAATTGATGAATGCACTTTGTTACCTAGAGTGTTCTATTCCTTGGGTATTTATATACAAATACGGTTACAAGTGATAAGCTTTACAAAAGATATTGCAAATGATAAAATATAACCCCTGAAATGGCTAACATTATTAGGACTTATTTTCTTGATCAATTGATTTGCACTGATTGGTTGACATCCCCCCGCAAGCTGATGGTTGAGGCATGACCTTCAGATTGAAACGCAGTGTCCGATGCGGGAAGACACAAGTCCTTTTGTGTAAAAATATCGGCAATTTGATCCCTGGTGCTAATATATTGGACGGTTAAATCACCCCGAGTGACTTAAAAATCTTTGTATTCAAACAATAAATTTTAGTAGAATTTGAACATACTGACATTGTTAACAATTAATTTCAGTTGGGGAAAAGTGAATTCATATAATTCGTGTGAAACATATTTTTTATTTCATCAATTCAATGCGATTGGCGAGGAAACTATTTTTTTCCATTTATCACTTTTTTATTTTAATAAATTTGCTAATGATATTGAACTATGTAGTTGATTATCCCTTACCATCGTGATATTAAAGATACATGAACATAATTAATAATGACTTACATATAAAAAATTTAATGAGTCCTAAAAAAGGTGACAAAATATTTTTCGCCAAAAGGTTACATTGAGCAAGGAAAACAAATTTCCTCGCAAAAGGGTTACATTTGGCGAGGAAATAATAATTTCCTCGCCAAATGTAACCCTTTTGCGAGGAAATTATTATTTCCTCGCTAAATGTAACTTTTTGGCGAGGAAATTAAATTTCCTTGCTAAATGTAACTTTTTAGCGACAAAATTGAATTTTCTCGCAGATTGTATACTTTTAGCGACGAAATCTCTTTTCCTCGCCATATTTCCTCGCTATAGGCCATCCGTGTTGTAGTGAGGATAGGGTGAGCTACACTAGCTCGTAGAGATATCCATACCTAAATTACATGCAGAAGTGAAGACAGATCACAAGGGAAAACATTTTTCAAAAGCATACTTGTTTTGTCAAAAGTGAAGCTCAAAATGTCATACTCACGCTGGAAAATATTTAACTCCATTTCTCAAACACCAACACTCTCACCCACACACACCAATATTCTTAAAAATCTCAGCTTACCGTTACGGCGTTATCCAAATCAATCATTGCTTTTTCATTTCCATTTCAATGACCTAAAGATTAATCTTAGTTCTTTAACGAAATGTTTTCACTCTCTTTTCTCATACAACTAGCCAACCTCACCCCAGAATATACACACTAGGCATGTAGAGTTAGAACATAAGGTAAGCAATGACAAGTCAAACAATATCGCACCTCAACAACAAGAAAACTCACCCGTCTACCCCAAATCAATCTTCAAATCTCAAGTTTAACATCTAGTAAAAATCTCTTCACAATAAGATTTCTTTTATGAAACTCTCGCAATGCATAGCACCACAAGGTACCAAATATGCATTCACACAAAACAAGTTGACCACCACATAAAGGAAAACAAGCCACAATGATTTAGAGGTCTAAAAGAAGGAATATAAAACATGTATTGACATACTAGACAATCCAAGTTACCAACTCAAACTGACATTTCAATCTTAGTATGGTGCTAAATACTATGAAGATCCTCCGTTTTCACTGTCACATGTTTCGATTTCATTTCCGGGCATTAAGGACCCTGTGCGTCCTATGTTCATTCCGGCATCACACCTTTCGGTGGATCCGTGGCTTTCTTGTGCACTTCCAGGCATTAGGGACCCCGTGCGTCCACTAAAATCCTTTCATTCAATTCCGGGCTTTTGGGACCCCCATGTGTCCACTAAAATCTTTTTATTCAATTCCGGGATTTAAGGACCCCAGTGCGTCCACTAAAATCCTTTTATTCAATTTCGGGCTTTAAGGACCCCCGTGCGTCCACTAAAATCCTTTTATTTCACATCTCATAGTACCACCTAATGGACCCCCTTTGTGACATCTCCATTAAGAGTCTAATTTGCAAATACTTATAAAGATCTTCATCTTTGTAGTACCCATCAATGCTTAACAACCATGCACTCATGCCAAGTGATTCACCAAATCCTGTTTAACTCACTGCAAGTATCCCGCAAGCCCAAAGACTCAATCTCATGGAAAGACATCAAATAATTTACACATCGCGTCAAACATTCTACAACTTAATTTATCATCGATCGTATCATCCATCTAATCCATTTTCTATTCCAATCGTTTACAAGTATTTTAACCCTTATGCTCACTAGTTCTCATATCCCAATAATTAATCATCTAGATCAACTCGTCATATCCCCACATATCCAATAGGTGAAATTAATCATTCACACTTGAAGTTCTGACTATATCCGATCAAATAACATAAATTTAAGAACGACATTTAAACCATTGAAAAGTAGGCTTCTTCTTCTTCGATCCGAAGGTCATACATCAAAAAGAAACGGAGTTCGGGTAGCCTTACTACGGCCTTATGATTATGGCTCAACGTAACCATGAAACTGGTGCAAAGGCAAAATTTGGGTCAACTTTGGATGCAAATCTGTCATCGCTCGGACATACCCATGATGCATGGCATATATCGTTGGAAAGCTCTATGTGTCTAGTTTCTAACAAAACAAACGGTGAGTCATTTCGAATCCCGAGCTAGGAGTTATGGCCATTACACCAAAGTCCGTCGGTGCTGTCAGATTCTACGCGGGAATAAGTAAAATTGATTGAAAAATCATAACTCTTTCATCTTAAACCCAAAAACATTGAAACCAATGCCAAAGGTTGCACCACTACAAGCCCTACACTCAGTAAAAGTTCCAGGTTCAGAGACGAGAGGAGGTTAACCCAACAATCAAAAGAAAAACCGATTCGCAACCATTTTCGCACTAGTCAACCAACCCTGCTTTAGAAATTCACCAAAAATTGTATACTTAACCAAATTACTTGATTCCAACGCCAATCTCTTCTTAACTTAAATATGCAACTCCTGTAAAAGACCCAAAGCCACCCAAAATGTTCATCATGCCCAGAAGTTAAAAGAAAACAGCCACGCACAGATTCGCACATCCAGCAAACAGCCAGTATTCAAAAATTCATAACTAATTGTGTGATTATCAGTTTTGCATGATCTTGGTACCGAAATCTTCGTATTGAAACGCAATTTAACAGTTATGAAGACACCAAAAATTGATTCCTAGCAGAAGGGCCCCAAAAAGACAGATTACCAGAACCCACGAAATTTTCAGCATACACTAGATTTATTCAAGACTCAAAATAGATGATCAAACTTAATCCTTGCACATCAAACCAACACTTAACACATACTCCCTCCGTCCCACTTTGTTCCGTCTGTTTTCTTTTTTGGACGTCCCAAAAAATTGTCTATATCTCACAATCTATAATATTTTATATATTCAATATGGATCTTGTTTAATAGATCTCAATTTATTTTATTAAACAAAGTTTTCGAAATCATAAAAAACATTATAAATTGTGAGATATAGACAATTTTTTGGGATGTTCCAAAAAGGAAACATGCGGAACAAAGTGGGACGGAGGGAGTATAAAGAAGGCTGGAGATCCCTACCTCAAGTATCAATGTCACACCCCAAATTGAGAAGTGACCGGCCATGAACCACAAGACCAAAGCTCGTAGAACATGTAGCCTAAAAAGAAATTTAATAAAAACTCCCAAGCAAAGATCCACCAAACAGTCAACCATTTTTTTTATTTAGAACATTCCCAACCAATAAATTCCATAAAAGAATGGTTGACTGTTTGGGGGATTTGGAGTAATTAGATGGCCCTATGAATATTTTTGGAATGATGGAAATCTAGTGACTATCAGTTTGATGTTCTTTTAGAATCCTAGTAATCTTAATTTGATTGACAAGGTTGGTTGATTAGCTTCTTTGATAGATTTGGGCTAGTTCAATTTCTGATCATATTACAAGAGATACTTTATTATAGTCATTGGAGGGATTTGGAGTTTACAATAGGAGATATGGTGTTTCTTAAGGTGTTCCCATGGAGAGGTGTTATTCGGTTTGGCAAAAAGGAAAAGTTGAGTCCTCGCTATATTGCGCCATTTGAGGTTTTGGAAAGTATTGGTGAGGTGGCTTATCGTTTGGCGTTACCGCCTAATTGGACTAAGGTTCATAGCGTTTTTCATGTGTCGATGTTGAAAAGGTATGTGCATAGTCCGTCCCATGTTATTGATTATAAGCCACTTCATGTTTAAGATGATTTGACCTATGATGAGCAACCCATTGAGATACTTGATATGAAGAGAAAGGCACTTCGGAAAAAAAAAAAATCATTTGGTTAAAGTGTAGTGGTGTGCACTCAGATTATGAAGTTACTTTGGAACCGTGAAGAGGAAATGAATAGAAAATACCCATGTTTGTATGCTTGAGGTTAGTATGCAATTTCGAGGACGAAATTTATTTTTAAGGGGGGAAGGATGTTACACCCCATCTTTTCTAATTCCTAATAATTATATTTCTATTGTAAAAAAAGAAGAAGAGAATTTTATGGTTTGGATCTTAATTGATATTTTGTCTCTGTCCACATAGTATAACTGTTGTCAGGGGTATAAGTCTAAATAGTTTTAGTATTTGGTGTTGTACCGTATTAAATACTTTTATCAGGTAGTTGCCTATTATTTAGGGGGAGAACGTGGGTAAGAGGAAGTCATTATATTAGACTAGGGTTGTTTATTTTGAGAGAAAGAAGTCGCAGCAGCCAAGGGTTTTGTCTGGTTCGGAGATAGCCTCAAGTAAGTGGTTCTTCTTCTCTTCATATCTATTTCTTTTTCCCTTCTTTTTCACCTTCCCATGCTAGGGCTGAAATTGTGAACGTGGGTGTGGAGTGAAATTATTGGTTGTGTTGGGTTTGTGGCAAGGCGAGAGGGAAATGGACGAACACGGTGTCGGGTTGTGCGTGGTGAATTGTTAAGGTTGTTAAATGTTCATTGCTATGTTGGCAAGTAATTCCCTTCCTATAATATTATTCAAGTTGTGGTTTTGTGTATAATAGTGGGTTGCTGTGGTGGATTAAGAGGTGGGTTATGATTGAAGAAAGTGCAAAACTAGAATTTCGAGCAGAAAGTTAGTCATGGTGTGCACATGGAAAAATGACTGAATTACTTAGACTTGGGAATTAGAGTTTTGGGTTTGCTAGTTTGGTGACTTGGGTAATTAGTCTAGGTTAGTAAAACACCTATTTAGGCAGTCAGTCCTACATTGGTAATACTTGATATACAGTTGGTGATAATATTGCTAAATGATTCTTTGTTCAGGTTATGATCGTTTTGCGTTGTTCGATTGCATTTTTTTTTGGACCCAGGTGAGTGGTTAAGCATGTTACGTATTTGCGAACTTCTCCGTATCCCTTAAATTATTGTTTTAGAAAATTAATGATTGAAATTGAGAACATGTATTTGTTTTATTTGGTTCTTGAAATTGGCATGCGGATTGGTGAAACCATTTGTTGATTGAATAATCTTTTGGTGAGAACTTTGTGGATATTGATGGGAACATATTTTGAAAGTCCAGGGAAATTAATCCTCTGTGTGCGGGTGACTCTGGCCATAGAGAAGAGACCGGGCTAGGCCGGTGACTCTAATGCTCAACGGCTTTCTTTTGCCGGGTCGTTCTTCGGGAAAAGTTCCACGGGCTGCCTACTCGTGGTGACTCAAAGATACGATATTGGATCCACTTATGAGACATTTATTCACTGGCATTTGGTTCTATCGATATTGATTGTGGTTCCCCATTTTGTTGGAGATTGGTTTGTGATCACCATTGAGACCTATTTGGTAAATGATTTATGGCCTTATTTGTTGGTTTGATGTACACCATCGTATGCCAAAATATGTTAACGTGATAATCTATTTTTAGCCATGTTTTAGAACTGTATTATTATACATGCTTTACTACTCACTGAGCTCGTCAGCTGACGGATTTATTCCAATTTCCATTTCAGGTAAGTTGGGCAGTTAGGAGGACTCTGGTGGCATCTCGGGGATTTTCTTTTGTTGACCTCCTTAGGGTGTTTCATCATTTTATTTTATTAATCGCTTCCGCATTTGAAACTTTTGACAGATAATGGATTCTTTTATTACTGTTGGATCACTGGATTTTATTTGGTTCATGGGATGTTTGTGCCCCATTCTTTTGTCTGAACCATTTCGGTTGATACTGTTTTGAAATAAAATTTATTAAGTGATTCAAAGCTTTGGCATTTAATTTATTTTCTTTTTAGGCTGCATGTTCTACGAGCTTTGGTCTTGTGGTTCATGGCCGGTCACTTCTCATTTTGGGGCGTGACAATCAAGACCAAGCTTTGAGCTCAAACCAAACTCTAGCCTCCAAATCCGAAATATGCCTCCACCGAGCTCTTCGCACGCGATCCGAGGGCCGAGGATGAAGAGATGTGCGTGGGTTTTCAAGGATTGATGGAGGAGTAGCAAGAATTTGGTTGAGGGAGTGAGAGAGAGGAGACCGAGAGAAAGGGAGAGGAGGGAGAGAGAGCTTGCGTTAAAAAAAAGAAAAGGGGAAAGTGAAGTGTTCTCTTGGTGTGTGTTGATACATATAGCCCTAATGCACTAACACCCCTCTATTCAACAAACATCACATTATAACCCCCAACTCATACACCCTCACACATTAACAACAACATTTTGTTCAAAACTTAAATTCATATATATATATATATATATATATATATATATATATCGGGGCGGTTCCGGGGACACTTAAAAAAACTCTTAAAAAAACACTTCATAGTTTCCGATCGAATTTTGATGATCCGAGCCGCTCAATGTGATCAGAACGTGATTTTAAGGGTGCCCACGAGAAATCAGCAAAAAAAAAAGACCGGGAAGGGCTTCATCCGAACAATTTTTTATTGAACTTTATTGAATGGTCCAATAAAAAACTGCTCAAATCAAGCCCTTGCCGGTTGGTTTTTTTGCCAATTTCTCGCGAGCACCTTTAAAATCACGTTCTGAACACATTGAGCGGTTC
Organism: Rhododendron vialii; assembly: GCF_030253575.1. Lineage (NCBI taxonomy): Eukaryota > Viridiplantae > Streptophyta > Magnoliopsida > Ericales > Ericaceae > Rhododendron > Rhododendron vialii. The sequence continues at coordinate 25,285,061 of NC_080567.1, read as the reverse complement.
GGATCATCAAAATTTGATCGGAAACTATGAGATTAAGATTTGGAGTGTTTTTTTAAGGGTTTTTTTAAGTGTCCCCGGAACCGCCCCGTATATATATTTATTTATTTATATAGACCAATTGCATTATAAATACCAAAAATTAAATGATGAAATTACGGGTCTCTACAGGACTTCCCAAAGTTTACATTGGAGGCTACTATTTGAGATCGTTTTCGGTTTGGGTTTATATTGGTTTGGTTTCTTGCCAACTTTTGTAGAGTCTAGGGTGGCATATGATTATGGAGGTGGGGGCACACTTGGTTGGGATGCCTGCTTTCTCGTTGTGATCTCGTCATGCCCGTGATCCTTTCTTTTAATCGTTGTGATCCTATGTCAATGATCGATTAATGAATTCCTCTTGCCAATCAATAAAAATAAAAAAACCTCCTAATACTATATTTGAGCTTAAGTAGCCAATAAGAAATTCCGTCAGTCAAGTTAGATATATTAGCTTGACTTGTAGAGTCAAGTCTATAGCATAACATAACATAACCTTGAAGAAATGGTAACATTTGGCGGGCAAGAAATATAAGATACTTTAATGGGGATAAGATGTCGTTCCCAAAAATTAAGAGTCTTTTTCCTTCTAATTTGTTTAGTTGGGAGTCGAGAGAAAGCAATCCTTCCCATGATCAATTTCAATTCTTGACATGTTAAATATATATTTCGGGTGCTTAGAATTGCATATAGGCTCTCTAGACGGAGTATATTTTTTGGCCATTTTTATTTCTTTGCTTTCTTTTGTCCATGGGTGCTATCCCTTTGATATCTTTTCAAAAAAAATTAATATTACTTATCTAAAAAGAGAGATCGATAACAATTGTATATTTCTCTTCTTAAGTGTGGAAAGAAATTGAACTGAATGATTATGTTCATTTTCAGTTCAATTAAAAAGAGGGGACCATAACTATCTCAATAATTCGTGGTTACATAATTGAACAATAGTGATAGCAGGGGTGGCATTTATTCACGATATAATGGGTGGGGAAATGCATGAGAATATTCAAACCTGCAAACAATTCTCCAAGTAATAATAACAAAAAATCAGCAATGAGTGATTCCAAGTCTAGATGCATGCATCTTTCGACTTGAATTCCTGCCAACTGCATGATTCCGATTGATATGGCAGTTGAATTGTTTGCGACAATTAGGTTCAGCGTGCTGTATTTTGAATTCCTCAAGTTTTTCATCGATCTGTCCAAATTGGAGAAATGTCCATGTTTTGAAACGTTTCGTAAAAATAGTCCATCGCGGATTATCAAAATACATGATGTCTATCTCGCACATACAAAATGCATTTTACAGAGCTTGCGTGGCAACAAAATCCACGCAAGCAAACAACGCATTCTGAAAATGAGTTTTAGTAAATAAATAAAAAAGAACACCTTTTTAAAAAAAAAGGACAGCACATGTTGAAGATGCGTTTTAGAGTTTTATAATTAAAAAAAAAGGGCAGATGCAAAGTTAACTACCATGGTTGGTAATTGGTGCCGAATAAATGGGTATGATTTTGTGGGGTTTATATTACGTCCCACAAAGATGATTCAAACCGTAAGTTATTCTTAAAATATTTTTTATGGATTCTTGTAAAAAAATTAGCTCAATTTGATATCCATAAAGGCTGAACAACCCTTTGATATCGGATTGAGCTAATTTTTTTCAGAAACTCATAAAAATATTTAAGAATAACTTGCAATTTGAATCATCTCTGTGGACCCATAATAAGCCCTGCAAAAATAAAAAATATCATTGCCCATTTAAGTTTGGTTGAGTCACTAAGTTTAGGTTGTATATATTTTTTTACATCTAAGTTTTATTTTTTGGATTGATCATCCATCTCGATGAGACTAAAAGGAAAAATTATAATGAAAAACAAGAAAACAAATACCTAAAAATTGATTTTTTTAATCTACAGTACCGTCTTATATGTATTTTTTCAACTTCGGTCCATATTTTTTATTTTTTTTATTTCTCCTGTCAAACGAACAATTTATCCCAACAATTATAATTTCTCCTGGCCGTGAATTCTTCTGGCCGCAAAGAATTACTCCTGGCTGCAAAGAATTAATTCTGGCCGCGTAGAATTACTCCTAGCCGCGTAGAATTACTCATGGCCACAAAGAGAATTACTCGTGGCCACAAAGAGAATTACTCCTGGCCGCAAAGAATTACTCCTGGCCGCAAAGAATTATTCCGGTAGCGTAGAATTACTCTTGACCGCGAAGAATTACTCTTAACCGCAAAGTTTTGATGCATGATTAAGTTAGTTTTTTACAAGAATCCATAAAAAAATATTTTAAGAATAATAAGGTTTGAATTATCTTTGTGGGACCTAATATGAACCCCGCAAAAATCATGTCCATTTATTCGGCACCAATTACCAACCAGGGAAAACCACGGAAGTAAAGGGTCAACTTATTTACTTAGCTTTGCAACCTTCTTTTTTTTTAAATAAAACTTTATGCGCTGTATTTTTTTTAATTTATAAAAAGCATTTTCAGAATGATTATCTGCTTGCATGGATTTTGTTACCACGCAAGCTTTGTAAAACGCATTTCGTATGTGTGCGAAGAGATCACGCATTTTGATAATGCACGATGAACTATTTTTGTAAAACGTTTTAGAATATGGACATTTCTCCAATATGTTTTGAAAAGGTGGATAGATCGACAAAAAACTCGAATTCCTTGACTTTACGACTACAGTACTCCACTTTATTTTCAAAGAAAGGGAAAACAGATCGTAAGAAATTTTTGGTTTGAATACGATTTTACCTCATGTTGTTCCAAACAGTACTGCTATTAGGTAATAACAAGTACCTATGTAACCACCTGACGATTGCTTTGCAAGAAAGTCCACACACAACATATACTTCCATGTAGAAATAGCAAAATCTGCTGATATAAAGCACAAGGAAAACAAGGCACTAGCTATACCCTGTACATGGAATCCTGTTATTACAGTGACCTCTAACACTAACAGAAACAAACTACTCTAGTGGATTTCGAGTTCCTTGGCGATTTACAGCACAGAACTTTACACCATGAAAAGAATGCCGACAGTAGTTTAAGATCGAAAGTGCCGGTGGATTTCAGTAGATGCTGCAAGCTAAACAGCCTTTCACCGTGCTCCATTCTTGGCATAATGAACAATATCGAAGAAAAATGCCGGAAGGGATAAGTTGGTCACGATTTAGAACATACTTGCACTTCCGTATAATCGTTTACATGGAGTACAGTTCTCGGATTTCTTTTCCCTGCTGAAGAGTAACGAGAAACCAAGGCAAGAGAGGAGTATGGAGTTGTGATTGAAGACCTATACTATGGTGCTGATAACTACGAAGGGAGGAAGCCAGGGACGGAGCTCCGTGTGCCAAAGGCCATTGCACCTGGTGTTGGGCGGCGGCGGTGGTGGTCGGAGGTGCTGATGGTGGGAGGCTAAGGTTAGGGTTTGGGCTTTAGGTGTATGATTTGGGTGTTGGAGGTTGGGCCGGCGGTGGTTCGTTGCTAGTGAAGGGAGGTGTTGGTGGCTGTGGGTGTGGTGGGGTGGCTTGTGGTGGGGTGGTCGGGCCGTTCTCCGGGATTGCAACAGGGGCTTCTTCCCCGGGCTCTGAAGACGGTGGTGGCAGCGGCCTGGCTCACTCTAGGTGGCCGCGGTTGGTGGTGGGTAGGGTTGCTGTTTAGGCTGGCCAATATTGTCTATATGTTGGTCTCCGGCTAGGCCTATGTTGTTTATAGGTTATGCCTTTTAGTTTTTGGGTTAGGGTTTCGGTGTTTTGGGCTTTATTCTTACATTTGGGTTTTGGAATTCTTGTGGGCTTTATTGTTATATTTATACCTATTAAGACCCCTCTGGTGTTCTGGGCTTGGCCCATTGGGTGCTCTATTGACTTCTTGACAACTTGAGCTTTGCTTTGTAATCATTTTTTCTTATCAATAAAATCTTTTTGCTTCACTGTTAAAAATAAAATTAAAATAAGCTTCCAGATAACATGACCCATGCATATATATTTCTTACAGAAACTAGTCTACCTAGTGATGGGACCCACAAATGGCATTTTGAGTTTTGAGTTTTTTTTTTTTTCGTGGGGGAAGAAATTAGTACTTCCGTAATTAGAGCAATACTGTGAAAATAAACCGTCTTTTTTGGGTGTGCATCAGAAGCTAATAGTGCAGGGACTTCATGGATATGTCTCATGTTTTAGTTAATGTCCTGTTTGCTTCCCTTTATTCTTGTAATCCTTTGTTTGCTATTTTTGTTTTGGGTTTCTATTGGTTGGTTTCTTGCCAACTTTTTAGAGTCTAGGGTGGCATATGATTATTGGACTTGGAGAGCCCACTTGGTTGGGATGCTAGCTTTCTCGATGTGATGCCGTCATGCCCATGGTCCTTTCTTTTTAATCATTGTGATCCTATGTCAATGATTAATGAATTCCTTTTGCCTAAACTGCTTAGAACGATATTTTAGCTTAAGCTAGCCAATAAGAAATTCCGTCAGTCAAGTTAGATTTATTAGCTTGACTTGCATGTAGAGTCAAGTCTATAGCATAACATAACCTTGAAGAAATGGTAACATTTGGCGGGCGAGAAATCCAAGATATTTTAATGGGGATGAGATGTCGTTACCAAAAATTAAGAGTCTTTTACTTTCTAATTTGTTTAGTTGGGAGTTGAGGGAAAGCAATCCTTGCCTTGATCAATTTCTTAAATATATATTTTCTGGTGCTTAGAATTGCGTATAGGGTCTCTAGACAGAGTATATTTTTTTGGCCTTTTCTATTTTCCATCCTTTTGTACATGGGTGGTATCCTTTTCATGTCTTTTCAGAAAAAAATAACTTATCAAAAAAAAGAAGAAGATAACAATTGTATATTTCCCTGTACAGTTTTCTTTTGTTAGATACTGACTGTTTTTGTGGTTGTATTTGTTGGTTATTGTATGGGAGTCCATCTCTAGACATTGATTTTTGTGGTTGAGCTTAATCAGATTCACACTTATCAAAAAAAAAAAAAAAAAAATTGGGGGACCATAACTATCTCAATAATTCTTGGTAACATTATTGAACAATAGTGATAGCAGGGGTGGCATTTACTAGGTGGGGAAATGATTCACAATACTTGTACATCGTAGGCCATGATCTTGCATGAGAATATTCAAACCTGCAATCAATTCTCCATGTGATAATAATAATATCCAAAAATCAGCATTGACTGATTCCAAGTCTTGATGCATGCATCTTTCGACTTGAATTTCAGCCACCTGCATGATTCCGATTGATATGGCAGTTGAATTGTTCGCGACATTTAGGTTCGGCGTGCTGTATTTTTAATTCCACGACTTCATTACTACACAGTCTACACTCCACTTTATTTTCAAAGAAAGGGAAAAAGATCGTAAGAAAGTTTTGGTTTGAAAACGATTGTCCCTTGTGTTGTTCCAAGCAGTAGTGTTATTAGGCAATTGCTTTCCAAGAAAGTACACAAGAGAAACAAGGCACTAGCTATACCCTGTAAATGGAATCCTGTTATTACGGTGACGGGTGACATCTAACACTAACAAAAACAAACTACTGTAGTGGATTTCGAGTTCCTTGGCGATTTTAAGAACAGGGCTTTACACCCTGAAAAGAATGCCGACAGTAGCTTAAGAAAGTGCTGGTGGATTACTGGATTTCAGTAGATGTTGCAAGCTAAACTGCCTTTCAACATGCTCCATTCTTGGCATAATGACCAATATCGAAGAATAATGCGGGAAGGGATAAGTTGGTCCCGATTTAGAACGTACTTGCACTTATGGATAATTGTGATTGAAGAAAAACAGGGGGAAAAAAATTGTGCGGTGCTTGGATTAAAGATTTGTGGAGTGATTTGTTGATGGACAAGAAGATGTTATGGATTTGCCTTCACAAATTCAAGGTGCGCTCCACACACAGCCTAAAGGAGCCGTTATTTGCTCATGGAAATCTATGGCCAGACTCCCAAGTCAAGTCTTTGCATCAGACATTTGTGCAAATTACCTATACTGTGGTGCACTGACAACGACAAAGGTCAGAATCCAGGGACGGAGCTCCGTGCAAGGGTGGGGTGCCAACGGCATTTTAGTACTTCCGTAATATGAGCAATACTGTAAAAATAAATAGTCTTTTTTGGGCGTGCATCAGAAGCTAATAGTGTAGGGGCTTCATGGACATGTTTCATGCTTTAGTTCTTGTCCTGTTTTCTTTCCTTTATTCTTGTAATCCTTTGTTTGTTGTTTTTGTTTTGGGTTTCTATTGGTTATATTCTTCCCAACTTTTTAGAGTCTAGGGTGGCATATGATTATTGGAGTTGGGGGCCCACTTGATTGGGATGCTAGCTTTCTCGTTGTGATGCCGTCATGCCCGTAGTACTTTCTTTTAATCATTGTGATTTTATATTAATGAATTCCTTTTGCCTAAACTCCTTTGTACGATATTTTAGCTCAAGCTACCCAATAAGAAATTCTGTCAATCAAGTTAGATTTTATTATTAGCTTGACCTGTAGAGTCAGGCATGTCTATAGCATAACATAACCTTGAAGAAATGGTAATATTTGGCGGGCGAGAAATCGAAGATATATAAAACAGAGCAGTTTCTGTTGAAAATGTCTAAGCACATAAAAGAAAGCACCCTTTACATCCGTTAAATCACGTCCTATTAAATTAGCCATTAGATCGTGTATTTTAAAAAAAAAAAAAATTACAAAGAATATTCTTCTCATAAATCTATCTCTATCTATCCTCACTTTTTAGGCAATATATTTGTATGTAAATGTTGTCTATAATGATCAAATAGAAAGATATCTCAAAATGATAATTGAAGCTTTGTGGAAATTACGTTTATTGCATATAGAAGTCAGATAAAACAAATAATTTATTTAAGTTGTGACTATGTTACATTCCGATGTGCTTTTAGGCACGGGCATCCGCTAGTCCAAGATATTTAATGCGGACGAGAAGTCGTTGCCAAAAATTAAGAGTCTTCTTCTTTCTAATTTGTTTGATTGGGAGTCGAGAGAGAGCAATCCTTCCATTGATCAATTTCTTGCCACGTTACATATATGGTTTTGGTGCTTGGAATTGGGTATAAGCTCTCTTGACGGAGTATATTTTTTTGGATTTTTGTCCTTTGTTTTCTTTTGTACATGGGTTACCCTTTCGAAAAAATTATTAGTTACAGAAAAAGAACAACAATTGTATATTTCTCTCTTCCTAAGTGTGGAAAGCAATTGAACTGAATGCTCATGTTCATTTTCAGTTTTAAAAAAGAGGGACCATTATTGAACAATTGTGATAGCAGGGTAAATTTATGTTCTGTTGGAAATCAAGAGAGAATTCACATACTAACAACTCTACTTTTATTCATTTCTCAATCAAAACATACGAATACATTTAACTCACTCTCACTCACTCACTCACAGCTCACACATACTTAATCTGGTGGGGGGAGACCCCCTCAGGGGCTCCCTACGTCTCTTTCTCTCTGCTCTCTGCTCTCTGCTCTCTGCTCTCTGCTTTCTCTCCTTTCCCACTCTCCTTCCCACACTTTTTACACAGCACATACACACATATATATAGCTAGCACAAATAACTCTTAGCCACACAATCTCTCAACTGCCCTCTTAACTCACCGTACCAAAATAGTTAGGCTAGGTCCCTCCTTCATCACTCTCAACTTCTCCTCTGTCATCCCACTCTCTCTTTGTCTCCTCAACCAAACACAACAAGGCCCACACACATGCGCACACAGTAATCAATTAAGTTTAACTTTCAACATGTCCGATCGGATATTGTCGATATAAAACAAGCACCAAGAAAACAAGAACAAAAACACACACACAAGGATTCTGTCGGTAAATGCGACCTTGGAAAACTCAGAAGTGACTTTAACTTGGATTTCCTAAGTTTACTTGAAATAATTTCTTTCCACACCGCGGTTCTTAACTGAACCATGTCACCAGCTCTAGCATTCTAAAATCTGGGAATAGCGGGTACCCTCCTCTGTAGATGAAGAAATTACAACCACAGTCGAGTTTCAGTTAGTCGTAATATTTCTGCATCACCTGAAAGTCTAGTTTACGGGGAGGCAATGAGTGGCGAAATGATTCAAAAGTTGGGAGGGATCAAATCTGTTGGAAACTTTTCAGTTTCAAATTTCAAAGGATACTAAAACTTGCACGACCTAGAGTATTTAAAAAGTATCCGGTACTATACAAATTTAGCAAATCGACTTTTACACTGTCGACAACTTGTACATCATAGAAGATGATCTTGTATGAGAATATTCAAACCTGCAAAGAATTCTCCAAGTGATAGAGGTCAATTATATACTGGCTCGATAAATACTTCTTCTTTTTTTTTGTTTCAACGGTCAGGGTAGGGGTGTCCGGACCAACTTATATACACCGATCGACTATTTCCCTCCCTGGTCCGGTTAAAGATAAGTCATCCACGCTATGACTGGGGGATTCATAAGAGATTTCTTAATTGTGGCCTGGCCCCAAGATCGTTGTCAAATTTCGAACTCAGATATCTGGGTTTTCTTGCAATAGAGGATTATCATGCAATTATTTACTCTTTCTATAAAAACTTCTCCATTCGCTTAAAAACTCTTCATTCCAACTGCCTCTCGTAGCTTCTTCGTATCAAACCGAGAATGAAACTTTTACCAGCAAAGACACTTCCCGACCTGTTCGTTCCATCCCAATGTCTTTTTGTCTTCTTCGTCGTCCTCGCTTTCGTCTCTCCTTTCGATTCCACTGCTTTTTCTTCTTCTTCGCCTAAGAAAGAAGTTGGAGAAGAAGGAATGGAAGCAGTGGCTCTCTTGGCATGGAAAGCTAGCCTTGACAACCAAAGCCAATCTCTCCTGTCCTCATGGGTTGTCGGAAGCAACCACTGCAAATGGATTGGAATTGGTTGCAAAAAGGCTGGCAGAGTCATCACTCATATTGACCTTGAGAGTTATGGATTGAGAGGTACACTTTCGAATCTAAATTTCTCATCCCTCCCTCATCTTCTTAGCTTTGATCTTACAAACAACTCGGTTTATGGAACCATCCCCTCCCCCATTGGTAGCCTTAAGAGACTCACCCATCTTAGCTTGTCCGCCAACCGTCTCTCTGGCTCAATTCCACCTGGAATAGGCCAATTGTCCAATTTGAAGACCTTAGAGCTGCACCAAAATCAAATAGGTGGCTCCATCCCCTACGAAATAGGATTGCTCCTTTCTCTTATTGAGCTCACTTTGAATTCAAACAATCTCACTGGTTCAATTCCTGCTTCTATGGGTAACTTGGTCAACTTAACCACTTTGCACCTTTACGAAAATCATTTGTCCGGATCGATCCCTGGAGAATTTGGCATGCTAAGGTCCCTCATTGATCTTGAACTCAACACAAACAATCTCACGGGTTCAATCCCTCCTTCTATAGGGAACTTGGCAACCTTAACCACTCTGCAACTATACCAAAATCATCTTTCCGGGTCAATCCCTGAGGAAGTTGGGATGCTAACATCCCTCGTTGATCTCGTACTCTCAACAAACAGTCTCACGGGTGCAATCCCTGCTTCTATAGGGAACTTGGTCAACTTAACCACCTTGTACCTATATCGAAATGATCTTTCCGGGTCAATCCCTGAGGAAGTTGGGATGTTAATATCCCTCACTAATCTCGATCTGTCAATGAACAATCTCAAGGGTTCAATCCCTACTTCCATAAGGAAATTGGTCAACTTAACCATACTGTCCCTTTTCAAAAATCATTTGTCCGGGTCAATTCCTGAAGAAGTTGGTATGCTAAGGTCCCTCACTGATCTCGAACTCAATACGAATGATCTCACGGGTTCAATCCCTACTTCTATAGGAAACTTGGCTAACTTAACCATTCTTTACCTTCATGACAATCATCTTTCCGGGTCGATCCCTGAAGAAGTTGGGATGCTAAGGTCCCTCATTGATCTCATACTCTCAACAAACAGTCTCACGGGTGCAATCCCTGCTTCTATAGGGAACTTGGTCAACTTAACCACCCTGTACCTATATCGAAATGATCTTTCCGGGTCAATCCCCGAGGAAGTTGGGATGTTAATATCCCTCACTAATCTCGATCTGTCAATGAACAATCTCAAGGGTTCAATCCCTACTTCTATAGGGAAATTGGTCAACTTAACCATACTGTCCCTTTTCAAAAATCATTTGTCCGGGTCAATTCCTGAAGAAGTTGGTATGCTAAGGTCCCTCACTGATCTCGAACTCAATACGAATGATCTCACGGGTTCAATCCCTACTTCTATAGGAAACTTGGCTAACTTAACCATTCTTTACCTTCATGACAATCATCTTTCCGGGTCGATCCCTGAAGAAGTTGGGATGCTAAGGTCCCTAGTTGATCTCAGTCTCAGTATGAACAATCTCACAGGCTCAATCCCTGGTTCTATAGGGAGTCTGGAATTTGTTGTGTCTTTATCTTTTTTTGATAACCAATTTACTGGATCTATTCCCCCATACTTGAACAATCTTACACGTTTGACATTTTTTGAAGTTGGTGATAACATGTTCACTGGTCGTTTACCAGAAAACCTATGCCTGAGTGGATCACTTGAAAACTTTACAGCCTCATACAACAATTTCAGTGGACGTGTCCCCAAAAGCCTTAAAAATTGTAGCAGCTTATACAGGGTAAGGCTTGAGGGAAACCAGTTTTCGGGAAACATATCAGAAGATTTTGGAATATACCCGAATTTGGATTATATTGATTTGAGTGACAACAATTTCTTTGGTGAACTATCTCCAAGATGGGGAAAATGTAACAATTTAAAAAGCCTCAAAATGTCCAATAATTATATTTCTGGAGGCATACCGCCTGCATTGGTAGATGCAACTCAACTATCTCTAATTCATCTATCTTCCAATCATCTAGTTGGAGAGATCCCAAAGAATTTTGGTAGTTTGGTTTCATTGTTCGACCTTAGGTTGAATGATAACCAACTGTCAGGTAATATTCCTCGAGAACTCGATCGTCTTGCCAACTTAGAGATTCTAAATTTGGTAGGAAACAAACTAAGTGGCTCAATCCCTCAGGAGTTAGGGGGTTGCATGAAGCTATTGAACTTGAGCTTAAGCAATAATAAACTTGGGGAAAACATTCCTTTGGAACTAGGTCAAATCCATGGACTTCAAAGTCTTGATCTAGGGGATAACTTGCTAATTGGTACGATACCACAACAGATTGGAGCACAACAAAGGTTAGAAATGCTAAATCTCTCCCACAATGAGCTCTCCGGATCCATACCATCTTCTTTTGTTAATCTGATAAGTTTGACATCAGTTGATGTATCCTACAATCATCTAGAGGGTCCTCTTCCTCATATTAGAGCTTTCCAAGAGGCTCCATTTGAGGCACTTAGAGGTAATGAAGGTTTATGTGGTAATGCTACTGGTTTGAAGGCCTGTGAGCTTGACGGGGTTCCAAGAAAGAAGGAAAAGAAGTTGGTGATACTAATTGTACTTCCTACTTTTGGATTTCTAGTTCTTTCCCTCATGGTTCTCGGATTTTGCTTGTGTTTTAGTAAGAAAATGAAGAGCACAACAAATGAGCCAAGAGAAGTACATAATGAAGATTTGTTTTCAATATGGAGTTATGATGGGAAAATGATGTATGAAACCATCATTGATGCGACGAAGAACTTCAGTGCCAAATATTGCATTGGGGAAGGAGGATGTGGTACTGTTTATAGAGCTGCCCTGCCAAATGGTCAAATAGTTGCTGTGAAGAAACTTCACTCATCATCTGATGGTAACTCTGTTAATCAAAAGAGCTTTTCGAGTGAGATCAGTACATTAACAGCGATAAAGCACCATAACATCGTAAAGCTTTATGGGTTCTGTTCACATCCAAGACACTTGTTTTTGGTTTACGAGTTCTTGCAAGGTGGGAGCTTGCAAAAGGTATTGGCCTCAAAGGAAGAAGCAGTAGAGTTTGATTGGAACAAGAGACTCGATGTCGTTAAAGGTTTGGCAGATGCTTTGTCTTATATGCACCATGATTGTTCCCCTCCAATCATCCATCGCGACATGTCAAGCAAAAATGTTTTGCTCGACTCTGAGTACGTGGCTCACATCTCTGATTTTGGGACAGCTAGATTTATGAAACCTGACTCTACAAATTGGACTTCATTAGCAGGAACCTTTGGATACACTGCTCCTGGTATGTATCTCCATTGCAAGTTTTTCTTCTTCCTTTTTTTATCTCCAAGTCAACCTTAACATGGTAGTTTTATTTTACTTCTAAACCAATCAAGAATATACCAAGTTTTTGTGCCGCTTATATATTGCTCTATATTGATAGAACTGTGAATATATGTAATGCATAAAGGCTCGAAGTCTCAAGAATTATGAACATTCATGATGAGGCTTTTATTGTTTTCTCGTATGGGAGTGAGCAACGTACTAATTTTGATAACTGGAATTGACAGGAAGCATATTCTATGGTTTATCCCACTCTCTCATACTTTAGTTTTGGCAATGGCATTCATGTGGCTCATGTTATTTCCTCCTTTGTGAACTCTACACAAAATCGGAAGTGAATCTGTGCATAAATTTGCAACTTCACCAATGCATGATATGTAGCATGAGCATAGTTCTCCCCCTCCTCCCAACAAACACCCTTTTTAGTCAAATATTTTCTTCTCCTGGGCATTTTTTCGCAGAACTTGCATATACAATGGAAGTGAATGAGAAATGCGACGTTTACAGCTTTGGGGTGCTGACACTAGAAGTGATTATGGGGGAGCATCCGGGTGATTTCATCTCGTCTCTATCATCATCTTCGTCGTTGTCGTCATCATCAAAAACTGGACATGGGATTTTATTCAAGGATGTGTTGGACCAACACCTGTTGCCTCCTACAAATCAAATGGCAGAACAAATAGTGGTTGCTGCAAAAGTAGCATTTGCATGTTTGAATGCTAGACCGCTTTCTCGACCAACGATGCAGCAAGTTGCTAGGACGATGTCAAATCCAAGGCCATCTTTGCAAAATCAGTTACACATGATTACATTGGGAGAACTCGTTGGTGCCAACAGCTTCACTTCTTGAGTTTCCTTGGACTTAAGCTCTTGTGAGTTTTTGCTATGACTGTACAATTTCACTTTTCTTTTGTCGGCTTTCTTCTTCTTTTTATTTTTTTGCTTTGTTGATATTGAATAGACATGATATGATGTAAAATAGACCATGTTTGTTGAAAAAATAATTGTCATGGAGATGAAAAGAAATACAAGTTCTTTGTGGTTCTAAAATCAACTATTACGGTCAAATAGCCAATTATTTTGGGGTGAAGATTTAAATGATATGAAATGAAGGGGTGATTTTTCCCAGTATATACAGTAGATCAATATACCAAAGAAATACAGTGTCAGTGTTTCAAATCAAAACTTTTCTTAGCATCCGCTTAACACCAAAATATACAGTGTCAGTGTTTCAAATGTAATACTAGATTTTACATTTTACAGTGGTGTTTTACAGTTTTTTTTCCCTTTGTTTGTGTAGCTTTTTTGTAAGAAACTGGTGAACACAGAGAGTGAGCCAAGTCCAATTAACAGTGATAATTTGTTTGCAATGTGAAGCTATTACGGAAAATAGTGTATGAAAACATCATTGAAGGAACTTGAAACATCTGTGCCAAACAGTGTTGGGGAGAGGTGGAGTACTGTCTATAGAGTTGCCCTACGTACATAATGGTCCCATGGTTGCTGGGAAGAAACTTAATGTGTCATCGGATGGAGTCTTTTAGGATTTGCTAGTGAGATCGGTACATTAACAAAGATACAACCTGAAAATATTATAAAGCTTTATGGATTTTGTTCACATGTGATGTGAGGCACTCGTTTTGAATGGAGGAAGCTTGGGACATATACTCAGCTTGGAGGAAGAAGCAGTAGAGTCGTTATATTTGATTAGGAGAATGGATGTTGTTGAAGGTGGCAAATGTTGTCTTACATGCACTGCAATCGTTTTCCTCCAGTCACTCCTTGAGACTTGTCAAGCAAGAATGTTTTGATCGATTCAAAGTACGTAGCTCACATCTCTGATTGCGGCACTGCAAAAGTCATGAAGAGTGACTCATCTAATTGGACTTCAATTGCAGGGACTTTTGGATACGCTGCTCCACGTAGGTACTTTTGCTGCCTCTATATTTGAACTCCCTATCTCATTCAGTGCTAATCTTAACTAAACAATAATGCATCTGGTAAGCTTCAAATCTCTATACATAGCCACGAAGTCTCTTGAACAGTGATCATTCCTGATGAGGAGTCTTGCTCATTTTGTCATCTGGCAATGAGCAAAGTATCTTGTTAGGGATTTGATTTTGATGATGATGTTTTGTTGGAATAATTTTCAAAAGATGATGTAATTTGTGATGATTTATGAATGTATAATATTTCTTAGCCACGTGTATTTAGAAGTATAGTTCACAGACTGAATCTCATGTCTAAGTTCTGGACCTCTATCTCATGGCTTTGTACATCCAGTTGCAAAGTCCAAGTTCTGGACTTCAGTTCTGGATTTCATGGTGTCATCCATTGTTGAAAACCAGATTACTCTGTTGGATCTTAAAGTGAAGACCAATATCGAGAATCAGTTTTTACATTGCTCTGTTTTATTTCACTTTCTCTCTCATCTTTAAACATGGGTCCATGCCATATGTCTTTGATTTCCATAAACCTTTTTATGGGGATTATATTTGCACACCTATATTTATTATTTCTCACTATCAATTTGAAAAATACCGGCACAATTTGAATTACTCGTGTACTTGATTTGAAAATCTATAAGTGGGGATTTTGCAGTACGTAGTTAGTTGCAAATATCCTTTTTGGGCTTTTTCAAATATATGTTCTTGGTTATGGTGATTATGTGCTAATATATTTCCTTCATAGATTTGTCACATGCTTTATTGACTTTGTAGCTCAAAAGAGATCAAGACATTAATTCTTCTGACCGTTGAGCCGTATAAGAGAAAGCATGGAGTAAATGAGATGAACGTTGGAACGTTGGTCATTTACAGTAGAAGACTTTGTGGGTTTTTACTCTTTGTTATTTAAAGGACAAGTCTTCATCAGAGAGGTAGCCAGATTGATTGAGAAGAAAGAGCCTTGAAAGGATTCATTCATTCGAACACTCAAAGAATTCAAGTCTGATATATACACTGTAGTTTTATCCTCTTCAGACTTCAGAGAGAGCTTTCACTGTAGAATTTTATACTCTCATTTGTTTGAGCCTACACTTGTAAATCACCCTTCCTTAGAAGGATTGATCATCACCACACTTATCCTACCTTGTGAAAGAGAGAATCCAATCCACAATGTTGCCAGTTAGGATTTGAGTTTCTTGCTTGATTTGAGAAGTGTATGCTCACTAGGTGTGAGTATGCCAAGAGTTTGAGGAACTGGTCTGTGTGTATCAATTGGAATGGTGAAATCAGGTCTGCGTGTACCTGAGTTATGGTCTACGTGTACCACTGAGTCTATGAAGTGTCATGGTCTGTGTGTACCAAAAGAAGTATATATTGTGAAGGGGTGTTGGCTCCTATAAAATCCAACCCTGTTGTAAGTTCTGAGAACATGGTGGATGCCGGTGATTGTTCAAGGGAAACAATCACTAAAGAGTGGACTAAGCAATTAGCCGAACCACTATAAAAATCCTCAGTCTCTTCTCATATTTATTTTTTAGTACTTTCATTTTTTTGATTATCCGTTTGATTTGCTAATCAAGCTTCTTTGAAAAGAAAAAATTGTCTTATTACAGGAATCAAACCTATTCACCCCTCTAGGTTTTATCATATATCTAATTTGCTAGTTGCAACCTAGAATTCATCCCACCCTCTCTTTCTCTAATGTATATCCCAATCTCTCATACATAAGTTACTGTCATAAAGATAAAAAGTTGAAAGTTTGAGTTAATGATCTCATCAAGTAAAATGCTCTTAAATATTCTTAATTACTAAATTAAATTCTAATACCGGATTGAAAGGCCGACTATAAAAAAAACCAGTAAAAAGGAAACAAAGGACTTATGTATGGACACCGAAGAAACTCAATGTTTGGATTGAAATTGTCAAGCAGAAGTATTAAAAATGACAATAAAACACGCCGGCAGTATTTAGTACTAAAATCAAATAAAATCAATAACAACACAAATCATCTTAATTAGTGATTCTAAGTCTAGATGCAGGTTTCGACAGGAATTCAAGCTACATACAAATCATCTTAAGAAGGCACGCTTTATTTTGAATTCCACGACTTTATTACTACACTCCACTTTATTTTCAAAGAAAGGAAAAAAAAAAGATCATAAGAAAATTTTGGTTTGAATACGATTTTCCGTCAGGTTGTTCCAAACACTGTTATCAGGCATTACCCAATTACCTAACAAGTAGGCAATTGCTTTCCAAGAAATTAAGTGTATGTACACATAACAAATACTTGTATGGAGAAATAGAAAAATCTGCTGATATAAGCACAAGGATAACAAGGCACTGGCTATACTATCTCTGTCCAGTCCATAGAATCCTGTTATTACTGTGACCTCCGACACTAACGGTTGAGAATACAAATAATAAAGTTGTCCCTCTCTAACAACTTAAGCTTTTAGGTGAGTTGGTGGTTAACAATCTCATATGGTATTAGAGCACGCAATAGATCCTCTGTTCAAACCTCACAGCCTACCTAATGGTTAGAACTTATACGTGCATGTTTAGCCTCCTTATGGAAAAGAGTCTGGCTATACGTGAGAGGGCATGTTAAGGAGGAGAGCTTAGCTACACGTGAGGGGGTGTGTTGAAAATATAAATAATAAAGTTGTCCCTCTCTCTAATAGCTTAAGCTTGTAGATGAGTTGGTGGTTAAGAATCTCATTCCAATAAATAAAAACTTCTGTAGTGGATTTCGAGTTCCTTGCTGATTTTAAGGATAGAACTTTACACCAAAAGAGAATGTGGACATTAGTTTAAGAAAGTGGTGGTGGATTTCACTGATATTGCAAAAGCTGAACATCCCCTCATGCATGATGCTCCATTCTTGCCTTCTTGGCATAATTAATGAGCAATATGAACTCCCAAGTCAAGTCTTTGCATCAGACAATTACTGACATGGTACCAGAGGACAACGTTTGAGAAATTTGGGAGTAGATGAGAACATGTTAACTGGTCATTTACCAGAAAACCTGACTCTACCAATTGGACTTCATTTGTAGGAACCTTTGGATATACTGCTCCTGGTATGTATCTCTATTGCAAGTTTTTATTCTCCCCTTTTTATTATCTTCAAGCCAACCTTAACATGGCAGTTTTATTTTAGTTTTTAAACAATCAAGAATATAGCAAGTTTTTGGGCAGCTTATATATTGCTCTATGTACAGAAACACTGAATTTACAAAATGTATATAGGCTTCAAGTCTCATGAACTATGAACATTAATGATGAGGCTTTACTCGTTTTCTCGTATGGGAGTGAGCAAGGTAATAACTTGATAACTAGAACTGACAGGTCCCTTATTTTTTTGATTTATCCCACTCTATGTCATACTTTAGTCTTGTTAGTGTGTAATTGGAAACATGTACCTCCTTTATGACTTTCTTATTCCCAATCAGGTTTCTATCTTGTAAAGTTTTGCCAATGGCATTCATGTGGCTTATGTTATTTCCTCCTTCATGAACTCTACACAAAACTAGAAGTGATTGTCTGCACAAATTTGAAACTTAACCAATGCCTTAAATAGCAAGAGCATGGTTCTTTCTTCCCCCCATCGAGCCCCTTTTTTTATCAATTATTTTCTTCTGTTGGGAATTTTTTTTGGCAGAACTTGCTTATACAATGGAAGTGAATGAGAAGTAAGACGTTTACAGTTTTGGGGTGCTAACACTGGAAGTGATTATGGGGGAGCATCCGGGTGATATTCTCTCGTCTCTAGCATCATCTTCGTTGTCCTCATCCTCATTATCAATTGGAAATAGGATTTTATTGAAGGATGTGTTACACAAACGCCTCCCGCCTTCTACAAATGGAGTGGCAGAACAAGTAGTGGTTGCTGCAAAAGTAGCATTTGAATGTCTGAATGCTAGACCACTATGTCGACCAACCATGCAACATGTTGCTAGGAAGCTGTCAAACCCAAGGCCATCTCTGCAAAATCAGTTACACTTGATTACATTGGGAGAACTCGTTGACACCAACTGTTTTGTAAAATCCTAACTTTTGAAATTTTAGTCGTGTGTGGTCCGAATAGGAACTGACACTTTAATTTAATTCGAATAATAAGGGCAGGCTACGTGAAGTTTATCATGGTATGAAAAAAATGTGAATTTCAATTTATTTCATAAAACCTATGGGACAATTAATGTAGAGACCCGTATTTTTGAGACTATATTTTTTCTTTTGCAATCGTACGGCTCGTTGAGATAGACGGTGCGGATATTCGGTGTGACATCTTCGTGGGAGGATATAACGGTAATTGTGCGAGAGGTGCACATGTGTGTGTGGGGGGTGGGAGCATGGGATTAATCCCCATGCCAATAATTTCCCCAGGAGAATCATTTCTCCCATTTTTTTTTCTCTCTTTTTCTCTCTCGGCTATCTCTCTCTCCTCCTCTCCTCCGAAAAACTCCCTCTTCTCTTCTCTCTTCGATTTCATCTACTTAGGGTGTGATTCCGGACAAGGCCAGAGAATTAAAGTTGTTATACGGAGCACGAGCTTTCCAAATATCCAAGAAAATTCATGATCGGACCTCGTTAGAGCTTGGTTGACTCGGTCAAAGGCTCGGATTTTGCTCAAAACCCATGAGGTAGGGATTTCTCACTTCTATTATGTGTGTATGTGTTGATTTGGTGTTTGAATCGTGCCCTAGATCGTTGTTTTCGTTGTTAAAAATGTTCTGGTGGAGTCTGAAAATCATGCAGTGAAAACCCATGTCCTACCGGTAGGAGTTTTGGCCCTACCGGTACAAAAGCTGTCCAGTAATGTCATTTTCGTGAAATTGTGGTCCCCTACCGGTAGGAAAATGTGTCCTACCGGTAGGAAATGAAAAATTCAGCATTTTGGCAAAACTTCGAACGGGCATAACTTTTTCATCCGAACTCTGTTTTGGGCAAATTTTATATCAAAATTCATGTACCGAAAATGTACTTTCCAATGGTGGTGGTCTCATCTCCCAATTCTTAACCGATAAGATTTGGCAGCCAAAATAAGATAGATATATTCGTATACGTTGGGAAATCCTTTTTCCTTAGAATCGTTTGGGTGAAACATGGGTGTTCTTAGGTTCCCCTGAGTACTAGTTGAATGGTTTGACGAGGCTAGTAGTATACTAAATGCTTGGTAGTGGTCGTTGGGTTCCGTATGAGTCGTTTGACACCGAAACGAGGGTTTAGAGAATATAAGGAGTATAGGTGGCCAAATGTTGTATGTGTTGACATGCGAAGTGAAAAACGAACACATAGAATTCTTCTTGAGTTAAACAATGCTAAGCATGGATACCCGAGACAATTCCTTGTGTTTGATATGTGGTACACCTCTTGCGTAACTTATACGATTTTGCGAGTTGCAAGGTGGAAGTCCATGAACTCGCTATGAGAGTTTATCTTTTGATGTGTGAGTGCTTGTATGGTGATGAGAAATTACTAACGTAACGATTGCGAGTTGATTGAGATGAAATTATCTGTACTACTTTTATGTGAATAAGTTTTCGTTGTGAATTCATTATATGTGACTGGAATGAATGGCTAAATTGTAAAGTGTATCGAAGGAATTGTGGTATGGTGACCTTTGATGTGTGACTTGAATTAGTTCCATCAGTGAGGACGAAACTAGTGGGGAGTATCGGGATTTCTTAATTGGCCTGGCAGGAGCTTTTGCTCATGATACAGAATGATGAGGAAATTGTGACACGATGTGAATGGAAATGGGCTATCATTGTGAAAGTGTAAGTAAGTGATACGAAAGACATTGGTGTTGCGGTTCTTTGATTACGATAGTTTCATAAGTCAAGATATCGGATTGGTGATTCGAAGTGATATGAGGGACAGTGGCAGTCATGAGAAAATCATATAGATAGTAAGTCCTCGTGGTTGAATTAGAGTTTTGGTGTGTAGTCACGGTACTTCATTTATGTCTTCGACCTTGGGAAAATTACTAGTTGTGTTTCGTTTCATCATTTGAGATACCGTACCTTGCTTTTGTTATTCATTCCACCTGTCATCCCATTCGTATATAATAGTTGTGTAGATTTCTCTACTGGGCACGTGTTTGCTCAACCTACCATTTCAGGTTCATTGCAGGTCATGGTCATGGTCATGGAGTACTTGGAGTGCATGCTGACATTATCGATTAAAGCTATTTTGGAGAGCACTTTATTTTTCTTGTTTAACAAACGACTTTGTTATGAAATTCCTACTTTGAAAGATTGTATTTGTAGACCAATTTATGGAATCGGAAACTGTATTGTATTTTGGGGTATTGTACGTACGATTGTGAGGACTTTGTATTTCAAATGGTATTGTTAATTTATGTTGAAAATCGAGGGCGTGACAACTTGGTATCAAAGCATTAGGTTTGAATACCTAGAGACCGTGGGGAGACTTAGTCTCAGGGGTTCAAAAAAAAAAAAAAGTCATTGCATATTTTTAACAAAACATGAGTGTGCTTGCCTGACTGATGTGTGTTCATTGATGTGGCATTGCATCTGTGTTTATGCGAATTGGTGGAATGTGGTTGACTCATGTAAAAAAAGAAAAAGAAGAAGAAGAAGAGAAGTTTGACCTCTTTGTAGTGACTACGGTTGCGAAGTTACTGTTATTAGTTTTGATCTTGAGCCGTTTGTGGTAAGGTATCCTTTCAGATGAGATGTTAGACAAAAAAAAAAATTTTGAAAAGTCGAGATTGTTGTAGTGGTTATGCGTAGTGGCGAGGTTGAAATGTGAAAGATGATATCCGTTAGTATGTAAAAGAAGTGTTGTATTGTTAACAAGGTTTGTGAGCTAAATACTTGATGCGTTTTATTTGAATTGTGTAGATTATGTGTTAAGTTTAAATACCTTAAGTAATTTTCATGTGATGCGAGGTGTATCATAGCTAAAGGATTGAACTAGTGAGTGTCTTGAATGTATGAAGAGATGATGTCTTGTTGTGGTAATGATTGTGTTTATTATTGTTATGGTAGTTATAGGGGTAGTGGTTTTAAGAATAGGTAAGACAGGTGGAACCCTTGTAAGTATCTGAGATTGACTTAGGAAGATGAGAGTTGTAGGTAGGGTGTTTAGAAACAGTATGTGTCTTCTGGACACCCAGGCGACTACCGAAGAGATCCAGTTGGAAGAGGCGCTTGATCACCGCTCCTTCTAGATGGAAGTCTCGGGAAGTCAATCGGATACTAGGTTTATATTAAGGGGTAAGATCTCTAGGCTTGAGGCAGATAACTATATATAGAAATTTCGTAGAAAAATGATGTGCTGTGGTGTTGTCGTAGTCATTGTGGTGATTGCCGTAGCGGTAGTGTTATGAGGGGTCGATAGGAGAATATTAGTTGTGTTATTCGGAGATAGGGAAAATAAGACACAAGGAGAAAGATAGTGATGTGATTTAAGTCAAGTGGTCAATGTAAGGCAAAGTAAGAAAATTGGTTGAAGTAAAGGCGATATAAGGGTGAACTGTTAAGGCTAATAATGAAGTGGAGTGTAGTTGGCATCCTTAGTTGGAATGGTGTGAAATTCATGGCAAGTGAGACTATTAGAAGTTCTTGGTGCGAGTGAAATTGATTCTTGAGTAATGAGGTAGTACGAGTCTTAGAATATAAAGAGGAATATAGACATGTTATTTGTAACCCCAGAGTCTTGTTAGTGTTTAGAAGAGGTTTATCAATTTGTTTGTATTTATATTGGTGTTTAAAATTTTAGTATCGAGAAAATCAATAGCAGTAAAAGTTTATTAGTGCAACTATTGCATACATTGTGTAGGTATTTGGGCGATGAAATATCGTGTGATTGTAAAGTTGATAGAGAAATGATTAATATTGATGTTGCGTATTTGTTACATGATATTCGAGATTGTGAAAATGGGAAACATGTGACTTGAGTAGGCTAATTGACGAGAGTGTTCGAGATTGATGGGTAAACAGAAAATGTGAAAGGTATCGTGAAGTTGAAAGGAACGAGATTACCATTGGGCTTTCTAGAGTGATGAAATGTGAAGTGATGGATACTTTGTGAGTCCGATGGACACTTTGTGAGTCCGATGGATACTTTGTGAGTCCGATGGACACTTTGTGAGGTTGTTGGATACTTTGTGAGTCCGTGGATGCTTTGTGAGACTGATGGATACTTTGTGAGTCCGATGGACACTTTGTGAGTCCGATGGATACTTTGTGAGTCCGATGGACACTTTGTGAGGTTGTTGGATACTTTGTGAGTCCGATGGACACTTTGTGAGTCCGATGGATACTTTGTGAGTCCGATGGACACTTTGTGAGGTTGTTGGATACTTTGTGAGTCCGTGGATGCTTTGTGAGACTGATGGATACTTTGTGAGTCCGATGGACACTTTGTGAGTCCGATGGATACTTTGTGAGTCCGATGGACACTTTGTGAGGTTGTTGGATACTTTGTGAGTCCGTGGATGCTTTGTGAGACTGATGGATACTTTGTGAGTCCGATGGACACTTTGTGAGTTCGATGGATACTTTGTGAGTCCGATGGACACTTTGTGAGGTTGTTGGATACTTTGTGAGTCCGTGGATGCTTTGTGAGACTGATGGATACTTTGTGAGTCCGATGGACACTTTGTGAGTTCGATGGATACTTTGTGAGTCCGATGGACACTTTGTGAGGTTGTTGGATACTTTGTGAGTCCGTGGATGCTTTGTGAGACTGATGGATACTTTGTGAGTCCGATGGGCACTTTATGAGACCGCTGGATACTTTGTGAGTCTGATTGACACTTTGTGAGATTGCTGGATACTTGGTGAGTCCGTTGGATACTTTGTGAGTTGGTGAATCTGCTGGATACTGAGTGAGCCTGTTAATGCGTGGATGTGTCTGGCATTGTGTAAGCTATTAAATTGCATTGTGGGTTTGTTGAAATATTTCGTGAATGAAATGTGCTGTTGTTTAGTTCTAACCTACATATTTGATTTATTATGTAATCTCAATGCGTGAAATTTGCTTTAAGTATATGATGTAGAATAAACAGTGATGCTTATGTGGGTAGTTGCTATGAGTGTATGCCTTTCTTGAGTAGCAACAACGATGTTTGGAGAATTGGGTTTAAGGAAATAGTGGATTGATAGTTTACCAGAATGGTTTTAATGTGTCTTGTGAAGAGTTATGTAAAAGGGACGCGTTACAATAGGGGAGAGTTTGGATTTTTCGAAAATAGAAACCGATAGTGATTCAGAGTGGGCTAGAGAATATGAAGTAGTGTTGAACTCTTAGTTGTGTTTGAGTGTTAAATGGCCGAAAAAAATGTTTGAGATTTGTGCAGAGTCGATATAAAAGTTGTGTTGGTAAACAGAAATGTGAGTCAGAGATAAAGGTTGATGATTTTGTGTTAGGTGTGTTTCGTCGTACCAAGGGAGGTGAACCCTGCCTTTGAGAAAGGGAAGTGAGTAGCGAGGTGCGTGAAATAATTTGAGATTGTTAAAGAGAATAATGCAACTATCTATTATCAATGGTATTGATAGAATTGAATCAATTGTGGGGTGTGTTTATTTTATTTTATTTTTATTTTTGGAGACGAAAGATGTATTAATAGCTTTGAAATGTGAGACGTTCAACGAGGGTGAGTTGGTGTTAAAATTGAGCAAATGGTGATGATCGTTATGTAGTGATTGAGTTTTGGGTTTCTTGGTTTTATTACAGTGGAGAGTATTTGGGTATTCAAAAAAAAATATTGATGGATTGATCTATCAGTTGGTATTGGGAAAATGAAGCTTATGAGTATTAGAATTATAGTTATTATAAGCAGTTTAGTATGTCCTTCTGGGAAGTTCAAGAGATACTTAGTGGAATAAACTGAAAAGAATGAGAATGAGGAATTCTAGAGTTCGACGAACGTGAGATTATAAACTGTTGAATCTCGGTGGGATTGTCATGAAGATATGTGGGGACTAGTATTTTGGTATAGATGTTAGGATTTGAAAATATGATAAAGATGATGGAGGTTTGTGGCTGAGTGTTGAGTGATAAGACCATACCATTAGTGAGGGTTCTGAGGAGCAAACGAGATAAGGAAGAATCTGCGTAGAAAAGAAAGAATGATGTTATAAGTATGAAATTGCAACATGAGGTTTGGTAGTACGATTGGTGACTCGGCTGGGTTTGGGTTGGCAAATTTCGAGGACGAAATTTCTTTAAGGAGGGCAGGGTGTAGAGACCCGTATTTTTGAGACTATATTTTTTCTTTTGCAATCGTACGGCTCGTTGAGATAGACGGTGCGGATATTCGGTGTGACATCTTCGTGGGAGGATATAACGGTAATTGTGCGAGAGGTGCACATGTGTGTGTGGGGGGTGGGAGCATGGGATTAATCCCCATGCCAATAATTTCCCCAGGAGAATCATTTCTCCCATTTTTTTTTCTCTCTTTTTCTCTCTCGGCTATCTCTCTCTCCTCCTCTCCTCCGAAAAACTCCCTCTTCTCTTCTCTCTTCGATTTCATCTACTTAGGGTGTGATTCCGGACAAGGCCAGAGAATTAAAGTTGTTATACGGAGCACGAGCTTTCCAAATATCCAAGAAAATTCATGATCGGACCTCGTTAGAGCTTGGTTGACTCGGTCAAAGGCTCGGATTTTGCTCAAAACCCATGAGGTAGGGATTTCTCACTTCTATTATGTGTGTATGTGTTGATTTGGTGTTTGAATCGTGCCCTAGATCGTTGTTTTCGTTGTTAAAAATGTTCTGGTGGAGTCTGAAAATCATGCAGTGAAAACCCATGTCCTACCGGTAGGAGTTTTGGCCCTACCGGTACAAAAGCTGTCCAGTAATGTCATTTTCGTGAAATTGTGGTCCCCTACCGGTAGGAAAATGTGTCCTACCGGTAGGAAATGAAAAATTCAGCATTTTGGCAAAACTTCGAACGGGCATAACTTTTTCATCCGAACTCTGTTTTGGGCAAATTTTATATCAAAATTCATGTACCGAAAATGTACTTTCCAATGGTGGTGGTCTCATCTCCCAATTCTTAACCGATAAGATTTGGCAGCCAAAATAAGATAGATATATTCGTATACGTTGGGAAATCCTTTTTCCTTAGAATCGTTTGGGTGAAACATGGGTGTTCTTAGGTTCCCCTGAGTACTAGTTGAATGGTTTGACGAGGCTAGTAGTATACTAAATGCTTGGTAGTGGTCGTTGGGTTCCGTATGAGTCGTTTGACACCGAAACGAGGGTTTAGAGAATATAAGGAGTATAGGTGGCCAAATGTTGTATGTGTTGACATGCGAAGTGAAAAACGAACACATAGAATTCTTCTTGAGTTAAACAATGCTAAGCATGGATACCCGAGACAATTCCTTGTGTTTGATATGTGGTACACCTCTTGCGTAACTTATACGATTTTGCGAGTTGCAAGGTGGAAGTCCATGAACTCGCTATGAGAGTTTATCTTTTGATGTGTGAGTGCTTGTATGGTGATGAGAAATTACTAACGTAACGATTGCGAGTTGATTGAGATGAAATTATCTGTACTACTTTTATGTGAATAAGTTTTCGTTGTGAATTCATTATATGTGACTGGAATGAATGGCTAAATTGTAAAGTGTATCGAAGGAATTGTGGTATGGTGACCTTTGATGTGTGACTTGAATTAGTTCCATCAGTGAGGACGAAACTAGTGGGGAGTATCGGGATTTCTTAATTGGCCTGGCAGGAGCTTTTGCTCATGATACAGAATGATGAGGAAATTGTGACACGATGTGAATGGAAATGGGCTATCATTGTGAAAGTGTAAGTAAGTGATACGAAAGACATTGGTGTTGCGGTTCTTTGATTACGATAGTTTCATAAGTCAAGATATCGGATTGGTGATTCGAAGTGATATGAGGGACAGTGGCAGTCATGAGAAAATCATATAGATAGTAAGTCCTCGTGGTTGAATTAGAGTTTTGGTGTGTAGTCACGGTACTTCATTTATGTCTTCGACCTTGGGAAAATTACTAGTTGTGTTTCGTTTCATCATTTGAGATACCGTACCTTGCTTTTGTTATTCATTCCACCTGTCATCCCATTCGTATATAATAGTTGTGTAGATTTCTCTACTGGGCACGTGTTTGCTCAACCTACCATTTCAGGTTCATTGCAGGTCATGGTCATGGTCATGGAGTACTTGGAGTGCATGCTGACATTATCGATTAAAGCTATTTTGGAGAGCACTTTATTTTTCTTGTTTAACAAACGACTTTGTTATGAAATTCCTACTTTGAAAGATTGTATTTGTAGACCAATTTATGGAATCGGAAACTGTATTGTATTTTGGGGTATTGTACGTACGATTGTGAGGACTTTGTATTTCAAATGGTATTGTTAATTTATGTTGAAAATCGAGGGCGTGACAATTAAGTTACATCTGATACACAATACGAATCACGTGACGTTGAAATCTTACGTTTAATATCGGACACCGCTGTGATAATCCTCATATTTTTATTAGTCTATGTTGAATTTTTGGGATTTTTCGGAGACTAGAATTCAAACGCCTTCGGACAGAGTTCGCGTTAATGGAACGCGAAGTATGACGTGTCAATAAGAGAAGGTAATAGGTGTACTTTTTTTTACCTGTTTCACCTATATCTCCACCGCTATATATATATATATATATATATATATATATATATATATATTATCATTAGGAGTAATTAGCAACTTAAAAGACAAACAAAGCTCAAGAATAAAAAGGGAATGGTAAATAAATAGAGAGAGAGAGGGCTTCCTGTACCAATACTCCCATCTGAGATCACCGCTCGCGGTTCCGACCAACGTTGCTGGAAAATTTCATGATTCTCTCCTGATAATCTTTGAACTCACTCCCTAATTTATGTAGCCAGGAAAATTATTACACATGATTATTGGAGTAATTAGTTCACACAAAACAAGCACACACACAGTGCACAACGGGTCGGAAAGCGGTGGCCACGGCTGCAGGCCCCTCAGGCCACCCCGATTAGTCCTCCTTATTCCTCTACCGTATCTCTTTCTTTTCTTGCATTCGCCGCACCCTAATGTGGGCAGCATGCCCTTTGGAAATTTCCGGATTTCCAAAAATGCAAAGGCCCGAAATCGAGGGAGCGCTTTTAGCTGGACAACAAGCGCTCGCAAAATACAGAGTCGCCACTTGGGTTTTAAAGGTCCGATATCCAAGGAACCGTATTTTGAAGCACTTGCTGCGCTAATTTGATTTGAAAAAAAGTTAAAGAACCAGTCCGTCATAACCATATCTGGGTTCGGGAGCCAGGTTACGAGAGGAGAAGGGTTTTAAGGCACCCTTCTCGCCCAATCCGGAGATTGGTTTCTACTTAAGCATTCTGTAAAAAAGTTTGTGATTCTTCTTTTATTAATCAATTTATAGCCAATTTAGGGCGGGGGACAGTTTAATGGGATTTAAAGCTGTAACATATTTGCAGGATGTGATTAAAGACAAAATAAATGGATGGCATGCTTGAAAGATAAACAAGATAAAACCCAACACCATTATCGGGCATCAAAACAGCGCGTTGGCATGAATTAGGCACAAGCAGCAGCCAATTTGCATGCATGGCTCTGCCTGCATGCAAGTAAACTGTCGCGCGATAAACTCACACCATCGCGCGATGGTTGTATCCCTCCAAACAGGTTGAATTTCATCTCCTTCTGGGCTCTAGAAGGACCAGTGCACACCCAGGATTCAAACCAAGCAGATTATATATACTGAAAGGAAATAATTATTACAAACAGAATGGATAGGAGATAAGAACAAACCCTTAAACAGTGGGGGCATTAAACAATGATCATGGACCAAGCTGCCCATGCAAGGGCAACTTCTGGAAATAGACTGACCATCGCGTGATGGGGTCACTTCATCGCGCGAGCGTCACGACTGGACTTCCAGGAATTACTTTGCATGCCTGGCTTTGAGACATGTTCAAGAGCAACCCAGGGGCATTCCAAAGTTAAATTACTAAGAGCGAGGAGTTAAACTAAAAATTTTAGCATGCAATACTGGTGGGTCTGGTTTTAAACATGCTTCACAATTATCCAAAGCGCTATAAAACAGAAAATAACTAGCGTCCCATCCCCACGAGGACTGTCACATGCTAACTCAAAGCGTCGCGCGATGCAGTGAGTCCATCGCGCGTGGGTTTGCTTGTTACACGGCTCTTGTAACCCTGCTGACTTTAGAACCAGGACTGATATTGATTATCAATCTTGGCTCTGCCAGCCCCCCTCAGGGATCAAAACAATAAACAGTAAAGGGGTTATACATTTGCTTGTGTGTTATAGAAGTGGATCAAGCTAGGCGGTGTGACTTGGAAGATGAGTGTAAAGGAATGATTTGAGTAAGGAAGTGGGAGGAGTGTTCAAAAGTAGTATTGTCTTTCCTTCTTGATTTTTTTTTGTAACCCTTTGCAAGATGAACAATGGGGGGTATTTAAAGGACAAGAGAGGGTGTGAGGTGGGTGAAGGACTTAGCCTAGTGACCAGCCAACAAGGCTGGCCAGCCCTCCTTGGTGGAGAAAGTGGCCAACAAGGTGAGGGGAGCGGTTGTGAGGGTGGTGCAACCCATGCACTTGCAAACGCTATTCAGCCCATGAAAACGGGGTTCCCAGGTCAGTAGCCCCCTAATCATTACAAAATCCAGCTGGAAAAAAGTGAAAACGACAGGAGTTGACCATCGCGCGAGGGAGTGGGTCCATCGCGCAATGGTTTGTCCCACCCACGTGATGGTCAATAGTCAAGGAACCTTGACTATTGACCAACACCTGGCAAGTAGAGCATCTCGCGATGTACTCAATAGATCGCGCGATGGTCAACCCCTGAGATCAGGGTTTTGACTTAGGGTCTTTAGGTTCAAGATGGATTTTGCCTACTCCAAGCTCAAACCACTTCACACTCAATACTATTTTGACCTGATTCATTATCGGAGAAACAAGAAACCGAAAAAGAAAGTAAATCAATTGGGAAACCAGATTGAGGTGTCTACAGTAGTCATTCTTTGACGGCACGCAGGGCACCATCGGCTGATACGGGTAACGTCAAAGATTTCTAGACACCCATCTAATTTACCCAAAAGCCAATAAAATGGAAAATGCGAACAAGCATGTAAAAATACCGTGCACCGATGGATCGGAGAGTTGATCAATCGTTTGAAGCAACTTTCCTGGGGGAACAAGTAGATCGGACGGATGGATCGTGGTTGATTGATAATCGAACGGATGGATCGTCCTTGATTCTGAAAATGGACGAATAAATCGTCGTTGATTGATAATCGGACGGATGGATCGTCGTTGATTGATAATCGAACGGATGGATCGTCGTTGATTTTGAAAATGGGACGGATAGATCGTCGTTGATTTTGAAAATGGACGGATAGATCGTCATTGATTGATAATCGGACGGATGGATCGTCGTTGGTTTTGAAAATGGGACAGATAGATCGTCGTTGATTTTGATAATCGGACGGATGGATCGTCGTTGATTTTGAACATGGGACGGATAGATCGTTGTTGATTTTGAAAATGGACGGATAGATCGTCGTTGATTGATAATCGGACGGATGGATCGTCGTTGATTTTGAAAATGGGACGGATAGATCGTCGTTGATTTTGATAATCGGACGGATGGATCGTCGCTGATTTTGAACATGGGACGGATAGATCGTCATTGATTTTGAAAATGGACTGTACACGGGCAGACCACTGCTGGGGATATAAATGCGCCTCGGATTTAAAAGTCATCAACTCACAATAAACCACAAAATTGTTGCAATGCCTAAGTGAGAACCTATAGGCTCTTAAGGGTGGATAAGCATGATTGGGCCTGTCCAGAAGCTGCATTGGGCCAGGAGGCCCAACCAAACCATCGTGCGACATAGTCACTCCGTTGCGCGAGGGTTTCCTGTTCAGGCCTGGGTCTGTTAGGAGCCCAGATGTCACGCCCTCGATTTTCGACATAAATAATAAACACTTTTAATAAATAAAGTCCTCACTGTAATACAAATAATACCCCAAAAGACCTTTCTGTTCACTGTTCTCAAATAAACTTCAATGAGTACATCCCTGGCTCGAGGCCCCAAGTTATCGAAATACCAATGTCCGAAGAAAATAATATTACAGTTCTAACAAATGTCTTTCCAAAAATACTCCTTTCGAATCAAATGCAAATAATCGCCTCTTTTATACCTTTGAAAGACATGACCAATAAGCACGATATGCACGCCATGCCAACTTCCTTATTTTTGTACCTGAAAATGATAGGGTTTGAGCATACACGTGCCCAGTAGAGAAATCTATACGCAAGTTATAGGAAAATATGATGAGTTATGCATCTAGAGTGAGAGAGTAACGACAGATAAGCCCAAGTACACAAGACTGTCAACAGTAGCACACTATGATCAGGGATTCTAGGCGACCTATATGAAGGATCTATCTGCTCATATGTCAAACAAGGACCACCAATATTCCTACATCATTCTAAGTAAATAAACAACAGCTTTAGTACCGTTCATTACATCTCGAACAATTTCACAATCTTTCACATTCCACATTTCATCACCAAATCCCATTTCTCATTATCATCAGTCACCAAAATCTCTTTCATCAACTTCATAAACCAATTTCATGTCATGTGTCTGAGCCTAAGCTCCTGCCAGGCACTTACTCGATAACGAGCCCTGAAATTATACGATTTGAGCATATAGCTCCTACCAGGCATTTACACATTTAAGAGCCCTGAAATTATACGATTTGAGCATATAGCTCCTGCCAGGCATTTACTCATTTAAGAGCCCTGAAATTATACGATTTGAGCATATAGCTCCTGCCAGGCATTTAATCATTTAAGAGCCTGAAAGATCTCTTTGTGACTTTGTCATCACGTTCATTCCGCGTTCCACAAACATCAAATCATTCAATCGAATCCAAAAGTCATTTAATCAATTTAATCAAGCAAGTACTCCTCTACCAATTAAGCACGTCACAACATTTCTTATAGTCTACGACATTCACGGACTCCTTCACGCTACTATAGCCTTTACGACGATACTCCAACTATGCTAACGAAAAAAAAACCAATGGCACAGATACGTTCGACGAGTCGTACGATACGATCTTTCAAGCTTAGGAATGATTGTCAGATATTCTAATTTTCAGCAGAGTAGTCCGTGTTCAAAAATTTATTAAAAATAGCATACTCAATATTTTTCAATGATTCCAACGCCAAAACATCACAAACTTACCCATCTTTAAAACCTACAAGGACCCATAACCAATAGGGTCGTTTAACCATAGCTAATCAATGAAAAACACTGCTCAGTGAGCTGCCCAGATTTTCAGATTACAAGGCAATCTTCTAAAAATCATTATAAATCGAGTTCTTAATATTTTTGAGTGATTCCAGTCTCAATAGTTGTGCGATTGAACGAAGCTTAAAAGTCACGAAGGAACCCTTATCAAATCTGCACTCCAAGGGTGGTTAAACAGGGGTTTACCGAGGCCACATGAATCTGCCTGACAGATTGACAAACCTCCACTCAATCGATCATAACTTTTTGTGTACTAAGAGTTTTAAGACGATTCTAGTGGCAAATGAAAGCTGACTTCAAGATCTTCGAACCGATATAAAGTTTGCATAAAACGGACATCGGACGAGGAAGTTATGGCCGTTCGAAGTGGGCTGAAACCCAGAAAACGAGACAGATTGCAGACCAGTATTCTAGATATCACCATAAATTCAATTCTCAACGGGTTCGAGTGATTCCAGCGGCATTAGAACGGGCTCTAAGTCTACTCTATTTCATACGAAGGAACCAAAATTCAATCATGAGTTTAAGAAGGCGTAAAACCCCAAAAACAAAGACCCTGTTTCTGCAGAATTTCGGAAATGGAACAAATAACCTCAAACAACGAAACAAAGCACGATCTAGGTACATAAATACCGTATAAACGCATAACAAGAGTAAGAGATCCCTACCTCATGGGTTTTGAGCAAAACCCAAACCTTTGACTAAGTCAACCGAGCTTCCACGTGGTCCGATCATGATTTTTCTTGGATATTCGGAAAGCCCATGCGCCGTATAACAATTTTAATTCTTGAGCTTTGTTCAGAATCACGTTCTAAGTAGATGAAATCGAGGAGAGAGTTTTCGGAGGAGAAGAGGAGAGAGAGACTGCCGAGAGAGTGAGAAAGGGAGGAAATGGGAGAAATGATTCTCCTGGGGAGAATTATAGAAGTGGGGAGCAATCCCCCTGCTTCTCGCACCACACACTCATGCGTGCACCTCTTACATAATCGCCCTTATATCCTTCCACGAACATGTCACACCGAATATCCGCACTGTCTATCTCGACGGGCTATACATTAACAAAAAATTAAAATTAAAATTAATACGGGTCTCTACACCAGACCTGTTTTCTTCCATACAATCGACGGGGACGTTCTGAAAACCGCTCAGAACAGTTTCAAACTCTCTTCACTCTCTTCTCCCTCAAACCCCCAACTCAAACCCTTTGATTTCCCCATTAAAATTGATAAACCCAAGCGCAAGAACACACCCATGGCGGATCACGGCAATGGTGGCGGTGGAGGAGAAGTTGTTGATCGTCCTGGGGACGAGGGAGGACGAATGGAGGTCGACACAGGGGATCAGATGGCAACAGCGGTAACCACGAGTGCCGGTGCAGCAGCTACAGGCAGCGGTGATGGCGTTCAGAGCCGCGAGCAGGAGGTTGGTGGTGGAGGCGAGCATCGCGCGACGGAGCCAGATCGTCGCGCGACGGAGGGGACTGAAACGACAGGTTCTGTTGTTCGGCCCTTGGACCCGAGGGTGGCTGTGGAAGGCTCGGTGGTGATTAGTAGTGGCTCCGGAGACGCCGGTAGCAGTGGTGCTGGTGGTGATGGCACTGGGCCGAGTGGGTCTCCGCCTAGGGATCCGGCGAGAGGCAAAGGCGTGGTGTCCGAGGAGGTAGAGACCACGGGGATCCCTTTTGCGTACAGAGAGGAGGATGTACTCTTCTGGCCGGTGGCCACATCATCGGGCCACAGGTCGATCACAAAACAGGATGTTGCTGAGCTTCTGAGTGACGAGCAACTGGCTCAACTGTTAGAGGACAACCCCACAATAAGGGCTGCTGTTTTAGAGGCCCGAGAGAAGCGTGAGAGAGTGATAGCAACTTTAGAGGCTGCAGCGAGAGCCGAAAGGGAGAGAGCCGCTAAGGAAGAGGTTTTGAGAGGCTTGGAGGCCGAGGAGAGAGCCGGAGTTAGGGTGCCCAAGCCTAGAGTGATGGCAGTGACAGAGGCGGAGGGGTTGACCCGGGCTCCTTTTACAGCAGAGGGATACATGCCACCCATACCACACTTGTTTGTGCCGTCGGGTTTCGCATTATACAGGCCACGGCAGACGGAGTACGACTCCGAGCTCGTCTTGAGAGATCCCGAGACCCACATTTCAAACAACTGGACAAAGGTATCTTTCCAAAATCCCCTTTTGTAGTTTCAAGTTTGAATTTGCCCACTAGTGCTTGACTGTTGAAACGTAGATGGTAATTCTTGAAAGGAAAGACCAACGTTGCAAAATCACGAACTCGACCTTGAATGCCATGCATGCAACATAATAATTTGAACCAACCATCTGTAACCAAACCGTATCGATTATCTAGAACTCGAGAATAAAGGCCTCGCATGCTAACATACCCTCTTATTGCTCGTATTATGTTTTGTGTCTGACACAGGAGAGAGCGAGGCAGAGGGATATCCGCGGCTTTGGAGGTGCATGCAGCTCTTTGGCGTTGTACCAGGGTTTGCCTGCCAGGGTGAGGCAGTTAGTAGATGAGGCGGGCTTTGGCGAGTTCATTCAGACGCTTACTCCGGTCAGAAACGATCACGCTGTCTTGGTAGCACTTACAGAGAGATGGAGGGATACTACCAACACGTTTCACCTACCGCTCGGGGAGATGATAGTGACACCGGCTGACTTTGCAGCGATTACCGGTTTGAGAGTTGGGGGAAAGCCTATTCCATTTGACTCAGGCATTCACGAAGACTCAGCAGCCCTGGAGTGGTTCTTGGGAGAGATGCCCAAACTTGAGGAGGGGATGGCAAGATATGGTCAGTTCACCAGGTATCTTAAGAAGAAGGTAACGACTGAAGAGGAGGCAAAGCAGATGGCCCGGGCATACCTGTTGTACCTTTTTGGCACGACCCTGTACCCGAATAGGCGCACCAAGGTTCACTTGTCGTACTTGCCCGCGCTGAGGGACTTGAGGACGGCCTTGCGGTTCGATTGGGGTGGAGCGGCACTGGGCGCGGCCTATGGCTTCTTGGGTGACTCATCGAGGACAGAGGTGAGCACAGCCGGATATTGGAGAATCTGGGAGGTATGATCTCAATAGAATAAAGCACAATCTCATATTATACTTATTCATTTGATTGCACGGCCTGCTTGATTGTATTATTTAGATGTACTGATGACTTGCTTTGCTTGTGAACCATGCAGCTTTGGGCATACGAGGTTTTGAACATGTGTCGTCCAGCGTCTAAAAGCTTGGACTTTGGGGTCCTCCCGCATGCACACATTTGGAGCAAGAAGAACATGGGAAAAAAGAAGGGGAGAGGCGATCTGAATGGTTTTAGAGTATACTTGGGTGAGCTCCGGCCTTCACAGGTATAGCATAAAACTTTATCGAGCAGAAATACACACCCCTTTGTATTGCTTTAATGTTGTCGCTGACCGATACTTGCATTGTCTATCTATCACATATACAGGTCGAGTGGGATCCTTGGAGGGTGGCAGGGCCGGAGCCTGAGTACTTGGCTAGGAGCAGAGTTGTGACGGCGAGCAGAGTGTTGCTGGAGTCTGCCTTTGGTTGGCAATGGTACTTGGGAGATCAGGTGACACGCCAGTCGCTTAGCCTTTCTGAGTTCCAGGTGCTTGGGCCACTTCCACCACGGGCCTCACACACAGAAGAGTACACACTGGCCGAGTTGGAGACGTTCACGCAACCTGACACCGACCTGACACGCCACTTGCGTCCTGACATGGACTACGCGACATACCAGAGGGAGCGTTTGGCAAGACCACTGAGAGTCCGGGAGTTTAGAGAGGTCCGGAGTCAGGCTCGTGGAGCTGTCGAGGAGAAGAGAGCTGCAGGGGAGAAATAGAGCGGTGGTGAAGGTCGTGTGAGACGAGGCTTGAGCGGACCAGTGAGAGGTGGGCCACCAGAATTGCTGTGGAAGATAGCAATAGTAGACTCTCAAGGCAATCCAACTGAGCTACACCTAGCACCTGCCAGAGTTGAGCCTTCACCTATCACCGTTCTAGTAAAACACCATTGTTTCCTTTTATTGCATGTTACTAGAATAGAATCATTGCTGAAAGTCTGACAAATCCCCATTCACTATTGCAAGTACCAACCGCGTGGGCGAATGAAGCCGTTCGTCGCATGCTTGCGCTGGAGAATGTAGTAAGAATAGCAGCAAGTGGTTTGCCATTGGACTTGCGCTATCCAGCGCAAGCTTCTTCATCGGCGGCTCAAAGATCTTAGGTACCCTTCAGAAAATGATACATTCCTGCTTTCGATACTTGACATACACTTCCTTGCCTTTGCTATATTACACCTTGATAGATGTTGATTTGAAATCGATCATACCTGCTTTCAATCATACAATATGCACAATGTATACTAATGCATGAATAATTACAATGCAGGCACAAAGACAAGCGGCTCCTAGGAGGAAGAGCGCTAGAGTCCCTCCACAGAGGATGCTAGCAAAAAGGGTTCATTCTCCTCCGGTCACTACTAGACGACAGACGAGAGGCCCACAGCCGACCGCCGCGAGTGAAGAGGCAGCTCGAGAGGCTGTGGTGCGCACTGAGGAGCGCTACCAAATTAGGATGCGCCAGAGGCCCTTGCAGGACAAGTCGGCCCGTAAGAAATGACTAATCCTGCCTGAGGTCTCTGAGGATGAGAATGACGAGGAGGAAGAAGAAGAAGGAGAGGAAGAGGAAGAGGAAGAAGAAGAAGAGGGGTCATCTGATGACAGCGGCACTAACGACACCGCGGACGATCTCGGATACAAGCAAGATCCTAGGGAGATGGATGACGACGACGGCGACGACGATTGGTTAGGAGAGGATTGAGGGCTACTACGAAGCCTCATTTACTTCCTGCACTTTTGATTTTTGCTTTCGGGCCTGCGTGCCCAGGTAGATAGGCAGATGGCGGGCGAATAGGCCCCAGCTGACATTCGGTAGCTGTTTTGAGGCCTGTATGCCTTTTGATTTGTGGGTGGATGTGCCCGAGCAAACATGATGATTTTGATAGGCTGAAGTGCCAAACATGCAGTAGTTTTCTTTGCTTCAACATGGATAGATCATAGTTTAGCTATAAAATTTGCATTTTCATGGTTTATTTTACTCTTACAATAGATTAGAGCAGTCAAAACTCACCACTAATACCAAACTTGCATTGATGACATGCTGAGACTGCCTACAGACACAAAAGCATGTATAAATATGGCCAACTGAGAAGAGCAATCAAGAATACAACCTAGGACACGACTAGGATACGAGGACACAGGAAATATAATGACATTTTGGGTAATAACTATCCAAAACTCCAAACACTTAAATCTTGGTGACACCTAACCTCCCATGAGGTCAATTATGTACAACATGACTCGTACAAATCGACGAAACTGGAAAATACATTTCGGAGCAAAATTTAGACCCGAAAGTGCTAAGAAGACACAAAAAGGGACACAAAATGCAAAACATGACTCCATTATGTCTCGGACTGAAACCAACACCCCCGTACAGTCATTTTAGGCTCATATGACCTGAACATAATGAGAGAACATGGTGAAAACCTCTAAAATGCATTTCGACCACCCGAAGTCCCAATTTGAACTTGAAATGGGCCACCGAAGGTCCAAAATTCTCGTTAAACGCGATATTCCGAATCCAACACTTGGACATAGTCACATATAACCATAATGACTTACTAGAACCATCAAAACTGCAAAACAACCCTTCGAATGAAAAATGACCAAAATTGGTCAGTAGCTGATGCAAACTATCAAATTACAGACTAAACCATCGCGCGATGGAATGGTTTAATCGCGCGAAGGAGGAACCATCGCGCGATAGAATGAAACCATCGCGCGATAGAATGGAACCATCGCGCGACGGAGGATCCCTGCTAAGCCACCTTTGTTTGACCAATCTTGAATCTGAGACGTTGAATGCCTTGTCACTGTCCTTGGCCATCCAGAATACACCTAGGGTAGTTCACAGGTGTGCCTTTGCATTGAAGGGGGCAATGCCACTTGCTTAGATATTTGCTTTGATAAAAGGAGATATTTGAACATGTTTTGGCTATAAAAGGTTATGCTCCTGGAGATGTGAGACAATCCCTCCCAGAGCAAACACCTCCAACTCCCCTATAATGGCAAATAACCTTCCAATCTTGATCAACCCGTGGCTAACGGCTTTTGTAGCCGGAGATTGGCTATGCTTCTGCTCCCATGGGCTAGCCGCTTTTCGTTTTCTTCGCAATGTGAGGGTCCGGCCCGCAATTTTGATGGCAGCACTACAGTTCTGGGACCCAGAAGTTTATGTTTTCAGGTTTGGGGACAACGAGCTGTGCCCCACCATGGAAGAATTCCAACCATATCTTCAGGGGTTTGGTTCGAGCGTGATTGTCGTACTGCCTCATAGGAAGAGCATGCCAAAACTTTTGCAATCATGTCTCAACATTTCAAAAGGAGCAGCCGAAAGTCTGTTAACCGAGGGGCAAATCAACATCATGCGTCTGATGGAGTGGTACGGGCCTGAAGGAAACACAGAGGACACCGCCTTATAGGCCCGACGTCGATTTGCTCTAACGATCAGTGTACTGGTCACCTACTTGCTAATATCTCCGAATGGGCAAGTGAACCCTTCGCTGGTGAGCGTCGCCGCTCAAATGGGTACTCGAAGGAATGTGGTGCCGTTGGTTTTGGCAGAGACGCTCATGGGTTTGGATTTGGTTTCTACTGGCCAATCAAACATATTCAGCGGTAGTCCACTCCTACTGCAGGTAAATTCTCACTCGCCTCACCTTTTTCGAGTTTTGCACACTTTTCTTTTACCTCAACTCTCAGTTTAGGCCATATCAGGGCTCCTCACTTGTTTTCTCACTTAAGTCTTATATGGCTCCTTACTTGTCTTTTACTCTCACCTACAGCTATGGTTATCCGACAAATTGGGATTGCTCACAGCACCGAAGGCAAACTGGCCTCATCTGCCTGGTCGGATGCATCAGCACGGGATGATCTACCTGGAGATGTCCACAAATATGTGGTACACGTTCATGAGGGAAATGCTCCCAAGTGAAATCATCTGGAGGCATGAGGCTCTGGACGTACCGGACATGGCCCTTAATTCTGCAAGTTTTGAGAGGATGGTGATAGCCGGGCTGACATCTTTCACCTATTACATTCCTGGTCGCATTCTCCGTCAGCTAGGGATAAGTCAAGGATTGCACCGAGCCGGAATCGAAACTTTCAATATCCCCACATTTACTGCACAAAATTTGGCTGGATATGAGCGCAATTGGGGCCTACGGTAACTTAGTGGAGAAGAGCTAGACTTCAGCATAGAGCTCATGCATCGATACAAAACATGGCTAAGAAGGGAAATTGCAAGAAGACAAAGCGACAACTGACTCCCGACAGACTCCTATGATCTAGAATAAACTATGAGCCTGCTAAGGCCTCTAGCATTTTATTCTGTTTTTATGCTTAACTATTTTAAAGACTTTGCTCAGCTATGTAATGGAAGTAGTAGTTTGAATAAAATCAAAAAATTTAAAACTTTCCCCTGTTGACCCAAATGTTGAACACCACACCGCTTTGAACATTAAAGATGATTCCAAAATGGTAAACCACGGATCATGTTGATGGAATGTGACCGAATCTCACGAAGAGATTGCCTACGTATCCCTTTTCAAGGAATCAAGTCAGAACGTAGTTCAGGCTAAGGTTCGCTCGAGTATTTTACCTCTCCTTTTACACTCTAACTTTTGCCTAGTGCCGCCACTTCGGATTTTCGGCCTAGCGAGCCTTCGAATATTGCCTATTTATTTTTGCCTGAATCGCCTTCACAGGTTTTTGATCCAACAGGCTTGCTCTAACTTTTGCCTGGAACCGCCCACTCTTGTGGTTTTCGGCCCAACGAGCTTCTCGCAGGGGTAGTAACGTTTGAGTTGATCCAGGTTCACCAAAGTGGAAAATTCATTACCGTCAAGATCTATAAGCTGAGCTGCTCCCCCAGAAAGGATGGTCTTGATGATGTAAGGCCCTGAACGCTTCGGACGAAACTTTCCACCGAGATCAAACACAAGCGCCCGAATCTCCTTTACAACCATGTCTCCCTCAACCAAGTCCCTAGATTTCACCTTCTTGTTGAAAGCCCATGCGCTCCTTCGCTGATATCCCTGAACATGGTATAAAGCGCGGAGTCTCCTTTCATCAAAAAGCATTAGTTCAACAAACCTCCCGCTGAGCCATTCAGATTCTGTGAGTCCACGCTCCGCCATAATTCTCAATGACGGTACCTCAAGTTCAATAGGGAGTACTGCTTCCATCCCGTAAACCAAAGAATAGGGTGTCGCTCCTGTCGATGTACGAATTGACGTACGGTACCCCCATAGTGCTAGAGGTAGTTGCTCATGCCAGTCCCGCGCGGATTCAGCAGACTTTTTGATAATCGTCTCAATATTCTTATTTGCTGCCTCAACAGCTCCATTAGTTTGAGGGTTATAAACAGTCGAGTGATGGACTTGGATTCCGAACTCTTCGAACAACTCCAAAACCCTACCTTTGAAATGAATCCCATTATCTGATACAAACGCTTGAGGCACACCATATCGATAGATGATGTTCTTTCTGATAAAATGGGCCACTTGAACTGCAGTTAGGGTTTTGTAGGATTTAGCCTCCACCCACTTGGTAAAGTAATCTATCGCCACCAAAATGAACCGATGACCATTCGAAGCTGACGGTCTGACCATGCCAATGACATCAATGCCCCACACAGAGAAAGGCTAGGGAGAAGTCATGCCAAATAGGTTAGAAAGGGGAACGTGCATTAAATTGGCATGGATTTGGCACTTATGACAATGCTGTCATAATCTATACACTGAGACTCCATCGTGGACCAAAAGTAGCCCTGTCGTAGGATTTTCCTAGCAAGCATGACACCATTCATATGAGGACCACAAACTCCCTCATGAACCTCTTCCATAATCCTTGTGGCTTCAGAACCATTGACACAGAGCTTGTGCATCCCACAATGGGATCTCTTGTATAATTTTCCTCTATAAAGTGTATTGGGCCGCTATCCTTCGTAATGCAAGTTGATCCTTCTTAGAAGCTTTAGCCGGATACTTCCCACTTTCAACAAAATTCCATATGTCGTGGTACCAGGGTAGGCCATCATCCACATCATCGATGGCGTTGACATACTGATAAGCAAGACAGTCCCATTGTTCGATCAGAATGGGGCGGAGTTTGACACCCAAAGGAAGTTCAACCATGGAAGCCAAAGTTGCCAAGGCATCGGCAAATTGATTCTTCAAGCGGGGAATATGAGTGAAAGTAACCCTATTGAAACGAGGGATGAGATCCTCCAAGTCCTGATGGTAAAGCTTCAACTTTTCTTCACGAACCTTCTAGTCCCCGTTGGCTTGAGATAAGACAAGGTTGGAATCACCAATGACCTCGAGTTTTTCCACACCGAGGGTGAGAGCGGCCTCCATGCCGACAATACAGGCCTCATACTCCGCTTGATTGTTCGTGACATCGAAGTTGAGTTTGAACGCAAGCGGAATGTGAGAACCATCAGGCGTAATCAAAAGCACTCCAATTCCATATCCCTTCTGGTTGGCTGCTCAGTCGAAGTAAAGTGTCCACACGTCTTCGAGAACCGTTAGTACTTCCTCATCCGGGGAATACAAAATCTGAGTCTTCCGGTCCATCAACAGGATGATCAGCTAAGAATTCTGCAACTGCTCGCCCCTTGACAGATTTTCTCATAATGTACTCAAGATCGAATTCTGCCAACAAGAGTAACCAACGTGCTAACTTACCAGTAAGTGCTGGCTTCTCAAACAGATACTTAAGGGGATCCATTCGAGAAATCAACTTCACTGGATAAGCCAGCATGTAGTGTCTTAACTTCTTAGAGGCCCAAACAAGAGTCCAACATGTCTTTTCCAGAGCTGTGTAGCGCTCTTCACATCCTACCATCTTCTTACTTAAATAATAAAATGGCCTTCTCGACACCCTTATCTCCTTCTTGAGCAAGTAAACACCCCATGGACGAAGGATTTATAGACAAATAAAGTATCAATGGCTTCCCAGGAATCGGCGGCATGAGAACCGGAGGGTTCTGCAAGTATTTTTGAATGGACGTGAAAGTCGCTTGGCACCTGTTTGTCCACACAAACAGAGTATCCTTCTTCAGAAGACGAAACATCGGCTCGCAAGTCAAAGTTAACTTGGCGATGAATCTGCTGATGAATTGAACCTTCCCCAAAAAGCTCTGCACTCTCTTTTCAGATTCTGGTGGCTTCATTTCAAGTACAGCTTCTATCTTTGACGGGTCAACTTCAATTCCACGAGTAGTGATCAGAAAACCAAGCATCTTACCTGCCGTGACCCCAAAAGTGCACTTCTGCGGATTGAGACGCATTCTGTACTTACGGAGTCGTTCGAAGAACTTTCGAAGAACATGTACATGCCCCTCACGAGTTTTCAACTTGGCAATCATGTCATCGACGTAGACCTCAACTTCTTTGTGTATCATGTCATGTAGCATGGTGGTAGCAGCGCGCTGATAAGTAGGACTGGCATTCTTTAAACCAAACGGCATGACCAAATAACAATAAGTCCCCCATTCAGTGATGAATGTCATCTTCTCACGGTCTTCCGGTGCCATGAGAATCTGGTTATATCCAGAGAACCCATCCATAAACGAGAGCATGGCATGCCTGCCGTATTGTCAACAAGTACATCAATATGCGGCAGGGGAAAATCGTCCTTAGGGCTTGCTTTGTTCAAATCCCTGAAATCGACACAAACCCGAATTTGCCCATTCTTCTTAAGAACCGGGACAATGTTGGCAACCCAGATGGGGTATTGAGAAACCATAAGAAGACCGGCGTCGATCTGCTTAGTGACCTCTTCCTTGATCTTCTGCACCCAATCCGGCCTCATTCGCCTTAGTTTCTG
The DNA here is from genome assembly GCF_030253575.1 of Rhododendron vialii. NCBI lineage: Eukaryota > Viridiplantae > Streptophyta > Magnoliopsida > Ericales > Ericaceae > Rhododendron > Rhododendron vialii. Next base: position 25,242,501 of record NC_080567.1, on the reverse strand, counting down.
CTTTATGGGTTTGCCATTTGGCAATAAGGGGATTCGATGCTCCACTATCTATGGGTCAATGCCGGGCATGTCTTGATGAGACCATGCAAAAATGTCATTGAACTCTGTGAGCAGTTCTTTGAAATCATGATATTCCTCCGGAGATAAAGTGGAGCCCACCTGAACCATTCGGGGATCGTTTTCATCTTTCAAATTTAAAGAAACTACTTCTTCTTTTAACGGCTGAGCATGCCTTTGATCTTCCCTTTCGATGAAGGCACGGACTTCCTTGGGAATATCCCCATCGAAATCTAGCCCTTCATCGTCAGGGTCGACACAGTTTATGTATAAATCATCAAAGTAGTCAGAAGTGGATTCTTTCATTCCAAAAGGCCCTTCGGGGCAACCAAGTATAGCAGAATCAAACTCAAAATAAGAGCTATGACGTGGAGGGCCAAGAGGCACAAACTCCGACTCAAAGCTAGACTCAGAAGACTCCGTGTTAGACTCAGACTCAGACACATCATCAATGCAAGTTAAGCGTGGTTTGAAAATGTAATTTTTAAGGCTACCCTTGGCTTCCGTGATAAGAGAGATAGGATCTTTAGAGGTATCCGGCTCGAGCATGAGCACTTCGGCTTCTTCAGCTTCCTCGGCCAAACCCACTTAGGAGAACTCGTGGAACAGCTGCTCGAAGCTTCCCTGATTGAAAGATCCCAGCCAGTCAGTCTTGATCTTAGGCTGATTGAGCCTCTTCTTGAACTCCACCCTTACTAGCTTCTCATCACTATCCGACCGGTGTCGTTAGCGAAAATCTCAAAACCTGAGAGCAGTTCCCCTGTCTTTGGGTCAATAAAAGGTTCAGCCTACCCTGTGTAAATAGTGCTTCCCTTCTCGCAGACAAAGTAGCTGTCGGGATCACCATAGAGAGTTCGAGGTTTTCCCGTACATTTCCTTCTTTTGGCATCATTAGCCGAGGCGATGTACCCCAAACCAAAGCGGCCCTCGTAGGAAGGAAAGGTAGGGAACTCCAGGATCCCTTGCTGGTGAATCCCTAAGCCCAAACCAGGTAGATAGGACATTCTCCTCATAATGTCTAAAGCAACCGAACTTATGATGAAGTCCTCATCCACATTGATGCCCAAAACAGAGCCAGATGTATCAAAGGAGAAGCCTCCGAGATCCACGTCTTCTTCGCCATGCATTATTCCTAAGACCGGGGTACCATCCTCCTTGAATGGGCGAATGCCTGAGTCCCCGTAGATTGTTAACGTTCTAGTAGGAAGTCCTAACATGACCTTTTGGTGGAGAGTTGATGGGACAGCCATGATGTCCGATCTATGGAGCCATGGTCTACCAAGCAAAAGATTGAAAGTAGTAGGGATGTCAACAACATGGAATTCAACATCCATTTCAAAGCCCTCAGCATTGAGCTTGAGCATCAGTGTACCCTTAACCACGCGATGAGTGTTGTCGTATGCCTTAACAGCCATATTGGAAGCTGCAAAGTCCTTTTTGGTCAAACCCAGACAGTAAGCCACCCTCAAAGGGCAGACATTGATCGCTGAACCATTGTCGATGAGAACGGTCGGAACCCAGAGCCCTCGGCATTTGACAGTGATGTGCAAGGGGTGATTGTGGTCTACCCCTTCAACTGGCAGGTCCTTATCGGTGAAGATCACGGTGTGCTTGGAGGTAGGCGGGAGGATGAGAGATATCATTGCTTCGGGAGTGATATCAGCCGGGATTTCAAGACGGGCAAGAGCGTGGCAAAGTTTCTGATGGTGCTCACCGGAAGAACAAATCAGTGCCCAGATTGACATAGTAACGGGAATCTGCTCAAGTTGTTTATGAATACTGTCCGCGTCAAAGGTGCCAGCAGGTACCTCAAGCGGTACAGACCTTGGGAAGGTAGCGGGCTCGTTCCTTTGGTTAAAAGGGTTAGACGAGCTTCCAACCTGTAGATTAGCCGGCTGGAAAATCCGTCCACTCCTCGTAACATTGTGAACGCCTCCCAAGGAGGGCACAACCTGAGGGTCTTGATCAATATATCGACGGGGACCTCCCCCAGCTTGCGCTTCCCTTTGTCGGGTGTTGTTGCCATCGTAGGAACTTCCAAGTCTAAATCCAAATATTCAGCCAAGTCCTTCACTAAAAGCTTATCCCAAAAGTCCAAGTCCTTGACTGCCGCAACCTCTGTAACAGGTTCTGCATTGGCGATGAATGGAACATCCCAAAGTCCACTATTGGCCAAAGAGTGATTGACTGTCCAAACTTCTGCCCCAACTTGAACATTAACTATGTCATTGACATCCCAAAGATCGGCCGGCGGGATAAGGTCTGTCATCATAATACTGCAATCTTCCATGGCCGGAGAAGGAACGATAGGACGTGGCAATCCTTCGTCAACAATGTAGAAAGCAGGGTCATGCTCGATGTCAGATATCGAATTGCTGAACCTGTCGAGGTAGAAGGGCGGAAACATTCCCCCAAGACCCGAGGTTCTTCTTGAACGAATTCGTCCTCCACAAAGTGAGTTATGTAATCTGGTAAAGCATAGCCCTGAAGAGGATTAGTGTCGAAATCCAACGGAAACTGCTAGGCGGGTTCAGGATCCCAATAATATTCCTCTTCGGGAAGAATAGGTTCAGGTTGTTGGAATAGTATGTACAAGGAAATACCATCCAAAGGATCGAGCATCGCTTGGTCGTGTCCGACTTGCCATTCCTCGTCCCAAGCCTGGTTATGCTAAAGGTGTGGGAGATACTCGGGGTGTAACGGGAAACCTTCTAGCTCAAGCTGGTTCCATTCCTGGATAATAGGAGCGGCGTAATCATCACCATCGGCTATGGACCAACCCACGGCTTCAATGCTGAGCTCAGGCTCTCGCTCAAAGTATGATGGTAGCGCAGCCCTGAACTGGCTTTCAAAATCCCGAGAAGAACTAGGATCTCGTATGACCGGGATAGGATCACGACGAGTCGAAGTGGGGCCAAGTCGTACTGGCTAAATGGGGTCATCATGGAGATCACCCATGATTTCGTTGAAGAGATCGAAGCCTGACTGGAGAAGTTGAAGGCTTGGATTAGAACGAGAAGGTTCTCCAATGTACATGAGTTCTGCTTCTGACTCCAAAGGCATGGGTTCAACCGGTTTGGGCTGGTTCACTGGGATTATATGGTCAGTAGGGTTAAATATGGTGGAGCGAGGGTCGATTTGAGTGGAGCTAGACGTTATATGGTTGATATATGGAGCAGCATTATGCTTTGGTATGGAGTTAGAGAGGATGTTTAGTTTTTGAGATGGTGGGGGTGGAACCTGAAGGGTCCCTTCATCTATAAGATCTTGAATTGCATGATGGAGATGGAAGCAGGAATCTGTAAGATGACCAGCCCCTTGTTGATAGGCACAGTAGAGATTGGCTTTGAAGCTGGGTGAGGGATTTTTGGGTAAAGGAGTTGGATCAAGGGGTTTCAAATGTCCTGACTTGATTAATTTCTCCATAACAGAGGATAAAGGAGCCTTAAACGTGGAGAAACTACGGGGTTGGTTACGAGGACGGTTGTTCTGTGGAGTCTGCACTTGATTGACATCGGTAATGTGATTAGCAGTGTTGGATGAGGCGTTAGTGCCACTAGTTGCTGTGTTGGAGAAAGTCCCACCCCTAAATAATGCATTGGTGTTGCCAGAGTATGCCCGAGGTTTTGACTTCAGAGGGTTAGAAGATTCTCCTTTCGATAGGATGCCACTTTGCAGCGCATCTTCGATGACCAGGCCAGAGTCGAAGAAGGTTTCAAAGTTTGCTGAAGCTTGAACAAGGACCAGATGCTTAGCATAATCCGACTGAAGATTGCGGGAAATGATGCGGAGTTGATCCCTTTCACTTGAACGATCGGTCATTAGGGCAGCCTTAGTCCTCCACCTCTTGACAAAGTCCGCGAAGGACTCTTTGACTTCCATCTTGGTGGATTCAAGCTCCCATGTTGTCACTTTCAGCAAGGAATTATAACTGTATTGTGAAATAAACACAGCAGCAATATCTCCCCAGGTCCTCCTCTTGGCAATGTCGAGTGATAAGAACCAATGAAAAGCTGGACCGGAGAGAGTCTGAGGGAACAACTGTGACATGGCTTCAGGCTCGACTGACAAGAGCTTCATAGCAGCGTGATAACTATAGAGATGAGTCTTAGGGTCACCACTGCCATCAAACTTGGCTAGATCTGGCATTTTGAACTTGTCGGGAAGCTTAGCGTTGGGATACAAGTAGAGACGGTCCAAGTCAATTTCATCGGCGCTGATCCTTTCAGACTTAGAAACGATTCCTCCAACTTGGTGATTTTGGACATAAGAGCAGCCAAATCAAGATTTTGAGTAGGCCTAACAACGGCAGGGTCAAAATTTACAGCTATTGGATGAGCTTCTCTCGGATTGGGCTGAACTATGAGTCGCCCAGCATGATTTGGGTCCTCGACAAAGACGGGCTCTGCATGAACATCCTCATCGACCTCGCCTCCCACTTCTGCTACTGGTGGAAGACGAGTGTTGAAGAGATCGTTCAAACGGGTAACATTGGCATCTGTCTGAGCAGCCCTTTGTTGCATGGTGGCGATGCTATTCTGAAGGCTTGTGAACATTGCTTCCACAGTGAGCGGTTGAGGTTGATCTGCCATGACTGGTGTTTCAGAGGAACTTGATGAAGATGAAAGGGTTGACGATATCAGGGGTTTAACTTCTTGAAGAACCAAAGGCAAACCTGACTGAAGATTGGCCAACAGTGAATGCGGAGAGTCTTCCGTTGTGATTGACTGGGATTGCAACCTGACTAGCCTTTGAACCGGATTTTGATGCAGACGTTCCCAAGTGGGTTTGCCTTTCTGCTTCGATACTCTCTGTGGTGGTGCAATGATTCAGAACTTTGCTTGCAGTAAAGTAAGAAAAGGCTTAATCGGGGCCCTGCAATAACTTTAATCTAAATAAAAGACTAAAGCGAAAGCGCAATCACCGTCGTCAGTGTCATCCTAGACTCTAGATCTAGAAGAGAAGTCTGTGTCGAAAACGTCCGGACACTGCCAGAATCCTCGAAAATCTTTTCGAGAGTGTCCCCTTTGAATAGATTAATAAGGCTAAGAGGATGTCAAAGTAGCCTGAGCCTTTGATTATTTCGTTCTCGAGATTTCAACTTTGAACTTGGAACAAGTTGGTGTAGATGACGTGATACTTTAACCTGGGCGGCGTAAGTGGCACAGCACCATAGCCTAAACGGTGTACGTGCTTCGCACGATAACCAAAGGGGTGTAAGCATCACGGCATTCTCTTCGTTGTTCCTAATTTTCTGTTTGAAACTTTGATATGGCATTTGGACAAAGGTTCAGAAAGGTTTGATATCCCAAAGCCTCGCTGATCTAAGGACTTTGAAAAATTGATAACATGCACCATCGAGATGCATGACTCTTCATCGGGTCCAAAGCAGCGTCCTTACAATTTTTTAAGACAGACTCAAAGACTTAAGAACATAAAAGCCACCCTAAACATGCTCCTACGCAAATGGTATGTATGTACAGTGCATGCGATAGGGAAAGCAGTAACACGAAGACAGTATATGGGGGTTAGATGCAAGTAAATCTTACCCTGCGGGTTCCTGTCCTAGTTTGGAAAAGTGCTAGTGCTTTGTGTATATGCAAAGGCTGGTTTTGGCTTGTAACGGGTTCCTTAGACTAAAGCCAAGATATACCTGCCGTTGCCCGCGTAACCGCAGAGCAACAGTCGAACGGTAGAATAACTCATCATCGTCGAAGGTTGTTGGTCATTCGAGGTCCCCGAGCTCCGGTAAACCATGCCGGATTGCCAAAACGATCCAACGAGGCTTATCCCACATCGATGCAAGTGAAGAATGCTAAAGATTGATTTAAGAAAATAAGAATCACAAAATCACAAAATGCTCTTTCAAATTTGGCTCACTTTATTTAGTCCATTTTAAAAGAAAAAATACACAAATGATCAATCGAAAAAGTCCCAGATTGGATTGGCCGGACACGAGGTCCTGTTAAATCACCATTCCGACCTTCGGCAGCGCGAAGCTCACCGTTTTGACAGACTTTTGAGGGATGGTTCGTAAGTGTATTTAAACTTTTACGAATGGATTAATATTGGTTCAATCCCTAGCAGAGTTGCTACTGTGGGCAGCATGCCCTTTGGAAATTTTCGAATTTCCAAAAATGCAAGGGCCCGAAATCAAGGGAGCGCTTTTAGCTGGACAACAAGCACTCGCAAAATACAAAGTCGCCACTTGGGTTTTGAAGGTCCGATACCCAAGGAACCGTATTTCGAAGCACTTGCTGCGCTAATTTGATTTGAAAAAAAGTTAAGGAACCAGTCCGTCATAACCATATCTGGGTTCGGGAGCCAGGTTACGAGAGGGAAAGGGTTTTAAGGCACCCCTCTCGCCCTATTCGGCGATTGGTCTCTACTTAAGCATTCTGTAAAAAAGTTTGCAATTCTTCTTTTATTAATCAATTTTTAGCCAATTTAGGGCAGGGGACAGTTTAATGGGATTTAAAGATGTAACATATTTGCAAAATGTGATTAAAGACAAAATAAATGGATGGCATGATTGAAAGATAAACGAGATAAAACCCAACACCATTATCGGACATCAAAACAGCGCATTGGCATGAATTAGGCACAAGCAGCAGCCAACTTGCATGCATGGCTCTGCCTGCATGCAAGTAAACTATCACGCGACTAACTCACACCATCGCGCGATGGTTGTATCCCTCCAAACAGGTTGAATTTCATCTCCTTCTGGGCTCTGGAAGGACCAGTGCACACTCAGGATTCAAACCAAGCAGATTATATATACTGAAAGGAAATAATTATTACAAACAGAATGGATAGGAGATAAGAACAAACCCCTAAACAGTGGGGGCATTAAACAATGATCATGGACCAAGCTGCCCATGCAAGGGCAACTTTTGGAAACAGACCAACCATCGCGCGATGGGGTCACTTCATTGCGCGAGCGTCACGACTGGACTTCCAGGAATTGCTTTGCATGCCTGAGCTCTGAGACATGTTCAAGAGCAACCTAGGGGCATTCCAAAGTTAAATTACTAAGAGCGAGTAGTTAAACTATAAATTTTAGCATGCAAGATTGGTGGGTTTGGTTTTAAACATGCTTCACAATTATCCAAAGCGCTATAAAACAGAAAATAACTAGCATCCCATCCCCACGAGGACTGTCACGTGCTGACTCAAAGCGTCGAGCGATGCAGTGAGTCCATCGCGCGTGGGTTCGCTTGTTACACGGCTCTTGTAACCCTGCTGACTTTAGAACCAAGATTGATATTGATTATCAGCCTTGGCTTCGCCAGCCCCCCTCAGGGATCAAAACAGTAAACAGTAAAGGGGTTATACCTTTGCTTGTGTGTTACAGAAGTGGATCAAGCTAGGTGGTGTGGCTTGGAAGATGAGTGTAAAGGAATGATTTGAGTAAGGAAGTGGGAGGAGTGTTCGAAAGTAGTATTGTCTTTCCTTCTTGATTTTTTTTTGTAACCCTTTGCAAGATGAACAATGGGGGGTATTTATAGGACAAGAGAGGGTGTGAGATGGGTGAAGGACTTGGCCTAGTGACCAGCCAACATGGCTGGCCAGCCCTCCTTGGTGGAGAAAGTGGCCAACAAGGTGAAGGGAGTGGTTGTGCGGGTGGTGCAACCCATGCACCTGCAAACGCTGTTCAGCCCACGAAAACGGGGTTCCCAGGTCAGTAGTCCCCTGATCATCACAAAATCCAGCTGGAAAAAGGTGAAAACGACAGGAGTTGACCATCGCGCGAGGGAGTGGGTCCATCGTGCGATGGTTTGACTTTGACCAACACCTGGCAAGTAGAGCATCTCGCGATGTACTCAATAGATCGCGCGATGGTCAACCCCTGAGGTCAGGGTTTTGACTTAGGGTCTTTGGGTTCAAGATGGATTTTGCCTACTCCAAGCTCAAACCACTTCACACTCAATACTGTTTTGATCTGATTCATCATCGGGGAAACAAGAAATCGAAAAAGAAAGTAAATCAATTGGGAAACTAGATTGGGGTGTCTACACCTAACCCCTGGAATTTTCACACAAGCGAAACCTCCTTTCGGCAAAGAGTTTGGTTTCAGAACTCGCAACCGTTAACTGATTCAAGTAGATTATTTGTAGATGTTACTACTACTGTTATAAGCCCTAAATGTAAGAGATTGAAATAGGAATTTGATTAAGCTAATTAAAGACCGAGCTAAAATCCTACGTGCCTATCCTAACAGATTGTAGAAAATCTGTCTTAAATTTGTGCGTTTTTGTACCCATGGCTTCAGAGGAAATAATAGGTTAAGTATACATTACTTTCACATTATAATTGTAAAAACTATACCATATGCCAACCCGACAGACTAATTGAGGAAATTAAGATCAAGTACTACAACAAGTTGAATTGTGGCAAGTGGTAATTCATAATACATTTTGTATAGGTACCAGTGCATTGGACTAGCTCAGTGTGCGACAAGTTAGACGCAATTTTTTTGGTGAGTTGCGCATACCTTAGTTACATGTATTTTCTGAAATTTTGGAATGAGATGCCATTGCTTGATTTTGTTGGAAAATATGGAATTTGAACATCCTACTTGGTTTTATTGATGTTAATGCATGCGATGGATGGCTTATAAATCTTTTGAGTTTCAGTTAAATTAGACTATGACAATATGTTTTGGAAACTTGAATTTTACCCATTGGTAGTACATGCTGGTGATAATATGATTCATTCGAACGATGTCCCAAGCGCTAGGGGACGGGTAAAGATACTAGCGGCGTGAAGTAATAAGGTAGGAGATGTGTGGACACACGCCTGATGCGCACCCAATATTGTAGATTTTTGGTGCGACTAGTCCCGTTTTATGTTGCTTTAACTTGCATTTATCTAGCTTTTATAACGATATTGCACGTAAGGTGTGTTTTTAGTGTTTTCAGGCAAAACGCCCTTAAAAGGCGTATTTTGAGTGCAAAGTCAACCCCCAAGTTAATTCAAGAATCATCGCCCGGTGGAACTTGTGCCAAATTGACCAAAGAACGAAGGCGAGGAGCATCGGGCAAGCCAACGGTCGTCGGGTGTCAAGTTTTGGAGGCTGGCCTGAAGACCAGAGATAAGCTCCCCGTATCGATACGGATTTTGGACCGTATCGATACGCGTTTGTTATCTTTCCAAGCAGAGCTTCCCGTATCGATACGGCCATAATCTGTATCGATACGGGATTGTTACGGGAGATTGGCCTTTTCAGCTTAACGATGTGGTATCGATACTTTGCTTATTCTGTATCGATACGGAGAGCTTCCGACCAGATATTTGTTGCTTTTTGGGCTTTCCATTTATGGAATAGTTGCTACTTATAGTATGTTTTTAGATATTTGAGGAGAGAGAAACCCATTGTGTATAAATAGGGGTCTCCTCTCTCCCCTTTGTTATCTAGTTAATTAAGAGCTTTAAGTTTTCCTCCATTAATGTTCTTTCAAGCTTTTCTAGTGTAATCTCTTAGAACTCAAGTAAGTAATTCTCGTTTGTTAATTTCTCGTTTATTAAAGTTGTTCCTACGGACTAGATCTTTTATAATATCAAGTTTGTTTTCGTTTTTATCAGTTAAAAGTCATGTCTCGTTTTTTTGTTGTCTTTCATGCTTTAGCTATGTGTGAGTAGTTGATAGGCCAAGTCTCGGGGTAATCTTTCCCGAGGACTTAGGTGGTTATTTGGTTCTCAAACCTTCGGGCTTAAAATCATGATTTTCGGAATCGGATTAACCTAGCCTTTTCGGTCTAAGCGAGGCGTGTTAACTCCTTGGTATGAAGTTTAGTCAAGCGGTCTTGGCAAGCGACATATTGAGGGCTCGTGGCCCCCTACGTGTTAGATACATTAGCAAAAATAGGTTGATTTAATTCCGGTTAATCACCTCTTTTGATAAACGTAGTCATTAAAGCTAAATCTTCCGGGCGTGAGCACGCGGTCGTGGCTCTCGCCTGAGTTATATTGAGAACCGGTAACGGCTAAAGTCAAGGGTTAGACGATCCCTAGACTTGCCTCCTTTTAGTTTATTAAGCGTTATCCTAGTCTTTTGCCTTGGCAATTTTCATCGTTTCAAAGCAAAACCAAGTTGGCCGTCTTAAACGCCACAATCCACCTTACAAACCTACATTCCGATTAAGCTACATTCGAATTCTCTGTGGGTACGATCCCGGACTTCCGGATATTATGCTACCAACGACCTAGCCCTATGCTTGGGGTATTTCAACCTTATTTGAAGGCGAGGTTTGAAGGCGAAGCATTTTTGGCGCCGTTGCCGGGGATTTCTTTTATAGCTTATTTGGAGGATCGACAAACCATTGTAAGTACTCCATTTATTTTTCATTTGTGTACTTTGAGCTCGGCTTAGCGGATACCTCTAACCGAGCCACCAATTCGACTTGAGGTTTAACGAAGCTAGTCGAGCATCAATTGCCTTTTACCTTGTATTTATTGTTGCTTCTATAGCCGTGGTGGTGGCATAACCCCACGAGACTGTTTTGAGAAAAGAGGTGGCGGCATAGCCCCTCTAGCCTGTTTATTTTATGTCTTATCTATCTAATAGAATGGCGGCAGCAAAGTGGGAAACACCCCGCAAGACTTTGCGGGATTACCTTTGTCCTAATCAAATCATCACACCGCACAAGACTTTGCGGGATTATCTTTGTCCCAATCAAATTTTCACACCCCCTTGCATAGCCCCTCATGACGCCAATGTTTTTAAAAGTCGTATGACCATCACTAATTGGTTTGATCTCAAGAACCAAATTCAAACTTTTGCTGAAAGAGAGAATGAGTCATTTTATGCATGTTGGGGAAGATACAAGGACTTGCTTATTGCGGTCCCGAATCATGGCTTTGAAAATTTTCAAATTGCTAACTATTTTTATGATGGACTTTCTCACAAGAGTCATGCTTTCATAGATGTGTTGTGCGATGGTAAACTGTTTGATAAAGAACCCGTTGAAGCATTAGATTTCTTTGATCTATTGGCTCAAACTTTGCAATCTAGGGTTTTTGTTAAACATTTTCAAGAGTCCAATTCAAATGCCATGGAAGAGGAAATTGAGCTGCATACCTTTGCTGAAGATGTTAGTTTAGATTCTGATAACTCCTCAGAGTCTGATTGGGGTGGTGAGCCAAATGTTGAGCCTGATATCCAGTGTTCTCCCCCTATGGATCCCCCTCTTTGTGACGATCCGGGGGAGAAATTTCTCATTGTTGAGAAAACAAATGTGGAGGTAGACTTTTTGTATGCTCTACTGAATGAGCAGGATGGAAAGAATGTATCTAGACCTGAGCGTTTGTCTCCTTCCTTTGAGGAGATACATTCCATTGAAATTTTGAACCATCCAATACTCTCGGCTCTAGATGATGCCACCATTCGTATTGAGTCTCCACCAGTGCAAGAGCTTTTAAAAGTCGAATTGATTGATTTTCTTGGTGTTGACGAAATTGATTTGGTGTACCATCCTCTTATAGTAGATTTTGTCAATAGTCTGAAAATTGATTTAGTTTGGAATATGCATTTGGTGGAACTCAAGTTTATGAAACAAATTCGGCACTTGCTTTACTCCAAGTATTTATTCTTGTGGCATGGTCGAATTCAATTCTTGATAAAGAGTATAAATTTGAGTGGTATGTTCATGGTAATAATTTTTGATGCCATATTAAATGTTCGGAGTCCGCGTTTGGTTGAACGTACATAAACTCTTTCTTTTTCTCCCTCTCTTTTCTTTTTTTTTCTTTTTCTTTTTTTTGATGGTCCGGTATAGCCGCCCGTTTCTTGCCTCTCCGGTGAGCAATGGGGAGAAAAGTAGTACCCGTGTAATCACGTGACGATTTGGTGGATTTAATTTTACTTGTCAGTTGTTGGGGCCGGATAACAAGAGCCGGGCGGTACTAATGTCATTTGCTTCTTCGTAGGTAGTTGGTTCTTAAGTCTTTTGCAGGGTAAGCATGCTACCACACCAGCCTTGGTGGTTTAGGTCTAAAAGCTAGGGTGAGTGAGGCATTCAGGAGCCCTAAGCATGGGTGCGATTACGTGTCGCGGTTGTAAGACCAAGAAAGCCCCGGCGATGACCTTGTGTGACTAGCTGTGGTTTCAATGGAGGAGCCGAAAGAGTGAGCCTTGGAAGCAGTTCCAATGACGAAGGGAAGCAATGACAAGAAAGCCTCCAACTTGGTCGAGGTATACGGGGGTTGACATTCCTCTGGAGGTACAATCTTTTGTTCTTTCCTCTCAATATTGTTGTTCTTCATGCTATGAGGACATAGCATCGTTTAAGTTGGGGGGAGGGATATATATATATGCTATATATATGTTTTTGAGACTTATCTCTTTTTGTTTTCGTTAAAATTTTAAAATTTTTTGCTCTTACTTGCAATACTCCCTTGTTCGTAAGTTAGATACTTTAATTATGCTCAATTGTGTCAATATGGCAAGAGTCGTGTATCCCGTCGAATTTGGTTATATGTTTGAATCCATGTCACATGTATATACATGAACATTGATAAACAAGTTTAGCCTAAAAGTCAAGTCAAGTGTTGTGCATCGCTAGAGTAGAGATTCATTTTTAAGCATCCCATGCTTTTTGCTTTCATTTTCCGTATTTGCGTAAATAATATCTTTTGTTCATGCTTGAGTAGTGTTTATATCTCTTGTGCATCTTGTTTGGAGTTGCTAGCGTACTTAGGACATGATTCAAGGCATTTTTGCTTGATTAAACCACATAAGAGTCACTTTGTCCTTATTTTGAACCATAGTCCGAGTCTCTTCCGTTGTGCAAACCTAGGTAACCGGATGTTCGGAGGGTTGTGTGTCTATAGTTTTCAATGTTTTAAGAAGGTTTGGGGGTGGTGTGAATGTGATAGAAGTGGTTGGGATGCAAAAAGGCAAAAATTGGTACATGATTCCTTATCTCTCATTTCCCACTACAAATGTTAAAGCTCCAAATTTTCATCTCTCTCTCCAAGCCCTCAAAATTGGCCCCTCAATCTCTCTCCTTACAAATCTCACCTCAAATGACCCTATTCCTCAAAGAAAAATCAAAGAAATGCTATGAAAAAGCAAAATCATATCCGAAAGAGGGTTGAATACTATGATGAGAGGATTGGTGTGACCTTTGGGCTAGCTTACATTCCGGAGGAGAAAGAGTCCGATGGAAAGGGGGTGCTCGAGGCCCAATGCCATGAGGAGCCAGATGTGGACGACGACTATGTGAGGTAGAGTCGGTGGTAGTAGTTTTTCTTTATTTCTTTTTCGTAATTTTGTTTGGTGTTTGGCCGATATGTGGTCATGCCTTGGGTAGTTTAGGGTCGGTAGTGGCCAAAGGTAGTTGACCCGAGCTAGTATATGGCCATTATATTTTTGTAGTCCCTTTCCCTTTGTATCCAAGGTCGTTATAAGCTAATAAAGTCCTCCGTTGATCTTTTGTACGCTAATTAACTCCGTTTGATGCATGATTGATATCTATTACTTTTTGAGTATGATTTGTTCCTTGATGTGCATAGTTGTGAATAATTAGCTTTCCTTTTGTTCTTAGCGCTCCTTCGATAGCATGCATAGCTTTTTGTCTCTAGCTATTGCATTTACTCGCTAGCGCTTATCATGGGATGTATCTTATATCTCACTGAGTAAAAAGTTGAATAAGAGCGTATCCTTGTGAGTTTTGGAGTCGAAACTCGTTGTGGTGCATACGTGCTTGACTACTCTAATATGGCATAGTTTGTTCGTCCTAGTTAATGGCATGCTTGTGCGTGGATTGCACGTACTCGGATTTGAAGGGGTGTTTTGGACTCTTGCCTAGTTGTAGTAGTTGAGCATAATTTTTGTATCTTGAATCTCGGGAAGATTGCATAGCTTAGTTAAATATGTTTTGCTTTAGTTTGCTAGGGACTAGCAAAGTTCAAGTTGGGGGGTGTGATGCGCACCCAATATTGTAGATTTTTGGTGCGACTAGTCCCGTTTTATGTTGCTTTAACTTGCATTTATCTAGCTTTTATAACGATATTGCACGTAAGGTGTGTTTTTAGTGTTTTCAGGCAAAACGCCCTTAAAAGGCGTATTTTGAGTGCAAAGTCAACCCCCAAGTTAATTCAAGAATCATCGCCCGGTGGAACTTGTGCCAAATTGACCAAAGAACGAAGGCGAGGAGCATCGGGCAAGCCAACGGTCGTCGGGTGTCAAGTTTTGGAGGCTGGCCTGAAGACCAGAGATAAGCTCCCCGTATCGATACGGATTTTGGACCGTATCGATACGCGTTTGTTATCTTTCCAAGCAGAGCTTCCCGTATCGATACGGCCATAATCTGTATCGATACGGGATTGTTACGGGAGATTGGCCTTTTCAGCTTAACGATGTGGTATCGATACTTTGCTTATTCTGTATCGATACGGAGAGCTTCCGACCAGATATTTGTTGCTTTTTGGGCTTTCCATTTATGGAATAGTTGCTACTTATAGTATGTTTTTAGATATTTGAGGAGAGAGAAACCCATTGTGTATAAATAGGGGTCTCCTCTCTCCCCTTTGTTATCTAGTTAATTAAGAGCTTTAAGTTTTCCTCCATTAATGTTCTTTCAAGCTTTTCTAGTGTAATCTCTTAGAACTCAAGTAAGTAATTCTCGTTTGTTAATTTCTCGTTTATTAAAGTTGTTCCTACGGACTAGATCTTTTATAATATCAAGTTTGTTTTCGTTTTTATCAGTTAAAAGTCATGTCTCGTTTTTTTGTTGTCTTTCATGCTTTAGCTATGTGTGAGTAGTTGATAGGCCAAGTCTCGGGGTAATCTTTCCCGAGGACTTAGGTGGTTATTTGGTTCTCAAACCTTCGGGCTTAAAATCATGATTTTCGGAATCGGATTAACCTAGCCTTTTCGGTCTAAGCGAGGCGTGTTAACTCCTTGGTATGAAGTTTAGTCAAGCGGTCTTGGCAAGCGACATATTGAGGGCTCGTGGCCCCCTACGTGTTAGATACATTAGCAAAAATAGGTTGATTTAATTCCGGTTAATCACCTCTTTTGATAAACGTAGTCATTAAAGCTAAATCTTCCGGGCGTGAGCACGCGGTCGTGGCTCTCGCCTGAGTTATATTGAGAACCGGTAACGGCTAAAGTCAAGGGTTAGACGATCCCTAGACTTGCCTCCTTTTAGTTTATTAAGCGTTATCCTAGTCTTTTGCCTTGGCAATTTTCATCGTTTCAAAGCAAAACCAAGTTGGCCGTCTTAAACGCCACAATCCACCTTACAAACCTACATTCCGATTAAGCTACATTCGAATTCTCTGTGGGTACGATCCCGGACTTCCGGATATTATGCTACCAACGACCTAGCCCTACGCTTGGGGTATTTCAACCTTATTTGAAGGCGAGGTTTGAAGGCGAAGCAACGCCCCGGAAAATCCTGTTTATAAAATTGGGCGTGCCGTTTTTGTAGAAAAGCGCGGCGAAACGCTTACAATTCAGAGTCGCCACTCGGGTTTTGCGGTGTGCACCCAAGGAACCGAAATTGAAATGTTTGCTACGTTGTTTGATTTGAAAAATGCTTGTAGACTGGTCCGTTGTCACCTTCAATAATTGAGATTCGAGAGCCAGGTTACGAGAGGGGAAGGGTTTTATGGCACCCCTCTCACCCAATCCGGAGATCGGTCTCTACTCGGGCATTTTATAAAAATTTGCATTTTTCTCTCATTAATCATTTTTTAGCCAATTAGGGCGGGGAAGCAGTTAGAGGGGGTTAAAACTGTAACAAGTTGCATTTATGAGACAATGAGATGGATGCTTGATCTAGACAGATATAATAGATTGAGAACAAGCACCTGTGAGGATTTTAAAAGAACTAGAGCACACTGTCCCGGAATGAGGCACGCAAGAGGAAGCTGTATGCACTAGCCAAGCCACTGCATGCAGAAACTACTTGCGTGCACCACCGCTATACTGGCGTGCGCCGGTAAATCTAAACTCACAGCTCCTACTTCTCAACCCTCTGGGCTCT
This sequence comes from Rhododendron vialii, assembly GCF_030253575.1. Classification (NCBI taxonomy): domain Eukaryota; kingdom Viridiplantae; phylum Streptophyta; class Magnoliopsida; order Ericales; family Ericaceae; genus Rhododendron; species Rhododendron vialii. Next base: position 25,226,449 of record NC_080567.1, on the reverse strand, counting down.
GGAAGGACCAATACACACCCAGGACAAACCACACAATCAAAATGGCAGGGTAAAATATAGTTACAGACAGCAGAGACAATTTAGAGCAGAAGAATAAATAGTACACCCCATAAACAGTGTGGGGGAACAAATAGAGACCAGGGCTTAGCTGCCATGCAAGGGCCAGCCATTGGACTTCGATCTAACTGTCGTACGCCAATCATCCGAGACCGTACGCCAGTTACATCATTTGTCCAGTGCTTGGCTTTGCATCATCTGGGTTCTGGAACATGACCAGAGGATCCCAGAGGCCTTTAAAATAAGAATAACAGGAAAGCAGCTTCGCAGTTCTAAAATACAGAAAGCAATAAACTAATTCTTAACATGCATAAAAAGTGATAAAATGAAAATAAAACAAGAACAGGAATATCCGTGGTCCCCACGCCAGTGGTGCACATACAGCCATAACTGGCGTACGGCTTGTGCTTACTGGCGCGCGCCACTTATCATCACGCACGATCATTGAATCTTTGCTAGCTTTGAGGCCAAGACTGGTATTGATTACCAGCCTTGACCCTACTAGCACCCCTCAAGGGTCAGAACAGGACACAGAACAAAAGGTGGTATACTTTTTTATTGGCCTTTGATGGAGGGTTTGAGCTTTGAACTTGTAGTTTGAAGGATGGATGATGGGTATGAGGGTGTGATGAGTGTATGGAAGAGGGTTGGCTTTCTCTTTCAACTGATGGGAGAAGAAAGAGTGCAAGAAAAGGGACAGAGAGGGGTTGAATGCTCTTTAAGAGTCTTAACCTTGTGAACCCCTTGCATATAAATGCAAAGGGGATATTTATAGGCCAGGAGTGGACTGAGGAGAGGGCTGATCAGTTGGGTTAAGGGTTGGTCAGGTTAGGAAGAGAGCCTCCTATGCATTAAATGCATGGGACTAGGTGATGGGGATGTAGAAGAGAGAGGGGAACGTCTCTGCAGAGTATAATCATCAGGGGAACTGTAGCCTATGTCAGGGTGGCCACCAAAGTCCCGAGCATGTGGTTGAATAGTAATTATTGACCGGCTTTTGATTGGCGTACGCCAAACATTGACATGCGTGCGCCGGTGTTAACTGAGTCAACGGTCGATGACTGACACATGGCAGTCGACAGGCGTACGCCAGGGAAGTACTAGCGTAAGCAAGTATGGTTTTGTTGAGGCCTTTTGGTTCTGGCTTGAAGGGTCTGAGCATGGCAGAAGTGGTATCAGAGCATTAGTTTACGGATTTTCTTAGAACCCACAGCTATAGGAGTCGTCTACACAATAGTTTCACTAACTTATGTGTCATATGTGCTTTATTTGCTCGATCTACCTTTAAGTTAATCTCATGTTCAGAAAATTTTATGGTCAGTGAACGTTATTAAGTGAAATGACCCTTAAGGGAGGTATTGCATATGATTCACTCGATAATGGCAAGGGAAAATCTACAATACATACCCCTTAAAAAGATGAACCATATGCACTTATTTTGTGGTTCATTTTTAATGTTTTAGAGTGTTTCGTAACTTTTGTTCTAGAATTCATAACTTTTCAGAATATTTTCATTATGATTCATAACATTTTGGTATATCTCATAACCTTTATATGATTCGTAACTTTTTAGCAATACGATTCGTAACATTTTCTCTATAATTCATAACAATTTTGGAGGTGCATATGATACACACCCAAATAAAGGGTGTGTATTGTTGTCTTTCCCTAATGGCAAATTCTGACTGATCTCTGGAAATGTAACTTACTCTATGATGCTAACTAACTCGTAGATGGAGAGCCGATGTAGAGACCCATAATTATTTTCTTTAATTTTAAATGTTTAATATGTATTTGGATTATCAAAGTATGTATAACAATGTGGATATGAGTTGGGTCAATGTGAGATGACTTGGAAGTTGTGGGCGTTGGCGTGATACAATAGGAGTGAAAGGGTGAAAGTGTTATTTGTGCTATATAAGTCAAAAAAAAAGGGGAGCAGGAGATTATTTTTTCTCTTTTCCTTTCCTTTCTTTTCTTCTTCTCCGGCGTCTCTCTCGGCTCTCACCTCTCTCACCTTCTCTCTTCGATTTCATCGATCACGAGTGAGACTTTTGAAAAATCCCAAGTACTAAAGTTGTTCTACGCGACGAGAGCTTCCTATCCATCGAAGAAAATTCACGATCGGAGCACTTCGAAGTTTCCTCCATGTTCAGGCTTGCTTCTAACCCTCGAGGTAGGGATCTCCTACCTTTCTTTACATGTTTAAGTGTTAGTTGGATGTACAAGAATCAAGTTTGATTATCTATTTTGAGTCTTGAATAAATCTTGAGCATGCTGAAAATTTCGTGGGTTTTGGTAATCTGTCTTTTGGGAGCCCTTCTGCTAGGAATCAATTTTTGGTATCTTCATAACAGTTAAAGTACGTTTCAATACGAAGATTTCGGTACCAAGATCATGCAAAACCGATAATCACACAATTAGTTATGAATTTTTGAATGCTGACTGTTTGCTGGATGTACGAATCTGTGCGAGGCTGTCTTCTTTTAAATTTCTGGGCATGATGAACACTTTGGGTGGCTTTGGGTCTTTTACAGGAGTTGCATATTTAAGTTAAGAAGAGATTGGTGTTGGAATCAAGTAATTTGGTCAAGTATACAATTTTTGGTGAATTTCTAAAGTAGGGTTGGTCGACTAGGGCGAAAATGGTTGCGAATCTGTATTTCTTTTGATTGTTGGGTTAATCTCCTCTTGTTTCTAAACCTGGGATTTTTACTGAGTGTAGGGCTTGTAGTGGTGCTACTTTTGGCGTTGGTTTCAATATTTTTGGGTTTAAGTTGGAAGAGTTATGATTTTTCAATCAATTTTACTTATTTCCGCGTAGAATCTGACAGCACAGGTAGACTTTGGTAAAATGGCCATAACTCCTAGCTCGGGACTTGAAATGACGCACCGTCTGTTTTGTTAGAAACTAGACACATAGGGTTTTCCAACGATACATCCCATGCATCATGGGTATGTCCGAGCGATAACAGATTTGCACCCAAAGTTGACCTAAATTCTGCCTTGCACCAGTTTTTACTGTTATGTTGAAGCTATAATCGCAAGGCCGTAGTTAGGTTACCCGAACTCTGTTTTTGATGTATGACCTATGGATTCAAAGAAGAAGAAGTCTACTTTTCAATTGTTTAAGTGTCGCCCTGGAATTCATGTTGTTTAATTGGGATATGAGAACTAGTGAGCATAAGGGTTAAAATACTTGTAAACGATTGGAATAGAAAATGGATTAGATGGATGATACGATCGATGATAAATTCAGTTGTAGAATGTTTGACGCGATGTGTAAATTATTCGATGTCTTTCCATGAGATTGAGTCTCTGGGCTTGCAGGATACTTGCAGTGAGTTAAACAGGATTTGGTGAATCACTTGGCATGAGTGCATGGTTGTTAAGCATTGATGGGTACTACAAAGATGAGGATCGTTATAAGTATTTGCGAATTAGACTCTTAATGGAGATGTCACAAAGGGGGTCTATTAGGTGGTAATATGAGATGTGAAATAAATGGTTGATTTACAATGTGAAGGATGTGGGTTTTTGTGCTTTCTTTATTGAAATGATGAAGACAAGATTATTTACGTGTAACTGAATCTAAGTATTGGTGTGAGAGATGTGTTTTGCTATGTGTGGGGATTAGAGAAACGGTGGATAAAGAGATTGCTTGTTAGTGAGAATATGTGACACTAATTGAACGATAATGAAAGCCACGGATCCACCGTAAGGTGTGATGCCGAACATGGGACATACGGGGGTCCTAAAAGCCCGGAATTGATTCAAAGGATTTTAGTGGACGCACGGGGGTCCTAAAAGCCCGGAATTGATTCAAAAGATTTTAGTGGACGCACGGGGGTCCTAAATGCCCGGAATTGATTCAAAGGATTTTAGTGGACGCACGGGAGTCCTAAAAGCCCGGAATTGATTCAAAGGATTTTAGTGGACGCACGGGGGTCCTAAAAGCCCGGAATTGAATCAAAAGGATTTTAGTGGACGCACGGGGGTCCTAAAAGCCCGGAATTGATTCAAAAGATTTTAGTGGACGCACGGGGGTCCTAAAAGCCCGGAATTGAATCAAAAGGATTTTAGTGGACGCACGGGGGTCCCAAAAGCCCGGAATTGAACGAAAGGATTTTAGTGGACGCACGGGGGTCCCTAGTGCCCGGAAGTGCACAAGAAAGCCACGGATCTACCGAAAGGTGTGATGCCGAAATGAACATAGGACGTATGGGGTCCTTAATGCCCGGAAATAAAATCGAAACACGTGACATGGTGAAACGGAGAATCTTGTTATTATTTATTATCAAACTAAGGTTGAAAATGTTAGTTTGAGTTGGTAACTTGGAATGTCTAATGTGTCAATACATGTTTTCTTTTATTTTTCCCTTTAGACTGCCAAATCCTTGTGGCTTGTTCTCCTGATGTGTGATGGGCAGTTCTGTGTGAATGTATAAGTGGTGCCTCGTGGTTTGATGCATTGTGAGAGTTTCATGTATGGTATTTGCTTGTCAGACTTATAAGGGAAATCTTAATGTGGAGGAGTTTTGCTAGATGTTGAGATTTGAAGTTTGATTTGGGATTGACGGATGAGTTTCCTTGTTGTTGAGGTGCGGTATTGTTCGACTTGTCATTGCTTATCTTATGTTCTAGCTCTACATGCCTAGTGTGTATATTTTTGGTGAGAGGTTGGTTGGTTGTATGAGAAAAGGAAGTGAAAATATTTTGTTAAAGAACTCAGACTAATCTTTAGATCATTGAAATGGAAAATGAAAAAGCAGGGATTGGGTTGGGTAATGCCGTAGCGGTAAGCTGAGATTTTTAAGAATATTGGTGTGTGTGTGGGTGAGAGTGTTGGTGTTTGAGAAATGGAGTTAAATATTTTCCAGCGTGAGTATGACATTTTGAGCTTCACTTTTGACAAAACAAGTACGCTTTTGGAAAATGTTTTCCCTTGTGATCTATCTTCACTTCTGCATGCAATTTAGGTATGGATATCTCTACGAGCTAGTGTAGCTCACCCTATCCTTTCAGGTACTCGCCATGGCACTTAGCTTGGATTGCATGGAGTGCACATTGAAACGTCTCTTGAGAGCTTCATTGGTATCATAAAGGAAGTGTTTATCATCTAGTCAAATTCATGTTGTGTACTTTACTCGCAATGGAGAGTTGTACCTTTTGATGAGAATATATGTAAAGCTATGTGTAAATTCCTCTCCTTGATCATTATGGAACTCATTTAATTGTAAACGTTTGGGAGACTTTATGTAAAAAAAAAAAAATTTTAGAGAGAAGAAGAAGAGACTTTGATTCTTTATTTGGATTGGCATGACAGTCAAGGGTAAATATAGTTTGAGAGGAAGACTTTTGCTGTGGAAAATATATTATTATTTTAGCTGAAAATTGAGGGCGTGACAGCCGATAAAAAATAACCTAGAATCCTTTTGGCACTATGCCTTGATTCGCCAATGATCCCAGACTTAGCTCCATATGCCGAAGAAGGCTCTTGCGAATATGGATGATGTGAACCATTAAAAAGTAATCATAACTTACATAGAAAGGAAGGAATAGACTGCGGATAATTATAAGGCGTGGGTCGAGAAAACAGTCAGAGTTAAGATGTTATTTTATATCCAACACAAGATATGAGATAGAACACTAAACTGTTACGTGGGCCGAAATTTGAAACTAATCGATCAGAGTGCGCAACGGAAGCGTAGGTATTGAGTGTACCTCTCCCAAGAATCTAGAGCTACAAGATCACAATCATTATAGATGAAGCCTATTCGCTTTGCTCATTGTGTCAACTGTCAACATTATTAGTATAGTAAGTCCTCTTGACATAAGATATTTTTGTTCGATCTTTTTGATGACATACAATATTTCTCTTGATTGATGAATCTCATTTGTTTCATTGGCTTCACCTCCTCCTTTGGGTTCTTGTGATCAAACATGAATTTGGTGGGCACAAGTCTTTGCCCTCTTGATTTGTGCAACTTACCAATACTGTGGTGCACTGATAACAACTACGGGAAGAATCGAAGGATAGAGCTGTGTCCCAAGTCAAGTCTTTGCGCTCTTGATTTGTGCAACTTACCAATACTGTAGTGCACTGACGACGACGACGGGAAGAATCACAGAGCTGTGTGCAAGGGTGGGGTGCCAGCGGCCATGGCACCAGGTAGCTTTCAGATAACATGATCCATACATGTATTTGATACATAGACTAGTCTACCTTGTGATGGGACGCACAAACGGCAGGTTGATGTGATCTTTTCATTGTGAAGAACTTAATATTTCAGTAATCAGAGCAATATTGTAAAAGTATAACACTTAGTACTACTTAGCCAGTAGCCAATAAGAAATTACCGTTAGTCAAGCTAGATTTATTAGCTTGGCTGGTGGAGTCAAGTCTATATCACAACATAACCTTGAAGATACGGAAACAATTGTATTTCTCTTCCTGAGTTAGATTCATTTCCAGTTCAAACAAAAAAAAAGGGACCACAACAGTCCCAGGATAATCCAGCAATTGTTTACCTTCTCTATAAATAGTTCTCCATTCACTTAGAAGCCGTTCATTCCCACAACCCACAACTGCCATTCATAGCTTCTTAGTATCGAACCAAGAACGACACCCTTAGCAGCGAAGACACAACTTCCCAACCTGTTCGTTTCACGCCAAGGTTTTTTTGTCTTGTTCGCCATCCTCTCATCGGTCTTTCCTTTTGATTCCACTGCTTTTTTTTCTCCTGCAACTGGAAAAGAAGTTGGAGAAGAAGGAATGCAAGCAGTGGCGCTCTTGGCGTGGAAAGCTAACCTTGACAACGAAAGTCAATCTCTCTTGTCCTCATGGGTTGTCGGAAGCAACCACTGCAATTGGATTGGAATTGGTTGTAAAAGGGCTGGCAGAGTCATCACTCATATTGACCTTAATAGTCATGGTTTGAGAGGTACACTATCGAATCTAAATTTCTCATTTCTCCCTCATCTTCTCAGCTTTAATCTTACAAACAACTCACTTTATGGGACCATCCCCCAGCATTGGTAGCCTTTCGAGTCTCACCAATCTTAGCTTGTCCGCCAACCATCTCTCCTGAAATTATGCATAAGCGTTCAATCTACTCCGGGAGGGGAGAATGAATAGGAGTTTTGATAAAAATTACCAATTTAGAGAAAGATTAACAGATAAAAAAAATTAGATAACTGAATGGGTTGATTATCGATTAATCCAAACCTAAACTCAAATAGTGTAGTAAAATAAAATTGATACGAGAGACACACGATTTATGTGGAAAAACTTAGGGTCCTCAATAATCCTAAGCCAAAACCACGGCCTAACACTACTAATTTATTCTATTAATCAAAAAGAAGTGCAGATTGCGAAATAGTAAAAACCTTACCGAAGCCTTTACCTATTCTCGCCAATCTCCGATGCTCCCCGAGCTTCTTTAAGATCCAGTAGATGCACCATGGACTTCACGCCCGATCTCCGGATTCAACCGGCACCGAATCAATCTCCAAAAGATTCGGCCTCAGCAGCAAATGGCATCAAAAACCACAAACAATGAATGGATGAATGATATGATGTGAACGTGATCTAAAGAACCCGAAAGGCATTGAAAGATTGCGAGAACTAAACAAGAATGAGGGCTACAACGCAAACTGTAATCTCCCTCACAAAAGTGTCATGCCCCGCCCCTTTATTTCTTTACTAAAAACCAAAATCTCTCTCGCCTCCACAAAGAACAAAAAAAACAGAGTGCAAGCCTTTCTTTTGCTCTTTAATAAAAAAACAAAACTCTTTACGGGGGTAATGGCCTCCCTGCTATCCAGCCCCTTTTTTATACCCTATATCCCCTTAAACGAAAGTCTTTAAATGACGCATAAAAGGAAACCCAATTTTCGGACCTTTTTAAAGAAAATTGATTTAGGATTACATATATATGGAAAACGAATTTTCAGAGAGATTTTATGCGAAAGACAAACGTGTAGAAATAAGATTTCTAATCTTGGAAAAAATATGCATGATGTGCTGTGTAATGCTTTTATCTCTCACGCAATTGGATCGATTTTGCCGCGGTCAACTTGGTGTAGATAAAGAAAGGAGCATCGAGCGAGAAACTACCCCATAAGAACCTTCCCATTACAATCAAACGGAGTCGATATAACAAAGATACCAATGGAGGTTTAGAACAATCTTGGAAAATGCGAAAATATCTAACATCTCCGGCTCAATACCACCTGGAATAGGCCAATTGTCAAATCTCAAGACCTTGGAGCTGAACCAAAATCAAATGGGTGGCCCCATCCCCAAGGAAATAGGATCGCTCATTTCTCTTATTGAGCTCACTTTACATTCAAAGAATCTCTTTGGTCCAATTCCTACTTCTATAGGGAACTTGTTGAACTTAATCACTCTTTTCCTTACCGCAATCATCTTTCCGGGTCAATCCCCAAAGAAGTAGGGATGCTAAGGTCTCTCGTTTATCTCAGACTCGCAAGAAACAATCTCACGGGTACAATCCCTGCTTCTATAGGGACCCAAAAATTTCTTGTGTCTTTGGCTATATTTGATAACCAACTTATTGGGTCTATTCCCCCGCTGTGACGATCCGAATTTTTACATTGCCTTAAAACAAATACATCTCCAATAATTACAAGTGCTCAAGATAAATATACATGGTGGGCCTAAAAACCTCCAAAATGATACTCAGATTTTCTAAACAATCTCTATAAAGCTTAATCCTTCAAATACTCCAACTCGGGTCCCCACTAACTTTCCTCTGCACCTGAAAAATATAAAACGCCCGGGTAGTATATGCAATACGAGAACAATAACATGGCTAGCAATACGAATAAGCTCAATAAACGAGGATAACAAATCAAGTAAGATCATTCTGAACGCTTTTCATTTGTAGCCTCATACCCGGCTCATCTCGATAACATGCCAAGCACCATCCAGGTCAAACTCTGTATTGGGCACATGGGCCCCATAAACTTTCTAGACTCCCCGTGGGGCAGTCCATCGTACATCTTTCATAACTCTGTGACCCGGTGGGCTTAAACATGTACCAATCTGTTCCATGGCTTTCAGCCAAATACTTTTTGTGTCACGATACAAGAAGTGACAATAATTGAATCAATAAGCTTGGACATTAAATGAGTACAAATATAAGAGAATCAAAGAATACTCTTTGCAAAGAGATTTAGCTAGGAATGTATTGCACACTACCTGGTACCTCAAATTATGATTGTGGCCGATGAATATGTGAACATCATTCTCAAGAACTACCTCCTTATGAAAGATGTATATACCGAACTATGCAAGATAGGCCATCTTACTCCCAAAGTCTTTTAACTAAGCCAACCAACCCACATGCAACAAGGCACACCATAGCACTCCTGGACATGATCACACTGAATAATTTATCTTGGTCCTTTTTTCTTTACCAACCAAACGTACCAGTAGGTTTCCTAACTCTAAACCATGAGTTCATGACTCTAGAATAAAAAGTTCTCTCCCTGGACTCTCTCTCTCTCGGTGCAACTACAACAAAAGTGAACAAGAGATTATGTTGATTTATATTGGCTTGGGAGCATGATGTGTCAATGGTGGATATTAGCTAGGTGTCAAGGTGAAGTCAAAGGCAATTTTACTGAGTCACCTCTTCCAACCACATGTCCAAAACAATATAGTAGCTCCCATAATTCCTCCACCTAATGCCCAAAACTTGACACCTCAATAGTTTCATGTCTTGCCACTTATACATATACATGCATATAGCCACCTCTATTTTCTTATTCTTTTCTTTTATTTTTCTTTTTTTAAACGGCAAAAGCACAAATAATTACTGAGTAATACTCTTTTTTTTAAATCTAAAAATAATGATAATTTTAACCACCAAAATATGGGTCGTTGCACCCACAATTTGAAAATCTTACACTTTTGGGAGCTTTTTACACAAGTGGTAACATGATCACTGGTCCTTTACCGGACCTATGCATACGTGGATCACTTCAAAACTTTACAGCCACACATAACAATTTCAATGGACTCATCCCCAAAAGCTTGAAAAATTGTACTCTCTCCGTCCCTTTTTTAGAGTCCAGTATTCCATTTTGGGCTGTCTCTTAATAAGTGTCCATTTTGTAAAGTTAATGGGTAAAAGTTGGTGCATTTTCTATTTTGCCCCTAAAAGTATATTCCATTTTGAAAAGTTAGTGAGTAAAAGTGTAATGATGATGTCTTCATAGAGGGTAAATAGAAAAAGTTGAGGTAAAAGTTGATGTGAAATGTGTAATGATGATGTCTTTTTAATAAGTTAGAGTTACAAAGCAGAATACTTAAAAAGGGACGGAGGGAGTAGCAGCTTATACAAGGTAAGGCTTGAGGGAAACCAACTTTCGGGAAACATATCAGAAGATTTTGGAATATACCTGAATTTGAATTATATTGACTTGAGCGACTACAATTTCTACGGCGAACTCTCACCAAGATGGGGAAAGCGTAAAAATTTAACAAGTCTCAAAATGTCCAACAATAATATTTCTAGAGGGATACCCCTTGCATTGGTAGAGGCAACTCAACTTTCTTTACTTGATCTCTCTTCAAATCATTTAGTGGGAGAGATCCCAACAAAATTCGATAGTTTGGTTTCTTTGTTCGACCTTAAGTTGAATGACAACCAACTATCAGGTAATATTCCTCCAGAACTCGGCGGCCTTCCAAACTTAGTGACTCTAAATTTGGCAGCTAACAAATTAAGTGGCTCAATCCCTCAAGAGCTAGGGGATTGTATGCAGCTATTGAACTTGAGTTTGAGCAATAATAGACATGGGGAAAACATTCCTTTGGAACTAGGTCAACTCCATGGCCTTGAAAGTCTTGATTTTGGTGATAACTTGTTGTCAAGTAAAATACCCGAGCAGTTTGGAGCGCTACAAAGGTTGAAAACGCTAAATCTCTCCCACAATGAGCTCGATGGTTTCTTACCATCTTCTTTTGATAGTATGTTGGCTCTTTCATCAGTTGATATATCTAACAATCAAATGGAGGGCCCTCTTCCTCATATCAGAGCCTTTCAAGAGGCTCCATTTGAGTCACTTCGAGGTAATAAAGGTTTATGTGGTAATGCAACTGCTTTGAAGGCCTGCCAACTTCATGGGGTTCCTAGAAAGAAGGAAAAGAATTTGGTGTTACTGATCTCTCTTCTCTCTTCTGGTTTTGGGATTTCAAGTTCTTTCCCTCATGGTTCTCGGACTTTGCTTGTCTTTTAGAAAGAAAATCAAGAGCACAACAAATGAGCCAAGCCAATTAAATAATGGAAATTTGTTTGCAATATGGAGTTATGATGGCAAGATGGTGTACGATAACATCGTTGAAGTGACGGAGAACTTTAGTGTCAAATATTGCATTGGGGAAGAAGGATGTGGTACTGTTTATAAAGCTACCATGCCAAATGGTCAATTAGTTGCCGTGAAGAAACTTCACGCATTATCTAATGGTGACTCATTTAACCAAAAGGGCTTTACGAGTGAGATCAATACATTAACAGAGATAAGGCACCACAACATCGTAAAGCTTTACGGATTTTGTTTGCATCCAAGACACTCGTTTTTGGTTTATGAGTTCTTGCAAGGTGGAAGCTTGGCAAACGTACTTGCCTCGAAAAAAGAAGCAGAAAATTTAGATTGGAACAAAAGAGTGGATGTTATTAAGGGTTTGGCAGATGCTCTATCTTATATGCACCACGATTGTTCGCCTCCAATCATCCATCGCGACATATCGAGCAAGAATTTTTTGTTTGATTCGCAGTACGTGGCTCACATCTCTAATTTTGGGACGACCAAATTTATGAAGCCAGACTCTTCCAATTGGACTTCATTTGTAGGAACCTTCGTTTATGCTGGTCCTGGTATATTTCTATATTGCACTTCTTTTTTCTCCTTTTTATAAATTTCCAAGTCATCCTTAAAATGTTTATAACTCCTTTCCGACTAGCAAAGTCATCCTTAAAAAGTTTATAAATCCTTTCCGACTAGAAAAAAAAAAATCCTCCTTCATGAAGGGTATAACTATTAGCTTATTTATTGTAGAGTTGAACAAACTAGCTAGAAGTTTGAATATAGGAGAAGGTTCTACTCACACCACATTTCACACAATTTTTGACACTACATCTCAATCCTCTCTCTCTCTCTCTCTCTCTCTCTCTCTCTCTCTCTCTCTCTCTCTCTCTCTCTCTCTCTCTCTCTCCCTTTTTTTATTTTAAATTTTAAAATGTTTATAACTTTTTTAGTACATGTATATTTTTTACAAAATGTATATTTTGAAACTTAGTTGTGAGTGGAACCCTCCCTTGAATATATGCATAAATGCGAAACTTAATTAGCCAATGCCTGAAATGTGGCATGAGCACGGTTCTCGTTTCTCCCGTCCCATCATACCCTTTTGGCAAGCATTTATTTCTTTCTCTTGGACTTTGTTAAATTGTGTATTTGGTGTTGGAATCAATTGTTTCTCATTGAAAAATAAAGTCAGGATACAACCACACATATATAGGAAAATGACACAACCTATTAGGAAAGAATAAATCTGAAAAGAGAATGATTATATGCAATCCCAAGATTATGGAATTGAGATCCTGATTGATTGTTCCATTGTGCGGTGCTAATTGATATTTGCCTTCTTTTGAATAGTGTCCGCTAATACTCCCCCTCAAGGTGGAGCATGGAGGGACATAATGCCCAACTTGGACCGTAGATGACCGAACTGATTGACCCCCAATGCCTTGGTGAAAATGTCTGCTATATGTTCAGTAGAGGCAATGTGACTAAGGTGAAGGAGCCCTTGTTGTACCCTTTCCCGAACGAGGTGGCAGTCGATTTCAATGTGTTTGGAGCGCTCATGGAAAACCGGATTTCGAGCAATGTGCAAAGCAGCCTGATTGTCGCAATATATGGTGATGGGTGATGAGAGGGAAACTACTAAATCACGGAGTCAAGTGTGAAGCCACAAGAGCTCGCAAGTGGTCGAAGCCATGGCCCGATATTCAGCTTCGGCGGAGGATTGGGAAACGACACTCTGCTTTTTAGTGCGCCAAGAGACGGGGCTGCCACCAAGAGTAATAAAATAACCCGTAGTCGAGTGACGAGTCATAGGACAACTGGCCCAGTCAGAGTCAGTGTATCCGGTGAGAGTGAGATCGGAACCGTTAGGAAAGAGGAGGCCATGGGAAACGGAACCTTTGAGGTAGAGTAGAAGATGAGTGGCAGCATCAAGGTGAGCGACCCGTGGGGTGTGCATGAACTGGCTAAGCATATTAACAACGAAAGTGATATCTGGCCGCGAAATGGTGACGTAGATCAGGTGGCCAACGAGCCGGCGGTAGGAACTCGGATCCAAGAGGGGTTCACCAGAATCAGCTGTGAGTTTGAGATGCTGCTCCATCGAGGAAGAGGCCGGGCGGCAACTGGATTGACCGGCATCATCGAGGATGTCAAGAATGTATTTGCGCTGATTAATAAAAATTCCTGTTGTAGAGCCGGCGACTTCGATGCCCAAAAAATACTTAAGCTTGCCAAGATCTTTTAACTGAAACTAACTTGACAGGAACCCCTGTAAGCGAAGGATAGAAGCCAAATTGTTGCCTATAATAAGTAAATCATCAACATATACGAGAACAATGAGAATATTAGAACTAGTTTGCCAAGTAAAGAAGGAGTGGTCAGCTTGAGATTGTTTAAACCCGGCAGAGAGAAGGACGGTAGACAGTTTTGAATACCAATTGCAGGATGCCTGTTTGAGCCCATAGAGTGACTTTTGTAATTGACAGACACGCGTCTCCCCCTGTCGGCCATATCCCGGAGGAAGGGACATGTAAACATCTTCGTCGAGGTCGCCATGTAAAAAAGCATTGTTAACATCTAACTGGTGTAAGGGCCAGTTGCAAGCAGCCGCAATAGCGAGTACACAACGGACGGTGACCAACTTTGCAACAGGAGCGAAAGTGTCATGATAGTCCAACCCCTCGACTTGAGTATAACCTTTGGCTACCAAGCGTGCTTTGTAACGTTCTACGGATCCATCTGCTTTTAATTTAGTTTTAAAAACCCACTTACAACCAATTGGTTTTTTGCCAGGGGTAAGAACCCAGGTGTTATTGCTTTCAAGGGCATGGAGTTCATGAGAAATGGCATCGTGCCAGTGTGTGTGCTTGATGGCTTGACTATAGGAAGATGGGTCATGCGAATGCGATAAAGCCGAAGGAAAAGCAAAGTGAGATGGGGAAAGATGTGAGTAGGAAATAAAATCACTTAACAGATAGACCATACCTGAAGATTATGGTGGAGTAGTGGTAGAGGTAGCGGTGGCAGAGGGAAGTGTAGGACAAAGGTGGTCCCGAAGATAACCCGGAGGGCAATGAGCTCGGGATGGTCTAGAGGGAACGATTAAGGAGGAGGGTTTCAGGGAGTTAGCGTGGAGGTCGAATGGGATGGAGTGGGTAGGGGGGGCCAATGGGGGGTTGGGCTAAGGGGCTGGGGACGGGTTAGGGGAGCTAGAGATGGGTGTATTGGAAATAGGAAGAGTGGGTAGTGGGGGTGGATTAGGAGGAGTGGTTAGTTGGGGTGAACCAGGAGAGGTGAGAGGTTCGGCTGGGTAGAGCTCAGTGAGACTAGGGGACGGGTTTGCGGGGATGGAATATAATGGTGGCTGGTGGTGTGGAAGGGAAAAATATTCTCAAAAAAGGTGATGTCCCGAGAGATAAAAAATGTGTTCGTGTCGAGATTAAAAAGGCGGTATCCGTTGTGGTGGGGAGGATATTCCAAAAACACACAAGGGACACCGCGGGGGTTGAAATTTGTCGCGGTCGACACGGAATGTCTAAGCATAGCAGAGACATCCAAAAACACGTAAGATTTTGTAATTTGGGGCTCGGTGATAAAGGCGTTCAAAAGGTGAGACATTTTTAAAAAATTTTGTGGGAGTGCGATTAATAAGATAAACCGCTGTTAAGACATACTCACCCCAAAATTTGATGGGAAGATGGGCTTGGAAACATAAGCAGCGTGCCACATTTAATAGGTGACGATGCTTATATTCAGTAACGCCATTTTGTTGAGGGGTATCAACACAAGTGAGTTCTTGTAAAATTCCATTATCATTAAATAATTTTTGAATGGGACGAGATAGAAATTTGGAGCCGTTATCAGAACGGAAAAATTTAACTCGGGCATTGAATTGTGTTCTGACCATGTTGAGAAAAAAATCGATTTTGTAAAAAGCATCTGATTTGTAACGCAATAAATACACCCAAGTAGTACGCATGCAATCATCAACAATTGTAAGAAAATAACGTGCCCCACATGTTGAAGGAGTATGATAGCCACCCCAAATGTCAATAAATATACGATCAAACGGAACAACACTTTTATTGAGAATAATTTCAAAAGGTAATCTAGTATGTTTCCCATGCAAACAGGCGTCACAAGGACAAGCATTATTAGTAGGGTTTTTAACAAGAGAACGAGGTAAACTAACAGGTGCGGGATGACCTAATCTTTGGTGCCATAGGGTGGAGTCATCGGTTGGAGCTGTGAGGGCAGTGGAAGGTGGTGTGCGGAGGTAGTACAAGTCATTGCGTGCCTCAACCGCTCCAATCACAGTCTTCGCCTTAAGGTCCTGAAATAGGGCAGAAAGTAGGAAAAAAGAAAACAATGCACTTAAGGTCACGGCATAATTTTTGTACAGATAATAAATTGAAACAAAAACTAGGGACACGCGATACATCAAAAAGAGTAATGGAAGGGGTGACCGTTATAGTTCTTGTATGAGAGACAACATGAATAGAGCCAGAGGCGGACCGGATTGGCAAAATTTGATCGGTAACTGTATATGAGTTAAAAAGGGATAGATGGGGCATCATGTGAGAGGAAGCCCCACTATCAATAATCCAATCATGTGAAATAAAATTGGTATTACCCGAAAAAAATGCAGATGGATGTTCGTAAAAATCATGTGCTTAGGATGCTTCGGCGGGGCTCAAGTGGGGATTGAAATTCATGACGGACGATTGTGCTGCATAATTGGGCTGGTTAGATGGTGGACGCGAGGGTCGGTTGAAGAACCAATCGGGGTACCCAATGAGTTGAAAACAACCTGACTAGTGGTGACCTGTCTGGTTGCAATGTGTACAGTAGGCATTGGGATCTTTGCTTCCGCGAGTGTGCGGTTCCTGCTGGATGTCCCCTCGTGGAGGATAAGTCCCACCGCGGCTATCTCCCGATGGCTGATTGGAACGAGTTATAGGTAGTTGCCGAGGGAATTGTTGTTGTCGGATTGGAGGGCCTACATAGGGAGGCTGCCGTGCTTGAGGAGAGTTGAAGTTTTTGGGTTAGTTTTGTTGGTAGGGCCGCTAGTCATGAGAGTTCCGCCGTTGGTTATTGTTAGAGATGGACCGAGACGGTTGAGGCCCAAACCTCTGACTCATCATTGCGGAGTCCGCCTGGATTGGTTGAGTAGTCGTTGGAGGCATCTTGGTTTGTTCTTCTGAGATCAATAAGCCGTAGACCTTCCCAATGTCGGGGAGCGGGTCCATGGCAAGGATATGAGTGTGAAGGACATGGTAGGGTTCATTGAGGCCCATTAAGAGTTGATAGACTCGTTCGTTTAACAGCCATGTTTGCCATGGAGCAGTGGTGTTGCATGTGTAGTTGTTGCATGTGCAGGCTGGAAGGGGAGTGATTGATTGCATCAAGTTGGTCCCAAAGAGTTTTGAACTTGTTGTAATAGTTGGTAATGTCGAGATTAACTTGTTGGAGATTGGTAATCTCCTTCTGAATTTTGAAGATGGTGGCATTGTTGCCTTGGGTAAATCTGAACTCAAGATCACGCCATAGCTCGTACGGTGTGCGGCAACTTGTTAGGCTTGGAGTGATGGTGTTGCTGATGCTGTTCAATAATCATGAGAGGACCATTGTAGAAACTCATTTCCACAGAGGTTGAATATTGGGATCTGCGGGACAGGGTAGGGTGTTATCAATGAAACCCAACTTATTTTTGGCACAAGGGGCCATCGTGATTGAACGGCTCCAGGACCCATAGTTGGTATGGGTTAGGGCAATATCAACAAGAGGGGTGCGGGGGTGATCGGCTGAATGAAGAAAGTAAGGAGAAGAGAGATCAGAAATAAGTTTCTAAACCTTTTCTTGTGCCTCAACCATGTCGGTAAAGATGACTTTGAGGCTGAAGCTATCGAGTTCTTCCAGTTCTGTGGTGGGTTTAATTTTGTGGGGAAGGCAGAGTAAGAGAACGTAGACCACGCTCTTATACCATGTTAAATTGTGTATTTGGTATTGGAATCAATTGTTTCTCATTGAAAAATAAAGTCAGGATACAACCACACATATATAGGAAAATGACACAACCTATTAGGAAAGAATAAATATGAAAAGAGAATGATTATACGCAATCCCGAGATTATGGAATTGAGATCCTGATTGATTGTTTCATTGTGCGGTGCTAATTGATAGTTGCCTTCTTTTGCATAGTGTCCTTTTTGCACAAAACTAGTATATACAATGGAAGTGAATGAGAAGTGCGACGTTTACAGTTTTGGGGTGCTAACACTGGAAGTGATTATGGGGAAGCATCCGGGCGATCTCATATCATCTCTATCATTATCATCATCTGCATTGTCATCATCTAATGGACAGGCAATTTTGTTGAAGGACGTGTTGGATCAACGCCTCCCGCATCCTAAAGATCAAGTGGCAGAACTGGTAGTGGTTGCTGCGAAATTAGCATCTGCGTGCTTGAATGCTAGTCCAGTGTATCGACCAACCATGCAACAAGTTGCTAGGAAGCTGTCAAGTCCAAGGCAATCTTTGCAAATTGAGTTCCACCTGATTACATTAGGAGATCTTCTTGGTACCAAGTGCTTCACTTCTTGAGTTTCCTTGGACTTCAGCTCTTGTTGATATTTTTAAACGCCGGTTTTTATTTTTATTTGTATTTTGACGACTTTTCAATTTCACCCTTGTTTAGTGTGCTTTCTACAATCTTTTGTGCTTTGTTGATGTGGAATATCAAGATATGATGTAAAATAGACTTTCATTCAATAAAGGGTAAATTTCACTGATCTCCCCTGATATTTCTGAAGAAAAAGGAGACCTCCCTTTTAGTTTCTGAAAATGCACTGATCTCATATAAGAAAAAGGAGACCTCCCAAACTACTTTCGTATCCTCCTCTTTAGTTATATGCCAATAATTACTTAAGAAAGAAACGAAGGGTGAATGAACAAAAAGAGTTATCGGTAATTTTTGGTTAGTTTGAAGATAGAAAAGGGGGTGAATGTACATGCCTCTTCCTTGCAGACTCTTTTTGAAAAAACCAAACTTACACCTAGACCTTTTGCTTCTCTTGTTAAGGATGAAAGAATCCTTTACCAATCCAAAGTTTGTAAGAAGGTGAAAATGATCCGTTGTACGCTCACAAAGATGGTCTTCGATGTCTTTGAGCTACCGGAATCCAACCACCATTTCCTCCTCTTGAAACGCCGCAATGGTTCCACCCTTGACCTGGATCTCTATCAAGTGTGCCTTCTTCTGCTTCAATCCCTTCATTTTCGTAATCTGCGATGTCCCACAATCACAATGAGCATACTGTAAACCAAGTGTCTCAAGAAATGCTAGAGTGAAAAGGCTTCCTGCAAGCACAAAAATACAGAGCAAATGAAGTAATGTCACACAGATGTTGAAGCACGACATCAGAATGTACATTAAAACTTAACCAGAAGGTTTAAAATTCGACAAGGAAATAGGATATGGGGCTCTTAACATTGCATAATTGCATCCAATTCAAAGTGACTATATTTCCTACGGGCAACACTGTGTCTGTCAAAGTGACTTATTAGTTTGTTTTTATTCAAAAAATAATAATCGCATTTGTTAGTTTTGTGTCAAAATTTTATGAATTATTGATTCTTCTCGGAGAGAGGAATCAGAAAAGTAAAAATTATGATCAAATTTTGAAATTTTGTTAATAAAAACAAAAATAAGTCAAAAAATCTAAAATGCAAAAAAATTGATCCTATGTCAATGATTAATGAATTCCTCTTGCCAACCAATAAAAAAAAAACTCCTAGTACTATATTTGAGCTTAAGCAGCCAATAAGAAATTCCGTCAGTCAAGTTAGATATATTAGCTTGACTTGTAGAGTCAAGTCTATAGCATAACATAACCTTGAAGAAACGGTAACATTTGGCGGGCGAGAAATACAAGATACTTTAATGGGGATGAGATGTCGTTCCCAAAAATTAATTCTTTTTCTTTCTAATTTGTTTAGTTGGGAGTCGAGGGAAAGCAATCCTTCCCATGATCAGTTTCTTGACATGTTAAATATATATTTCTGGTGCTTAGAATTGCATATAGGCTCTCTAGACTGACGGAGTATATTTTTTTGGCCTTTTTTTTTCCTTTGCTTTCTTTTGTCCATGGGTGCTATCTCTTTGATATCTTTTCAAAAAAATTAATATTACTTATCTAAAAAGAGAGATAACAATTGTATATTTCTCTTCTTAAGTGTGGAAAGAAATTGAACTGAATGATTATGTTTATTTTCAGTTCAATTAAAAAGAGGGGACCATAACTATCTCAATAATTCGTGGTTACATTAGTCACCGATTTAATGGGTGGGGAAATGATTCACAATACTTGTACATCGTAGGCCATGATCTTGCGCGAGAATATTCAAACCTGCAAAGAATTCTCCAAGTGATAAAAATATGAAAAAACAGCAATGAGTGATTCCAAGTCTAGATGCATGCATCTTTCGACTTGAATTCCAGCCACCTGCATGATTCCGATTGATAAGGCAGTTGAATTGTTCGCGACATTTAGGTTCAGCGTGCTGTATTTTGAATTCCACGACTTTGTTACTACACTC
The DNA here is from genome assembly GCF_030253575.1 of Rhododendron vialii. Taxonomy (NCBI): domain Eukaryota; kingdom Viridiplantae; phylum Streptophyta; class Magnoliopsida; order Ericales; family Ericaceae; genus Rhododendron; species Rhododendron vialii. The sequence continues at coordinate 25,206,454 of NC_080567.1, read as the reverse complement.
CACTTTATTTTCAAATAAAGGGAAAACAGATCGTAAGAAAGTTTTGGTTTGAATACGATTTTACCTCATTGTTGGTCCAAATAGCAACCCGGGGGGGTGAATTGGGTATCTCAAATATAACGCGAAATTTTAAAAAACTAATTGCAACTACAATTCCAATTTCAATGATATACTATTCTACTCATGCAATATTGATATGCAAAACGGAAAGTAAAGAGAGTAGGGAAGAAAGAATCGAACGCAAGGATTTATAGTGATTCGGTCTGCAACTTCACGGTCTAGTCCACTCCCCAAGTGTCCAACTTGGAATTTGCTGCACTATCTCCAATAGTTACAATCCTTCTAGCTTCGCGGGTGCTAGACAACCTTTACAACGAACAATTTATCCCCAATCGCTCCGACTAATTTTGACTCCGGTGCTAATCACACCTAACCCAACTAGTTTTGACTCCGGTGCTAGTAACACCTAACCACCAAGTGATTTTCTCTCCAAAATCACTCACAAGAGTATGAATAAGGGTGTACAATCCCTTTTACAATGAAGATCAAAATAAGAGCTCTAGCTCTCACACAAGTGTATGGATATCAAGATCTAGAATCGTGCATGATGAGGTCGATCACTGTATGCCTTAGAGTATTTCGGTGAGGCTCCCTTTTTTTTTCTTTTCTTCCTCTGTCTTGAATATATGCTTCCAGAATTGAATGTTAGAGGCACGCCATCATATACGGAAAATTATCCCATACATGTAGTTTCCATTTCTTTTGCACTGGCCATTAGAACCAAAATCAATCAACACAAATTCACCCCTTTTTGCACTAGCCTTTAGAATCAATTTAGGTACCAATCAACCATTGTAGTTTCCATTTCTTTGCCACTGAAATGTGCAAGACATTTGTAACTTGGGAACTTACATTAGCCGTTGGAAATTGAATCTCACAAAATAATCCAGCTAATAATTGCTCCCATTTGAATAATTCTCTAGCCAATTAAGTTAGGAGAAGATTTGTCCTTAATCCAATTAAGTTAGGAGAAGATTTGTCCTTAATCTTCCTCCTTTCAATTTATCTTGACTATTGAAGATAGTAATTTGGTGTAGCAATCTTCCGTGTGTCCTTCAACCAAATCCTCCAAAATAAACATTAATTCAAATGAGTACCAAATATCACAATATTAATTATATTTCTCCATCCATAAAATATATTTTGTTATCATCAAAATATATAGGGTATTCATAGAAACCTTTGGGCTAACAATGTTGTTCCAAACAGTACTGTTACTAGGCAATAACAAGTACCTATGTAACCAGCTGACAATTGCTACAACAAATACTTCCATGTAGAAATAGCAAAATCTGGTGATATAAGCACAACGAAAACAAGCTAGGCACTAGCTATACCCTGTACATGGAATCCTGTGATTAGAGTGACCTCTAACAATAACAAAAACAAACTACTGTAGAGGATTTCGAGTTCCTTGGCAATTTTAAGCATAGAACTTTACACCCTGAAAAGAATGTCGACGGTAGTTTGAGAAAGTGCTGGTCGATTTCACTAGATATTGTTGCAAGCTAAACAGCCTTTCAACATGCTCCATTCTTGGCATGATGAACAATATTGAAGAATAATGCCGGAAGGGATAAGTTAGTCACGATTTAGAACGTACTTGCACTTCCGGATAATCGTTCACATGGAATACAGTCATGGGATTTCTTTTCCCTGCTCAAGAGTAACGAGAAACCAAGGCAAGAGAGGAGTATGGAGTTGTGATTGAAGAAAAACACGGGAAAAAAAATTGTACTGTGCTCGGATATATTAAAGATCTGTGGAGGGGATTGTTGATGGAAAAGAAGAGGTTATGGATTTGCCTACACAAATTCAAGGTGCGCTCCACACACAGCCTAAAGGAGCTGTTATTTTCAAATGGAAATCTATGGCCGAAGCAGCGAAGTCAAGTCTTTGCATCAGAAGTTTGTGCAAATTACCTATACTATGGTGCACTGATAACGACGAAGGGAGGAATCTAGGGACGGAGCTGTGTTCAAGGGTGGGGTGCCAACGGCCATGGCACCTGGTAGCTTTCAGATTACATGACCCATGCATGTATATTTCTTACAAAGACTAGTCTACCATGTGATGGGACCCACAATGGCATCTTAGTACTTCCGTAATTCGAGCAATACTGTGAAAATAAACCGTCTTTTTTGGGCATGCATCAGAAGCTGATAGTGCAGGGCTTCATGTCCTGTTTGCTTCCCTTTATTCTTGTAATCCTTTGTTTGCTGTTTTTGTTTTGGGTTTCTATTGGTTGGTTTCTTTCCAACTTTTTAGAGTCTAGGGTGGCATATGATTATTGGATTTGGAGGGCCCACTTGATTGGGATGCTAGCTTTCTTGATGTGATGCCGTCATGCCTGTGGTCCTTTCTTTTTAATCATTGTGATCCTATGTCAATGATTAATGAATTCCTTTTGCCTAAACTCCTATAGTACGATATTTTAGCTTAAGCTAGCCAATAAGAAATTCCGTCAGTCAAGTTAGATTTATTAGCTTGATTTGTAGAGTCAAGTCTATAGCATAGCATAACATAACCTTGAAGAAATCGTAACATTTGGCGGGCGAGAAATCCAAGATATTTTAATGGGGATGAGATGTCGTTACCAAAAATTAAGAGTCTTTTACTTTCTAATTTGTTTAGTTGGGAGTCGAGGGAAACCAATCCTTCCCTTGATCAATTTCTTGACATCTTAAATATATATTTCTGGTGCTTAGAATTGCATATAGGCTCTCTAGACAGAGTATATTTTTTTTGGCCTTTTTTATTTTCCATCCTTTTGTACATGGGTGGTATCCTTTTGATGTCTTTTCAGAAAAAAAAAAAAACTACTAATCAAAAAAGAGAGAGATAGCAATTGTATATTTCCCTGTATAGTTTTCTTTGTTAGATACTGGTTGTTTTGTGGTTGTATTTGTTGGTTGTTGTATGGGATTCCATCCCTAGGCATTGATTTTTGTGGTTGAACTTAATCAGATTCTCACTTATCAAAAAAAAAAAATTGGGGGACCATAACTATCTCAATAATTCTTGGTAACATTATTGAACAATAGTGATAGCAGGGGTGGCATTTACTAGGTGGGGATGGCATTTACTAGGTGGGGAAATGATTCACAATACTCGTACATCGTAGGCCATGATCTTGCATGAAAATATTCAAACCTGCAAAGAATTCTCCAAGTGATAATAATAGTATCAAAAAATCGGCAATGAGTGATTCCAAGTTCAGATGCATGCATCTTTTGACTTGAATTCCAGCCACCTGCGTGATTCCGATTGATATGGCAGTTGAATTGTCCTCGACATTTAGGCTCGGCGTGCTGTATTTTGAATTCCACGACTTTATCACTATGCTCCACTTTATTTTCAAGGAAAGGGAAAAAGATCGTAAGAAAGTTTTGGTTTGAAAACGATTGTCCCTCATGTTGTTCCAAACAGTAGTGTTATTAGGCAATAACAAGTTTTGGTTTGAAAACGATTGTCCCTCATGTTGTTCCAAACAGTAGTGTTATTAGGCAATAACAAGTACCTATGTAACAAGCAGACAATTGCTTTCCTAGAAAGTACACAAGAGAAACAAGGCACTAGCTATACCCTGCACATGGAATCCTGTTATTACGGTGACCTCTAACACTAACAAAACAAACTACTGCAGTGGATTTCGAGTTCCTTGGCGATTTTAAGCACAGAGCTTTACACCCTGAAAAGAATGCTGACAGTAGCTTAAGAAAGTGCTGGTGGATTTCAGTAGATGTTGCAAGCTAAACTGCCTTTCAACATGCTCCATTCTTGGCATAATGACCAATATCGAAGAATAATGCCGGAAGGGATAAGTTGGTCACGATTTAGAACGTACTTGCACTTCCGGATAATTGTTTACATGGAATATGGTTATTTGATTTCTTTTCCCTGCTCAAGAGTAATGAGAAACCAAGGCAAGAGAGGAGTTTAGATCTTTTCCCTGCAGTGTGCAGTGTGTGTGGGTGTGTATATGGGTGTGCATGTGGGTGCGGAGGTAGCACAACTCTTCCATGATTTATTAGCTTGACCGGTAGAGTCAAGTCTGTATCACAGAATGCTCTTGAAGAAATGGCAAGACTTGTATTTCTCTTCCTGAATCATGAGTGTTGAAAGCAATTGAAATGAATTCTCATGTTCATTTGCACTTCAAACAATAAGGGACCACAACAGTACCACTAATACGCGGTAACATCATATTTTGGGTAAAAACGCGGTATCATTATTGAACAGTAGTGATTGAAGGACCCGAAAGTTCTCAGTCTATGGTTGGCATTTAGTTACGATTTTCCTTCTCCTCAATGCACATCATACTAGTATTTATGTTCGATCTGAAATTACTGAAGGAAAACAAGAACCCAAAAAACAAGCACAAAAGATAATAATGTGTGCACACGCACAAGGGCTCTTTCGGCAAAGATGAGGCCGGCCAAATATGACCATAGAAGTGACTCTTTCCGCACCACGTAACATGTTTCTCATTCTTTTTTTTTTCATTTCTTTCTTTGATGAACTGTGAGATAGTACCATGTAACATGTTTCTCATTCTTTTTTCTTCTTTCCCTAGTACTCCCTTCCACCCCACCAACGTGATGAAGGCTACCATTGCTAGTCCGTCCCAAAATTTTTGGTCTTTTTCGATATTCGTACCGTTCTTTAAACTCTTATATCTTTTAATTTATGATATTTTTTATAATTTTAAAAATTTTGTATTATAGATTTAATTGAGAACTATCAAACAGATCCATATCGCATATTTTTAGAGATTCATATTAGAAGATATAAGAATTTAAAGAACGACACGAATATTGAAAAAGTCCAAAGATTTTGAAACGGAAGGAGTACATTAATTTGCTAGATAGTTGTCTGTCGATCTGATGTGACAGCCCACTCTGTTTCAACGTTTGCATTCATGGTCCTCCCTACATATGTAAACTTTTGCAGTATCCTACTTCCTCTGTCCCATAATATTTGTCCGGTCCGCAAAACGGAGACTTAAAAATAATACAATTTTTGTAAGAAAAATTGAAAAAAAATTCAACAATTTACTAGATCTTGACGAGTTCTTTAAACTTATGAAAAAAATTTGAATTTTTTCTTGAAAGAAATACATTATTTTATAGTCCTCGTTTTGCGGACCGGACAAATATTATAGGACGGAGGGAGTAGTACAAAACGTGCTTCTGCATCTATCGTCAATTATGTTTGTTAGGACGTAAAATATTTTCAGGTAAAATATTTTATCCATTTTCTATTGTACGTTTGGCTAGAAAAAGAAGGGAGAAAATATTTTCAAGGTAAAACATTTTACACCAACGGGATGAAATGGCCGTAAGTCATTTTTATATTTCACCACTAATGGTCTGACATTTCCCAAAATCACTTACATATTTCATTCCCTTCTTCTCCCGAATCACATTAGATCCAAAATGAGAAAGGAGGAAGGGAGAGAGAAAGAGCTTACTTGATTAAAATATTTCAAAAATCTGCCATTGTTTTGAAAAATATTTTTCATGTGCCAACCAAATACCGAAAAATAAAAATTTAAAGTTTGTTTTCTAAAAAAATATTTTACATGAAAAACATTTTACATCGAAACAAACGGAGCCTCATGAGTGCTAAATTTTGATTCCTTCCCCTTTAAACAATGGAATCAAAATGGGAAGTAATTTGTAGCTACATTTGTTGGCATGTGCAAGAAGTTGTCAACTGAATTTGATGGTCAGTTAATAATACGGAATTTTTACACCAAGACCATGCGTACAGGAGGAACCCAAAAAGGAAAAAGAAAAAGAAAAAAAGGAGCTATGAGAATATTCAAACTAACCAAGAAATCCGTTTTGTGTGATTGGATGGCACCATTATCTTTAGACTTGTGCAAGTAGTTAAGCATGTTACATATTGTTTATACCCGTTTTGGCATTCAGTTCTAGGCAAGAGTTGAAAGGCCATTTAATTATCTTTTAATTAAATTGGGCCAAAACATAGAGATGTATTGGGTTAAAATTAATGGGCCAAGACAGGGATAATTGGGCCTAATTAATTTTAGTTCGATTTGGGCTCGAGTTTGAGAGCCGTGGGTCTATTTGCAAAAAGAATTCAGTCGGCCCATGACTTATTTAAATTCGATAGGTGTTTTTATGGGTTGAATGCATTATAAGACCATTTAATTTGATTAAGTGGCCCATTATCCAAGAGACCCACGGAAAAAGGGATGAGGTGGCCCACTACTTGGCCATTACTCACGGAAATAGGGAGTGGAAGAGAAATACATGGCCCATTATTTTCTCAACTACCCATAATCAAGAATTAACGTATGGGTAATTAGTTTTTCACTTCCAGCAAAACCTCCCACGATGGAAAAAGCACATGTGCATACATCCCACAACCGTTGCATCATGGAGAGGGAATCGGGAGACATGGGACACGTGTCATCACGAGAAGAGGACAACAAGCTCCTTGCATGCAAAAAATTCGAAGACTCTTGGCCTATAAATACTAGAAGATAAGAAGAAAAAAAGGTTCCCACACCAGTCAAGCTCAACGCTTAAAAAATCAAAGCCTTCTCAGTGAAACAATTATCTCACTTCTCTCTCATTTGCTCAATTATTTCACCAAGTAGTTAGAGTTTTCTATCTCTCTTGTACCCCAACTTTATTATTACGACATAATAAAGTTATTCATATCTCTCTTGTATCCCCGACCTTATTATTACGATATAATAAAGTCATTCTACGTTGCTACTTCTTTTCCTACACGGTTAAGAAATTATTAAGTCTTCGCTCGTAGAGGCAAAACCACGAACCAACACTGCAATCCAGCCTTTAGGTTTGCAGCAGTATCGCCCTCACGGTGAAGAAGTCAGAAAAGGGACGCTCAGCCCTTCACGTTAGACGCGACAAGTTTTGGCACGCTCACTCAGTCCTTGAGCCATTTCGGAGCCGAACATCTTTTTGGCATGCCCGGTGAGACTCTAATCGTCTAAGGGTTTTATCATGGTTAGGAAACCGCAGCAACAACCGGATCCACCCATCCCGAATCCACCACAGAGTCCTGAGGGAGTGGCAGTCGACGTGCCATTACTCGAGGAAGCTTGTCCTCAGATCAGCGCCCAAGATCTTAGCGACGCTACCGACAGCGTCAAAAATTATATGTTCATGGCAGGATGTGAGATCTCCCACAACGTTACTCAGTCAATCTCGTAATCGTTCACTCAGTCCTTTGAACCTCTGACCATAGCAGTCAACAAAATGGTTGCTACGCTTACAGAGAGGCTACCGCTCGTTCTTCAGCAGCAGGGCTTTCCACAGTTTGGTGTCTTTGGCAACGGTCAAGTCCAAGCTGGCTTATTGGGGGTTCCTCCCCCTCCTCAGACATTTTACCATGCCACTTCGTCTAATAGCCTTGCACTCGGGGGGCAAAAAGAGAAGGGAGTCATGATTGGAGGAGCTTCGACGCCTCCGAATAACGATCAAAGGTTTATTTTGGTCGAGGACCAGAACAAGCTTGACAAGTCTGACAAGACAGACAGAAGGCCTTTGCAAGGAGGCCAGGGCTCTGGAAAGGACAAAGGAGTTACACGTACTCCTCAGAACTCTGATACTCGGGGGGCAAGTCCAGCCCAGAACCAGCAGGCACAAGAGGCGCACCCACAGCCGCCTCCTGAGCCAGACCTAGTCATGGGAAGGGATCAAGTCTTGAACCTGGTCCAGGAGCAGTTAGGACCTGGTTTCAGACCTTTGGGAAGGCCAATGTATAGGAAGCCTCATACCGAGGAGGTGGACAATACCCCTTTCCCAAAGGGTTATAGAGTCCCAGAATTTTAGACCTTCAATGGTGAGAGCATGCAGTCAACGGTGAAGCACATTGCCAGGTTTCAAGTTTCATGTGGAGAGGCTGGAACCATTGATGCACTGAAGTTGAGGCTTTTTCCCAATTCTCTTACTAGGACAGCCTTCACTTGGTACATCAACTTGCCACCTAACTCGGTGCAGACCTGGGCACAGTTGGAAGAGATGTTTCACCAACAGTTCTACAGGGTAGAACCAAAAGTGACGTTGGCGGACCTGTCATGCTATCGTCAAACCCATCTAGAGTCTGTGGAGTCCTACCTCTTACGTTTCAAAATTGCTCGATTCAAATGCAAGATAGTCCTTCCTGAGGCCGAATACGTGCGTATAGCATTAAACGGCCTAGGCTTTGAAATGAAGAAGAAGTTTTATGGAACGGAGTTCAGAAACCTGTTCGAATTATCTTCTAAGGCTTCTCATTATGAAATTTTTTTGGCGGAAGAGCAAGACAGGAAGACGGCATCCAAATGGACGTATTACCGCGACCCTAATTACGAGGTTGCTGCAGTGGAAGCAGAGGCAGACCCAGACGTGGTAGTGGCTGAAATCATCAACAAAAAGCCATACGTTTGCAAGGCCTTTATCAAGATGGAGCCCACAAAACAGCCAGCCCAGAGCACTTTCAATAAGTCAACCAAGACCTATACATTCGACGTGGGTAGGGCTGAAGCTATCTTTGATCAACTCTTAGCCGACAAGCTGCTCAGATTGCCCTTTGGTCACAAGATTCCAACTCCGAAAGAACTGAAGGGCAAAGAGTATTGTAAGTATCACAATTCTTGGAGTCATACTATTAATAACTGCATAGTATTTAGAAATGATATCCAGGACAAAATTGAGCGGGGAGAGTTCAAATTCCCCAAGAAAGACAAGCAGCCCATGGGGGTGGATGGCAATCCCTTTCCTTCAGGGCTGAGTACAAATATGGTCTCCGTCAACATGAGGGACATGCCTAGGACTGTTCCTATGCAGAAGATAAGTTTGGAAGCCCCTTCCAAAGCAGTCTATAAATCCAGCTCAGGCAGGTATTAGGATCCTTATTATGATGAAGGTGATGTTAGGACTGAGCGGGTTAGAAGGTTCGAAAAACTGAACTCTTGGTGGTCCACACCTTCGGGAGTGAAGAAACCAGAGAAACCAACTTGTTCCATGGTGTGCACAGAGTGTGGACATCATGCCAGTCCTAGCAAGCCAATCCTGAAAAGCATTATTGTGGGAAGGGCTGAACCAAGTCCTAAGGAGCCACGTAGGTTTAAAGGAAGAAGGGTTGTACGCGAATCTGTGTTCAACCGAATTCAGCCAGGGTTGGTTGAAATTGAAGATGAGCTTGTCACCTTGAGGATATCTGCTCCTTCCAGGGATAAAACCAAGGGCTGTGAGACTTCCAGTCACTCCTCTAGATGAGTGGCATAGGGTTGAACATCCAAAGTTTCCTTCTGAACCTCCACCTTTATCTCGATCTCAGAAAAGGCGTCGCCAACGATTCAGGCAGGCAGCTAGAAAGGCTGATGAAAAAATAGATCTACTGGACGACCCAATGATTGAAGACGACCCCACAGAAGAAACGAAGGTGGAAGTCCTGGTAAAAGGGCCTGTGGTTGAAAAAATTAAGTTTAAAAGAGTATACAAGCCCTTGGAAAGGATTGTGGAAGAGACTATCATCGAGCCTCCTCCAAAGACTTTACCTAAGAAGCAAGCACCCTCGGGAAAGACATACAAAGAGGCTCTTACCCAACTGCCTGCGAAACAAGCCGCTGTATCCAAGAAACAACCTCTCTTGGAAAGAACTTTTGAAGAAGCTAGGATTTAGTCTTCACCGAGACAAGTCACTTTGACCCAAAAGACAGCCCTTGAACCAAGGAGGAAGCAAGCCGAAGTTGAATCCACAGGCTAAGGTGTTTGTGCCTAGACAGAGTCATAACATGCAATGCAACATGGTCGTGTTCTTACCAGTAGATCTGAAAGCCAAGGACAACACTCCAACAATCATGGAAGGAGATGTTGTATAGATGGGGCAGACAGCGGAGATTTTAATTGAGTCCTTCTCTGTAGGACTGAATGGGCCTTCAGTGATCGTGCTGAAGGATGAGACCGAAGAGAAGAATGAAGATCGTGCAGGTAGCGTGATCTTTGAGAGGACGAGTCCCACGATGAACAAACACATCAAGCCCTTGTACATTGCTGGTTGCCTTGATGGGATGCCAGTGAACCGTATCCTGGTAGACAACGGTTCAGCAGCCAATCTCATTCCTAAGGCCATGATGCAGAGGCTCGGGAAGACTGATCAAGACCTGGTTTCATGTAATGCCACCTTGACAGACTTCACTGGGAAGAAGACAGCATGCCAAGGTATTTTGATCATGAATTTAACAATAGGGTCTAAGACTTAACAACACCTTTCTTTGTTGTTAATTCACACTCTTCCTTCAATGTTCTACTGGGGAGAGATTGGATTCATTCCTGTCTAGCGGTCCCCTCAACCCTTCACCAATGTCTTATTTTTTGGAATCAAGACGATGTGGAGGTAATATGGGCTGACCGTAGACCATTCAAGGCCTCTACTAACCATGCTGAGGCCCACCTATATGATGAAGGGGTTGGTCCAATGAAGGTGGCAGGCCTTGACAAGTATGACCACCACAGAATAGCCCCCATTCATAACAAGTCAGCTGAAGAAGTGAAGGCACTTTTTCAAGAATTAATCGGTTCAATGATTACGGAGTCAAGCAGGCCGATTATAGCTTCATCCAAACACCCTTCTCAATGTCAGTAAGCCCTTCAAAAGCAAAGAAACATGTGGCCATTCGGACCACATTGTCAAAGTTTGAAGCCTATTCACTAGAGAAGAGGCTGATGGGAAATCAAGAGTCTTGAGGAAGATTTTTCAGCCTGCGCGGCCGAAGTAATCAACGAAGACGAAAACCTGGTTGAAGATCTTGATGAAATCCGCCTGAAAGACCTTGAAGCAGCCCCAGCCAAGTTGGATGATTTAAAGGCTGACGTGCAAGATCCTTTAGAAGAAGTTAATTTGGGAGATTCAGAGAATCCCAAACTTGTATATATTAGTCAACTTCTGCCAGAGGACGTGAAGGAAAAGTTCATCCAGCTCTTAGGGGAATTCAAGTCCTATTTTGCTTGGACTTATGAAGAGCTGCCAGGTCTGTCCAGAGACCTAGTGGAGCACAAGTTGCCTATACAACCAGAATTCAGACCTTTCAAACAACCGCCAAAGAAGATGTCCAATGAGGTTTACTTATAGGTCAAAGATGAGATCGAACGCCTTTTCAATGCTAGGTTCATACGCACAGCCAGCTATGTTACTTGGCTCTCTAATATTGTGCCGGTCCTTAAGAAGAACGGCAAGGTCAGAGTGTGTGTAGACTTCAGAAACTTGAACTTGGCTTCCCCAAAGGACGAGTATCCAATGCCAGTCGTAGATCAGTTGGTAGATGGAGCTTCTGGTCACAAGGTCTTGTCCTTCATGGACGGGCATTTTGGCTATAATCAAATCTTTATCGACGAGGCCGAAACGGCTAAGATCGCTTTTAGGTGTCCTGGAGCCCTAGGAACCTTTGAGTGGGTCGTAATGTCCTTCGGCCTAAAGAATGCTGGTGCTTCGTTCTAGCGAGCGATGAACGCCATATTTCATGATTTCATTGGCCATTTCATGGAGATCTACATTGATGATATCGTGGTCAAGTCTCAATCCTATGATGAACATTTGGAACATTTGAGGAAGTCTTTCTTGAGAATGCAACAGTTTGATTTAAAAGTAAACCCCTTGAAATGTGCCTTCGGAGTCTCCGCAGGCAAGTTCCTTGGATTCATGGTCCACAACAGAGGGATTGAAGTTGACAAGGACAAGGCCAAAGCAATCATGGAAGCGAAGCCTCCTACCACCAAGAAGGAGTTGCAGAAGCTCTTGGGTTCATTCAACTTCTTGAGAAGGTTTATCTCAAACCTAGCTAGAAGGGTTCAAGTCTTTTCTCCACTCTTGAAGCTGAAGGAGCATGACGCTTTTGTTTGGGAGGCAAACCATCAAAAGGCCTTTGATGAGATCAAAGGCTATTTAGCAACGGCTCCAGTCCTTATGCCTCTCATCAAGAATAGGCCGTTGAAGCTCTACATCTCAGCAGCTGAAGGTTCTATTGGAGGCCTTTTGGCTCAAGATAACGCTCTAGGAAAGGAACAGACAGTTTATTATTTGAGTAGGTTATTGACTCCTTGTGAAAGGAGATACACTCCTATTGAAAAAAGATTTGTCTTGCCTTGTACTTTTCAGCAATAAAATTGAGGCACTACATGCTTCCTGTTTTGGTTTACATTATGAGTAAAACAGACCTAGTTAATACTTGCTTTCTCGGCCAATCATGAGAGGCCGAATCGGCAAATGGTCTTTAGTTCTAATGGAGTTTAGTTTTCAATACGTTCCTCAAAAGGCTGTAAAGGGCCAGGCCTTAGCGGATTTTCTTACTGATCATCCATGCGTGGATATCGGCGATGAGTCTGAGATAAGTCTGAACGCCCTTGAAATATCACTTACTCCTTGGACACTGCTCTTTGACGGATCAAGGACTCAGCAGGCCTTAGGCTGTGGAGTAATTATTATTTCTCCTCAAGGCCTGAGGACTGAATTGTCCTTTCAATTTGATTTCTCATGTACAAATAACCAAACTGAATGCGAAGCAGTTGTTATAGGCCTTGAGATCCTAATAGATCTAGAGGCCAGAGAAGTAAAGATTATTGGGAATTCAAATCTTGTAATTGATCACTTGGCGGGAACGTTCAAATGCTATAGTGAGGACTTGGCTCCTTATTATATGGCAGCAGTGCAATTAATTCAAGATTTTGATAATGTAACTGTCAAACACATTGCAAGAAGTATGAACACTGAAACCAACAGCTTGGCTCAAGCCTTAACAGATCTGAAGCTAGCTTTAGAAACAATCCACAAGATCATCACAGTCCAAAAGAGGTTGTTACCTTCTGTTAGAAGAAGAGGTCTAGGACTGGAGGTATTTACTTCTGACTTCACAGGTGAAGAATCAGATGATGAACCAGAGAATGATTGGCGTACACCTATTATTTCTTTCCTCAAGAGGCCCCATCGTAGAACCTCTAGGAAGGTAAGGAGAAGGGCTATGAGCTATATCCTCGTGGGCGATGAATTATACAAGAAAAGTTTTGAGGATGATTTACTTTTAAGGTGTTTAGGGCACCCCGAGGCCATGAGGGTCATGAGTGAAGTCCATGAAGGAATCTGTGGAGCTCATCAATCAGGGATAAAGATGAGATGGCAAATCAAAAGGTATGGATACTATTGGCCAACCATTTTAGAGGATTGCATTCGTTTTTCTAAAGGATGTCAACCATGCCAAGCTCATGGTCCAATCCAGTGTGTTCCTGCAGCTGATTATCATGCTGTGGTCAAACCTTGGCTATTTAGAGGTTGGGCCCTTGACGTAATTCGAAAAATTTATCCGCCCTCTTCAGGAAATCATACTTACATCTTGGTAGCCACAGACTATTTTACTAAGTGGGCAGAAGCAGTGCCATTAAAGTCTGTGGATTAACAAGAAGTAATCAAGGTGATCAAGGAAAGAATCATCCATAGGTTTGGACTACCTGAACACTTGGTTGCAGATAGGGGTACAATATTTATGGGAGAACAAGTAGTCAACTTTGCTACCCAAAAAAACATCATCATGTCCAACTCCACTCCTTATTACGCACAAGGGAATGGCCAAGCCGAGTTCACCAATAGGACTTTGGTCAATATTATAGAGAAAATGGTGGAAAATAATCCAAGGGCTTGGCACGAGTTACTCTCTGAGGCCTTGTGGGCCTACAGAACTTCAAAGAAGGAAGCTACCAATATAACCCCTTATATTTTGGTATATTGACATAGTCCAGTCCTACCAATGGAAGTGGCGGTGAAATCAGCAAGGATAGCATATCAATATGGTCTCACTCCTGCAGATTATACTCAGGCTATGTTGGTAGAACTCGAAGAATTAGATGAAATTAGACTCGTAGCCCTCGACCACATGTTGGTTCAGAAGAGAAGAGTCGCCAGATCTTATGACAAACGTGTAAGAAAGAAGAGCTTTTCTGAAGGTGACTTGGTTTGGAAGGCCGTATTTCCTTTAGGGGAAAAGAATTCAAGATATGACAAGTGGTCCTCGACCTGGGAAGGACCTTATCAGATTGCTCAAGTCCTTAGAGGTAACGTCTATCTTCTTATGGACTTAAGTGGTGGCTTGTTTAAGCATTTGACAAATGGAAAGTACCTAAAACATCATTATCCTACTATGTAGAAAATGAAAGATTTTGGGGAAAATATTGTTGATAAACCATGAAGGGATCTACCAACAAGGCCTGAACGGAGGCCATAATACCTGTCATGCAAAATTCATAAAGGCCTCAAGTTCAGGCCACATATCATCAAATCAAACCAGTACCCTAAGCCAGTTAAAGGAAAGTTCTAGGCCAAGCACAAAAGGAACAAAGTTAAAGTTATTACATGCCCAAATCGAAAGAAGGAGTAAGTTTTGAGATCAAGACCTACAGGAGGCCTTCAAGGCTGTTCTTGAGCTTTCCCCATGAGGTATCAAAGTTAGCAAGCTGGACTTCAAGTGTTTCCCGCTGCCCACGGAGACTTGGAACTTCTTCGACTAGGAGATTCAACTTCATCTTCTGACTTTTTGACCCAGCCTTCAGCTCATCGTGATGCTTGGCCAGCTTCTTGGATTCAATCTGAAGTCCGTCCAGTCGACCTTCAGCTTCTGCCAGTTTAGTCTTGAGGTCCTGGGTTTCATTGGAAGTTGCAGTAATGTTAGCTTCATTGGCCTTGACGTCTTCTTTCAGTTGGTTCCATTCAATGTTGAACTTAGTTAGCTCCATATCAACCACGTCTAGTTCGGCCAACTTAGCATTTATCTTGCTAAGTTCATGTGTGGAAGAGTCATGGGATTTGATCATATTGGGGAATTCCTTTTGAAAGTACTGGAGGGAGGTATCCTCTGTTTCTAAGGCCTTAGCCTTCACCAGCACGTCCATGGCTTTCTTGATGTTTGAGGCTCTAACGGGATGCATGGCTACCTTAAAGCTTTGAAGAAGGGCCATCCTGAGGGCTGTTTTGGCCTCGTTAACTTCTTCTGGAGTAAACTCAGACTGAGAAGTTTAGCCGAGACCACTACCTGAAGTACTGGATGTGGCTGCCTTTAACAGATCTTGGGCAGATTTGAATAGAGAATCCAGGTTTTCATCTTCATCTTCCTCTACCGCATTGACAAGCTCAGGCTCAACAGGAGGATTGATTGATGGGACAGACTAGGTGATTGGAGATCTAGGTTTCTCTGGAGTCCTCGAGGATGCCTCGTGCTCAGGTTCTTGATCGGACAGGTCGAGTTTCTTCTCTTCTGCATTTACTTCTTCTTCAAAGTAATCATCAAGTTCCTGAGGATCGAAAACAAGGGGGAGTTGATGATAATACAGAGCCATAAACATTGGGGATTTCATGTCACAGTACATCTTTACGATTGGGTTATGTTTAGTGGTAGACACGGTGTTCTCAGAATCGATTGGTGTCGAAACTTTCTTTCTCAACTTCTTCTTCTTGGAAGGAGCCGATTCTGCTTGCCCTTCTTCACCAATGGAGGTGGCCTGTAAGAAAGAAGGTTAGTAGAACATTCAAATAGAGGTTAAGAGGAAGAGCCAAGGAAAGCTCAGACCTTGCTTGAAGGATCGGTTTCGGGAAAATTGGTCTTAGCACTACTTCTTGTTCTGCCAGCAACTACTGTTTCAGAGGCCTACAAAAGAGATAAAGGCATGATTGCCTTATTCTGAAGGAACAGGCGAGGGGCCAAAAAGTTCATACCTTTGGCCATTGTCTCTTGGCTGTGGTCTTCACCCTTTTGGACCTCTGAGCAGGAGGATTCACAGAGGCCTCCTCTGGTTCATCTTCTGAACCTGTCAGCAAGGGAAGAAATTAATCCAGATCTTGGGAGGCTTAGAGAAATTAACGCGTAAGTAAACCTTTTAATATTACCTTTTCTCTTGACACTTGAGACCAGAGAAGGATGGAGTTGTTGCAAAGGGACAGTTATGCCAGGTTTAGGAACTCCAGTGGGGTGCGGCAGAATATTCATGAGAACATCTAGATATGGAGTGGAAAAATGCATCTTGGTGTAACCTCCCCACCAGCTATCAAATTTTGCTCCCTTATCGGTACGCTCAACATAGGGATGAAGGGCAAAGGTCTTTCTGAGCTCAGGAAGGACATTTCTAACTTTTTCCAGGTCCCTGGGTTAGATTACGGGCCTATCAGTGAAGTCCTCATTTAAGGACTGGTATGGAAGCACAGGGGTGAGTTGACACAGTCCAAACTGCCTGGCGAATTGGGCTGCATTGTAATACTCGGCTCCACATTTATAATTTGTTGGGGTAAAAGCCATTTCATACATAAGGTCTCTGGAGATCAAGAAACTGGTCCGGACCTCCTTGTGATCATCATAGTCATCTCCAAAGTCTGACGCACCTCTTTTTAACCACCAAGGCATGGTCTCTCTCTCTCTCTCTCTGATCATGATTGAAAAATTAACCCAAGCGTGGGACTCTTGACTGACCCGAGGAAGTCCTGGCGGTTGAAAAGACTACATGGCAGCCAATGCAAGGCCTGGAGCGTCGACACGTGTCTCCTAGGCCTAAAAAGCTGATGATTGCTGTTGCCGATAGGACTCCTCAGTGGGGTTTCTATCTTGGAAGTTGTTGGAATTTGGTTCAATTTAAGTGGGGAGTCCAAATCCAATTAAAAGATATACTTTGGAACTCGAAAAGTTGTTAGGCTTATTATGGCCTGATTATATTTTTAAGTGTAAACATTTGAATTTTTGAAAAATTCTTAGGCTAAATAAGCCTGATTATTTTTTCAAATCTAGCGATAAGGACTCGTCTGGTTATGCCAAAAACTATACTCTGTACTAATTTACAAGCCTAGATCTTTTGAACAAGATCAAGGCATGGGGGGGCATTGTTTACACCCGTTTTTGGCACTCAGTCCTTGGCAAGAGTTGAAAGGCCATTTAATTATCTTTTAATTAAATTAGGCCAAAAAATAGAGATGTATTAGGTTAAAATTAATGGGGCAAGACAGGGATAATTGGGCCTAATTAATTTTAGACCGATTTGGGCTCGAGTTTGAGAGTCGTGGGTCTATTTGCAAAAAGAATTCAGTCGGCCCATGACTTATTTAAATTCGATAGGTGTTTTTATGGGTTGAATACATTAGAAGACCATTTAATTTGATTAAGTGGCTCATTCTCCAAGAGACCCATGGAAAAAGGGATGAGGTGGCCCACTACTTGGCCATTACCCACGGAAATAGGAAGTGGAGGAGAAATACATGGCCCATTATTCTCTCAACTACCCATGATCAAGAGTTAACATGTGGGTAATTAGTTTTTCACTTCCAGCAAACCTCCCACGATGGAAAAAGCACATGTGCATACATTCCACAACCGTTGCATCATGGAGAGAGAATCGGGAGACATGGGACACGTGTCATCACGAGAAGAGGACAACAAGCTCATTGCATGCAAAAAATTCGAAGACTCTTGGCCTATAAATACTAGAAGACAAGAAGAAAAAAGGGTTCCCACACCAATCAAGCTCAAAGCTTAAAAAATCAAAGCCTTTCCAGTGAAACAATTATCTCACTTCTCTCTCATTTGCTCAATTACTTCACCAAGTAGTTAGAGTTTTCTATCTCTCTTGTACCCCAACTTTATTATTACGATATAATAAAGTTATTCATATCTCTCTTGTATCCCTGACCTTATTATTACGATATAATAAAGTCATTCTACATTGCTACTTCTTTTCCTACACGGTTAGGAAATTATTAAGTCCTCGCTCGTAGAGGCAAAATCACGAACCAACACTGCAATCCAGCCCTTAGGTTTGCAACACTATCGCCCTCACGGTGAAGAAGTCAGAAAAGGGACGCTCAGCCCTTTACGTTAGACGCAACAAGTCTTGGCACGTCCGCTTAGTCCTTGAGCCATTTCAGAGCCGAACACATACTTTCGAAACATCCCGTGTGTCCCTTAAATTATTCTTTCAGAAAATTCATCATAGTTATTTTGGAAAGCATAATTGTTTATATTTGGTTCTTTTAAATAGGCATGGGGTAAATACTTGGCTATTGCTAAGAAATGTTCTTTTGCTCAAATTCATAGATATAATTTGGAACATTTATTTTGGGAAGTCTAGGAAAATTAATCCTCCAGGTGTGGGTGACTTTGGCCACTATGAAAGAGACCTGGATGAGGTCGAGGACCCTAATGCTCAACAAGTCAACAACTGACTTTCACTGGATCGTTCTTAGGAAAAAGTTCCACAAGCTGCCTACTTGTGGTGACACTAAGTTTTAATATTGGATCCAATGTTGAGATATTTGTTACACTACCACTTGGTATATTTTGGTATTGGGTATCATGTTGTAATCACCATTGAGATTCATTTTTGGTTGAACGGTTCATTGGACTATTATTTATTTTTACACAACGTATTCCAAATTGTGCTAATACTGTAAATTATTGTGATCCCTGTTTTATAAACTTAATCTCCTATACCTACTTTGCCATTCACTGAGTTTTTAGCTGACAAATTTATTCCAACATTTTCATTCAGGTGAGTTGGGGTGTTAGGCCTCTACAGTACCTATCTTGGGAATTATTGTGTTGACCTCCATATATAGGATGTTGCATTTTGGTGTTAGGATTTAATTTCTTGTATTTGAAACCATACTGGTAAAAATTGGATACTTGTTATTGTTGGTGGTAAATTTTATTACTATTTGGTTCATGGGATGGTTGTGCCATATCCTTGTGATTGAGACATTAAGAATAGTCATCGGGACTTGTTCGTTTGGGAGTTTTGAGTGAGGTTTTTTAAAGCAATTAATTTATAATCACACACACAAATACACAAATTCCTCTCACATGAGGAGTGGGGCCCTTAGTGAGCTTGTTCGTTTGGGAGTTTTGAGGGAGGTTTTTTAAAGCAATTAATTTATAACCACACACACTAGCGAGTGTGTGTGGTTGTAGCACTACTGTTTTGAAAGTAACGAGTTGAGAGAATTAGATAGAAAAAATTTATTAAAGACCGTGCCCAGAGATTTTGTGATCCCAAACGAACAAGATCCTAGTCTTTGATGACTTATTTTATTTTAGGCTAGGTGTTCAATGGGTTAGCCTTATGGTTCACGGCCGATCACTTACTTTTAAATTTGGGATGTGACATCTGTTTTGCTATCTTTTTTAGCACAAGATTTCTTTTCTTATCTTATCGTCGTTTATTGGAATTTTTTCCTTAAAGTTATGTCTTTGACGATAATTTCTTACTAAGCCCTCGGCGGTTAGGAAACCATTACATTTTTCATATGCAAAAGACTATATAGAAGTTAATTTATTGGGAAAATCTTTAATATACACCCCTTTAAGGTGTGTATCATATGCGGTTCAAAAAAAAAGGTGTGTATCATATGCACCTATTGTGTGGTCCATATTGTGCCACCTCATAAAAAATTACCTATTGAACCGGTCATTCATAACATTTTAGGTCTATCGTAACTTTTATACCAAAAATTTGTAACTTTTCATTCATAATATTTTTCTTACAAATCATAACCTTTTAGTGCATATTGTAACTTTTACACTAATCAATCGTAACTTAATTTATAGCAACAAATTCATAACATTTTTAGAATCATAATATTTTGGTGTATTTCGTAACTTTATAAAAAAAATGTAACATTTCAGTTCATAACATTTTCACTACGGAATCTTAACATTTTAGTCCATTTCATAACTTTTTAATAACGTATAATCAATTGTGCAATCGATTACTTAATTAATTTTTTTTAATGGTAGTTCATCAAATATATAATCTATTATGTCAATATTCAATTCCATAATCGATTAGACTTTATAATTGATTTTTCAATTGATTAGACATCATAATCAAATATATAATTGGTTTTACAATTTTGTAAATAGAAATTATAATAAATTAGACATCATAATTGAATATGTAATCAATTCTGTTATGTTCAATTATGTAATCGATTAGACAATATAATCGATTTTGTAATTGAATTGAGTATGATTGGGAAAAATGTGAAGTCGATTACTCAATCGATTTGCTAATTGATGGGTCTCGGTTAGTCCTCTAATCAATTGCGAAATAAGTTAAAAACAACATTGCAATAGATTTCAAAATCAATTATTTTGAATAACACAAATAATTGATTACATGATAGATTATATTTCTCTGCAGTTTCAATTGCGTAATTGATTGATATCGATAACACTTATAATTTGGATGCGAGCACTAATTTACAAAACTCTAGTAGTATGTCTATTGACCAAAAAATAAATACCATGTCCTAAATATTGTTGTCTTTTACACATAACTCTAAAATGTATTGGTAAATTTATCTCGTCACCAACACTCTCTTGATCACCCATTAACTTTTTTAGTGTTTCCTACTTGATTAATATGGATGATCGACTTCGCTATTCCTTTTAATTGGACTATTTGTGTGAATTTTTTTTTTTGATCTGCATGTGAAAGTTCACTATGCAATTAAAGGTATTATGAAAAATGTTAAACATCATAATATGTCAAAAAATTCCAAAAAAAAAAAAAATTGGCTACATATATGAAACACTTTAAAAAGGGTGCTGATTTTAAGACTCCCCATTTTGTTAATGACATTCCCAAGGGGTGTGCATTAACAAAATGGGAAGTGCCAAAATCATTGGCCTTTAAAAATCCTATAAAAAAAAAATGCCTTAACTTGACTTTTTATTACCAATTGGTTATAGGTAGAGTAGGCTCGAATATATTAACCAAGTTTAGGTGACTTAAACGATCAATATGATCAAAGTCTAACACACCTCCTCACGTGCAGTCCGGGCATGCACGTGGAGGTACAAATTCTGAGCTCTCGACTTGCCACAGCCAGAGGAGCTGTTCGAGCCAATCACTTGTCAGGTATAACTCAGATTGTGGCTAATTAAATTATTTATATCTGCGCACTTCTTTTTCCTAAGCTCGCAATTTTCAGGTGCAAGTGGAGTGGGCGGATAAGGCTCGTCGTTGGATGCTCGCTATGGAGAACTTGTTGCGACGACAATCCCCCGTACTTCTTGCTTTTAGTTACCTTCTCCCATTTCACCAAATATATTTTCTTTTTTTCGATGAATCACCCCATAAAAAATTTCTTCGAATTTTCTCAATAGCTTTTGCTACTGCCACTGGCAACCAAAATAGCGACATAAAGTATGTAGGCAAGTTACTCATAGTAGACTTTATCAACATAATACTACCAGCCATGGTCGAATGTCTCCTTCTCCATATTGACAATTTCCTTTCAACATTATCAATAACCGGTTTCCAAGTGCTTATTGTAGCAGGCCGAGCAAAATGGCTCGGCCATTCCGAGCGTGATCTAGCATTACTTTCAACTCCAAGACATCTCTCTTTGGACGTTCGGATCAGCAACCGTAGCCGAAGGTCCCTGTCACCGAGGTTTCCTCTAATTATACCTCCTTTAATACTCCATTCTCTATACCTGCTCGGGGTGGAGGAAACGTTCGTTTGGATAGCTGCCGAAGGTCCCACAACATAGCTGCCGATGGTCCCACAACATGCTCGATGCCGAGCATGGCTTGGCTGACGATCCAGCTCATCCGCATCAGAACAGCAACCATGGCTATGATGATGGTCGTGACATCATCCGAACGGTTATGAGGACAATGATGGTGGCACGTGAAGGTGCCAGCTCATCATAAAAACGGTTGCAAAACCCTAAACGTGATGCAACAGTGACATCAGCCGACGCGTGTCAAGCGTTGGTGCAATGTTGGAGACCAAGCGAAGGATTTCCTATAAATATCCCATTATGTCTTCTTGGAAGAGGTATGCTCAAACAAAACCCTAGCTCCCAATCTTTAACTCTTCCTTGCAAGCAAACTGACTCTTGCACCGGAGGGCCATCCCGGAGAACCTCCGGTGTGGTCTCTTAGTCGTGCTTCGTTTTGCAGGACTGAGCAAAGGAGTCAGGAGCTAACCCCGAACCACCATTCAAAAAGGACGAACCACCCAAAACGGAGCCCTACAATTTGGTGAACCTAACGTGAACTTGATTCTCAGATCCACGGCGGCTCCTCCACCTCGACCGCCACGTTTGTACCTAAAAAACCTCACCCCTCGAGATCTCCACCAGTCTCCTCCAAAGAACAATGGGCGGAGCACCACCACCACCTCCTCTCTTTCAACCCCTCAGTTCCTCTTTGCACATCACCTCCGAAACTGGTATCAACGCCGCCTCCCCATCCCACCCTCCTGGATTTACTCCTCCAGGCGTGAGCTCTTCCATCCAACGTCCAGTCGGCCTGAATGAAGATGCCCTAGCATACGTACAAATGCTAGAACAGCAACAAGAACAGACCAACGCTGATGTAGCCCTCCTACGAATGGAAATCGAAAAAATTAAGGCCAAAGAATTTCCAACGGCATCCCACTCCGGATCTCAGGGTCGGTGCCGGAGAGGAAATCTGCCACCCCCTCCTCCTTTGGGTGTTGATGCGCGGCCAAAAAGAATCTCAGTCCATGACCGCCTGGACCCACCATTGACAGACCATCGAACTGGGGACAGCGCTCGCCTTAGGCAGCAGCTCTCACCAGTTCATAAACGTCTCGGCAATGGTGCGGGACATAAAGGCAGAGAAGGACGACGAGAGGGGAGCCCGCATACTGTTTTCTCAAGTTCATCGGCGGGAGAAGAATACTCCCAGGGCTCCCAAAGCTACGATACCGTGGAATTCCAAGACAACGATCAGGCTCTCATCCCGTACAAATCCGAACGACAAAGAAGCCGAACGCCGAGAAGAAACGGGAAAGGTCCCCAGAGCCATCGGATAGAACATGATGAAGTCCCTCGGGAAAAGGTCCACGAAGGACGAGCAACAAATTCAGTAAGCGCTCGGAGGCTAAATCGTGAAAGGAGTGGAAGTGTCGTCATTCGGCAAGACGATCGCCCTAGCCAACGAAGGGTTTACCATACCGAAAATCTTCCAGAAGAAGAGTACAGAAAGGTCCCCATAGAGAAGAAGGAGAGGGGATTTCAACGTCGGCAGGATGAGAACGAAGGAAAACAAAGGGAACAAGAATTCCGAGCATCAAAGAAGTCTCGAAACGCTCGGGAAGGTCTTCCCCCTCGGCCAACCCACGAGTACCAATTGAAAAAACTGACAGAATCACCCTTCTCGCCCAAGATCCAAGCGACGTTGCCGAAGTTAGGTCTACATCTACCCAAATTCAAGAAGTTCGATCCCAGTACGACCGAGGCATACACCCATCTCATCAGTTACAGAAGCACCATCTCTTGCGTCACCGACGACGATGCCATCATGTGCAAAGCATTCCCCTCAAGTCTTGGGCGCCTCGGCTTGCTTTGGTTCAATCAATTAGAGGCTGGATCGATCCATAGTTTCAAAGAGCTTGAAAGAGCTTTTAACTATCAGTTCATCACTAGCAACAAGCAAGCCAAGGAAGAAGATGCCTTGGCACAGATGAGAAAGAGGCCCGGCGAGACGCTTCGGAAATATGCCGAACGTTGCTGGCAACTGTTTAACGAGATACCCGGTGTTGATCAATACTGGGCAGCAAGAAACTTCAAGAATGGGTTGGAAACAGGAAGCAAGATCCTGGATGAGCTGGCAATAAGGGCTCCACATGGAATGAACGAGCTAATGAGGATGGTAGAACAGTTCTGCTCCTACGAAGAGTTCCTCGCCGAGCGAGAACTCCAAGGAGGACAAAACTCAATCGTACCTCAAAGCCTTCATGTCCCTACGCCCCAAATTGCACCACCGAAGCCTATGGTCGGTGTCCAGCCGAAGAAGCAGGTCAACACAGTCAAGGTGGCAGACAAAAAGGGGCCGAAAGCTCATGACTATATAGCTGAAACCACAGTTTTCAAAGAGCCAATTTATTTCCTCCTCTGTACGATAGAGAGGGAACCGTTCTTTGTTTGGCCGAACCCTCCCAAATTGAACACAGAAGAAGGCAATAACAACAATCGGAAGAGATGCTCGTACCATAATGAGCTCGGGCATTACACCACGGCTTGCGCTCCCTATAAGGCACTTTTGGAAAATCTAGCGGCACAAGGACTTCTCGATGATCATATCGACTGGACAAAGACGCCGAGGAGACAGCCGAACGTTGGTGCACAAAACCTTATTCCGCGTCCAGTCGGAGTAATCAACGTTATTCATGGGTCAACAACAAAGGAGGCAGCAAAACAGCTTCGTCAAGAGCTTGTCAAAGCTGAGAATGTTACCCAAGTTTTTTCCATCGATCGTGCTCCAAAAAGAGTCAAAATGCTCAAGCGTCCCTGGTCAATCTCCTTCACCGAGCAAGATCTTCAACGCATCCAAACCCCCCATTGCGACGCTCTGGTGGTCACACTCCAAATCTCAACTCATTCGGTCAAAAGGGTGCTTATTGATCAAGGAAGCTCGGCAGAAGTGATGTATTTATCTCTCTTCAACGAGCTCAAAATCCCACAGTCGTGCCTATTACCAGCAGAAGTCCCTTTAATTGGTTTCAGTGGCACTCCAGTTTGGCCTCTCGAAAGGATTACCCTCCTCGTTGTTACGGGCTCGGTTGCTTCTAATCAAGAATTCGTCGTTGTAGATGCACCGAGCCCATACAACGCAATCCTTGGACGAAATTGGCTCCATTCAATCAAGGCCGTCGCCTCAACCTACCATCAAGTGGTCAGGTACATCGGCGCTAACGGCAAACAAGAAGACCTATTTGGAGATCAGTTACAAGCCAGACAGTGTTACGTCTCGGCCATCGGAAAGTCATCAAGCACCAAAAGAATACATTGGGTTGAAGTCCCTGACAAACCAGTTCTCGAAGACGTCGGATCTCTTCCTGAAGAGAAATCAATTGAGGATCTTATCAAATTCCCACTTAACGAGGATGCATCACGTTATTTCATGCTCGGCGCTGGTTTATCCCAAGCCGAGAGTGAAGAAACCTTGCAGTTCCTCAAAAGCAACATCGAAGTTTTTGCATGGACGCCATATGAGATGCCAGGCATTGACCCAAAGCTCATCCAGCACTCCCTCAAAGTTTCAAAATCAGCAAAGCCTGTAATTCAGAAGCCTCGGCGGTCAGCCAGCATTCACGCCGACGCAGTTAATGAGGAAGTTGGCAGACTCCTCGAGGCTGGCGCCATCAAAGAAGTACAATACCCCACTTGGCTCGCGAACCCTGTGGTGGTGAAAAAGAAGAATGGAAAATGGAGAGTTTGCGTGGACTACACCAACTTGAATGATGCTTGTCCGAAAGACTGTCTTCCCCTTCCAAAGATTGATCAATTGGTAGATGCAACGGCGGGTCATGCTCGGCTGAGTTTCTTGGATGCTTACCGAGGCTATCATCAGATAGCCATGGATCCCGACGATATGGAAAAGATGGCATTCATCGCACCCAGAGGACTCTTCTGCTACCTGGTTATGCCGTTCGGCCTTAAGAATGCTGGTGCCACATTCCAAAGAATGGTATACCTATTGTTCGGAATTCTCATTGGAGAAATCATGGAAGCTTATATCGATGACATGGTGGTGAAAAGTCTCAAGGCCGAGAATCACCTCTCTCATCTTGCCGAAGTCTTTGCAATCTTGAAAAAGCATAAGCTACGGCTTAACGCCGACAAGTGCGCCTTCGGAGTTAGCTCAGGGAAGTTCCTCGGCTACTTGGTTACTCGGCGCGGTATCGAGGCAGATCCAAACCAGATCTTAGCTATTCAGCAATTAAAACCACCATCCACTCCTCGGGAAATTCAGAAGCTAACAGGGATGGCAGCGGCTCTCAACAGGTTTATTAGCCGCTCATCGGATAAATGCCATGTCTTCTTCCAAACGCTTAAGAAGCAAAGCCGATGAAGTTTCAAGTGGACGGAAGATTGTGATGCAGCCCTCGCCGAGCTGAAATCTTATCTCAGTTCGGCCCCTCTTCTTGTCAAACCAGTAGCTTTCGAAACTCTTCATCTCTATCTAGCTGTCTCTCCACACGCCGTGAGCTCGGCACTTGTCCGACGGGAAGGCCTTGAGGACCAACCAATCTAATTTTCTAGCCGAACCTTGCTCCCAGCACAGACTAGATATCTGCCACTGGAGAAGCTTCTTCTAGCATTGGTTACAGCAGCTCAGAAATTGCTCCCTTATTTTCAAGAGCACCCCATCATAGTTCTCACGGAGTTTCCACTTAAAAATCTCTTGAGGAAAGCTGATCTATCAAGCAGAGTATCTCAGTGGGCGGTCGAATTAGCAAACTTTGATATCCACTTTGAGCCTCGAACTGCAATCAAGGCACAAGTATTGGCAGACTTTATTGCTGAGTTCACCCCTGGAAGCCCGGACGAGGAAACATTGGTCAAGCCTAATTATGGGATGCTAGAACAACAAGAGGCTCGAAAAGTTTGGAACTTATTTAGCGGAGACGTTTGGAAATTGCACGTTGACGGGGCATCAAACAGCAACGGCTCGGGTGCAGGGGTTGTTCTTGTAAACCCTTGTGGCGTCCTTCATGAAAGTGCTATCACAATCAACTTCCAAGCCACAAACAACGAAGCCGAATATGAAGCTCTGCTTGCTGGCCTCCGAGCCGCGGCAAGTCTACAAGTTGAAGATCTATAAGTGTTCTGCGACTCTCAGCTGATCGTCAATCAAATAACAGGTGATTATGAAGCTCGGGACCCAAGAATGATTAAGTATCAAGCTACCGCTCTAGAGCTAATCCGAGGGTTCAAATGATTCCAAATCGAACAGATCAACAGAGAGAACAACGCTCATGCCGATGCTCTTGCAAGTTTGGCCTCGGCAAGCAAAGCATCTGAATACCGACACATCAGCCTCGGCGAGATTCACCAGCCGAGCTTTGAAGTATCGGAAGAAGTATACAACATTTCCCTCGGCCCAAGTTGGATGGATGAAATCATCTCATTCCTCAAAGATGATACTCTTCCCTCTGACAAAAAGGAGGCCCACCGTGTACGCAGCAAAGCAGCCTACTACTGGATCTCTGAGCTCGGCCAACTATACAGGAAAAGCTTCACCTGGCCATATCTCCGAGTCGTTCACCCAACCGAGGTCCCAATTATTTTAACCGAGCTCCACTCTGGCAGCTGCGGTTGTCACTCTGGCGGACGTTCCCTATGTCAAAGAGCTCTCAGCCAGGGATACTTCTGGAAAGGAATGAAGAAAGATTGTGAAGAAGTGGTTAAAAAGTGCAAGCCTTGCCAACTTTTCTCCCCCGTACCAAGGCAACCCGCTCAATCTCTCAAACCTATCACTAGTCCATGGCCCTTTGCTCAGTGGGGCTTGGATATAGTAGGCAAACTTCCAACTGCCCCTGGGGGCTTCAAGTTTTTGATCATTGCAACGGATTACTTTTCAAAGTGGGTGGAAGCCGAGCCGTTAGTCACAACAACTGAAACAGACGTTCGGTGATTCGTTTGGAGGAACATCGTCACAAGGTTCGGGGTGCCTTATGCAATTGTGTCTGATAATGGCTCCCAATTCGTCGGAAAAGAGTTAACTGGACTTTGTGCTGAGTTCGGAATTAGATTCTTCAATTCAACCCCATCCTACCCCCAGGGCAACGGCCAGGCCGAAGCCACAAACAAGACTGTTTGTGCTGGCATCAAACGTCGGCTTGACTCAAAACGAGAAAAATGGGCCGAAGAACTGCCTAGGGTCCTTTGGGCCTATCGCTCCACTCCCAGACGCTCCACTGGCCAAACTCCCTTTGCAATGGCCTTCGGCATGGAGGCTGTCATCCCACTGGAATCAAGGTTCCCGACCCTGCGCACCGAAACTTTTGATCTAGGATCCAACAATGATGCAGTAGCAACCGAGCTTATCTTAGCCGAAGAAAAGCGAGACGATGCTCAGCTCAAGTTAGCCAACTATCAGCAGGAAGTCGCTCGGGGCTACAATAGAAGCGTAAGGCTCAAGAAGTTCAGAGCCGACGACTGGGTTTGGCGGAAGGTTGTCCGAGCCAACCAAAAGACAAAATTCAAACCGAATTGGGAAGGACCCTATAGGGTGATTAAAGAGGTCAGCAACGGCTCATACAAGTTAGAAGACAAAGAGGGAAGGGAAATTGAGAACCCCTGGAACGCTTTGAACCTCAGGAAGGCCTACCTTTGAAGTCTCTCATTGGTCTCAATCTATCACAAAAGCCCTCAAGACTATTACTTTTCTCCTACCACAATGCTGTACTTGTTTTGACCATCTTTTATTTAATGAAAAGCCTCTCCTACTTCTAAAGCATCAGTGTTCTCTATATTTGATTACAATGATTCAAACATCAATCGCTATAAGCTCGGTATTCTGACAATTACAGCTACGTTCGGATTTCTTTGTGCAAACATGTTATGGCTCGGACAATTTGATTTCCAGCCACAACTCGATTAAACATATTGGTTCGGCTATGTTCATACTTTGACTTGAACAAATTGCTACTTAAGACATTTACTTAACATATTACGTTGGCACAAGACTGGCATTTGAAGCCGAGCCTTATACCAACGCAGGGGCTGTTACAAGTAAATAAACCTGGAAACAAGCCAAGGCTGCTTGACCTTCGGCGAGCAAACTCAGAAAATATTTCTAAGGCATGAAGAAATATTCAGTACAATAACAAAGTTGAGAATTTTTTCTAAGTCATTTAAACACAAACTTGAAATTCAGAATCTCCTACCAAGAGGGCTCGGCTTGGTAAAACGTTCGATGCCGACCCCCTTAAAACTATTACATCTGGCATGGCAAATCCTAAACGTTCGGACCCATCCAGTCCAAAGAAGAAAAGTTCAAAATATTCAAAAAAAACAAAACACTTATAGAAAATCCTAAACTGGGATATCTTCGGTAACTTTTTCCTGAGCCTCGGGATGGCTTTCAGCATTTCCAACCTTTTCCTGTTGATCGGCCACAGGCGCTTCGACCATCTCCTCATCGTCATCCTCAGGAGGTAAAGGTTGGCACTCCTCTTCGGTGTACGGAAGCTCCAAGTCAGGCACAGTCGGCTCAGGAAGCTGCTTTAGAAAGCCAGAGTCGGCCTGAATGGCCATTACAGCAGCCATCCCCTCGGCACCTGCAATATACCCCAGCTTGAAGAAATCAGGAAGCCGAGCCTCAAGCTCTTCATTCACCATTTTATGTGCTATTTGGGTGTACTCCAGTGCGGCTCGGTTTATTCCGGCCTCATAGCCCTTGGCGTCAGCAGCTTTGAGCTTCTCTTTTTCTTCTGCCCTCATCCTTTCAACATTGGCCTCGGCAGTAGCCTTAACGTCGGCAAGCTCCTTCTTCAGCCTCTCCACCTCTGCTTCCGCATCCTTTGATTGCTGATCTGAGATCCTCCACTTGGTTCGGTAGGAATCTCGGTCAGACCTGTATCGTTCGCGCTCGGCAGACACTTTGGTGGCCTTGTCATAGGCTTTCAGGGCAGCCTGTCCAGCCTGTCAAAAACAAGGAGATAAAGATTACCACAAGGCAAGTACAAAGCAAAAATCACAAGTACAAAAACTAAGCAAAAATAAGCACAAGTAATACCTGCACAAGATGCGAGCACATTTCCCCGAGCCCTGGGATCAGGTCGGTCGGAACTTGGTCATAGTCTCTTGGAAGAGCTAGACCCCTCAGGAGCGTCACTGCAAGGTTTGGTTCTTCCTTAACGGAATCACTCAATTGCAAGACCCTTCCGTCAGACATTGTGTACGAAGGACTGAAATGCCGTCGGATAGCAGCCTCGGTTTCAGGGTCGGTAAGGTCGATGTGAGGCTCGGAAAGATTCTTTTGTTCCTTGGGAGGAGAGGCTCGGGCAACGCTCGATGGGACAGACTGAGAAACGTTCAGCGGCAAAACATCCTCGGATGTCTTCTGTCTCTTTTCCTTCTGCTGTTGCTGCTGGTCGGAAGAGCCACGGCTGCGAGCCGGGTTAGCTGACTTCGTTGGGATGACGGGCCTAGGGATATTCCTCCTCGACATATCTTCGACAGCGGGGTCAGTTAGAATATCGGATCCAAGCGGAGTGAGCCACTCCTCGGCGGTATATCCGATCTTCGGCAATCGCACTCCCTGTAGCCGCTTCTCCCGAACGCCTTCGACGTTTGAAGCACCCCCCTTTTTTGATGCTCCGGTTGTTTTGGGGGCACCTGCTTTTTTCTTCCCTGGTTCGGCTTCGGCTTCTTTACTCTTCTCTTTCCTTCTCAGCACACCCTTGTATGAAGGTCTGTAGTCGAGAAGGGTTGGAGCGTGTCGGCAAACTTGGGCAAGGAGCGTATCGCAAGCTTTCTCTCGGGAATTCGTATTGAGTCCCTTCGATATAGGACCGAGCTCTGCAAACAAAAGATAACAAGAATGCAAGCGTTAAGCAACGAAAGAATAAGCCTAGCAAAATTCTACTAAAGTAAGAAAGTAGCAGTTCGTTGATACCTCTCGTATCCTTAACCTTAGGGACTGCGTACCGACGTAAACCGTCGCCAAACTCGTAGTTTCCGTGAACTTCGAGGTAAAAATCGGCCCATTTGTCCATGTCGGATAATCCCTGGATCAAAGGGCTCTTCTTAGGCCGGGTCGAAAGGTACCGACGGCCAGATTTGCCATGACGAGACATTGTGTATGTGAAGAAGAGGTCCGTCGGCTTGAAGTCCAGATTTTGGCTCTCTATCAGGGCAATTACCGACATGATGATTCGGTAACTGTTGATTGCCAATTGATGAGGTGCCAAACTAAACTTCCAAAGAATCTCCCTAAGGAAGGGATGAAGGGGGAACCGAAGCCCGGCCTCGCAGATGGCCATTAGAGGTACGGTTATATGCTCGGGACGGTGATCCCTGTGGTCTTTAATATCGGTGCTCTTGACTCTATGAATCAGAACATCCTCGGGAATGTCGTACTTCGTACAAAACGCTGCGTACTCTCCCGGGTCGCCACTAAAGTAATGAGCATAAGGGCATAGCAGTCCCTTGTCGAAAAGATCAGCATCGCTCGGCGCCGACGTTAAAGCTTCGGCCCCTGACATCAGCCTCGATTTGGCTTCTTGGCCCATCCGTGGCTCGGTCTCAGACGGGGTGTCAGAAGAAAAACTAATCTCCGGCTCTGTAATAAATCCGTCTGCAGCATACTCGAAGTCGCGCTCGGCGTTAGAGTCGTCTGTCACTGGAGAAGTTGCCGACATCCTTGTTGAAGAAGATACAACCGCTCGGCTATTCCTCAACCTACGCCATCGATAAGTTCGCTGAGGAATTGACGATCGGATTCGGTTTCCGAGCAATCCGAGTATGATGACACGTCGATGACCTCGTGAGCCAGACCTAGGAAAAGAACAAAGGGGTATTAAGCTAGTGAAATCTGCGTCGGCAAAGAAGATCGTTTGGAAGTTCGGTTCATCTTATCAGCTCACGAGTCACATGCTAACCTATAGTGGGCTCGGTACTTCTATAAAGATAACCTACGTTCGGCAAAATAAGAGAGTTTGGGAACGTTCGGTAATTTACCCCTATCAAAGAAATCGTTCGGCGAAGCCCCAGACATCCTATGGGGGCTCGGAAGAACAGGTTGAATTCAGGGATGAACATCATCGTTCTCCCCAGAAATCTACTGTTCATACAGTACAAAACCCCCCAAAAAAATCATCCCAAAAACCCAGAAAATAAGCATGAAAAGCAAGAGAAAAAGTAAATCGATAAGAATCGAAGACATACCTGAAGATTTCAGTTGATTTGGGGCTTGAAGTTGAGGATCTGGATTCAAGCTGAGTTCTGGAACGAAAATGTAGAGAGAGAAGCTCCAAGCGCTAGAGAGAGAAAGTGCAGAAGAACTTTCTCTCTCCTCCCTCACCACTATTTATAAGCGGAGCGGGCCTTTTCGAATTTCCCGCCCATCATTTAACCGCCGAACCCCTCGCCAACCTCTACGTGACACGTGGCGATTGAAGCCCTTACCCATGCCAGCCGTCTCCTCGTCTGCCTAGATGTCCTTTCAACTGACACACCCGTTCGAATACTCGACAGCTGTTACCTTATGTAGGGCTCGGATTAATCTGCCGAAGGTTCAAGCTCGGCCAAATCTTAAATCAACCCATACCGAGTGAAAAGCTTCGGCATGGGTTGAGGGGCTATTGTAGCAGGCCGAGCAAAATGGCTCGGCCATTCCGAGCGTGATCTAGCATTACTTTCAACTCCAAGACATCTCTCTTTGGACGTTCGGATCAGCAACCGTAGCCGAAGGTCCCTGTCACCGAGGTTTCTTCTAATTATACCTCCTTTAATACTCCATTCTCTATACCTGCTCGAGGTGGAGGAAACGTTCGTTTGGATAGCTGCCGAAGGTCCCACAACATAGCTGCCGATGGTCCCACAACATGCTCGATGCCGAGCATGGCTTGGCCGACGATCCAGCTCATCCGCATCAGAACAGCAACCATGGCTATGATGATGGTCGTGACATCATCCGAACAGTTATGAGGACAATGATGGTGGCACGTGAAGGTGCCAGCTCATCATAAAAACGGTTGCAAAACCCTAAACGTGATGCAACAGTGACATCAGCCGACGCGTGTCAAGCGTTGGTGCAATGTTGGAGACCAAGCGAAGGATTTCCTATAAATATCCCATTATGTCTTCTTGGAAGAGGTATGCTCAAACAAAACCCTAGCTCCCAATCTTTAACTCTTCCTTGCAAGCAAACTGACTCTTGCACCGGAGGGCCATCCCGGAGAACCTTCGGTGTGGTCTCTTAGTCGTGCTTCGTTTTGCAGGACTGAGCAAAGGAGTCAGGAGCTAACCCCGAACCACCATTCAAAAAGGACGAACCACCCAAAACGGAGCCCCACACTTATCCTTCTTGGAAGAGATCCGTAGGCCTACCCAAATATCTCATTGGAAGAGATCCCTTCAAGCACTTCATTTGGCTGGCCAAAGTTTTCACATCCTGCTTCACGATACCAACCC
The DNA here is from genome assembly GCF_030253575.1 of Rhododendron vialii. Classification (NCBI taxonomy): domain Eukaryota; kingdom Viridiplantae; phylum Streptophyta; class Magnoliopsida; order Ericales; family Ericaceae; genus Rhododendron; species Rhododendron vialii. The sequence goes on along the minus strand of NC_080567.1, from coordinate 25,173,427 downwards.
CACATAACTGACTCTTCGTGAAATTAATTTTTAACCCAGACAGAAATTGAAAACATCTCAATAGCCTCTTAATGTTTAATATCTCCTCAATATCATCATTGCAAAAAATAATTGTATCGTCTGCGAATTGCAAATGAGATACAATCAATCCACTTCTGCCCACTTCCACCCCTTTGATTAATCCCACATCTCTAGCTCTCTCAAATATGACATTAAGAGCCTCAACCACTATGTTAAAAAGAAAAGAGGATAAAGGGTCACCTTGCCTAAGCCCTCTATGTGTCCTAAACTCATCAGTTGGCATGGGGATCCATTAATCAAGATAGACAATTGCACAGTTGAAATGCATTCTTTTATGGGCAAAGTCCACTTTGATCCCCTGTGGTTATTGTCATGTGCAGATACTCCTCTCATGGTTCAAAATTGAGCACATAATCTACTTATGGTTTTGAAAATGTGCGAATAAACCCCCTGCCGTTATGTTTTTCATCCATATTAACGGACACAACATTAAAAGACCGATATACCCTCATCATGTCCCTTGATTCTTCTTCTTTTTTAAATCTAACCACACAATCCCCTATATCAAAAATTGAATCCAAACCGTTGATATTGTAAATTTTGAAGAGTACTACATCTATGCCAAAATTCAAGTCAATCAAAAAATGAAAAGCTCATTGTCGAATCGATTTTGTTATGAAATTAAAATTTAAAATTTGAATTTACTAAAAATTAGATCACTGGATTTTGATGCCTGATCGAGATGATTTTTTACAGAGATACTCTATTCTATATTTAATACATTATGAACGACTCAGATTACATTCTAGAGGCATGTGAGATACACCTCCATTAATATGGATGGAAAACATGACGGCAGTGGGTCTATCCGCACATTTTCAAAACCACAAGTAGGTTATGTGCTCAATTTTGAACCATGAGGAGGGTATCTGCACATGACGATAACCACAGGGGGTGGAAGTGGACTGTGCCCTTCTTTTATCCATGAACACCATTTACTACCACAACCAGACTTCCGAAGCATAACCATCAAAAAACCCCAATTAGCACTGTCAAATGCTTTATGAAAGTCAATTTTAAGAACCACACCTTTCCTCCTTGATTTTTTCCACATATGAATTATCTCATTAGCAATCAAAAATTCATCAAGAGTTTGGATAAAACTTATTCATTAGATATAGTTATGGGTTTTCTTTTCCCTGTGTAAGAGAGGAAACAAGAATTCATGCATTGTTGGAGGTGTGATTGAAGAAAAACACGGGAAAAAAAAAAAAACTTTTAGACTGTGCTTGGATTAAAGATTTGTGGAAGGAATATTTGTCGAGGGAAAAGAAAATGTTATGGATTTCCTTCACAAATTCAAGGTGCATTCCACACAGCCTAAATTAAGGAGCTGTTATTTTCAGATGGATATCTATGGCCAAATACTCCCAAGTCAAGTCTTTGCACAAGACAATTTGTGCAACTTACCAATACTATGATGGTCCAATGATAACGATGACGCGGGTGGGATCCAAAGACAGAGCTGCGTGCAAGGGTGGGGGTGCCAACGGCCATGGCACCAGTCAGCTTTCAGATAGCATGACCCATACATGTCTATTTCATACAGAGACTAATCTACCTTGTGATCGATGGGACCCACAAATAGCATTTTGATGTATTTTTTCATTGGGAAGAAATTTCAACTTCTGTAATTAGAGCAATATTGTAAAAGTACACCAGTGCCGTTCAGTTGCAGGGAAAAGACGGAAAAATCAATTTTCCTATAATTTTTTGTGTGTTTGAAAGTTATACCTACGGCTTTGACTTTTCCACTGAGAAATACTTTCCTGCAAAATAGATCTTATCAAATAGAAGGGATTCTTATTTTTCAGCAAGATTTCTTGTCAACAGAACACACACATGAAAATAAATTTTATTTTTCTTAACTTCACCTCACTTCACTTTTTCTGAGAACCAATTTTCCACACAACATTCCCGACAACTCAACGGAGGTGTATATACTACATTTTAGCTTTACCTAGCCAATAAGATATTCCCGTCAGTGAAGTTAGATTTATTAGCTTGACTTGTAGAGTGTTGAAAGCAATTGAACTGAATGCTCATGTTCATTTCCAGTTCAAACAATAAATAAGGGACCACAACTATGGGTGGCATTAGGGGTGTCAAACGGGTCGGGCCGACACGGCACGACACGGGCACGACACGGTTAAATGTGGGCACGGGCACGGGCACGGGCACGGTCGTGCCCTAGCACGGCACGACACGGCACGGTTTTAGCGGGCACGCGGACTGGCACGGGGCACGGAAGTGAGCAGGCACGGGCACGGGCACGGCACGGAAGTTGGCCTGGCACGGCACAACACGACACTGTAGTTAAATGGGCACGGCACGGCACGGCACGACACGGTTCTAGCCGGGCACGGACCCGACACGGTAGTTGAATGGGCACGGCACGACATGGTTTTGGCTGGACACGACACGACACGGTTCTAACTGGGCACAACACAAGGCACGGAAAAAAAGTTATTAATTTGACTTGTGACTCATGAATATAATGTGATTAAATGACAATAATTTTAATTACAAAACAAGGCATTTTAGTTTCATAATTTATAAAAAATAAGCTTTTAAATTGGAACAACTAAAAATAAATAAGGAAAAAACTAATTTTAAAGAAAAAAAACCTTCATGTGATTCAAACCCAAGTCCTATGGAACTTGGGTTTGAAGCACGGCCCGTTTGACACCTCTAAATGGGCACGACACGATTAAAAACGGCAATCAAGTAAAACGGGCACGTCACGATTAAAAAATGGGCCAACATGCCACGACACGATTTAAGTAAATGGGCCCAGTTGGCACGATTGAAAATGGCACTACAAGATTAAAAAAAAACGAGCCAGCACGGCACGAAACGATTTAAGTGAATGGGCCCAGCCCGGCACAACATGATTGAAAAACGGCACGACAAGACACGATTAAAAAACGGGTCGGCACAGCACGACACGATTTAAGTAAATGGGCCCGGCCCTGCACGACACGATTGAAAAATAGCACGGCACGACACGACACGATTTAAGTAAATGGGCACGGCACGGCACGACACGATTGAAAATAGCACGGCACGGCACAACACGATTTAAGTAAACGGGCACGGCACGGCACGACACGAAGCACGGTTGGCACGGAAGTTGAATGGCACGGCACGGCACGAAACGTGCACCTCTAGGTGGCATTTAGTTACGATTTTTCTTCGATCTCCTCAACGCACGGCATAGCATTTATGTTTGATCTGAAATTTCTGAAGTAAAACAAGAACCAAGAAAACAAACACAAAAGATAAAAACTGATATTTTTGGGCAATCCAATCGAGACTTCCACCAATCATACAATGTAGAAATGACAAACCGTGAAATCTATGAACTGTATTTTGAAGTCGTATTTAGCAATTACAACTTGCATGCAGTCAAAGTAATATGGCTTTAGCACAGCAAATACCCTGTCTAAATTTAGTCATAGCAAAGAAAAAAAAAAAAAGCAAGGCCAAATATAAACATAGGAAGATAAGAAATGATTGTAACTTGGGGTATCAAACACTTCAACGAATTTCCCTCTCTTCATTCTCTTTACGGTCCAAACACAGAATAGATATATTTTCTGATGGGAAAACTTGTAGAACTTCAACAAATCGGAGTGGTATGTAGCATTTGTTTAACAAACTAACTAACGAATCTCCTGATGAATTGCTTTCCGGAATGTTTGATCTGCAGTCCAAATAAGGCTTTGACTTACGTAGCGTCGACAGAGACACGCGAAGCAACTCCTGCACTTAATCTTTACGAAAATTAATGAAACGACACATTTGCGGACACATTTTAAATAGAATTTGCGTGTACTAGTATGAGTAAAAAACAAAAAATAAGGCCTAATCGTAAATTTGTAACACCCTATATAGCTAAAATCTTATTTATCCTGACATCATTCAAAATAGTAGGAGTATTGATCAACAAAAAGGTTTCACTATTTATGTGTGTCTTTATAATAGGACTTCCCAAAGTTTACATTGGAGGCCACTATTTGAGATAACGCCCCTGACTTGTTTTTGCAAGTAGCCGGAGAGTGGCCGGACAATTTTTTAGAGTGCTCTTGGAGTGTCCAAGAGGAGAATGTCGAAAAAAAATGGACATTTGGGATTTGAGTGTAAGACATGCGTCGGAGAGTGTCAGTATCCAACAACCGGTACTTTTAACCTCCGACGATGTATCCATTCAACTTCGGTCCTCACTTTCTTACTGTGTTAGCATAATTGGACAATCTCAATATTTACAGACAACACATTGTGACCACATGAGTATAGGACCCCGAGGCACCAAATCTGTAGTTGGAGACTTTTCAAGATAAGACGGCTTGACGTGTAGCAAGAATTTGTGGAAAGAAATGTTCGATTAAGACCATGTTTGTGAAGGCTAGGGGAAAAAAATGGAAGCTTTTTCAAAATCATATTTTTTGTATTCTGGTTTTTAAATTCATGTTTACCACCACCCTTGTTCTTGCACAAATTGAACAGGAGGGACAAATAACTCACGATTTAGAATGTACGCAATCGCACTTTTGGATCCTCTATTTTTCCCTCATAACCATTAGGAAATGAGGCCACAGAGAAATGAAAATTTTGTAAAATGGAGGCATGAGGGAAGAAAAATACAGGAACAATTATGTTTTTCTTTTTTTTTTGAACTGTAATTAAGGTTGTGTAGGGATTAAAGATTTTTGTAGGGATTTCTGAACGGTAAAGATAATGTTAGGCTATCAAGCTTGGATATATACACACACACACTGATGATATGGGATACAGGTACGGAGATACGACGAAGTCTAAAAATAAGAAGACATGGGTACAATTTTTACCTTTAATTTTAAGGATGGATATTGCAAGTGCCCCGCTGCAATGCTAATTTTTTTTTATTAAGGAAAAAAAAGCCTCTTGAACTAATTTGTACCTTTAATTTTAGCACACTTATCATCTAATTTTTTGAATATTTAAGACATCAACTTTTATCCTTCAAAATGTACTTTTTAACATAAAAACAATAATGAGGGATTGTGGGCTTATTATTTTGTTACTGTTTCGTGTTTTCGAGTTTTCTCATCTCTAGAAATCAACATACAAATTTCGCTACGCTGCATACTAAAAATTCAACACAGACAAATTTTTTCTTCAAAAGCCAAGTAAATTGATAAGCTAGACAAACCCACAGGACATACTGTTTTTGTTATGCTTTTGAGTGTGAAAATTCTCATATTTTAGCGTTCTTTGTTGCAATGTCAATTTTACTATAATGCCATGCAAGAAGTGCCACAATCTTAATTTTATAGAAGTTTTTGAGCATTTTATTTCTTTGCTCCTACATGTTCTTGATTTAGGCTCCGTTTGTTTCAAAGTAAAATATTTTTCGATGTAAAATTTTTTCCATGTATATTGATTTTGCAAAAAATAAAAGTTGCGTTTCTATTTTCCAGTACTTGGTTGATATGATAGTTGTAAAATGATGTATGTATCTATGTATATTACATACAAAATTTATCGTCTTTGGTGAGAAAGCACATGGTTAGGTCATAAGTGGATAAGATTGGAGCTCTAGGGGAGCTAAGTAAAGTAACGTAATTATTTGTCGAGCAGGGAAGTTAAGTTTGGAAATGACTTACCACCTTTTCAAAAAAAAAATTTATGTTTTTAGCCATACGAAGTAAAATGTTTAACTTGGTAAAATATTTTTCTGATTTTTGCACAACCAAACACCAAAAAATAAGTAAAACATTTTGTATAAAAATATTCACACCTAAACAAATAGAGTCTTAGTACGTACTAACTCATTTGATTGGCAAAAAGAAGAAGTATCTTTTTCCCTCTCCTCCTCTAGATCGCAATATCACTCTTTAATACATTCCTAGGAAACGTTTATACCAATTGTCTATGAAAATTTGTGAAAAAAAGAGAGGTATAGTGGCAAACACAAAATTCAAACTAAGAAAATTTTCAATAAGGTCGTGGCTCTGTGGGAAGTTGTCGGAAGTTGGTGGTCACTGGAGTTTTTGGTTTTATGGTGCCCCCAATAATGCATATTTCTAACTACGCCTCTGCTCAATCAAGACAAAACCTTAAAAGCAACCGTTGCTCTTGAAAGTCAAGTGGTTGCGTAAATTGTGAGGTGTCTGAGTATAACCAATGGAGACGGAGAATAGCAGCAGGTCATTTGTATTGGACACACATGGAAAAGCAATTTATTGAACACAACTTATGTGGCTCAGAGTGCATGGCTACCTTTATTGGAACGTCCAAAGTGTTCTCAATGGAATTTCTGAAGTGTCATATAGAGGATGCAAGATCTTGCAAGTATTTACTGCCCCTATAAATACTTCTCCATTCACTTAGAAGCTCTTCATTCCCAAAATCCACAACTTCCTTTCATAGCTTCATAGTACCGAACCAAAAATGACACTCTTACTAGCAAAGACACTTCCCAACCTGTTCGTTACATCCCAATGTCTTTTTGTCTTCTTCATCGTCCTCGCTTTCGTCTCTCCTTTTGATTCCACTGCTTTTTCTTCTTCTTCAACTAAGAAAGAAGTTGGAGAAGAAGGAATGGAAGCAGCGGCTCTCTTGGCATGGAAAGTTAGCCTTGACAACCAAAGCCAATCTCTCCTGTCCTCATGGGTTGTCGGAAGCAACCACTGCAATTGGATTGGAATTGGTTGCAAAATGGCTGGCAGCGTCATCACTCATATTGACCTTGAGGGTTATGGCTTAAGAGGTACACTTTCGAATCTGAATTTCTCTTCCCTCCCTCATCTTCTCAGCTTTGATCTTACAAACAACTCGGTTTATGGGACCATCCCCTCCCCGATTGGTAGCCTTTGGAGACTCACCCATCTTAGCTTGTCCGCCAACCGTCTCTTTGGCTCAATTCCACCTGGAATATGCCAATTGTCAAATCTCAAGACCTTGGAGCTGCACCAAAATCAAATAGGTGGCTCCATCCCCCACGAAATAGGATTGCTCCTTTCTCTTATTGAGCTCACTTTGAATTCCAACAATCTCACTGGTTCAATTCCTACTTCTATGGGTAACTTGGTCAACTTAACTACTTTGCACCTTTACAAAAATCATCTGTCCGGGTCGATCCCCGGAGAAGTTGGGAAGCTAAGGTCCATCATTGATCTCGAACTGTCAACGAACAATCTCACTGGTTCAATCCCTGCTTCTATTGGGAACTTGGTCAACTTAACCATTCTTTACCTTCATAGAAACCAACTTTCCGGATTAATCCCTGAAGAAATTGGAATGCTAAGGTCTCTTAGTGATCTCAGACTCTTTGAAAACAATCTCACTGGCACAATCCCTGCTTCTATAGGGAATTTGGTCAACTTAACCACTTTGTGCCTTTACGAAAATCATCTATCCGGGCCAATCCCTAAAGAAGTTGGCATGCTAAAGTCCCTCACTGATCTCGAACTCGATACGAACAATCTCACGGGTTCAATCCCTACTTCTATAGAGAACTTGGTCAACTTAACCACTCTGCAACTATACCAAAATCATTTGTCCGGGTCGATCCCTGAAGAAGTTGGCATGCTAAGGTCCCTCACTGATCTCGAACTCGATACGAACAATCTCACGGGTTCAATCCCTACTTCTATTGGGAACTTGGCGACCTTAACCACTCTACAACTTTACCAAAATCAGCTTTCTGGATCAATCCCTGAGGAAATTGGGATGTTAATATCCCTAAGTGATCTCAAATTGTCAACGAACAATCTCATGGGTTCAATCCCTGCTTCTATTGGGAACTTGGTCAACTTAACCACTCTTTACCTTCATAGAAACCAACTTTTCGGATCAATCCCTGCTTTTATAGGGAACTTGGTCAACTTAACCACTTTACTCCTTTATGAAAATCATTTGTCTGGGTCGATCCCTGAAGAAGTTGGCATGCTAAGGTCCCTCACTGATCTCGAACTCGATACGAACAATCTCACGGGTTCAATCCCTACTTCTATTGGGAACTTGGCGACCTTAACCACTCTACAACTTTACCGAAATCAGCTTTCTAGATCAATACCTGAGGACATTGGGATGTTAATATCCCTCACTAATCTCAAATTGTCAATGAACAATCTCATGGGTTCAATCCTTGCTTTTATTGGGAACTTGGTCAATTTAAGCACTCTTTACCTTCATAGAAACCAACTTTCCGGATCAATCCCTACTTCTATAGGGAATTTGGTCAACTTAACCACTTTGCTCCTTTATGAAAATCATCTGTCCGGGTCGATCCCTGAAGAAGTTGGCATGCTAAGGTCCCTCACTGATCTCGAACTCGATACGAACAATCTCACGGGTTCAATCCCTGCTTCTATTGGGAACTTGGCAACCTTAACCACTCTACAACTCTACCAAAATCAGCTTTCTGGATCAATCCCTGAGGAAATTGGGATGTTAATATCCCTCACTGATCTCAAATTGTCAACGAACAATCTCATGGGTTCAATCCCTGCTTCTATTGGGAACTTGGTCAACTTAAGCACTCTTTACCTTCATAGAAACCAACTTTCCGGATCAATCCCTACTTCTATAGGGAATTTGGTCAACTTAACCACTTTGCTCCTTTATGAAAATCATCTGTCTAGGTCAATCCCCGAAGAAGTTGGCATGCTAAAGTCCCTCACTGATCTCGAACTCGATACGAACAATCTCACAGGTTCAATCCCTGCTTCTATTGAGAAGTTGGCGACCTTAACCACTTTGCAACTTTACAGAAATCATCTTTCTAGATCAATCCCTAAGGAAATTGGGATGTTAATATCCCTCACTGATCTTGAATTGTCAACGAACAATCTCATGGGTTCAATCCCTGAAGAAGTTGGGATGCTAAGGTCCTTGGCTAATCTCAAACTTGACTCAAACAGTCTCACGGGTGCAATCCCTGCATCTATAGGGAACTTGGCCAACTTAACCACTCTTTACCTTTACAACAATCATCTTTCCGGGTTGATCCCTGAAGAAGTGGGGATGCTAAAGTCCCTTGTTCGTCTCGCACTCTCTATGAACAATCTCACAGGTGCAATCCCTAGTTGTATAGGGAGTCTGGAATTTGTTGTGTCTTTATCTTTTTTTGATAACCAACTTACTGGATCTATTCCCCCACACTTGAACAATCTTACACTTTTGAGAAAATTTGCCGTAGATAATAACATGTTAACTGGTCATTTACCAGAAGACCTATGCTTGACTGGATCACTTGAAAATTTACAGCCTTGTACAACAATTTCAGTGGACTCGTCTCCAAAAGCTTGAAAAATTGTAGCAGCTTATACAGGGTAAGGCTTGAGGGAAACCATTTTTCGGGAAACATATCAGAAGATTTTGGAATATACCCGAATTTGGATTATATTGATCTAAGCGACAACAATTTCTTTGGTGAACTATCTCCAAGATGGGGAAAGTGTAACAATTTAAAAAGCCTCAAAATGTCCAATAATAATATTTTTGGAGGCATACCGCCTACATTGGTAGATGCAACTCGACTATCTCGAATTCATCTCTCTTCAAATCATCTAGTTGGAGAGATCCCAAAGAATTTCGGTAGTTTGGTTTCATTGTTCGACCTTAGGTTGAATGATAACCAACTGTCAGGTAATATTCCTCGAGAACTCGGTCACCTTGCCAACTTAGAGATTCTAAATTTGGCAAGAAACAAACTAAGTGGCTCAATCCCTCAGGAGTTAGGGGACTGCATGAAGCTATTGAACTTGAGCTTGAGCAATAATAAACTTGGGGAAAACATTCCTTTAGGACTAGGTCAACTCCATGGACTTGAAAGTCTTCATCTAGGTGATAACTTGTTTATTGGTAAGATACCACAACAGATTGGAGCATTGCAAAGGTTAGAAATGCTAAATCTTTCCCACAATGAACTCTCTGGATCCATACCATCTTCTTTTGATAATCTGATAAGTTTGACATCAGTTGATGTATTCTACAATCATCTAGAGGGTCCTCTTCCTCATATCAGAGCTTTCCAAGAGGCTCCATTTGAGGCACTTAGAGGTAATGAAGGTCTATGTGGTAATGCTACTGGTTTGAAGACTTGCGAGCTTGACGGGGTTCCAAGAAAGAAGGAAAAGAAGTTGTTGATCCTAATTGCACTTCCTACTTTTGGGTTTCTAGTTCTTTCCCTCATGGTTCTCGGATTTTGCTTGTCTTTTAGTAAGAAAATGAAGAGCGCAACAAATGAGCCAAGACAAGTAAATAATGAAAATTTGTTTTCAATATGGAGTTATGATGGGAAAATGGTGTACGAAAACATCATTGAAACGACTGAGAACTTCAGTGCCAAATATTGCATTGGGGAAGGAGGATGTGTACTGTTTATAGAGCTGCCCTACCAAATGGTCAAGTAATTGCTGTGAAGAAACTTCACGCATCATGCATCTGATGGTGACTCAGTTAATCAAAAGGGCTTTATGAGTGAAATTAGTACATTAATAGAGATAAGGCACCACCACATCATAAGGCTTTTTGGGTTTTGTTAACATCCAAGACACTCTTTTTTGGTTTATGAGTTCTTGCAAGGTGGAAGCTTGCGAAAGGTACTAGCCTCGAAGGAAGAAGTAGTAGAGTTTGATTGGAACAAAAGACTCGACGTTGTTAAAGGTTTGGCAGATGCTCTGTCTTATATGCACCATGATTGTTCGCCTCCAATCATCCATCGTGACATATCAAGCAAAAATATTTTGTTTGATTCTGAGTACGTGGCTCACATCTCTGATTTCGGGACAGCTAGATTTATGAAACTTGACTCCGCCAATTGGACTTCATTTGCGGGAACATTTGGATACACTGCTCCTGGTATGTATATCCATTGCAAGTTTTTCTTGCTTGTTTTTTTAATCTCCAAGTCGACCTTAACATGGTAGTTTCATTTTACTTCTAAACCAATCAAGAATATACCAAGTTTTTGCCGCTTATATATTGCTAGGACAGTGAATTTATGTAATGTGTAAAGGCTTGAAGTCTCAAGAATTATGAACATTAATTCATGATGAGGCTTTTTTGGTTTTCTCGTATGGGAGTGAGCAAGGTACTAATTTGATAACTGGAATTGACAGGAAGCATATTTTATGGTTTACCCCACTCTCTCATACTAGTCTTTTTAATTAACGATTGCTTACTATTCGAAATTATGATTTTCTTATTCCCAATCAGGTTTCAATGTTAATTATAAAGTTTCGGCAATGGCATTCATGTGGCTTATGTTATTTCCACCGTCATGAACTCTACACAAAACTGAAAGTGAATCTGTGCATAAATTTGCAACTTCACCAATGCCTGATATGTAGCATGAGCATAGTTCTCCCCTTCCTCCCATCAAACAACCTTTTCAGTCAAATATTTTCTTCCCCTGGGCATTTTTTCGCAGAACTTGCATATACAATGGAAGTGAATGAGAAGTGCGACATTTACAGTTTTGGGGTGCTGGCACTAGAAGTGATTATTGGGGAGCATCCACGTGATCTCATCTCATCTCTATCATCATCTTCGTCGCCGTCGTCGTCATCATCAAAAACTGGACATGGGATTTTATTCAAGGATGTGTTGGACCAACGCCTGCCGCCTCCTACAAATCAAGTGGCAGAACAAATAGTGGTTGCTGCAAAAGTAGCATTTGCATGTTTGAATGCTAGACCGCTTTCTCGACCAACCATGCAGCAAGTTGCTAGGACGATGTCAAATCCAAAGCCATCTCTGCAAAATCAGTTACACATGATTACATTAGGAGAACTCGTTGGTGCCAACAGCTTCACTTCTTGAGTTTCCTTGGACTTAAGCTCTTGTGAGTTTTTGCTATGACCGTACAATTTCACTTTTCTTTTGTCTGCTTTCTGCTATCTTTTTTGCTTTGTTGATATTGAATAAACTTGATATGATGTACAATAGACTATGTTTATTGAAAAAATAATTGTCATGGAGATGAAAGAAATACAAGTTCTTTGTGGTTCTAAAATCAACTATTAAGGTCAAATAGCCAATTATTTTGGGGTGAAGATTTACATGATATGAAATGAAGGGGTGATTTTTTTCCCAGTATATACAGTGGATCAATATACCAAAGAAATACAGTGTCAGAGTTTGAAATCAAAACGTCTGTTAGCATCCGCTTAACCCCAAAATAACCTTCCATTCCATTTCCTATTTGACTTTCACCCTGGCACTAAAATTAAGGGGTAATTCAATCTGTCAATATGATAAAGCCTTACATCAGTGGATGTATCCTAAACAATCAACTAGATTTGAGAGGCTCCATTTAAGTCACTCAAAGGTAATAAAGGTTGATATGGTTAAAAAATGGTAATACTAGATTTTACTTTTTACTTCCTGTTTTGGAATTTTCTGCCTCTTTCAGTGGTGTTTTTCAGTTTTTTTCCCTTTGTGTGTGTAGCTTTTTGTAAGAAACTAGTGAACACGGAGAGAAAGCCAAGTCTAATTAACATTGATAATTTGTTTGCAATATGAAGCTATTACGGAGGGGGGAGTACTGTCTATAGAGTTGCCCTACATAATGGTCACACAGTTGCTGCAAAGAAACTTCATGTGTCATCGGATGGCCGGAGTCTTTTAGGATTTGCTAGTGAGATCGGTACATTAGCAAAGATACAACCTGAAAATATTATAAAGCTTTATGGATTTTGTTCACATGTGATGAAAGGCACTCGTTTTGAATGGAGGAAGCTTGGGACATATTCTCAGCTTGGAGGAAGAAGCAGTAGAGTCGTTATATTGGATTAAGACAATGGATGTTGTTGAAGTGTGGCAAATGTTGTCTTACATGCACCGCAATCGTTTTCTTCCAATCACTCTTCGAGACTTGTCAAGGAAGAATGTTTTGATAGATTCAAAGTACGTAGCTCACATCTCTGATTGCGGCACCGCGAAAGTCATGAAGAGTGACCCATCTAATTGGACTTCATTTGCAGGGACTTTTGGATACGCTGCTCCACGTAGGTACTTTTGCTGCCTCTATTTTTGAACTCCCTATCTCATTCAGTGTTAATCTTAACTAAACAATAATGCATATGGTAAGCTTCAAATCTCCATACGGCACTGTATTTACCGGACCTTCACATTCGAACTAGGCATAGCCATGAAGTCTCTTGAACAGTGATCATTCCTGATGAGGAGTCTTGCTCATTTTGTCATGTGGCAATGAGCAAAGTATCCTGTTAGGGATTTGATTTTGATAATGATGTTTTGTTGGAATAATTTTCAAACGATGATGTAATTTGTGATTATTTATGAATGTATAATATTTCTTAGCTTGGTGTATTTAGAAGTATGGTTCACAGGCTTTTGGATCTCATGATTGGATCTCACGTCAAGTTCTGGACCTCTATCTAATGGCTTTGTACGTCCAGTTGCAAAGTCCAAGTTTTGGACTTCAGTTCTGGATTTTATGGTGTCGTCCATTGTTGAAAACCAGATTACTCTTTTGGATCTCACTTTTGGATTTTAAAGTGAAGACCAATATCGAGAACCAGTTTTTACATTGCTCTGTTTTATTTCACTTTCTCTCTCATCTTTAAATATGGGTCCATGCCAAATCTCTTTGATTTCCATAAACCTTTTTATGGGGATTATATTTGCACACCTATATTTATCCTTTTTGGGCTTTTTCAAATATATGTTCTTGGTTATGGTGATTATGTGCTAATATATTTCCTTCATAGATTTGTCACATGCTTTATTGACTTTGTAGCTCAAAAGAGATCAAGACATTAATTCTTCTGACCGTTGAGCCGTATAAGAGAAAGCATAGAGTAAATGAGATGAACGTTGGTCATTTACAATAGAAGACTTTGTGGGTTTTTACTCTTGGTTATTTAAAGGATAAGTCTTCATCAGAGAGGTAGCCAGATTGATTGAGAAGAAAGAGCCTTCAAAGGATTCAATCATTCAAACACTCAAAGAATTCCAGTCTGATATATACATTGTAGTTTTATCCTCTTCAGACTTCAGAGAGAGCATTCACTGTAGAATTTTATACTCTCATTTGTTTGAGCCTACACTTGTAAATCACCCTTCCTTAGAGGGATTGATCATCACCACACTTATCCTACCTTGTGAGAGAGAGAACCCAATCCACTGTGTTGCCAGTTAGGATTTGAGTTTCTTGCTTGATTTGAGAAGTGTGCGCTCACTAGGTGTGAGTGTGCCAAGAGTTTGAGGAATTGGTCTGTGTGTATCAGTTGGAATTGTGAAATCAGGTCTGCGTGTACCTGATTTGTGGTCTGCGTGTACCACTGAGTCTGTGAAGCGTCATGGTCTGTGTGTACCAGAAGAAGTATTGTGAAGGAGTGTTGGCTCCTGTAAAATCTAACCCTGTAGTAAGTTCTGAGAACATAGTGGATGCCAGTGATTGTTCAAGGGAAACAATCATTGAAGAGTGGACTAAGCAATTAGCCGAACCACTATAAAAATCCTCAGACTCTTCTCGTACTTATTTTTTAGTAATTTCATTATTTTGATTATCCGTTTGATTTGCTAATCAAACTTCTTGGAAAAGAAAAAATTGTCTTATTACAGGAATCAAACCTGTTCACCTCCTGTAGGTTTTATCATATCTACTTTGCTAGTTGCTACCTAGAATTTATCCCACCCTCTCTTAGATATTGTCAAAATTAAAGAGAAAAAGTTGAAAGTTTGAGTTAATGATCTCATCACGTAAAATGCTCTTAGATATTCTTAATTACTAAATTAAATTCTAATGACGGATTGAAAGGCCGCCTGTAAAAAAACCAGTAAAAAGGAAACAAAGGACCGATGTATGGACACCGAAGAAACTCAATGTTTGGATTGAAATTGTCAAGCAGAAGTATTAAAAATGACAATAAAACACCCCGGCAGTATTTAGTACTAAAATTTATTTCAGTAATTAGTAATAAAATCAATAATAACACAAATCATCTTAATTAGTGATTCTAAGTCTAGATGCATGTTTCGTCTGGAATTCAAGCTACCTACAAATCATCTTAAAAAGTTGTTCGCACCATTTAGTTTCAGCGCGCTTTATTTTGAATTCCACGACTTTATTACTACACTCCACTTTATTTTCAAAGAAAGGGAAAAAAAAAATCATAAGAAATTTTTTGTTTGAATACAATTTTCCATCAGGTTGTTCCAAAAACTGTTATTAGGCATTACCCAATTACCTAACAAGTAGGCAATTGCTTTCCAAGAAAGTGTATGTACACATAACAAATACTTGTATGGAGAAATAGAAAAATTTACTGATATAAGCACAAGGATAACAAGGCACTGGCTATACTATCTCTTTCCAGTCCATAGAATCCTGTTATTACTGTGACTTCTGACACTAACGGTTGAGAATACTGATAGGCGCGTAAATGTTCACATTAGCGCCCCCTAATTTATCTTTGTTAAGTCTCATTTATATTATTATTTGAAGTTTTATGCTTTTATTCTTGTATTGTAGGTATCTGAAAGATTTGATAAAACAAGCACAAAGTTAAGAATATTAAATGGTGTTCGAAGCGGACCATTGGAAGGTTATATGGAGTCAAGAGTTAGTCCACGGGCATCACTGGGGAAAATGAATTGCAATTGCATTGATTGGGCCTAATGTTTATTAGTTGATGATTTAATGGTGGGCCAAACTTAATATGGAGTACGGCTGAAAAAGAAAAATAAGAAAAAGGGCTTTTCAAGTGGTACAAGGCTGGGCCACTATTATAAAAAGAGAAAGGAATTAGGCCTAAGCCACGGCCCACGAGGGTTAGTAATTTTTTTAATCACTACAGAAGGATATAAAAAGGAGGGGAGCTGCGCACATCGGGAGACTCCTTCGGAACATTATTTTCAGCAGCTTTTGGAAGAAAAAAGAAAAGCACGCACGAAACGAAGAATAGGGCTGCAGCAATATTGTTTAGTATTCTTTCTTCCTTTTAAGTTTTTGATGTCTTTTTCAATTACTCGCATTCCGATAACTAGTTTTAATTTCTGTTTTTAATAAAAGTTTTTCGTTGGTTCTTGTTTAACTTAGATTTTCTGTTTATTTTTCATTTTGCACAATAGCAGCATGTTTCAAGTTAGGGTTTCTTTTATTTTATGCATAATGATCAGTGAGTAGTCGTTTAGGTAGGGTCACGGGATGATTAGCACATCGTGGCCAGTTCAGGCACTGCGTCACGGGATGATTAGCACATCGTGGCCAGTTCAGGCACTGCTCTTAATTTCAAATAATAAAGAAAACGATTTTAGATTGAAAAATACTTTCCGTAGACGAACCCAGGCATTGTCGGAGCCCATGTGAACGAGGGAATGAGGGTCCAAAACTCATTTTTCGCTGCGCATGGGTATACGGCGACCATAGAGTCTCGCATCTTGCGGGATATTTTTATCAATCTAAAATTAAACGTTTTTAAGAACTCCAAACAGGGCAGGTTAATCCGGACTAGTTGCGAGTACTATGAATTCTACGACCGTACCTTTCTTTTAATTATTTTAAAAGTACAATCAATTTCTAGGTTTTAATTTAATCTCAATCAAAACGACAAGGGGTGGCTACCTGAAAGCCCATTTAAATTATAACAACCCGAATTTTTAGTCAGCACACATCACATCTCTGTGGATTCGACTCCGGACTTACCGGATATTGTGCTACGTCGGTCTCCGCCCTACGCTTTGGGCAACCCATTATTTTAGGTCTAGAATTCCGTCAAGCAAATACAAATAATAAAGTTGTCACTCTCTAATAGCTTAAGCTTTTAAATGAGTTGGTGGTTAACAATCTCATATGGTATTAGAACACGCAATAGATCCTTTGTTCAAACCTCACCGCCTACTGTTACCAAAATTCTTGTTTTCTTTCCAATCGACGTAGAATCGACGGGAAATCGTATTGTAAAGCTTGCTGGAATGTGGGTGTGAAAAGTGGAGTTTGGTTCCTTGCCGTATTTCAGGACTTCTTTGGAAACAAACAATGAAGTGGATGAAGTATGGAAGAATATTAACAAAATGGACTTTATTAACCCTCAAAGTAAAAGAACAACCAATCGAGATGATTGAGTGAACAATTACAAGTTAATTCTACTCCTAGAAAAGAAAAGATAAAGGTCTGATTGGCGTTGTTTGTGTGTCTTGAAACTGCTACTAACTTGTCTTTAAATAGGCCTCCCTACATTTGAATTCAAATCTTCCCTTCAAAGTGGCAGTTGAACATTCCCTCGAATTCTGATTAAGAACTTTCTCTAACTGCCGATCACGCCCACGTTGAGAAAGTTGCCCTGTTAATTGCAGTTACCATCTTCTTTAATCGTGGGATTATGGGATCTAATTCCTCTTGACATCTGTCACCTGATCGACGAATCAAAGGGCCCTCGGAATACGCCACGTGTAGGCCAATCGACAGACAAGACTTTTTGTAGTTTCACCATCGATTCTAAATTATTTAGGTAAGTCCATTCTATCCTCTTACTTGCCCATATTTACCCTTGCCACGTGTCGCCAGATCGACGGGTAAAAATGGAAATCTTAATTGTGGTACAAACACCTACCCAATGATTAGAACTTATACGTGCATGTTTAGCCTGCTTATAGAGAAGAGTCCGGCTATACGTGAGAGGGCAAGTTATGGAGGAGAGCTTAGCTACACATGAGGGGGTGTGTTGAGAATATAAATAATAAAGTTGGCCATCTCTCTAATAGCTTAAGCTTGTAGATGAGTTGGGGATTAAGAATCTCATTCTAACAAATATAAACTTCTGTAGTGGATTTCTAGTTCCGTGTTGATTTTAAGGATATAACTTTACACCAAAAGAGAATGTGGACATTAGTTTAAGAAAGTGCTGGTGGATTTCACTGATATTGCAAGCTGAACATCCTCTAATGCATGATGCTCCATTCTTGCCTCTTCTTGGCATAATTAATGAGCAATATAGAAGATTAATGCAGGAAGGGGTAAGTTGGTCACGGTTTAGATATAGTTATTTGGGTTTTCTTTTCCCTACGCAAGAGAGGAAACAAGAATTCATGCAATGTGGAGGTGTGTTTGAAGAAAAACACGAAGGAAAAAAAAAACTTTTAGCCTGTGCTTGGGTTAAAGATTTGTGGAGAGATTTGTCGATGGAAAAGAAAATGTTATGGATTTGCCTTCACAATTCAAGGTGCGTCTATGATCAAAAAAATTCAAGGTGTATTTCTGATAGGCGTGCAATATCATAGATATAAGCGCCTAAGTAGGGCAAATTAGCGCGTTAGAGGCACGTTTTATCTCATTTTTTGCTTGATGTCGTGATGTGATGTGATTTGTTTTGTTTTGTGTTTTTGTTAATTTCGTAGGAAAGAAGGCGGTTTTTGCGCCAAGTTGGGATTGCGAGGCCTTGAGACCGTGTTGAACATTGCCGTGGAAAGCCAAGAAGAAGGCGTGAGGCAGCAGGTGATATGACGGAGACGTTGGGTGCCAAGAATGCATGCAAAGTCCTAAATACCCCCTAACGTATGGCGGTAGGGCTACAGCCCAAATCTGTACCCCTACATATAGCACTAGCCGCGGACCAGTGTGTGGACCAGTGAAATGCGTAGGGCTACATGTAACGCCCCGATTTTCAGACACGTTAAATAAATCCATTTTAATGAATTTAATAATTCATAAGACCAATTTTAAGAAATGAAATTTTATTAAACAGAGTTTAGCAACGAAAATCTCAAATACTAAAGTCAAAATTTCTTAATTGTCTTACAACCCTAAAAATAAAATAAAATTTGACTAATGTGATAACATCTTTGGAAATTCAAATAACAGTATTTCAAACTAACAGAGCTTCTAAGGGTAAGACATCCAAAACTCGACAAACTCCCCTTCTTCAGTTGGGAGGTCCTCACCCTGGTACTGATCAACTTGTAGAGGATCTTGTTCTTCGGTCTCCTCATATCCTGCACCCTCTGACAAATTGATCGCCAAAGCAACCGATTTACCAGGATACAAACGTATCCGTAAGTGATAATTTACCCAGTAGAATAATCCTAACCCTACCAACCCTTACTCTACAATTAGCAGTTCAACAATATAACAATTGATAATATACAGTTGGTATAAAATAATAGCACATCGTCTTTTTCTTTATTATCTATTAATTTACGTGAAATCTAAGGATCCTCTCCACAAGGTCCTTTCCTCTCACATCCACCAACTTTGACCGTCCCATAGAATAACTCTCCCTTTATTTGTCCTGCACCAGGGTTCTAAGCGAATATTGCTAAATTGTGTATCCAGTCTGGATTTGCTTACAACCATAATAAAGAAATAGCTCACCATGACAACTCAGCATTAGAGGTCGCACTATCTCATTGTCAGGATCATTTACCGTCTTCCAACTCTACACACTGGGTACTTTATCATACACATAATTTACACAATGGGTACTATACTGTATTCAAGGATCCTTTACCGTTTCCTGAAATACTGTACCCGGAGTCCTTTACCGTTCTACACACATACACTGGGTACTGTACCGTATTTAGGATCATTTACTGTATCTCAAATCTGTACCCGAAGTCCTTTACCGTCCTCCACACACACACTGGGTACTATACCGTATTTAGGATCCTTTACCGTATCCCAAATACTGTACCCGGAGTCCTTTACCGTCCTTCACACACTCTGAGTACTTTACCGTACTCAGGGTTCTTTACCGTTCCCCAACTCAACTAAAGGTACTTTACCGTACCAGAGTCCTTTACCGACACCCTACATCCTCAATCAACTTTACCATTTTATCATTTACTAATCCACGTCTATATGTCCACTACTCGAAACCATCTCAGGTATCCAAGTCCAATCTAGCAAGTACAACAATAAAAAATACATAACAGCATTATTAATAAACAAAATACATTTCAATATAAAACCAACCATGACAATTGATATAGTGCGAGTAAGTAAAACACATAGAGTTTTATGATTGGGCCGATGCCCTTAAGGTTTGTTGAACAAGTAAATTAGTTATAGTTTTTATTAATTTCAAAGGTGCCATTAGCAATTTCGTAGGCTTATCTTTGATAATGTATTAGGGTACCCTTTTAGGTCTCAAGTATAATTATTGAGCCACATAATTTGAATCCATTACAGTAACTTACAGTATAAAAATCTAAAGGTGAAATTTTATACATTGGCAAACCCTATTTACTTGGTTCTCTTTTCCAGACTAGGTAAAATAGTAATTTAGTAGCTTTCATAACTCATTTGATTAAAAATGAGGATTTTGACTAATCTAGGATATTACCGTCCAAAACATATTATTAACAATTAGGATTGAAACATAATCTTAATAAATTTCAGGGGCTAATTTTAATATGTTATCGAAGTACCTTAAATAGACAAAGGGGAAAGCTGTAATTTAGGTGTAATTTTTTTAAAAGCCAACTCATATGAACAGTACCAAAATTTTGAATAGTAACCACGCCTATGAACAGTGAACAGTTAGTTTTCGAAAAACTTGGGTTTCGTTCATTCGATTCCAATTTCGATTCTTTTCGATTCTAACCATAAAAACTAGCATCTTAGTACATTAATATACTTAGGAGGAAATAGAGTAGCAATTATACTACCTTTAATCCGGACAAAACGATTTGGTGGAGTTCGATGGGTTTTCGTTTGGCGGCGAAATATCGATATTCTAGCAGGAACTTAGGGTTGGAATAACTTAACCAAACATCTACCGTTTTTGAATGATTCTTGTGTCTAACGCGAAGATCTTGAAACTCTCTACAACATTCGTGAAGAAGTCTAAGCCCGAAAACCAATCTAAGTAGGAGAAAAATGAACATTTAGAAGATTTGCCAAATCCTGGAAAATAAAATCCGAGAATTTTACCAAATTTTGAATGGCGATAACTCTATCAATTTTTGACCGTTTTGGGTGATTCTTGGGTTGAAATCGAAGCTCTTGACGTCCTCTACAACATTCGTGAAGAAACTCAGGTCTAAAAACAACATCAACTAGGAAGAAATAGGTCGTGAACAGAGGTACATGATATGGACGAGAATGGAGTTTATGGGATTAAAGATTTGATGATGTTGTTGTAGGGAATAATTTAGGAGGTGGTGATAATGGGCTGCCTAAACTCTCTCCACCCGTATCTCTATCTCTCTCTCTCTCTCTCTCTTTCTCTCTCTCTCGATAAAGGAGGAGGTGGGGTGGATTATTTGTGGGTTATTTTTGTAGGGATAAAAGTGAGGTAGTTAGAGTGTGGGAGGATAAGTATGGAGGTGGTGGAGTGTGGAAGAGAAGTGGAGAGTTAGATCGAATAGAATTTTAGTTAGGGTTTAGATAGGAAGAATAAAAAATAAGTATAGATGAATGTATATCTAAAGTATAATATATCTAATATACATTTAAATGGGTAATATCGATTATACACGTAATCATGTATTTTAATTATTCAATCTAATTAGTTATTGAATTATTATTTAACATTAAATTGTATTAAAAAAATAGGGCAAAAATTCGGGTCTTTACACTACAGCTCTCGGTTGTAGCTCTACCGAAGGCAACAGCAGAATAAAATTGGTATTTTCAATTTCAGACTTCAGGGAATTAATATAAATACCTTCCCGAACTTCGTTTTTAGGGTTCCGAACATTACATAGCAGTTTTTTCTTACGTTGTTTCTTTCAGAGCTCTTTTCTTTTGAAATTTTCGAAGTTTTGTTCAAATATTCAAGTATTCGGTAACTCATTTTAACTTTTAAATCTTTCGTTTATTTTTCCATCTAAAAAAATAGAAGCATGTTTCAAATTAGGGTTTCTTTTTTTTCATGCATAATGATTAGTGAGTAGTCGTATAAGTAGGGTCGCAAAGTTGTTAGCACACCATGACCAATTCGGGCACTGCTCCTATTTTCAAACAATAAAAAAACGATTTTAGATTGGAAAAATACTTCCCGTAGACGAATCCGGGTATTGTCGGAGCCCGTGTGAACGGAGGAATGAGGGTCCAAAACTCATTCCACACTCCTAAGGTTTCGCATCTTGCGGGGTATCTTTTTCAATCTAAAATTGAACGTTTTTAAGAACACCGAATGAAGCAGGTTAATCCGGACTGGTTACGAGAGTTATGAACCCTACGACCATACCTCTTTTTAAATTATTCGAAAAGAACAGTTGTTTCCTTAAATTTTAGTTAATCTCAATCAAATCGACAAGGGGTGGTTACCTAAGAGCCTGTTAAATTAGTAAAATCTGAGTTTTTAGTCAGCACACATCACTGTCTCTGTGAATTCAACTCCGAACTTACCGAATATTATGCTATATCGGCTTCCGCCCTACGCTTGATATAACCCATTAATTTAATATTAGGAAATCGTCAAACAATTCCACACACAGCCTAAAGGAACTGTTGTTTTCCCATGAAAGTGTATGGCCAAACTCCCAAGTCAAGTCTTTGCATCAGACAATTACTGCCATGGTACCAGGTAGCTTCAACGGCCAAGTCAAGCCTTTGCATCAAACAATCAATTACTGCCACGGTACCAGAGGACAACATACGATGACGCGCGGGAGTAATCCAATGACAGAGCTCTGTGCAAGGGTGTGGTGCCAGGCTGCTAGCTGCCATGGTACCATGTAGCTTCAAAGGCCAAGTCAAGTCTTTGCATCAGACAATTACTGCCATAGTACCGGAGGACAATGATGACGCGCGGGAGTAATCCAATGACAGAGCTGTGTGCACGGGTGTGGTGCCAGGCTGCCAGCTGGCAGCTTTGGTACCAGGTAGCTTCAAGTTTTCAACGGCCACGGTCAGAGCTCCTGCCTTTTCAAGGGACGCGGGGGCTCTGCTGCCCAGGGGTGGGCAGCAGCCCCTGCCCACACTCACACACACTCACACACGGCACCGTTTCGTTAAAAAAAAAAAAAAAAACTCTTCCGCTTGCAATCTTAAGGAGCAGAAACGTGATTATAAGAGCCTTAGAGTTAAAATTTAATTATGTCTCTTTAGAATAATATGATCAGAATAATAAGATCTTCACGTCAATTCAAACGGATTGAAAATTGGAGCACTTAATTTTTTAATCATATTTTTTAATATATAAACGGTATAAAAAATTAAGTGCCACTTTTTAATTCGTTTGAACAAGTACGAATATCTTATTATTCTAATCATATTCTTTTAAAGAGATATAATTAACTTTTGTTTATAGGACTCTCATAATCACGTTTCTGATCTACAGGATCCTAAATAAAGAGCAGATACTTAATTATGAGAGTCCTAGAGACAAAAATTAATTATATCTCTTTAAAATAATATGATTAGAATAATAAGATATTCGTACTTGTTCAAACGAATTAAAAAGTGGCACACTTAATTTTTTAGACCGTTTATATATTAAAAAATATGATTAAAAAATTAAGTACTCCAATTTTCAATCCGTTTGAATTGACGTGAAGATCTTATTATTCTGATCATATTATTCTAAAGAGACATAATTAAATTTTAACTATAAGGCTCTCATAATCACGTTTCTGCTCCTTAGGATTGCAAGCGGAAGAGTTTTTTTTTTTTCTTTAACGAAACGGTGCCGTGTGTGAGTGTGTGTGAGTGTGGGCAGGGGCTGCTGCCCACTCCTGGGCAGCAGAGCCCCCGCGTCCCTTTTCAAGAGCCTAAAGCGAAAATTAAAGATTAGACCTTTTTGATAAACCATTATAAAGGGTACAAAAATAAGAGGAGCTCCTAAAATTTTAAAAAAATTGGAGCCTAAAGCGGCTGTAAGGGACCACAAGTACCACTAATACGAGGTAACATTATTGAACAGTAGTGATTGAAGGACCCAAAAGTTCTCAGTCTATGGGTGGCCTTTAGTTACGATTTTTCTTCTCCTCAACGCACGGCATAGTATTTATGTTTGATCTGAAATTTCTGAAGTAAAACAAGAACCAAGAAAACAATCACAAAAGATAAAAACTGATATTTTTGGGCAATCCAATCGAGACTTCCACCAATCATGCAATATGGAAATGACAAACCGTGAAATCTATGAACTGTATTTTGAAGTCGTACGTATTTAGCAATTACAACTTGCATGCAGTCAAAGTAATATGGCTTTAGGACAGCGAATACCCTCTCTAAATTTAGTCATAGCAAAGAAAAAAAAGCAAGGCCAAATATGAGCATAGGAAGATAAGAAATGAATGTAACTAGGGCTATCAAACACTTCAACGAATTTCCTCTCCTCATTCTCTTTACGGTCCAAACAAAGAATAGATATATTTTCTGTTGGGAAAACTAGGAGAACTTCAACAAATCGGAGTGGTATGTAGCATTTGTTTAACAAACTAACTTACTAATCTCCTAATGAATTGCTTTCCGGAATATTTGATCTGCAGTCCAAATAAGGCTTTGACTTATGTAGCATCGACAGAGACACGTGACGCAACTCCTGCACTTAAACTTTACAAAAATTAATGAAACGACACATTTGGGGACACATTTTAAATAGTATTTGTGTGTACTAGTATATGAGTAAAAAACAAAAAATAAGGCCTAATCGTAAATTTGTAACACCCTATATAGCTAAAATCTTATATATCCTGACATCTGCTTGACGATTTTCTAATCCTAAATTAATGGGTTGTCCCAAGCGTAGGGCGGAGACCGACGTAGCATAATACCCGGTAAGACCGGAGTCTAATCCACAGAGACGGTGATGTGTGTTGACTAAAAACTCGGGTTGTTACTAATTTAACGGGCTCTTAAGTAGCCACCCCTTGTCGTTTTATGCGGAGATTAACTAAAACCCAGAAATAACTGAACTTTTCAGATAATTAAAAAGAGGTATGGTCGTAGAGTTCATAGTACTCGTAACCGGTCCGGATTAATCTGCTCCATTCGTTGTTCTTAAAAAATTTTAATTTTAGATTGAAAAAGATATCCCGCAAGATGCAAACCCTAATGGTCGTCGTTTACCCATGCGCAGCGAAGAATGGGTTTTGGACCCCATTCCCCCGTTCACATGGGCTCCGACAATGCTCAGGTTCGTCCGCGGGAAGTATTTTTCCAATCTTAAATCATTTTTACGTTGTTTGAAAACAGGAGCAGTGCTCGAACTGATTACGGCGTGCTAATCACCCCGCGACCCTACCTAAACTACTCACTCATCATTAAACAATAAACAAAAGAACCCTAGTTTCAAACATGCTTATATTACGCGAGATGAAAAATAAATAAAAGGTCTAAATTAAACAATAACCAACGAACAACTTTAATATAAGATGAAAATTAATATAAGTTACCAGAATGCGAGTAGTTGAACAAAGCATCAATAACTTAAAAGGAAAAAGAAACTCGGAACCCCGGATCTTTGTTTCGGCAGCCCGTCTTTTTTTCCTTTTCCACGGCAGAACCCTTACAAAAGCCGCCGCTGAGGTCATTGCTCTGTTGCTTATATAGGGTAGACATCATTTTATTACACAAAGCTACTCGAACTATGTATAATAATAACTCACAAAATCTACTTTAAAGCACTTAGCACTTTTAACCCCAAACTTCTTCAAAAAAAAATTTTTATCCAAAGTCTCGAACAACAGGCTCGAGCAACCTATAAATATAAAAATGCATAATAAAAATCAGTTAACAAAAATAAAAGACTAATAAATATAAATTGGAGAGCCAAAATATGTATATTTTGGCACTTATCACGCCCCCCAACTTACACTTTGCTAGTCCTCAAGCAAAGAAAATAAAAAATAAATTCTAGCTATGCCGCTTTCGTAGAACTCACGATTGCACTTAGCCCGTGCAACAAGCCTTTTAAACCCCAAGGTGATCCCCAAAGGACGAGTGGAGTCTCGTGAGGGTTTTCAGAAATGAACACCCACAAACATTGTGAATTCTTTCACATGAAATTCGAAAAACCGTAAAACAGCTCAATGATACCCAAACAAAGAACATGAAGCCATCGTAAAAAGATAATGAGCATAAGCAGTTCTAGATACTATCAAGTCATAAAAATGAGTCACGGCACCTATACTTAGCGTGTGTGATCAAGGGCTTCGATCACAAGTGAAAAATAACTAAAAGTTCTTTCTGGACCGAGTCTCAACTTCAAATCTCACCGTGTCATGCACTCAACAAATGAAATCACTCAAAACAATGTGCATATTACTCTCAATATGTGCGGGCAGACGTTATGTAAATGAAAGCAAAATACTTCGCACACAATGACACGAAAAGAAAGCTCTTTATATTGGACACACGATCCCATGAACGGAATGCCAAGTATTGAAATTCTCTCTATCCATCAATTTACAGCTCATTGCCCATAGGATCAAATACGACTTCAATTCGGGTTATAACATTAGGTAAGGGAAAATATTTCAAGGCTAGGTGAGAATTCAAGTGTCCGAGAATGACTTAAAACAATAGGGCAAAATAATGTGTGCCCTTTCTTACTTTTTTTTTTTTTCTCTTTTCAACTTCGCCACATTTCTCTTCCTAACTCTTTAATACAATCCCATATAAGAACTAGTATTTTCCTTTCTATAATGATTTGGTGTCTTCCCTTTTCACTTTTTTCTCTTCTTTTTTTTTTTAATTTAATTTTTTAATGAAAAAAATCACCAATCAATAAAATACAATTCTCAACTTCATTCATCTCCTTATTTTCTCACTAGTTCACATCATTAACTAGTCATTCTCAAGACACAATATAGATTGTGGAGCTCAACAAGAAAAAGGCTAGCATGCAAAAGGCTCAAACGGGCTCATAAGAGATGAATATATGAAAGGAAGAAGCGTACCGGCTCAAAATAGCAAAGATGGCCTATAATTCTTTCCAATGGGCAATACAACCGTGTAAATTTCAAACCCGAGGCAATTTTAAAATATTCGCAATACTTGACAACAAAAATAATGAGATCCACAACGAATTTGCTCTCTCGAGACAAACAAGAGTTTATTTGACACCACTCCAAGAAAAGATAAGACTCTAAACTCACATGGGTATAAGTCTCCACTAAACTAGTCATCGAGAATAATCAAGTCACAGCTCACAAGCAACCAAAGCCCAAATAGACGTGAAGTGCAAATATGCTAAAAATAGATGCCATGACATATTCTTCGCGACAGGCTAGTAAAAAGAACTACTATGCCACCACAATAGCAAAACAATGACTATCACATCACAAACTCAATCAATTAAGAGCTAATCTCAACAGCCTTCAAGTCTCATGCAAAAAGAATCCTACTATTTTTTATTTTTTCAATTTTTTTTAACAAAATAACGAACAAAGTGATCTCCCCCCCCCCCAACTTGAACTATTCAATGTCCGCATTGAAAGCATAAAAAAAATAAAGATAGGACAGAAATATAAAAGAGAGGAGAGATATCACATCGAAAAGGAGGGGCTAAGCAGAGTAACTATAGAGAGAGGGAGACCCCCCCAAACTTGGATCAAACAACCTGCAAAATGTTAGCTTCTAAGACAGCAAGAAAAATAACTAAAATAAATAAATAAAGTAAGAAATAAAA
This sequence comes from Rhododendron vialii, assembly GCF_030253575.1. Lineage (NCBI taxonomy): Eukaryota > Viridiplantae > Streptophyta > Magnoliopsida > Ericales > Ericaceae > Rhododendron > Rhododendron vialii. The sequence goes on along the minus strand of NC_080567.1, from coordinate 25,145,804 downwards.
GGAAAACGAAAAAAAACTATCCAGTTTCTTCACGCGAAAGACACGGGTACTACTTTTCTCCCCATTTCTCAAGTGAGAAACGGGTAGCTATACCAAACCAAAAAAAAAATCATATACGAACAGCCAAACGCAGGTACCGAACATTTATTATGCCAACGAGAGCTAAGACAAAGAACAGAGCATTCCATTTTACACATTTTATCAAAAATTGAATTCGACCATGCCACAAGATAAAATACTTCGAATAGCGCATTTGCTGAATTCAATTTAGACACTTAAGTTCAACCAAGTGCTTAGCCCAAACTAGATCAATTTTCAAAGCGTTGACAAAGTCCACAAGATATGAATGACAAACTAAATTAAATTCATCAACACAAAGAAAATCAATCTGCTCCACATTTAAAACCTCTTGCGAAAATGGAGACTCAGATAGAGGAGTGACACCATCTAGAGAGCCGAGAGTATTTGATTATTTAGGGCAATTATTGGGAATGACTCTTCAAAAACTATTGCCAATGACTCCTCAAAAGGCATATAGCCTTCACTAATGACAAGCGGCTCAATTTTCTCTTTTTCCCTTCCATCAGAATTCGTATCCTCAAAAAGCGGTTCTATTTCTTTTTTTTCCCTCGCATCAGAATTAATATCCTCAGGAAGTGGCTCTATTTCCTCTTTTTCTCTAGCATCAGAATTGGTATCCTCTGGAAGCGGCTCTATTTCCTCTCTTTCTCTAGCATCAAAATTGGTATCCTCAGAACTTTCAGTCAACTCACAAAATTGGAGCTTTTGAGTTAATTCATCTAAGAAATCCCAAGCATCTTCAGGGTTTTTATCCAAAAATACATCAGTGGACCTAAAATCCACCTCGCATATCTTAGGATTTAAAGCATGGCAAAAGGTAGCTAGAAGACTGCCTATCTCACAATTAAAACTCGACCAAGAGAATACGATAAATTTAAATCGCTCCCAACACTGTGACAAAGACTCATCATCTTGTTGAGAGAAATCTGATAGTTCTTGTAAAAGCATATGAGTCTCATATGAGGGATTGAAAGTTTTGAAAAACTATATTACAATCTCACTCCATGTCAATCTTGGACTCAAACAATTAAACCAATCTAAAGCACTATCACGCAAAGATGCTGAAAATACATGTAAAAGAGCTACTTCATCGCTAGCAAAAGCTTCATCAAGATCATGAATATGCGAAAAAGAATTTTCTAGAGGCCAAACCATAAAATATAGACAGTGACACTGAATAATCAAATTGGTTTGTATAACCTCCATAGTACCTTGCAAAATGAGCCATTTTTTTCTTTTCAACAATAAAAAAAAAATTTAAAATAAAGAACTAAAAAGAAAGTAAATAAATAAAAAAAATAACTACCCGAATTCTTAACACACGTTACCGTCCCCGGCAACGGCGCCAAAAATGCTTGACCGATTCCTAGACCTAAAATAATGGGTTGCCCCAAGCGTAGGGCAGAGACCGACGTAGCACAATACCCAGTAAGACCGGAGTCGAATCCACAGAGACGGTGATGTGTGTTGACTAAAAACTCGGGTTGTTACTAATTTATCGAGCTCTTAGGCAGCCACCCCTTGTCGTTTTATGCGGAGATTAACTAAAACCTAGAAATAACTGAAATTTTCAGATAATTAAAAAGAGGTATGGTCGTAGAGTTCGTAGTACTCGTAACCGGTCCGGATTAATCTGCTCCATTCGGTGTTCTTAAAACCTTTAATTTTAGATTGAAAAAGATACCCCGCAAGATGCGAACCCTAATGGTCGTCGTTTACCCATGCGCAGCGAAGAATGGGTTTTGGACCCCCATCCCCCCGTTCACATGGGCTCCGACAATGCCCAGGTTCATCCGCGGGAAGTATTTTTTCAATCTTAAATCATTTTTACATTGTTTGAAAACAGGAGCAGTGCCCGAACTGATCACGGCGTGCTAATCATCCCGCGACCCTACCTAAATAACTACTCACTCGTCATTAAACAATAAACAAAAGAACCCTAGCTTCAAACATGCTTATATTACGCGAGATGAAAAATAAACAAAATGTCTAAGTTAAACAATAACCAACGAACAACTTTAATATAAGATGAAAATTAATATAAATTATCAGAATGCGAGTAGTTGAACAAAGCATTAAAAACTTAAAAGGAAAAAGAAACTCGGAACCCCGGATCTTTGTTTCGGCAGCCCGTCTTTTTTTCTTTTTCCACGGCGGAACCCTTACAAAAGCCGCTGCCGAGGTCATTGCTCTGTTGCTTATATAGGGTAGACATCATTTTATTACACAAAGCTCCTCGAACTATGTACTCCCTCCGTCCCACTTTGTTTCGCCTGTTTCCTTTTTGAAACATCCCAAAAAATTGTCTATATCTCACAATTTATAATGTTTTTTATGATTTCGAAAATTTTGTTTAATAAAATAAATTGAGATCTATCAAACAAGATCCATATTGAATATATAAAATATTATAGATTGTGAGATATAGACAATTTTTTAGGACGTCCAAAAAAGGAAACAGGCAGAACAAAGTGTGACGGATGGAGTATAATAATAACTCACAAAATCTACTTTAAAGCACTTAGTACTTTTAACCCTAAACTTCTTCAAAATCTTCTTTTTATCTAAAGTCTCGGACAACGGGCTCGAGCAACCTATAAATATAAAAACGCATAATAAAAATCAGTTAACAAAAATAAAAGACTATCAAATATAAATTGGAGAGCCAAAATATGTATATTTTGGCACTTATCAACATTATTCAAAATAGTAGGAGTATTGATCAACAAAAAGGTTTCACTATTTATGTGTCTTTAGAATAGGACTTCCCAAAGTTTATATTGGAGGTCACTATTTGAGATAACGCCCCTGACTTGTTTTTGCAAGTAGCCGGAGAGTGGCCGGACAATTTTTTAGAGTGTTCTTGGAGTGTCTAAGAGGAGAATGTCGAAAAAAATTGGACATTTGGAATTTGAGTGTAAGACATGCGTCGGTATCAAACAAATGGTACTCAAGGGGGGAACTACCCTTTGCTTGACTTGGGCTATAGCCCAGGTCTATTTCAAAACACACACACATACACAAAATATAATTTATATGTAAAAATTCAATCTAAATAACTTTAGCCCAACCCACCATTCTAAATCCAGCCCTGTCCCCCCCCCCCCCCCCCCCCCCCCACGATCCAGATGATTTCAGTTGGCATCCGTAAGCCTTCTGATCCATAAGTATTCTCTTATTATGTAGAGCATTAGTGGGTGTGCTTAGATTTATATTTATGTTATTAAATACAAACACTGGTTAGTGTGCTTAAATTTTTACTGATTTAGCTCATGCAGAGTACTAATGGGTGTGCTTAAATTTTTACTAATTTAGTTTATGCAGAGTACTGGCTGACATGTTTAAATTGGTTTAAAATATTTGTTCCTACATTCTTACTCTTTCAGATTCAGATTTAAATTATAATGAAAGAGATTAAAAAAAAATGTAGTGTCTTTTGAGATTTGTTGATGTCCAAGGGTTTCTACGGGAGCTTTTTTTATTCATATTCTAGATGTTAAAGACACCACTATATTAACTCTTAAGAAATAAATATCTAATATCCTCACTCGTTACAATTTGGATATTCACAATACGCAAGGTCAAGGGTATTAGTAATATATGCGGTGCATGGAATGGATTACAAGCCTTATTTCTTAGAGATTGCACGTATGCATATTATATACACTGTTTTGTCCACTGAAATTTTTTTAGATTAGTCCAGGGCAGAATCAATTCCTCGTTCCGCCCTTGCCGGTACTTAACCTCCAACGATGTATCCATTCTACATCGGTCCTCACTTTCTTACTGTGTTAGCATAATTGGACAATCGCGATATTTCCATAGAACACATTGTGACCACAGTATAGGACCCCAAGTCTCCAAGTCTGTAGTTGGAGACTTTTCAAGATAAGACGGCTTTTTCTCCTCCATTCAGTATCCATCCACAAGTTGTCGATAATTTTATTATCCATCCACAAGTGATCGAAAGGTTGAGATTCATGTAAAACAAACTGTCTATTGATAAGTTGAACATTCTAGCATTAACACCTGCGCTGAACATTCCAGTTCTTCCAGCGTACCTGACGTGTAGCAAGAATTTGTGGAAAGAAGTACTGTTCGATTAAGACCATGTTTGTGAAAGCCAGGCCAGGGGAAAAAAATGGAAGCTTTTTCAAAATCTTGTTTTTTATATTCTGGTTTTTAAATTCATGTTTACCACCCTTGTTCTTGCACAAATTGACACTCTTACCAGCAAAGACAAATAAGTCCCGCGATTTAGAATGTACACAATCGCACTTTTGGATCCTCTATTTTTAGAAGTTTACTAGCTAGGTTACTCTTAATTGCGAAAATTTAAGTTCATGAGACACGTATAACATAATAAAGATATTCAAATTAATTATTTCCTCACACTACCTCTTTTCCCTCTAAGAACTATGTCGAGTGTGAGAAATACTTTTGTTTGCTACTAACAATTTTACTATAATGCCATGCAAGAAGTGCCACAATCTTAATTTTATAGAAGTTTTTGAGCATTCCTATTAATTATTTCTTTGCTCCTACATGTTCTTGATTTAGGCTCCGTTTGTTTCAAAGTAAAATGTTTTTCGATGTAAATTTTTTTCCATGTATATTGATTTTGCAAAAATTAAAAGTTTCGTTTCTATTTTCCGGTGCTTGGTTGATAGTTGTAAAATGATGTATGTATGTATTACACACAAAATTTTATCGTCTTTGGTGAGAAAGCACATGGTTAGGTCATAGGTGGATAAGATTGGAGCTATGTGGGAGCTAAGTAAAGTAACGTAATTATATGTCGAGTAGGGAAGTTAAGTTCGGAAAATGACTTACCACCTTTTCAAAAAAAAAATATTTTCAGCCATATGAAGTAAAATGTTTAACTTCGTAAAATATTTTTTTGATTTTTGCACAACCAAAAACCAAAAAATAATTAAGAAACATTTTGCAGAAAAATATTTTACACCTAAACAAACATAGCCTTAGTATGTACTAACTCATTTGATTGGCAGAAAGAAGAAGTATCTTTTTCCCTCTCCCCCTCTAGATCGCAATATCTCTCTTTAATACATTAATTCCTAGGAAACGTTTATACCAATTGTCTATGAAATTTTGTGAAAAAAAGAGAGAGGTATAGTGGCAAACGCAAAATTCAAACTAAGAAATTTTTGAAACAAATTATTGATGGTTTGAATAGCTAAAATAAAATTATTTTACAGACTAGGCAAACAATGATATACTATTTTCTAAACAATGATGACAAGGGAAACAATGATATGCAGGAGGCTTTTACACTAAATTTAGCTCGCACAACTGCGCACATATTAAGGATATTTTGGTCAATAACTCAAAATTAGGCTAAACATTATCTACTTTATTTATGATCCATATTAAGCCCCACTTCAATTGTCAAAGTCATTTTTTAACATACAAACTTTTATTCATTTCTATAAATAAATAAAAAAAGTATCTCAGTTAGATATTCATATGTGCTTAATTAATCAAACTATCTATATTTTGATTGAATTTTGGACCAAAAATTTTAAGAAAGACACATGTGATTTGATCAAATACTTATCAAAATAAGAATGACTTGCTTGAATTGGTACAAAAACAAGCCCCACAAACTGAACGTTTGTTATCTACGAGTAAAAATCCAGCATGAACTTTGAGAAAAGTAAGCAGTGTTCACCAAGTATGAACAATGAGTAATGTTCATCACTGGAGTTTTTGGTATTATGGTGCCCCCAATAATGCATATTTCTGACTACGCCTCTACTCAATCAAGACAAAACCTTAAAAGCAACGGTTGCTCTCGAAAGTCAAGTGGTTGCATAAGTTGTGGGGTGTCTGAGTATAACCAATGGAGACGGAGAATAGCAACAGGTCATTTGTATTGGACACAAAATGTTTGATTTAGATTCCTTCCCCCTTACACATGGAAAAGCTATTTATTGAACACAACTTATGTGGCTCAGAGTGCACGGCTACATTTATTGGAACGTGCAAAGTGTTCTCTATGGAATTTCTGAAGTGTCATATAGAGGATGCAAGATCTTGCAAGTATTTACTGCCCCTATAAATACTTCTCCATTCACTTAGAAGCTCTTCATTCCCCAAACCCACAACTTCCTTTCACAGCTTCTTAGTACCGAACCAAGAATGACACTCTTACCAGCAAAGACACTTCCCAACCTGTTCGTTACATCCCAATGTCTTTTTGTTTTCTTCGTCGTCCTCGCTTTCGTCTCTCCTTTTGATTCCACTGCTTTTTCTTCTTCTTCGCCTAAGAAAGAAGTTGGAGAAGAAGGAATGGAAGCAGCGGCTCTCCTGGCATGGAAAGCTAGCCTTGACAACCAAAGTCAATCGATCTCTCCTGTCCTCATGGGTTGTCGGAAGCAACCACTGCAATTGGATTGGAATTGGTTGCAAAAAGGCTGGCAGAGTCATCAATCATATTGACCTTGAGAGTTATGGCCTAAGAGGTATGCTTTCCAATCTAAATTTATCATCCCTCCCTCATCTTCTCAGCTTTAATCTTACAAACAACTCAATTTCTGGAACCATCCCCTCCCCCATTGGTAGCCTTCGGAGACTCACCCATCTTAGCCTATCCGCAACCATCTCTCTAGCTCAATTCCACCTGGAATAGGCCAATTGTCAAATCTGAAGACCTTGGAGCTGCACCAAAATCAAATAGGTGGCTCCATCCCCTACGAAATAGGATTGCTGCTTTCTCTTATTGAGCTCACTTTGAATTCAAACAATCTCACTGGTTCAATTCCTACTTCTATGGGTAACTTGGTCAACTTAACCACTTTGCACCTTTACGAAAATCATCTGTCCGTGTCGATCCCTGGAGAAGTTGGGATGCTAAGGTCCCTCATTGATCTCGAACTCAATACGAACAATCTCACGGGTTCAATCCCTGCTTCTATAGGGAACTTGGCAACCTTAACCACTCTACAACTACACCATAATCATCTTTCTGGGTCAATCCTTAAGGAAGTTGGAATGTTAATATCCCTCACTGATCTCGAACTGTCAAGGAACAATCTCACGGGTTCAATTCCTACTTCTATAGGGAACTTGGTCAACTTAACCACTCTTTACCTTCATAGAAACCAACTTTCCGGATCAATACCAGAAGAAGTTGGGATGCTAAGGTCCCTCACTGATCTCGAACTGTCAAGGAACAATCTCACGGGTTCAATCCCTACTTCTATCAGGAACTTGGTCAACTTAACCACTCTTTACCTTTACGGAAATCATTTGTCTAGGTCGATCCCTGAAGAAGTTAGTATGCTAAGGTCCCTCACTGATCTCAAACTGTCAAAGAACAATCTCACGGGTTCAATCCCTACTTCTATAGGGAACTTGGTCAACTTAA